>NC_133409.1:12624318-13257500 GCF_049350105.2 Macaca mulatta
TCCCTCTTCATTTTCACACATTGAAAGCTGTCCCGAAATTTTCAGGAACAATGGCAAGTTTTCAAACATTTCCTAGAAAGTGTGTAACCCTGTCTTTCTCTTTGTTCTACTATACTTACATCGGTAGATCAGTGTGACACTTACAAGGCCAGGCATTTTTATCCCAGTTCATTCAAAGGTGGACCAGAGATAACACAGCTCCTGTGCTTGGGTAGGGGGTGCTGTGGCTGGGGTAGTGGGGTGAAACGTGGCAGGAGAAGCTACGAGAATCATAGGGCAAGCAAGGCGTTCCTTAAGGAAGAAAGCTTTCTAAATAACACACTGCTCCGTTCTTTCTATCCCTCTTCAAAGCTGTTTTGTTCCTAACCCATTTTTCATTAAGTTTAACTCCTTTGGGAAAGTCCTGTCATTTTCCTAGGGAAAGTCTCCAGGGAAGCGAGTTTTCAAGATCTGCTGCGGAGTGTGTCCTGCCAGTGCGCGGAAGACCATTTGTTTACAAAACTCGGTAAATACCCAGATGCCGCTTCCCTGTACCCTGCAGCTGCTCAACAAGCAGGGAGGCTTGCAGGCGCCCATGGAACTCACTTCTGTGAAGCCCTTTCTTCTCTGGGAGCCTTCACTGCTATTGTGATGTCCTGCTTGCTCCTCCCGTTTTATTCCAGACGCACAACATTAATACAAAATGTTGGAGATCATGACAGCGTTGGGCTCCAAAAACAGTATTGTTTGTCATTTTGAAGCCAGGCCTCAAAATGACTTGAACTTCTAAAGAGGGAGCTGGCATCATTTCTGTCATTTACACAATCGGATGTTCAGTGTGTGAGGGTAGGAATGGGGGTGGGGTGGGTCCACTTCTATCCATTAGGGAACTCTGGTGATATCGTAGATTCAATAGGCCAAGTTTTCCAGGTGGTAACTTATTTAACTATTGTTAGGGGTAACTCAAAGAGCTTTGTATTGCCCTTTCACAAAGTTATGAAAGGGCCATTAAATACATGTATGGGATTAGTAAATTGCAGAAATGTTTGCACAGGCATCGAGATGCCAAGTAGCAGCCTCTCCATGGTGACCTCCCTCCAGTCATGCTTGGTACACAAGCATAGCTGCAATGCAAATCTCCTAGACCCCTCTTCTACCGGATGGCCAACCCCCCATCCCCAGTGTTTCTTATATGAGTGATCTCAAGAAGTCTGTGTATTAGTTATTTGTTGCTCCATAACAAATGACCCAAAATACAGTAGCTTAAACAACAGTCATCTTTTATTATATCTCACGGTGTCTGAGAGCCAGGAATCCAGGTAGGAGAGTAACATGTCTCTGTCCCATGATTTCTGGGGTCTTCAAGGGAAGACTCAAAGGCAGAGTGTTGAAATCCTTTGGGGGATCATCACTCTCATATCTGCTAGCTGATGCTGGCTGCTGGTTGGGCCTGAGGCCTTGAGCCAGGACACTGACATGTGATTTCTTGGTGTGACCTGGGCTTCCTCACAACATGGTGACCCTCCAGAGAAAGAGACAGAGCCTGAAAGAGCCATGTGCCTTTCCCTGCCCAGCGTTGGTAGTCATGCAGCATTGATTCCACTGAGCTTCACTGGCTAAGTCAGTTATAAAGGACTTCTCTGGCTCAAGGGGAGGGAATGTAGATACTACCTTTCTTTGGAGATGAGTCCAATCACATTAAGAGCATGTGGGATGGAAAATGCATTGGTTCAGCCACCTTTGGAAGATACAATCTGCCATCGGTACCTTCCCCAAATACACAGTCTTCCTTGTGGAACTGGGGGATATATCATAAACTCTAAATAGGAAAGGCACTTCCTGTATAAATACTAATTGGCTGTCTGTGAGACATGCAGTGACTCTAGGTCCCCTGTGGGGTGGGACAGCTCAGGAAGTCCAAGGATTCAGTGAAAACCCTAGAAGATCTTGCCAACTGGAAGAGAGGGAAGCTGATGGCTGGACTCCTCTCCTAGTTATGCTTTTGGATAAACATCTGGAGAGCACAGGGCTTAGCAAGTCAAGAGCCAGCTACAGCAACACCATAGAAACACGCTGCAGCTGAGTGCACTGGTGATTTTGTAAGCGGCATCCCACCTGGTCCACCAGACAGCGAGCTGATTGAGGTGTGGATTTTCACAGAGATTCAATGGTAAACAAGAAAGATGCATCTCCTACATCCAAGGAATATGTGTTTGGTTAGAAGAGTTGGACAATAAACAAAACAGAATAAACAAAGTGACGAACGAACACGCTAGGTAGTGATGGGCATTGTGGCAATCCCAGAATAGGTGACGGTGGTGACACACAGTGCCTACACCCAGAACAGCGGAGTACACTGTCATCAGTAATCGCCTCTCCAGGAAACTGGGGGCACTCATCAGACTCAGTTACTTATGGTCTGTGAGTGAAGGAATTAGAGTCCCTGGAGAGACCCCTCAAGAACACCAGTGACCAGCAGATTGCACAGATTGGCTCAGCAGCAAAGCCAAGGTTACATCTTGAGATTCCTGGCTACAGCCCATTGCTCTCCCCAACCTGCACATGATTGCAGACAGCGGCGGCCTATTCAGCATCTTGGGGCTGTCAGGAATGGTGTCTAGGGAGGACCAGTTGCTCTCTTCATCTGTGGCCTTGAACGTGTGCTCAGAGTCCCCTGAGAACAGACAAACCCTTGAAGAACCAACTGAGAAATATCATCTTCCTGTCCATTCAGATCAGGAAATAAATGAAAACATCTTTCTTTACATAGTAGATTTGGTCACGAAAAGCTGATTGTAAATACAATCTTTGTGGGTTAAACTGTATTGTAAGAGCTCTCTGACGTCAGGATTGGCACAGTGTTGATAGTCATTGGACAAACGGTGTGTGAGGGCTCATTAGACTATTCTCTTTTGCTTGGTGTGTGCTTGAAATTTTCTCAAATAAAAAGTAAGTAAAGAAGTAGATGAAATAGCTTTCCTCTGGCAGTACATTTGTCTCTCTTTCCCTCTCTTCCTCTCTTAAAATGAGAATGATTACTTCCAACAAATCGTTTTTGTAAAATTAAGTCTTGCAAAAAATGACTTATAATTGTTTCTGTACATTGGGTTTTTCTGAAACCAAGCACAGCATATTGAAATGATTTGCAGTATTAGCCTCACCTTTAATTCCTGTGATAGTTAAGTAATACGAGTAGGCATGTTTCTACCTATTGCAAATAAATGTGTGGGGCATCAAAAGGAGATGTGGGGTTGGTGTCATGATGAGAGAGACAAGGGATGAACCTGGAGGTTGTGAGGCTGAGGTGGGCTCCTTCTCTCTTCCACCCAGTCTGGGACCCCTGGCCACGTCTCATTACCTCTCAGGGTCTCAGTTTTCTCCTAAATCAGCTCTGGATCATTTCAAGAATCCTTTCCTTCCAGCACTGTAGAGAGTTCTGGAGGTCAACACATGTTATAATTCTCAGATCACCAGCGTCACGTGAGACGAGGACAGGGATGAGAGATTAAAACTCCCTGTCTCCAGGAATAAGAAAGCAATACAGTGCCTCAAGGCTGTTAACAATTTTCATGATCCATAGATTTCTTACCGCTTAATTCTCTGCTCTCCCTTCTTGAGGCTAATATTGTAAACATTATGAAAAGGAAACCGATGAAAAGATGAGTAACAGCTTCTGGCTGTTGAGCACAGTTTCACAATATTTTAGAATTTCTCAGATAACCTTGCATATTAATGTCATTTTCTTCACTGGGAAGAAAGTCAACAGACCTTCAGCCAAACCATGACCACTTGGTAACCTGTTGAAAATTCTATATTTGAACTCCTGCCCCCAGCTCCACCTTTCACCTTGACTGGTAGGGCGGTCTCTCAGGGGTCTCTCTTCTCATCCTCGGCCAACAATGTCAACTATGGTATCTCTGGAAGACAGGAGAAAGAAGACGAAATGCTCACAGTTTGATGAGCTTATCATTCTTTCAGATAATGGGATTGTGAGTCCTTATTTTTCTTAAATTTTCTGCATTTTGACTTTCTTCTTAGTGCTTTCTACACACTCCATGTTTTCTTCAATGAGCATGCATTACTTTATACTCAAGAAAAGAGCAATGCACACTGTTTTTTAAAGTCACTATTGGTACTCCTCAGACTAAATCTTTCCTTGACCCTCCACTGCCATAGCATAAAATCCAATGTATTGATTTGGTTCCTCCACCCTCAGTGCCTGGCTGGCTACCCTCCTAATCTCACCTTCGTCACCTCTTCCCTGACCTCTCTCCCTTCCCCTCCCCATCCTCCTTCCCACCTGTGCTCACCCACACCTTCCATACCCCAGACACCAAGGCGCCCTCCATCTGAATCTACCCCACCCACAGGGGTTTGTCTGACCACTCCCACACTTTCTTTAGGAGCCATTTCAAGCCCGGCTTCTGCTGGCCCCCAGGGAGGCTCCCCTGCTTCTCCAGGGCTCTGGGGCACCCCGCCTCACTGAGCATCCTCCTAGAACAGGCCACAAACAGCAGCATGTGGTGTGTTCTCAGGGCTGTTCTTCACTAGACTGGAAGTGCCCTGAGGACAGGCTCAGTGCCATTACTTCTGTTAATTTTCTTTTCTTTTTTTTTTTTTTTTTGGTTCTGGTTTTTTCTATTTGACCATAGCAAAATTATTCATTGAATGTTTCCTTGAGTTTTAAGGGGTCTACACAGCAATTACACATCACTAGGGTCTTTCTTGTTTCCCAAGAAAAGCCACTTTGAAGTAAAACTATGAAGAGTGTTGCATGCCGAGGACTTTCCAAAACACACAGACTTTCTCATGGTGTTGCCTGAAGTGTGTTGCTCCCACTCTGCCTGTGCTAGGCTCCTACTCTTCCTGGAATGCCTTCCTTTCCTAGTTTACTGGCAAACTCCTGGTCACCCTTCCAAACTCGGTTTTGACACCCATGCTGCCCTCCCCAGCAGCCCCTTGAGCTGGGAGCTGGAGACATCCCTCGGGAAGGTGCCTCAGGGCACCCTTGTCTTTCCAGGTGCCGTCATTTGCATACCTGTTTCCCCCATAATTCCCTAGAGACTCTGACCGGCCCCCTAGAGGTGCTAGTTTAGTGCTCGTGGAAGGAAGGAATTTCATGTTAGCAGTCTACATGCCAGGGAGTGCTCGGTGGTTATGCAGAAAGGGAGTTTTAAGGACAGGGAGATGCAGGGATCCCAGGAGAGCTTTGCATTTGCTCTCTGCACAGGGCACCCGGCTGAGGGTGAGTGGGTCCTACCACCCTGGGTCTGTCCTCCAGGATTCCCCAGGGCAGGACTGCCTGCCTACAGCATGACCCTGATCCATGCCGGTGTCATAGGGGCTAACAGAGTCAGCCAAGCATCCACTCAGTGCCCGTCTGCCATCCTTCCCACAGTAAACCCCAGATTCTCTATTATTTTTTATTTCTTCTTCCCATCATTTGTCCAGGGTCTTGCCAGTACTGAGACCAAAGAGTAGCAAAGAGTCACCCTTTAGGAATGTAAAATGATTCTTGTTCCAACAAGGCTCCACTTAATCATACACTCTACAAATTCAGGGAGCTCATTTGGGTAAAATACAGTTTTTCCTTTTCATACATTTGCTGCTTTCTCCAAACAAACTCTAGGAAAGACTGCAACATCAGCACTTTGACAATTTGGAACTGAAATAGAGAGTCTGGAGTCTGGGATTTCATGTCTCCTCTGATTGAAAAAATAAAAATTCTTTGAAGTGCATAAACTTGTGCTTGGCAGTGTTTTCATCTGACATTGTTTCATTTTTCACAGACCAAGCTAAAGCAAGAAAAATTATTCTCCCACCCTTCACCAGCAAGATTCTCTGCCTTCTCAGCCTTTCACACAGCCAGGACTGGGGACCTCCTGAAAAGTGGTGTTGGCCCCTCCATCAGGCAGACCTCAGAGTGTAATCCCCTGCCTCCTCTTCATCTTTCTACCCGTCCTGTCCCCACCCAAGCGACACACGCCACAGAAGGTGACCTGGAAAATGCCTTGTGCACTGTGGGGCGATGGGAAGTGGGGGCAGGCTTGGGTCAGGTGCTGTCACCTCTGCACTCATCACACACATCCTCCTCCCTCATGCCAGAGTCTCAGCATGAGTTAGAGGTGTTGGCATCTCAGGGAGGAGGATCACTGTGAACCATAGGGAGACACATGCACCTGCCCCCACTGTGGCTTCTGCCCTCCTCCCCTGCAGGGATGGTGATGGCCAGTTGATGTGTTGACTGGGCTTGGTGCACAGCGGCTGCTAGGCACCTTCACTCCATCCTGAAACAGCAGGAGAAAGTGCCTCATGAAGTTTGGAAGAAGTAAAGGGAACCTAAGCATGTTGCAGGGCTGCTTTATCTCACAAAAAGCAAATCAACAGCATCTGCTCTTCAAGAGGACAACAGATCCCGGCCTCCTGATGCGCCCCTCCCCTGCGCTCTGGGCCTGCAGACGGCACCTTGTGTGACTTCACATTATTTTGAAGCTGGAAAGGCAGACATTTTGAGCCCTAAAGAGGTTTTGCCTTCTGAGGTAGGGATGAGGATATCTTCCAATCTGCCTTTGGTCCCGGGGGGATGGCCAAATCCTGCGTGCAGCGAAATCACCCAAATAATGAAGCTTCGGGCCGAGGCGCTGTGTCCATGGTGTGGACTGGGCATTTCCCAGGACCATTCTCTCCCGGAGTCAGGCTGCCCATGCCTGGAAACTCGTTCTCACTCCCAGGAGCTCAGGAGCTGAGGAGACCCGCAGGGACATCTGGCTGGTGTCCTCCCCCCAAGTCTGGAGGAAGGAATAGAATACCAAAAGGAGCTGACCGTCCCCACACCCCCTGGGGCCACGACATCCGCGGTGACCTGCAGGACTGGGGGACCAAGGATGGGTGATTCCAGAGTGTCTGACATTGGCGCATTTGGAGGACAGTGATCCTAAATGACCAACAATCACGCACCGGGTGGGAGTGGGAGGGATGTTCCCAGCCTTAGGCATTGAGGAAAAGCTCAGCCCCGGGGCAGGGCAGGCAGGCCAGGAAGGGAAGACCTGAGCGGGAGGGGTGGGGGCTGGGAGAGCAGCTGGACTGTGAGCAGCTCCACAAGAGTGTGGGCTAGGATGCAGGGAGGAGCTCCCAGGAGAGCAACCCTGGGGCCAGGCTGGGGCTGCCTGTGGACCCCAGGAGAAGGCCCTTCAGGAGCAGCTGCAGGCTATGCTGTGAGCTGTGCTTTCCTAAAGTCAAAGGCTCTTGGTGAGTGTGTTTCAGGCAGAGCTCAATCTCTCGCGGGCTCTGGGAGCTCCAGGCGCAAGTGTGGGGGGCATCCCCAGGGTCACTGCAGCCAAGGTGGCATCAAGGCAGCAGTGGGGGTAAGGCAGGGAAGCAGGAAATGTAGGGGCTCATCCTGGCAGCCCAGCACAATAGGCAGCTTGTGAAATGGCCTGGATGAACCCACCTTGGCATTCACAGCTGTGCAATGCCCTCCCCTTGAGTGTGAACCTGTGACTTGCTCCTAACCAACTGGATGTGGCAAAGGTGGTGGCATGTCACTTCCATGATGAGGATATACAAGACTGTGGCTGCTGTCTTGCCAGCACTCTCTCCTGCCTTCTCCACTTGGTGTCAAGAAGCCATGGTGGAGAGTCCCATGTGGCAAGGACCTGAATCTTGCCCATAGCCACGTGAGCTATGTGGACCCTCACTCAGTCGAGCCTTTGCAAGAGACCTCGGCCCTGTCTGATAACCGGATTGCAGCCTGTGATAGACCCTGAAGACAAGGCTCCCAAATAAGGTGTGCGTGGATTCCTGACTCACAGCAACTATGAAATAGTAAATGTGTGTTTTAAACCACTATCTTGTGATTACAGCAGCAGATAACTAACACAAGTATAATAGTATCTTAAAACATGCTAAAAAAATTATCCGGGGAGATGTAATCAGAGGGTGCTATATGCTATTCCTGGCAGTTGTAGTGCTAGGCGACTTTATAACCATGGTGTTAAAAGGAAGTGCAGTTTATTTTGTAGTCACATGTTGATGAGACTACAAAAGGCTGTTTATTTGAGATGTTGCTTGTAAATTCTTTATTTCTCAAGACTGTCTCTCTCACTTTTTACTCAGAACCACCTCACTCTTCCTGAGTCTCTCTCCCATTGCCTCCCACCTTAGCACAGCTTTCCTGCCCTCCTCGTTTGATCAGGAACGCAGTTAAACTGTGTGCCTGTCTTTTTGTTCAGTTTATGCAAGGCGAGTTGACTCCCAATGGCTGTTTCATTGCATCTAGTGATCAAGTACTGCTCTCGGTCACCTACCTCTACCTATGTCCAGCTCTGGGTTTGGAGACGTCATATCCCAAGTGGAACCAGGACCTTGGAGCCCTCATATGTCCAGAAGAGGAATTAGGCATGGTATGCATCTGTTCAAGGGAGACTTAGAGTAATTAATGCATAATCAATTCAAAGTGGGTAACTGGATGATTTAAGGGAACACCATACAACTTCAATGACTGAAGTCTTTGGAGGACAGCCATGCCCCCATGAGGCCCACTTACTGAGATCAATGATTCAGACAAAACTCAGGACCAAACATAGGCGGGAACACAGGGCAACCCATTCTGGCAATTTACCTTTGGCCTATGCTCCTAGGACCAGAGGTGGTCTTAGATACTTGTTTGTGAATGGTGGCAATTCTAGGGAAGGC
Organism: Macaca mulatta; assembly: GCF_049350105.2. Taxonomy (NCBI): domain Eukaryota; kingdom Metazoa; phylum Chordata; class Mammalia; order Primates; family Cercopithecidae; genus Macaca; species Macaca mulatta. The sequence continues at coordinate 12,632,992 of NC_133409.1, forward strand.
TCACCACTACAGGAGCCCAGAGAGAGCCCAGGAACTTTGTCATCCAGGAAGCTGCTACCTCCCACCACTCTATACTTCTCAATTTACCCCTGTCTGATTAGGGCAAGGCCTAATTTCTCAATGTCTTTTCGCTTGGTTGGAATTCAGTTGAAATGAAGAATTTGGAGATTTCAATGTTTCCAGTTGGAATCACAGAATCCTTAATTCTTCACCAACCTTTTAACTTTATTTCTAAGATATGATGTCTGATGGCCCAGCCTTTTAAAGTTGCCGTCGTGATGTTGCAAGTTCTGCTGACATACTGTTGCGGTCTCAGGAAAAGCTGAAAAACATTTCCGCAATGGACAAAGTGCTAGGTTTTGGGAATTACTCACATTTCACTATGAAAATATTGTTTCTGCCTAATTTGCTTCATACAAAATTGTTTAAATTAAGTTTATTTTAAACAAATTGTTTGGAAAGGTTTAAGACACCAGCCATTTGAAAGATCTCCTCATTCTGAAATACCAAGAAAAAAAAAAATCACCACCTAAAAGTAAAGAAAGGTAAAGGGATCCATGTGTGTGACCACTTTCTCAGGCCTGGCCTTCACACAGATGTTCCTAGACAAAGGTTAAATCAGGCAATGAGGCCAACAGAATACATGATCTCTTGCAAGTTTTTGCACGTGGCATTCTTGATCTAGGGAAGCTGGTTGTTTTCTCAGACCAAGAGGGAGGCTAACCAGGTGAACCAGGGGTCTGGTTAACAACGAGGTTACTATAGAGTGTTGGGCCAGATAACTTTCAACAGTTCTAGCCTGCTACACTTAGTCACCAAACCCTGACCTCACACCGTTGTTGGAGAGGTGAACCTGGGAGACTGCAGAGTGAGGCTAGAGTGTGGGTCTCTTAGCTAACACAACATGCAAGTTAATTTGGAGGGAAAAAGCAAAGTTGGACTTCAAATTCCTTTGTGTGGCAATGGGTCTCCAGGGATCTGGCCTTGGCCTGGGTTCTGGGAGCTGGCCTAGCATAGAGGAGGGATAGGGCTGTAGACTCTGGAGCCAAAAATCTACATCAGAATCAGTCAGAACAGGAAGAATAGGGAGAAACTGACAGAAAGGAGAAAAAAATTTTTGCAGCAATGAGGCTCCAACAAGAACAAGGACAAGGACATATAGAGGACAGGAGAGAAGGTGGAAGCCCAGGAGACTCTGAGGCACAGGGACCTCTGCAAGACCATGAGGTCTTATCTCTGGGTGGCCATAGGGCATGAAGGTAGATTCAGCATAGGAAAACCAGGGTTCCCAAGTCAGGAATGGAGTTTAGAGAGTCACCAAGACAGAAGAGGAGCCAGAAGCTAGTGTCAGAGCCATGGTCTAGAGTTAGCAAGAGAAGACCAATATCAAATAAGGACCAGTAGTGGGTGACTAGGGCAGGGCAGAGAGAAATCCTTGTCCTTGTTCTGGAAACATGTTTTAGTTTCTCCTTACATTAATAAACCACCCAATGCATGATTTATGAACAGACCAGCTATATTATTGACAGGGCCAAGGCTGGAAATAATACAATATGCCTAACATGGAGAGTCATTGTACAACTAGTAGTGGAAGATTGTCAATGGCTCAGGACAATTTCATCCTCATGGTGGGAAAAAGAAACATAAGCCACAAGACCTTCAGACCCTGGGTCTGTTGCTCCCCATTTGTTCATGCAGAACAATGTCTCAGTCTGTTTTCTGCTACTGTAACAGCATACTTGTGATGGTTGAAACTGCGTGTCAATTTGATTGGATTGAAGGATGCAAAGTATTGATCCCAGATGTGTCTGTGAGGGTGTTGTCAAAGGAGATTAACATTTGAGAGAGTGGGCTGGGAAAGGCAGACCCGCCCTTAATCTGGATGGGCACCATCTAATTAACTGCCAGTGTGGTCAAGATATAAAGTAGGCAGAAAAACGTGAAAAGGCTAGACTGGCATAGCCTCCCAGCCTACATCTTTCTCCTGTGCTGGATGCTTCCTACCCTCAAACATCAGACCTCAAGTTCTTCAGCTTTGGAACTGGGAGTGACTTCCTTGCTCCTCAGTTTGCGGATGGCCTGTTGTGGGACCATGTGATTGTGTCAGTTAATACTACTTAATAAACTCTGCTTTATATATATATCCTATCGGTTCTATCCCTCTACAGAACCCTGACTAATACAGATTTTGGTACCAGGTGTGGTTCTAGAGGAACAGAATATTAAGGATGGAGTTCTTTTGTTGGTTTTGGGGTTTCTGGAGTTGGCTGCTTAATATGATTTGATCCAAAAATGTTAAGGATTCTACTTCTAATAATTGGAGAACACTGATAGTCCTTGGCATGAACTGTTTAGAAAGTTATGCAAAATAAATTCATGTGACACTGCTTATTCACTGCTCATGAGAAGCAAGAGGTTTAGTGACTTTATACATAATACCTTTGACCATATGTGGAGAACCAGGGAACATAATGAAGCTGGTTGGTTGTTCCAAAGTTCAATGGACAAAGTGATGAAATAAAATTATGAACTCAGGGATTCTAACTCTTGGCTTCAGAAGCAGATACTGAGCCTTAAATCTGCTAAGACTGCCCTGAGTGAGAATCTTATCTTGTGTAGAGAAAGAGCTGAAATTGTGGAAAAACAGACACAAGCTCATACCATGCAAGTGGCTGACCTACAACAAGAGCTGAATGCACAGCCTCACCAGGTGTCTACTGTGAAAGTGATGGCATTGATTGGGTAAGAATGGGACCCTGCAACTTGGAATGGGGACATATGGGAGGACCCTGATGAAGCTTGGGACACTGAGCTTGTAAACTCTGATGAACATTTTTTGACAGAAGAAACAGCTTCCCCATCCCCAGTAGTGGTAACATCCCCTCCTGACCCACGCTGCCATCAACCTTTTCACTTTTGTCTGAGGAGATAAACCCTGCACTGCCTGAGGCAACAGTGATGGCCTCTCCTGAGGCAATTGCCAGGCAAGATGATGTTGATTCTCCTCAGGAGCCACCCCCAATGCCCCTGTTTGCTTCTAGACCTATAACTAGACTAAAGTCCTGGCAGGTCCCTAGAGGTGAGGTTCAGAGTGCACTACACTCAAAAAGAACTGCTTGAGTTTTCTAATCTATATAAGCAGAAATCTGGAGAATAGGCATGGGAGTGGATATTAAGGGTGTAGGATAATTATGGAACATAGAGTTAAATCAGGCTAAATTTATTGATTTGGGCCCACTAAGTAGGGATTCTGCATTTAATGTTGCAGCTTGGGGACTTAAAAAGGTTCTAATCATTAATTTGCTTGGTTAGCTGAAATATGGATTACAAGATGGCCCACTGTAAGCAAGCTGGAAATGCCTGATCTATCTTGCTTTAATGTAGAGGAAGGGATCCAAAGGCCTAGGGAGATTGGGAGGGTGGAATGGATTAGTCACTTTAGATCTATACATCCCAGCTGGGAGGGCCCAGAAAATGTACCCTTTACCAATGCTTTGTGGTGAAATAGATTTGTGAGGCAAGCACCTGCATGTTTGAAGAGCCCTGTAATTGCCCTCCTCTGTATGTCAGATCTAACAGTGGGAACCACAGTCACTCAATTACGAAATTTAAATGCAATGGGAATAATTGGATCCCGAGGTGGCAGGGGCCGAGTGTCGGCACTGAACCATCAAAGGCAAGGTGGGCATAGCTACCATAATGGACAGCAGAGGCAAAGCAGCCATCAGAATAGTCTGACTCATGTAGAGCTCTGGCATTGGCTAATTGATCACGATATTCCTAAAAGTGAAATTGATAGGAAGCCTACTGCATTCTCACTTAATTTATATAAGCAGAAAACTTTCAGGTTGAATGGAAAAAAGACTAATTTGAATTATAGAAACAGAGAATCAAAGCCCCTCAATCAATTTCCAGATTTGAGCCAGTTTACAGACCCAGAACCCCTTGAATGAAGGGAAAGCTGGTTCCTCTTAAGTAAGGACCCCACTACACTACTGACAATTTATGCTGTTAATCTTTCTCCCATCCTTTCCCAGGAGACCTCTGGCTGTTTACCAGGGTAACTGTGCACTGGGGAAAGGGAAATGATCAGACATTTTGGGGACTACTGGACACTGGCTCTGAGCTGACATTGATTCCAGGGGACCCAAAACATCATTGTAATTCTCCAGTTAAAGTAAGAGCTTATGGAGGTCAGGTAAATTAATGGAGCTTTAGCTCAGGTCCAACCTACAGTGGGTCCAGTGGGTCCCCGGACTCATCCTGTGGTCATTTCTCCAGTGTCAGAATGCATAATTGGACATAAATAGACATACATAGCAGCTGGCATAACCCCCACACTGGATCCCTGACTGGTAGGGTGAGGGCTATTATGGTGGGAAAGGCCAAATGGAAACCGTTAGAACTGTCTCTACCTAGAAAAACAGTAAATTAAAAACAATATTGCTTCCCTGGAGGGATTGCGAAGATTAGTGCCACCATTAAGGACTTGAAAGACACATGGGTGGTGACTCCCACCACATCCTCATTCAACTCTCATATTTGGCCTGTGCAGAAGACAGATGGATCTTAGAGAATGATAGTGGATTATCACAAGCTTAACCAAGTGGTGACTCCAATTGCAGTTGCTATACCAGATGTGGTTTCATTGCTTGAGCAAATTACATCTCCTGGTGCCTGGTATGCAGCCATTGACTTGGCAAATGCCTTTTTCTCCTTTCCTGGCCATAAAGCCCACCAGAAGCAATTTGTCTTCAACAGGCAAGGCCAGCAATATACTTTTACCATCCTACCTCAGGAGTATATCAACTCTCTGACTTTGTGTCGTAATCTTATTCAGAGAGAACTTGATTGCTTTTCATTTCCACAAGATATCACACTGGTCCATTATATTGATGACATTATGCTGATTCGATCCAATGAGCAAGAAGTAACAAACACACTGGACTTATTGGTGAGACATTTGAGTGCCAGAGGATAGGAAATAAATCTGACTAAAATTCAGGGACCTTCTACCTCAGCAAAATTTCTAGGGGTCCAGTGGTGTGGGACCTGTCAAGATATTTCTTCTAAGGTGAAGGATAGGTTGCTGCATTTAGCTCCTCCTACAACTAAGAAAGAGGCACAATGCCTAGTTCTATTTGGATTTTGGAGGAAACACATTCCTCATTTGGGTGTGTTACTCTGGCCCGTTTATCGAGTGACTTAAAAGGCTGCCAGTTTGGAATGGGTTCAGAACAGGAGAAGGTTCTGCAACAGGTCTAGGCTGCTGTGAAAGCTGCTCTGCCTATTGGGCCATATGACCCAGCAGATCCAATGGTGCTTGAGGTGTCAGTGGCAGATAAGGATGCTGTTTGGAGCCTTTGGTAGGCCCCAATAGGTGAATCATAGCAGAGGCCTCTAGGATTTTGGAACAAGGCCCTGCATCTTCTGCAGAAAACTACTCTCCTTTTGGGAGACAGCTCTTGGTATGTTACTGGGCTTTGGTGGAAACTGAACGTTTGACCATGGATCATCAAGTCACCATGTGACCTGAACTGTCTATCACCGACTGGGTCCTTTCTGGCCCATCTAGCCATAAAGTAGGTTGTGCACAGCAGCATTCCATCATCAAATGGAAGTGGTATACACATGACCGGGCTTGAAAAGGCCCTGAAGGAACAAGAAAGTTACATAAGGAAGTGACTCAAATGCCCATGGTCTCCACTCTGCCACCCTGCCTTCTCTCCACCAACCTGCACTGATGGCCTCATAGATAGGTCTCTATAATCAGTTGACAGAGGAAGAGAAGACTAGGACCCGGTTCACAGATATTTCTGCAGGATATGCAGCCACCATGCAAAAGTGGAGAGCTGGAGCACTACAGCACCTTTCTAGGACATCCCTGAAGGACAGTGGTGAAGGAAAATCTTCCCAGGAGGTGGAACTTCCAGCAGTGTACCTGGTTATGCATTTGGCATGGAAGGAGACATGGCCAGATGTGCGATTATATACTGATTCATGGGCTGCAGCCAATGGTTTGGCTGCTGGATGGTCAGGGACTTGGAAGAAGCATGATTGGAAAATTGGTGACAAAGAAATTTGGGGAAGAGGTATGTGGATGGACCTCTCTGAGTGGTCAAAAACTGTGAAGATATTTGTATCTATGTGAGTCCTCACCAAAGGGTGCCCTTAGCAGGGGAGGACTTTAATAATCAAGTGGATAGGATGACCCATTCTGTGGACACCACTCAGTATCTTTCCCCAGGCACCCCTGTCATCACCCAATGAACCCATGAACTAAGGGGCCATGGTGGCAGGGATGGAAGTTATGCATGGGCTCAGCAATATGGACTTCCACTCACCAAGGCTGACCTGGCTACAGCCACTGCTGAGTGCCCAATTTGCCAGCAACAGAGACAAACACTGAGCCCTTGATATGGTACCATTCCTTGGGGGTGATCAGACTGCTACCAAGCGAGAGGTTGATTATATTGAACTTCTTCCATCATGGAAAGGGAAGAGGTTTGTCCTCATTTGAATAGACACTTACTCTGGATATGGGTTTGCCTATCCTGCATGCAGTGCTTCTGCCAAGACTACATCCGTGGACTTATGGAATGCCTCATCCACCATCATAGCATTGCCTCTGACCAAGGCACTCACTTTACGGCTAAAGAAGTGTGGCAGTGGGCTCATGCTCATGGAATTCACTGGTCTTACCATGTTCCCCATCATCCTGAAGCAGCTGGATTGATAAAATGGTGGAACGGCCTTTTGAAGTCACAATTACAGTGCCAACTAAGTGACAATACTTTGCAGGTCTGGAGCAAATTTCTCCAGAAGGCTGCGTATGCTCTGAATCAGCGTTCAATATCCTGTTGGTTCTGTCCCTCTAGAGAACCCTGACTAATATAATACTACAGACTATGGACTGGGTAATTTATAAGAAAGCACGTTTGTTTAACTCATGGTTCTGTATGCTGGAAAGCCCAAGAACGTGGCACTAGCATCTGGTAAGGGCCTTCTTGCTGCATCACATGTCAAGAGGGCAAGAGCATGCATGTCAGCTTAGGACTCTTCCTCTTCTTATAAAGCCACCAGTCCCATCATGGGTACCCCATCTTGACCATATCTAATCCTAATTACCTCCCAAAGGCCATACCTCCATCAACATATAAATGTGTGAATTAAAATTTCAATATATAAGATTTGGGGGACATATTCAAACCATAGCAGACAGCATCTGCCTGTGGGAGATGGGCCATCTTTGAGGATTGCAAGGCAGAGATGAGATTTCATTCTCCATCCTGGAGCTCCAGATTGAGTCTTACAGGGGGAGAAACCAGGTTTTGAATGAGGAACCTTGCTGACATTTCCTAGGAACCTGGTCAGTGTCTGTCATCCCCGCTGCACCTGGGAAAGCTATTGGTGCTAGAAGGACATGAGCTGAGCAGGGAGGCTGCAAACATATGACCCAGAGCACTTGTGTTTCTTTGCTAAATTCTACCTGTGTTTGGATTTCCCCACCTCAAGTTATTTTGTTGTTAGAATTTTTTTTACTTATTTTTTTTTCTTCTTTGCCAGCAGGAAAATATGTGTTTCACATTTCTCTTGAATATTATTCTCTTCTTTCAACCAGAGGCAGGAGTGAATCTGCTTTTGTAGGGCCTGAAGCATACACAGTTTGGGAGTGGTCCACTTTAAGAAAAAGAATATTAAGGTTTTGACATAAAGATGACCACAAAAGTGAAACCATTAATTTAGAATGAGAAAAGAAGCCACAATATATTATAATATTATTAAAGCTGTCTTATGAAACATCATAAGACCTGGAAAAATATTACACTACTTTTATTTAATTAGCTACCTGGCTCTATAACGCCTCTTCCCTGGCATTTTTGGCTCCATAGTCTGATCATTTCTTATGATGACAATTTAATAGAAAAAATCAAGATACTTCAGTCCTCTCTTGAGCATGGTTGTTTTACTATTGACAGTTAGGGAAAGTTTCTGTTAACTTCCCAAGTTAAAGTCTTAGGATTATTTTCAAACCTGGAAAATCTCCACTGGGCTCCCCTCCCGTGGTGCTATTACAGACACTTTCACTCTTCGCAATACGACAGCAGGTCGTGCCTTCAAACGCAGATGTTCTGATAAACTCTATTTCGTGTGATTCCCACCAAAGAGGAACAAAGCTGTGCAGCACATTTATAATGTCATGCCCTAAATTATGGAGTATATTCCTGATAGGAAAGAGCTTTAGCTTTGAATAGGCACCCGTGAGAACTAAATCTTCAGCTTGTGCTTTCATACCGGATGTTGGAAGAACTTTCTAGGAAGTAATTTCTGAATCTATACATTTCAAGCCTTGATTCTCCTCCCCTGCCCACATGCATCCTGTGTCAGGCACTGGAGGACACATCCGTGTTTCAATCATTTCCGTGTCCTTGTGCCTTTGTGTCTGACCTGGGTGAGTCAGCAGGTGGGCGGGAAGACTATTCCTGCATGCTGTTCCCATAGAGGGATGACTGGCAATTCACCACTGCATATGGTGGGGGGACTTTGAGCTGTAGTGTGACAAAGGGGAAGTGGAATGGCAGAGACAATGATCTTGGCCGTGAGCAGCCAAAATATCCTACCTGTGCACTTTACCAAAAATACGTGAAGTTCTTGCAAGGAGCTGAGCAGATGCGGAGCTTTGGGGTAGATGCTCTCGAGGCTGGAAAATAAAAAATTTTTCTGAAATGTTCTAGTTTCTCAGAGGTCATGTTTCTGAGCTCTTACATTTCACCTCTGTTCCTAAAAAAGAGCTGTTTTTAATTTATTTTCCTTTTTGCACATTTTCTCATTTTTCTCCTTGTTTTCACAGTGGGCACTGTAGCTGGCCTCCCACATGCTGACATAAAGTACTTAGGATTTCAAAATTGTGTTTATTACTGTTGTTTAAAAAGTACAAAGTTTTCAAAAGTAAAAATCATTTAGGTGAGGGCAGGTGCGGTGGCTCACGCTTGTAATTTCAGCACTTTGGGAGGTCGAGGTGGGTGGATCATTTGAGGTCAGAAATTCAAGAGCAGCCTGACCAACATGGTGAAACCCCATCTCTACTAAAAATACAAAAATTAGCCGGGCTTGGTGCCGTGCCGCCTGTAATCCCAGCAGCTCTGGAGGCTGAGGCAGGAGAATTGCTTGAACCCGGGAAGCAGACGTTGCAGTGAGTTAAGATCGCGCCATTGCACTCCAGCCTGGGCGACAGAGTGAGACCCTGTCTCAAAAAAAAAAAAAAAAAAAAAAAAAAGAAAGAAAAGAAGAAAAAAAAGAAGTTATTTAGGTGAGCGCAGCACAGAAATACAAGGAAAGAGCGGCTCCGCTTTCTGTCTGCGTGCAGGTGCGTCTTTCCCTCCCATCAGGGCTTCCTCTCGGCAGTGGCCGGTCTTTGGATTCCGGACGTTCGTGAAGAGATGGTTCTGCAGGACTCAGAAAAGGAAGGTTAGCTCCCAGGGTTAAAACTTCAGCTGTTATGTCTTAAATCACCAGATTTTTTTAAAAAAATCAAACCTCAAGTATTTCTAAAATACTAGATACATCGAAAACTAGGACGCTGGGAAGTGTGTGTTTTCATAATTGCACCCATTGTCACTCCCATCTGATGACTCAGGGTGTTGGGTTTCGGCAGCATATCCACCTCCGCATAGCGTCCTACAGGAGCCCCGGCTTTGGGGCCAGCACACATAGGGCCTGGCCCAGCCTGTCCACTTACAGATGGTGACATTCGAAGTCACTTCCCCCTCTGCATGCCGTCTTATCCCCTGGGCAGTGAGGAGAACGGAAGAGTTCAAGGCCGCTCGGGTTCTATGGCTTTAGGTTAAAATTCAGGCTTCATTTTAAAATTGTGTTCCAACATTTCAGTGTCAACTTTTTTTTTTTTAACTTTCAGCACCAGCACAAAAGGGAACTTTCAGTAATTCCTTTTGCCAGCAAGACATGGATATTTTGCAGAAGTGTTGGCTCGACTGAGAAGGGTCTTGGGAGGCCAAGGAGCTGGTTCCTCATTCCCCTTCGGGGAAGGACCACAACTCAGTCCCTGGAAACAGAGAAAAGCATTTCCCATCTAAGAACCTTCAAACCAGAAGATTCCAGAATTCATTCATTCATTCATTTATGTATTTAACGATCATTTATTTAGCATTTATAGGTGCCACAGATGAGGCTCTGGGCATGCCAAGATTTGAGCCAGCCTGCCTGGAAGCCCCTCACAGCTATGGAGGAGGAAGGCCCTGACCAGTACAGTCCTTGCAAAGAGGGAGTGAGCATGCTGGCTCTCTGTGGGCCAGGTTTGGCTCTCAACATGTTCTGTTTGGCTTAAACAATGTTGTGCTGCATTCATTTTTAAAATTATGGAGTAGACGCCAACATTTAAAAATTTTGAAAATTCGCACGCATATGTGAATAGGCACTTCCCACATGCGTTTATGATCCAGATTTCTAATGGCTCCTTAAAAACTTAGGAGGTCTGGGAACAACTGAACCCACATTCCTGCCTCGCTATGATGGTCCAGTGCTGAGGGCCCTGCCCTATGGAATGGGCACATTCTTTTGCTCTTCATGGTCTCTACCACTGCCCAGGAAGGCCCGAGTCAGCCAGCCTGTGTGTTACCAGCCAGCCTCTATGGGCGTTTGATGTGGTGATCTGTGGGTTAGAGCTGCACTGTCTAGTGGAAGTGTAATGCTAGCCATAGATGCAACAAACACATGTGATTTAAATTTCTAGGAGCCACATTTAAAAAAACAATAGAAAGAAATCATTAAAATTAATTTTAATAACATTATTTAACCCAATATGTCAAACATATGATGCAACCCATTTAAAAATCATTGAGATATTTGCCTTCTTCATTTTTTGAGATGGAGTCTTACTCCATTGCCTAGGCTGGAGTGCAATGGCAAGATCTCGACTCACTGCAACCTCCACCTCCTAGATTCAAGCGATTCTCCTTCCTCAGCCTCCTGAGTAGCTGGGACTACAGTTGTGTGCCACTGCGCCCATCTAATATTTTTGTGTGTATTCTTAGTAGAGACAGGATTTCGCCACATTGTCCGGGCTGGTCTCAAACTCCTAACCTCAGATGATCTGCCCACCTCGGCCTCTCAAAGTGCTAGTATTACAGGCGTGAGCCACTGTGCCCGGCCTGCCTTCTTTTTTCATATCAAATCTTCAAAATCCAGTGTGTATTTCACTCTTATACCACATCTCAGCTCACATTTTATGTGTTTGAAAGTGATAAGTGGACAGTGGGCACAGGACAGGGCAGCTCAGGGTCCCAGCTTGGTATATGGAGGAGTGGATGAGCCACGGAAGGTTGGGTTGGAAAGAGGCTGAGGCCAAATTACCTGGGGCCATAAAGGAGGTGCTTTTTATATTTCTTTTTATCGATAATTAGAAGCCACTGGGAATCTGTTTGGGGCTCCAGGCCAATGTTTTAAAGCTCTCCGTTGTAGCAAAACTTCCGCCTATCACATTGTAAATGTATTTACTCCTGGACTGCCTTGCATGTCTATGCAGAACAGCTGAACAGGAGCTCCCAGTGATTTCCAAACTGCTTCGCTGACAGTGCTGGGGGCTCCACGAGGGAACTGCGGAGGAGCGGCATGGGAGGAACATCACCAGGGGTGGCCTCATCAGTTTTATGTATTTCAGGTACATGCAAGATTGTAATGATAGAGTTTCACTGTTCATGTTTGAAAAACACTTCTCTATAACATAACCTCCAGAATATTTAACATATTCTCTTTAGTGTTAGCTGTTTAAGTACTTGGGGTGTTTCCCTACCCCTTTGTACATCTTTTATGGATCTTTTATGTACTTTAAAGTACTTTATGTACTTTAAATCAAGTTAAGAGGCCAGGCACGGTGGCTCAAGCCTGTAATCCCGGCACTCTGGGAGGCCGAGGTGGGTGGCCTGTAGTCCCAAGCTACTGGGGAGGCTGAGGCAGGAGAATGGCATGAACCCGGGAGGCGGAGCTTGCAGTGAGCCTAGATCGTGCCACTGCACTCCAGCACTCCAGCCGGGGCGACAGAACAAGACTCCGTCTCAAAAAATAAATAAATAAATAAATAAATAAATAAATAAATAAATAAGAACAAGTAAGAACAACCTAGAGGGATTCATCACCATGTAACTTCACCAATCTCATGTTTAGTGAGTAATTATGGATCTCATTGTACAATTACAAGCTGTTTTAAATTACTGTTAAACCCCTTTTTAAATTACATAAATCAGGGCAATATCTTTTGTAGACATTAATTTTCTAGAAGAGAAAAAATTGACTGTGAAGAAAGAATTTGCCCCTAAACCTTTCTCCAAAGTAACCACCAAGGTTGTTCACTCTCCTCCCCAAACACATTTCTAAGTTGATCTCTTAGCAAAGGAAAAAAGCTTTTGATTTTCATGACTTACATGACATTTAACAAATGTCTCTGCCTCCAGACTGTGCCGGTCTCTGACCTGACTGTACATGTGGCTGGTTCTGGCTGTGTGGTGAGGAGGGGGGTTTACTAAGGAACATGATCTCCACTGCCCTGATGACGGACTGCTTGGAAGAGTTTATTTGCCCACATGGCTGAGTTGCCTGGTCTCTCTTCTTCTTCCTCTTCTCCTCACATGCTTTCTTTTTATTTTAATTGATAATTGATCGTTCCTTACTTGCCAGTCTGCAGAAACATTTTATGATCATTCCAACCACAACTGCACAGCACAAAGTGGTTTCTTTTAATGAATTCCTTCAATGTGAATCTTATATGTCCGGGCAAAGTCGGGGACAGAACCCCACCCAAACTTGGAAATACTGGCCAAGGAATTCCACAGGGTGTGTTCAACTAAAGGGTTGTGTTACAGCCTTCTGTGAACTCCATTAGTATCCTTCGCCCTCTTCTGAAAAGGCAGAAGAGGAAGCCAGATGTGTTTGTGAAGTAATGATGGCTCACGCAGCAAGGATGGGAGGAAAAGCATGCCTGAGAGCCAGAAAGACTCAGATGGGACAAAGGCTGTGCCCCAGACACAGGTGCTCAATGCATTCCACTAAATACTCACTAAGAGGATGATTAATCCAGGACAGGCACACAGGGCATTCTTCAGAAAGGGGCTCCAAGACCAAGGGATCTGTTCTAGAGGGAAGCATAGGGAAGACATGAGATGGCGCTCAGATGTGCATCACACCCCACAAACAATTCCCAGCTAGACTCTGTCAACTCCACGCCTTTGCCCTTGCTCAAGAGAGTGTAGAAGAATCAAGTAAGAGTGATGTTATTATAGAGATAGCTTTGCCTCAACTCAAACTGTCTTGAAAAAGGAAATCATTTATAAACTTCACTACCTTACTATCATTCTATCACATTCCTCATAAATGATCTGAACATCCATGTCTTTCAGCAGCAAATTCAAGGGCAAAGCAGACTCTAAGCATCCCAGAAGGAAAATACGGCATATTAAGTGGGGGTAATTATGGAAAGTTTAATACTGTGATTACTTGCAAAATGAATTGATAAGCTTAAAAGAAGCCAACGAAGTCCAGTGAAACACCACAGTGCTAGTGACAGTAGGAGCTTTTGTCATCCCTGAACCTGAAATGACAAGGGCAGGGAGTGAATCCTTTCTACCAGAATCCTGAGACACAGGTGGGTCCCCCAGATCGGGGGTGGGGGATCTACAGCCTTTGCCTGAGTCACTAATACCCTTCAACCCAGCTCTTTCCATCTTCTGATTTTCTGCTCATAAGTGCCATTGAAAAACCATTTCAGGGTAAGGGAATATATTGAAGCAGTCCCCAGAGTTCAGCCTTCATGGGCACAGAGAGAGGGGCAGTGGGTCAGAGGGCAAAGGGAAAATGCCCAGCATAGGTATCAGTTACCACAGGATGAAGCTGTTCATCTGTTACAGGACAGAGATCCAGGGCGACTACGGTTGCAGATTGAGTCATGAGAATCTACAGATGAAGAACTGACCTGTAGGTTTAGTTATCAGGATTAGAAGCATTTAAAGAGCATGGGGTTAAGAAACCTGTTGCTATAGCTGAAATAGGGGGCACAATTCAAGGTGCTGAGATTTCATGGGACCTTGAGGTATGTTTAGAAGGCTGAGGAACTCAAATGCCTCTAGGCAGGGGTCTCATCAGAGCATGGAGGTTGACGAGTCACAACCAGTGGGAGCGTGAAGGAGAACAGTCCCGTCTGTGAGCTCAACTGTAATCTGTACATCTTGGTACAGGGTAAGGTTGAAAGCCCATTCATCTAACTCAGGCAGCAGTGTGGTCTATAATAAATAGGGAAGGCCAAGTTGCAAAAGCCATAGGATTCTATGTCTGAACTTGAAAGGCATACTCTGGGTATATAAACATACAAAAACACACATGTTTATAGAGCTGGAAAATCACAATAATGTATCCATTTTTTTTTTCTGAAGGCTTAGTAAAATAAATGGAATCTTTGTTCAGACACATTTTTCTTGGTAAAGTGACACACGTGCACAGGAATATATAAGCATTCACAACAATTTGAGGTTTGCCATGATATTTTAACTCTGTAAAAACTTAGAACAGCTCTACCTTGAGGGCACCACGTTTACCATGCAACCGTGTATTTACAGAAACCTATCTGGGGAGGGTCTATCCTTCAATAAGAGAACCAGTCATGAATGTGTCATGCTTGGGTATAGTCACCCAACAAGTTCTTCCTGCCCATTGCACATTCAAAATCAATCCACTGACACCATGGCATTGCAGTAGAGAAAGTGTTTAATTAGCATGAAGCTAGCTCACATGGGAGAACTGGAGTTATCACTTAAATCAGCCTCCCTGAAGGTTTGGAGCTTAGGGTTTTTATGGACAATTTGGTGGATGGGGGCTGGGGGCTGGGTGCTGCTGATTGGTTGGGGATGAAATCATAGGGGTGTGGAAAACTGTCCTCACGTGTTGAGTCTGCCTCTGAATGGGGACACAGGCTCAGTTGAATCATGAATCATGACTCTGGGTGGGGTCACTCTGGAAGATATCTCAAAAAAAAAATCTTAGGTTCTATGATAGTGATATTATCTATTGGAACAAATGGGAAAGTCACAAATCTTGTGACCTCTAACCACACAGCTCCAGAATAGTAAGAGATTATAGAATTTATGCCTATCTCATGCTACTGGTGTATCATTGGTAGTAGGCCCTGTCAGTTGAAGGAGCAAGGAAAGGTTTGCTTTGATATGGTATGGCTCTGTGTCCCCACCCAAATCTCACCTTGAATTGTAATCCCCATAATCCCCACATGTCAAAGGCTGGACCAGGTGGAGGTGACTGGATCATGGGGGCAGTTTCCCTCATACTGTTCTTGTGATAGTGAGTTCTCATGAGATCTGATGATTTTATAAGCATCTGGCATTTCTCCTGCTTGCGCTCATTCCATCCTGCTGCCCTGTGAAGAAGGTGCCTGCTTCTCCTTTACCTTCCACCATGATTGTAAGTTTTCTGAGGCCTCCCCAGCAATGCAGAACCATGAATCAATTAAACCACTTGCCTTTATAAATTTTAAAAAAAAAATTATGCCTATCTTATCAGAATTCAGGCCCCTTTTATAATCCTCACCTTGGCCCTTCATTAGTTTTACAAATGTGATTTAGTTTTGGGAAAGACTATTATCATCTTTGCTTTGAGGTAAAACTATAAATTCCTCCCAAAGTGAGCTTGGCCTATGCCCAGAAATGATCAAGAACAGTTTGGAGATCAGAAGCAAGATGGAGTCAACTATGTCAGATTTCTCATACTGTCATAATTTTGCAAAGACAGTTTCAAAGGTGCATTGCTTCCTCCAGAAGTCAGGGACTTGGATCAAGTGAAGCTTTCTACCTGGGCAATGACATCCCTCACATACATGATATCCTTAGTAGAATTCTATGGCTATTGTCTTTGGAGACTGTGTTTAGGATAGTTATGATCTTTCGCTATATTTTCTTAGGAAAAATATTTTTTTAAGTTAATCATAGAACACTTCAACCAAAAAACCTTTTAGGAAAATGAGAAATGTCTTTAATAATAAAGACACCAGTGAGCTACATAATGAACTCATAACACATATTCAATCACTTGTGAACTCTTTTGTAGGGCTGTTGAAATTGACTATGCTATATGAAATCAACATGCTGGAACATAATAATGAGGACAATGAGGCACTCAGTGAAATCACCAATATCAACAGACAACAGAATATTATCCTAAGATGTTGTTGTAGGTTACATTGTGCCCCACAAAAAGAAGTACTGAAGTCCTAATCCCCGGTTTCTGTGAGTGTGGCTTTATTTGGAAATAGAGTCTGTGAGATGTAATCAAGTTAAGACAAGGTCATTGTGAATTAGGTATCCAATAATTGATGTTCTTATGACAAGAGGAGAGAGAGATTTGAATACAGACACAGAGACACAAACAGAGGGAAGAAGGCTGGTGACCGAGTCCTCGGCCCCTATCTCCTATGCCTACACAGAGGAGGTAACAAAACTCACTTCTATTGCATGTGTGAGTCTTCTGATAAATCCATTCAAATGTTGCTTCCATATAACAACTACCTTTTTTAAGAGTAAAAATTCCACAAGAGATAAGCATTTAAGTAGTATTGACCCTTTTTACCATTCTTTTCTCATTTTCCCCCCATTACGCTTGAAAGAATTTGTATAAGATTGACAAAAAAATTAATCTAGCTATAGATTTCAGCCCCAGGCTTGTGGGATTATTAAGTGATGAGAACCTTTGTCATAAGAAATATTTTCTCATTAAAAAAGGAAAGGGAGAATTTAAAAAGATCTCATCTCTATCTTTAGAGCTCTTTGTAATCATCAAGTATCACGATCATCAGCCCCTGGCAAACATCTGGTCTGCCTTCACTTAAGGATCATTTGCAATTACCTTGAGGACAAGAAGATTGGCCCTGATGGAAAGTGAATTGCTTATAAGATCCAGTCAATGAAAGAAAAAGAGAAAACTGTACTTCAGTTCAGGAACTAGAATAAAGTTTCCAAAAAACATACTGATCTCACATTCAGTGAGGCGTCCTCCTTGGGCAGTGTTTGGTTCAGCTCTGTCCTCTCTCAGGTCACATGTTCCTTGGGCTAGCTTTGCCCACTCCGTCCCTGCAAACTATTTCCCCTCTGGGAAGCCCCTGACTCCTGAAGTGTGCTCCTGCCTAGAAGAATGGTTCCCAAGACTCCACTCCCCCATCCCAAGGAAAACTAGCAATTATTTGCAGGCTACTTTTTTCTAAACCTGCTTCAGATATTGGGAGTGTGTTGGCTTTTGTAGTTTCTTGATAGCAGCTGGAGGTGCTGCGCAGAATGCAGAAGTAACTTCTTCCTCAAGCTGAGGCTCCAGCTACGGTAGAAAAGGCAGCTGCTGGTAGAATCTGCTCCCTCCAGCCTTTGTCTGAGGTTTCAAGACAGCTGTTTCAGTCCTCAGACATGTTCCTGATGTGTTTACACAGCTTTCCCTGGTTGTGCTCAAAGACGGCAACCCTGCCCCCATCGGATCCCCCTTGGGAGGCCAGGACACCCATGGCCATGATGAGGGTGAGGGTGAAGGCCCTGCACAGCAGCAGGGAGCATCAGCTTGCCATCAGCACCAGGCCCACCACGCTTCCCTCATATAGGCGCATGTTGGCTTTTGTGCTTTCTTGGTAGCAGCTGAAGACAGAGCACATAATGAAGAAGTAGCTTCTTCGCCAAGCTTTCTTTCCACATCCCTCTGGAGCCACAGACAACCTGGGGCCTTCTGAGCCCTCTCCTAGTACAGGGAAGTGTGGTGGGCCTCCTGCTGATGGCAAGCTAATGCTCTCTGATTCTGGGGAGAAGGGACTTTCTGGGTGAGGACTTGCTGAGAGGCTCATGGGAGTGAAACAGTGGATTCATGTCCACCTGCAATATCATAAGGTACAGTATCTAACAAACAATAATTACAACAGACCTAGCTGCAACATACTCCTGTACCAAGCAAAACAACCAGGATGGCAAACTGCCCCCAGAATAGCTTCGTATTTTATTTGTTGGTTTACTTGTATTTTATTTTTTGCCTGTATGTTATTTTCACTTGGCTGATGCAAATGTATATTTGTATGCTCTTTGAGTTTCTATAAAAGATATAGGTCCAAATGGGGGGGTTATTGCAAGGACACAAAAGGGACAAGAAGCCACATGGATGTCAGCTACTGATGAGTCACTCTGATCCTCAGGGCTTCCAGGACAGGGACTAAGAATGCTTCATGGAGAAGCAGAGCGGCAGCTCACGATTACTGAGGCACACACAAGTCACGCAGCCTGTGGTTTGCTGTGGCATCATCCATACCAGGGAGGAGGGCCTGGATGGGTTGCTTTGCCATGACCCATTGTGAGTGCCCCTTTAGGCAGCTTCATCCAAAGCCAAGACACCCTGCTTGGTTCCTAGTTGACCTTGACTTGGGCGCCTGTAAGGCGTGGCTCAGGGATGGGGCTGTTTCCACATGTGGCTTTGTGTGACAAGGATCATGGGAGCAAAAAGCACTATTGGGGTAGCTTTCCCCAGAAGGCACCCACATTTAGTGGGTACTTCTATTCTAGTACTTTCCATACTTCTAAAGAACTTAATTCTCATAGCAAACATAGAAGTTAAATATCACTATGGCAGTTTTAAATACGAAAGATGTAGTTTTCTTCCAGGTATTTGGTCACTTGTGGGGCACCTGGGATTTAAACCAGGATCTGGTCTTGTTCCAAAGACCACACCATCAAGCACAATGCAGAGCTGCAGGAAAGCTTTGCAGACTGATGTGTCCTTGTCACCACCTCACAGTAATTCATGATTGTAAACCCCCCATGGAATTAACTCATGATTAATTCATTCTGTTCTGTGAAGCAGGAACAAATCTTCATGGTCACAGGCTGGAGTGGGCAAAATGTAACTTTGATTTTCAGAATTAGATTCATTTCTGGTTCTGAGCCCTATCCGGTTAAAAACTAAACACATCCAGACGTGACTTGTCTCTAGTCACGTCTGGGAATCTCAGTCAAATGCCGTGATTCTGTGCAGTTTGGGGTTTAAAGCCCAGTCTTGGCATCACTTCCCCTTGTCCCTGTCTTCCCCCTGGATCATGCCAGCATGAGCCCTGCAAATGGGGATGGGGGCGTCCCTGTCTCAGTCTCAATCTGCTTCTGTCCACAGGGTCCTGGTGTAGCTCACCCTGTCTGGTTCTTGTCACCAGGGTGGACTGTGACAGGTGTGAGGCTCTATCCCGTGCTGACTGGACAACCTGGCAGAGTGAATCGCACCTGGATTTGAGACCCCAGAGCCAGAGAGAGGCCCTTGTGCTCCTGAAATGCATCTCTGCTCAGGCCAGAGAGATCAGCACTCTCTTTCTCTCTCTCGCTTCATCTTTCCCCTCCTCTTTTCTTCCCCCAGCCTCCAACTTCCGTGCCCCACATAGGATCATGGAAACTCCCAGAAGCTTCTTTCCACAGCCCTCTGGAGCCACAGACAAGCTGGGGCCTCCTGAGCCCTCTCAAGCTGTTCCACATGCTAGGGACGGAGAGCAGATTTGCTGACCCTTCAGGCTGCACCCTAGAAGCACAGCACTGGTCCTTGTCTCCCTCAAATCTGGATTCCATACATTTCAAGAGGGGTTCCAACAAGTGCCTCCACCCCCGCAGCTCTGCTCCTGCCCTAGTACTTGGACTGAGAATCCCCTTCCCTGGCTCATGTCTCACTCCCTTGTTCCATCCTCAGCTCTTGGGCCCCTTCCCAGCTCAAGGAACTTTGATCGAATCTGGATTCCAGGAGGGAAGGCAGGGAAACAGCTCTCGAGCCTCCTCTCCTTTCAAAGCTTTCTGTCTTGCACCTGGCTCAGTGGCTCCTGGAGTTCACAGTGAAGCATGCTCCATTTTTTATTTCTGGCCCAAAAGTAGGGGCTTGTCCTGAGCTGGCTGTACAGGCTATGGAAGGGAAGGGCAGGGACTGTGCTGGTGTCAAAGAATCCTACAGTAGGGGCAGGGCAAGGGGCGGGCAGGTAGACCGTGGCTAGCTTCCGCTCTTTATCCAGGTCGCTGCTGAAATCACCACTCATCAGAGACCCTGAGTACCCTGAATAACACAGATCCCTTCACAGCCAGCCATCAATCTCTATCCCTAAACGCTGTGTTATTTTATTTTTCTTCATAGCATGTATCACCTGCTAACATATTTATTTTTGTACTTGTTAATTATCTATTCCTCATTACCACCCAACCAGTCCCCTTCACCCCTAACCACAGCCAACTACTAAAATAGCATCTCCTTGAGGGCTGGACTTCCTTATGTTCACTGCTGAATCTCTAGCACCTAGAGGAATACTAAGTATCATATCAACTCTCCATATACATTTATTGAATGAATTGATGAATTCACTAAAACCCCCAAACTCTCTCACTTAAACTGGTTTTATAATAAGACTAAGACCTAGTCTTAGTCTTACAAAATTTCTGTTAGAGACATGCTGCTGTTTGTACAATTCACTGCCCCAAGTACACCAGCACCCGAGCGCTACCTGTGAGCACTCAAAAGGGAAAGGAGGCGAGAGTCTCCTTCCTTCCTCACTGCATCAGACTCAGGGCCATCTTCACCTCCCCGCCACACTGCAGTAAAAGAGATCAATAGCCAAACTGAGTTGTGGTCTATGTGTTTCCATGGTCCAGCAGCATCCAAAGGACTTAACATGGAGTAAGTGACAGAAATAAACAGTTAAGGGAAAGCAAAGAAAACTCTGGAGATGGGGTTAGGGGAAAGGAAGTTATTAGCAATCTAGCTGGGAGTCTGAAGAGTGCAAGGTCATCATTTACCATTTCTTAGCCAAATATTCTTTCCCATGCTCTTAATAGAAACAACATCTCCAAGCCAGTATTGTTGTCAATGGCTTACTCAAGGATTATCTATCCATTTCCATGGTAAATACAGTAAATGTGGAAAAATAAAGCATTCCAGTTTGAATAATGGAATTAATTTCTCTCTGTTGATAACATTTTGCATAGTTTTAAAGATAATGGAATAATGGTTTGACCATGCAAAAATGCACCACATAATCGTAGTTGCCAAAGATCCACTATTTCAGACACACAAACACTCAGAAGTAGCTAAGTGGAAATGGTGATATGTGAACATCAAGAAAAGTCCTATGCCAAGGAAGCTCTCTGCTGGAATTGGGTTGGTCTCCACAAATTTCTTGTTATTTCCTTTGACTCTTCCAGTTTTTAGCTTAGCACAGATTCCCAAAGTGGATCCTAATATTTGCTTGGCTACTAGCTTTCAACACCCAGTTACTCTGTAACTCTGGCTGGCCCTTTTGTCTTTGCTCTTGTAGTCAATTCTGGCTTTGACTTTCCACTGCTGCTTCTCCAATACGTGTTTTATGATGCCCAGTAATCTTGTGTGTGCAATAATGATATGGTTATCCATGCTCCACTTGACCTTGGCTTTTCAGAGTAATCTTCATAAGCAAGTTTAAATCCTCCCTATTGGCAGCTAATGCTTCTCTGGGGACATGTGGGAGTACCTGTACATTGTGAGTAGCAAACCAAATGTTCAGCATTCATTGAATTTCATTTTCAACTAAGTAAAATTGATATCAAAGATGATAAGGTATATATGGAGACAGGCATGATTACTCCCATGCATACTTTTGACATTAACATTAAATTAAATGTGGTAATAATAAAGTATTAGTAATATTTTTACATCACCATCTGGCAGACAGGCTGAATCTGGGGTGAAGGAAGTAATTCCAGTCTCTGGAGAACACAGTGGAGGTGCTTGTTCAGCAGGAGGGTGGAGAGAAGAGGAAGGAAGAAAGGTAGAGTGGAATCTCCAAGCAGAAGGACTGGAGCCCAAGTAATAACCACCAGGAAACACCAGCAGCTACAAGTGTGCTGACCAGGCCCTGAAATGGGCTTGCCACTGTGACTGTGAGGTACTGGACATTTTTTCAGAGGTTGAGGTGGAAGGGTCTTAAAAATTGTGAAGTATTTTAAAATAACTACTCTCTTTCTCTTCTACAATTAGATACCTCAAGTCAAATCTGATTCTCCATCCTCTGTTAAAATTCTGGAGGAGACATGGAGCTTTTGTCATTCTTAGCTTCTCTCCAGGGGAGGGAAGAGACATTTGTAAACTAAAAGGAAAGTTCTCTGCCATGGCAGCATGGGAGATCAGACACACTTCATTAAAACCTCCTCCCTTGATAACCACAAGTAGAGTATCTTTCCTAAAGGATAAACAGAAACCAGCCCTTTATATCAACCAGCCAGCCGCCTGATGCTGCCCCTCCGTTTTTGCCTGATAAAAGACCACCCACCATGGAGTGATTCTGGCTAGTCTATGGCACAGTAACGGTTTTTGTGTCCTCTGCATTACCTTTTGACATCGGAGGCCAAAACTCCGCCTTCAGATCATGCTAACAGAATTTTTTTGTACATGGGACCCATACAGAAGCATAAAGCTCAATTGCATATACATACATTTCTCCTTTCATAAATATTTATGATTTCTCCTATAGCTTATTGAATATGTATATTTGGCCACCTCATTTAGCATAAATTCCTGTTCCCTTTGCCCCTCTATCAAAGTATCTGTTTTTGGCTTCCAACCAGAGGCTACAGTTCCCAGCCTGTCAGAATGGCTACCCTGCAGGCTGTAGCCCTTTATGAGAAATAAAGTTTTCCTTTCCAAATGTATGAGCCTTGTCATTCTTCAGTTGACACATTCATGACCCCCTTTCTGCCATGAAAAGAGGTTGTTACTCCATCTAAAGATGAGAAAACTCCTGGCATCAGCACATGCTCCAAAAACTCTGTGCTGGAAGATAAGTAAACAATGAGAACATAGATATACTAGAAATACTGGCCCATTAATGTATTAGAGCCTGAGCTCTCAAGCTCAGACCTAGAGACTGAGAGGATTACAAAAGTTTGTCACAAGTTTGGCTTGTTCTTTCAAGAGGAGAGACAAAAAGTGTTACCTAATTAGCTGGCTCCAGGACTTCTTAGGCACCTGCCCACTCATGCCAGGTTACCAACTACCACCAGGCATTATGCCAGACTTGGCTTAATTCATCTTTGGAATTGCCGCTGAATATAAATTGTAGTTAATTGTGAGCTAAACTAAATGAGTGCATGAAGTTGGGGTTATAATAAAAAGAAAACTAAATATGAACCTCATGGGCACTGGAATGAAGTCAAATTAAATATGAATTAAACACCAGAGCAGACCTGCTCCACTCACCCTTCTTGATCTTTTTTTTTTTTTTTTTTTTTTTTTTTTTTTTTTTTTGTAGAGACAAGGTCTCACTATGTTGCCCAGGCTGGTATCAAACTCCTGTACTCAAGCAATCCTTTTGCCTTACCCTCCCAAATTTCTGGGATTACAGGCATGAGCCATCACATCTGGCCACTCTTCTTGATCTTCTTATAATTGATCATGAATCAAGTTGAATCTTCAAGTAAGGATTTCGGATCCCAGGTGCCACTGAGTTAGAAGCACTGCTATCCTGCATGACAAGGCTGAGACTGAGGCGATGCTTCTCTCTAATGAGGTAAGTAACAAGAGACAACCTGAAATCAGAAGTCTTTCAATTCACACACTGTTGAGAGCAGCTGAAGAAAGAGAAAAGGCTTTATTACAGGTTGAATTGTGTCCTCTTACTCCCCCAAATTCATATATGTGAAGTCTTAACCCCCTAGTACCTCACAATGTAGCGTTAATTGAAAATAGAGTCATTGCGGATGTAATTACGTTGAGATGAGGTCACATTGGAGTAGCGTAGGTTCCTAATTTAATATGACTGGTTTTATAAAAAAAGACTGTCCTGTGAAAAGAATAAGGCACATACAGAAGGAAGACTATGTGAACACACAGAGAGAACACCATCTTTACAAGCCAAGCAAGGAATGCCAGAGATTGCCAAGAAACCACCAGAAGCTAGAGCAGAGACATGGAACAGATTCTCCCTCATGGCCACAAAAGGAACCAACCCTGCCAACAACGTCATCTCAGACTTCTTGCCTCCAGGCCTGTAGGACGATACATTTCTGTTAAGTCACCAGTTTATGGTTTTGGTTTTTTTTTGGTTTTGTTTTTGTTTTTGTTTTTGTTTTTGAGACAGAGTCTCGCTCTGTCGCCCAGGCTGGAGTGCAGTGGTCAGATCACAGCTCACTGCAAGCTCCGCCTCCCGGGTTCACACCATTCTCCTGCCTCAGCCTCCCGAGTAGCTAGGACTACAGGCGCCCGCCAACTCGCCCGGCTGTTTTTTTGTATTTTTTAGTACAGACGGGGTTTCACCGTGTTAGCCAGGATGGTCTCGATCTCCTGACCTCGTGATCCACCCGTCTCAGCCTCCCAAAGTGCTGGGATTACAGGCTTGAGCCACCACGCCCGGCCTGTTTTTGGTATTTTGTTATGGCAGCCACAGGAAATTAATACAGGACCAGTATGAAAAGGCAAAAAAAGCAGCCACATCCTTGGTAGAGTCTAACACTGTAACCTAGTCAGATCCCCTTCCTAACATAAAACATTCAGCCTGGGGGTTAGAGTTGAAGGTTGGTGCTGGAAAGGAGTACAGTGTAATTTGATATATATATATGAGCTATTCCTTGAATTTGAGCTATTATTTGAAGTTCTTTCCCTGGTGATTCTTTGTACTCATGACTTTATGACTTTTCCCACCATTGGTGGTGTCAATGGCATTATCATTATCATCATTATTATTATTATTACTACTATTATTTTGAGACACAATCTCACTCTGTCATCCAGGCTGGAGTGCAATGGCATGATCTTGGCTCACTGCAACTTCCACCTCCTGGGTTTAAGCGATTCTCCTGCCTCAGCCTCCTGAGAAGCTGGGGTTACAGGTTCCCGCCACCATGCCCAGTTAATTTTGTATTTTTGGTAGAGATGGGGTTTCACCATGTTGATCAGGCTGGTCTTGAACTCCTGACGTCAGGTGATCCACCCACCTCAGCATCCGAAAGTGCTGGGATTACAGGCGTGAGCCACCACGCCCAGCCGTCACTGGCATTCTTTATACAGAGCCGTCTGTATAAAGGAGAAGGGGTGATTAGCCAAGAGTAGAGTCAAATTCTTGGCTCTGAGTTTCTATGGCAGAGACAGCAGTATTGAAAGCCATGGCTTTTAAATGGCAAGAGCTGAGGGTTTGGGGGAAATTTTTATTTTGGGGTTCATAAGCTTGATCCTGATTACAAGGAGGCAAAAGATCTAGAGAAATGGGGGCATAAAATATATGGGAATGGAGTGGGGAAGAATGGATGGTGCTGCACAGTCTTCCCACACAATAGGAGGTGGAAATATTTGCCAGTGATTGGAATAATAGTGCCAGATGTGGGTTGGTCTGAACTTAGATGCTGGTGAATTCTCAGGGAGGGGACTCTACCCTGCCTTGCTTTGGTAAACCCCTAATGATGGGAGAATGAAGTTGGAGGTAGAGGGACTAGCGTTGGGGTCTCTCACTTTGTCTCTGAATGCAGGCCTTCTGAGGAGTCCGCTACACCGCATGGGGAAGCTTCAGCAGAATACAAGTGGCTGATTGAAGTACTGAGGCAGAAGGAACTGGAGAGTCTCCCACCCCCAAATTCCCCATGTAACCCACCATGGAAAGGATACAGAAATTCCCTGTTGCCCTGAAAGTGGTGCAGAGATCCCTGGTTGGTTATATCTCATACTAAAAGTACACATCTTTCTATGATTCAATGTGATCAGAGGAGAAAGAGCTTGAGCAAAGGATGAGTATACCAAAAATTAACTCAAGATGGATTAAAGACTTAAATGGAAAACCCAAAACCATAAAAACCCTAGAAGAAAACCTAGACAATACCATTCAGAATGTAGGCATGGGCAAATACTTCATGACAAAAATGCCAAAACCAATTGCAACAAAAGCCAAAAGAGACAAATGGGATCTGATTAAACTGAAGAGCTTCTGCACAGCAAAAGAAACTATCATCGGAGTGATCAGGCAACCTGCAGAATGGGAGAAAATTCTGGCAATCTACACATCTGACAAAGGTCTAATATCCAGGATTACAAGGAACTTAAACATATTTACAAGAGAAAAACAACCCCGTCAAAAAGTGGGGAAAGGATATGAACAGACACTTCTTAAAAGAAGACATTTATGAGGCCAAAAAACATGAAAAAAAAAAAAGTTCAACATCACTGATCATCAGAGAAATGCAAATCAAAACCACATACCATCTCATGCCAGTCAGAATGGTGATTATTAAAAAGTCAGGAAACAACAGATGCTGGAGAGGCTGTGGAGAAATAGGAATGCTTTTACACTGTTGGTGGGAATGTAAATTAGTTCAACCATTGTGGAAGACAGTATGATGATTCCTCAAGGATCTAGAACCAGAAATACCATTTGACCTGGCAATCCCATTACTGGATATATACCCAAAGGAATAAAAATCTTTATACTATAAAGACATATGCACATATATGTTTATTGCAGCACTATTTACAATAGCAAAGACATGGAACCAACCCAAATGCCCACCAATGATAGACCACCATGGCACACATATACCTATGTAACGAACCTGCACATTCTGCACATGCATTCCATTTTTTTAGAAGAAATTAAAGAAAAAGGATGGTTATACAAAATACAGGCTTAGAAGGAATTTTTTTTTTTTATTTCAAGGACCCTCCACTATTCATTTGGTTCATGTGGATCCATTGCTCATCAAAGGGGCCATGATCCATAATACCTCACCGTCTGGGAAAGCAGAAATACGTTTTGTTTTGTTTTGTTTTGTTTTGTTTTCTTCTTAAGACCCAATTGGCAAAGCACAGGCCGCAGTTGGCTGCACATGATCATTCATGGAGTCTTTCATCATGCTTGCTGGAGAACAAGAACAGGAGTGGGAGCAGGAGCCACAGAAAAGGGCTGTTCATGCATGTGTCCCTATGGCTTACAGCATAGTTCCTGATGTGGCCTGGTTCTTTGTAAGCTTCAGAACAGCACGAACTCAGATAGGATGGATCACACTCACCAATCTGCCACCTCCCTAATCGACACAGGCTGGGGGAGCTAAGTGTGTGTGCATGAGGAATAACATGATATGGTGCCCATTCCAGAGATGGGGAAAAGGCTGTCTTTTAGACTTTCATCTCTGGGTCTCCATTTTGTTTCTTGGTTAATGGGTACAAAAATAGAGTTAGATAGAATAAATAAGTCTTCCTCTTTCCCCGCACCTTCATAGACCTCCTTCACACATTTGAGGTTGGCTGGACATACTCACTATAGAATGGATCCAAACATTCCCAGGTGACTTCAGCAACCCGCTTACCCTATCCTCCAATGGGTAGACTTTTGTCATTGTTACCTTTCCTTGTTGTATCCTCATTAAAGCATCTGCATACCACTCCTCTCACCTACTCACCAGTTTATTCAGATGACAGTAGATCTACCCATCTAAGTGTTCCAACAACCAGGGATCTCAGCACCACTGCAAGTGGGCAGGTTCTTGGGTCCCCGGGCAGCCAGCATGGCTTGAGTGATGGCATCAGCAATGGTGGGAAAACACTCTGGGTCCCAAATGGTGTGTACTGGTGTTGGCTGTGACTGTTATAGGCTGAACTGGCCAGTCTCTGAGCCCATAGGTAGCACATACATGTAGGTGCCAGCTGTGGTGGTAGTAAGGGGGTGGGTAGGCCCAACATCAGGCACCTGGGAGGGATCCTCAGATGCCAACAGTAGTGAAGACCCCTGTACTGTGTGATTTGGCACGGAAGGGGCAAAGCCAGGAGGGGTGGCCTTTTACTCAGGCCTCTTGGTAGTGTGTGTAGGCATCTGCTGTGGTAGGCAGGGGTGGGGCAATTTCCAGGCTTCCCAACAGAATGCTTGGGTGGGAGACGGAAGCAGCTGTGTTGTGGCCCTGCCACTGGAAAGGGTGGTGCTGCCTTCAGTGGTGGCAGCCTATGCCTGGGTACGGGGAACACTTGTGCCTCAGTCTTGGTGGTGACAGCCTCAACCCTGGTGGAAGCCCACGTTTTACTTACATCTCAACCCAGGCACCACTCGGCCCCAGGACAGCGCATAGTCTACCGTGAGCTGGGCCCTCAAAATGGCACCTTGCTATAACTGCTTAGAACTTGTGGGGAGTGTGGGACCCAGAGAAAACTTCCTTGCTGAACCAGTGCAGTCACATGGTATCAGGTAGCTCTCTATGTTAATTTCAGGTTTTGCAAGGATCTAGGGCTCTCCTACGGTTAGGACTGCAGAGGTCCATGATGGGAATATGGACTGCGGGGGGTTTCTCATTTGCCCTTTTCTCACACCAAGAAGTCACTCCTAACTCCTAGCTAATCCTGACTGAGCAGGCTGCCAGCCTTCCCTCTCCTTCCTTGCTTTAGGTGTTCCCTGCCACTTTTCTATTGAGTTCGAGTATTTTGTCTTCTATGATCTATTTTAAGTGTGATTATCTACTTACTATTTTAGTTCTCATTGGAGGAAGCAAATATTAGACACTTCTAATAAGCCATCTTGAAACCTTTTCAGAATGGTTTTTTAGCTAAAAGCTATAAAGGACCCTCTCTTTCTTTAAGTCTAACTCTTCTCCAACTATGAATTATTGGACAGAAAGGATATTTGGTAAATGCACACATACACATTTACAATCTCTTTTTTGCAGCAAAGTGTATAGTAATTTTCACGTTCTACATTTTATAGATGATAAATTAAGGTTCATAAAGATAATGTGACCTACTGCAAGAAAGATTACATACATCACTTGTGGAGGTATGATTCGGCCTGAAGTCAGTCTGACTCCACTACATTTTGTTGTCTCTATACAACTTTCTAATTCCAAATTAAAAATTAAGGCGTTCTTGGAAGAAATTCTGCCTCTAGTATTTAGAGAAAGAAAACTCAAACAGAAACACTGAATGCTTATTAATTCAATTCAATTAAATAGATATGTGCCATGGATTTGCTGAATACCGTGAAAATTACGCTGATGAATACAATAGTTTCTGTCCTGTAGAATGTTACATTTTGGGGAAGATGGAGAAGGGAGATGGATGTGTGAGGTTCATACAGAAATAACTCAAAGTTCAGATCATAATTGTCAAAAAAGGAATACCAGCAGAAGGCTTTGAGGGCTAGTTTGGCCACGTGTTAGTAACTGTTGAAGCTGAGAAGTTTGGGACGTGGCAGAAGGTGTTCATGATGTCATTCTCTCTTCTTTTGTATATGTATAATAATTTCCATAATGAAAGGTTTAAAAAACACTACAGGGGCGTAGGTAAGAAAGAGTTTTCATTTGCGTGGAAGATTGGGAGATTGGTTTCTAGGGAGAAATGATAATTATGGGAAATATTTACAAGATAGGAAGAATCTCAATAGGTGTAGATGGATACAAAAAGTTGATTTCTACCATTTCCCCCAAGAATTTCCTGCCTCCCAATTTCATAAACTGAACTATGTCTTTATTGCTGGAGTCTTTGGTGGTCCTGGAGTACTTAGCTCTATCTTGCATGGTGCATTTAGCCCCACTGATACCAGTAGCTACAAATCCATCAACAGAATCCAAGTGGTGACAAGTCAATTTTCATGGTTCTGCCAGAAGCTCCCCCAGGTTTTGCAGTAGCTGCCTCTCCCTGGTGCTACTGAATGGAAGTAGAACAAGCATTGTATTTCAATTCAGCACATCTGGCTATATATTAGGAAAAATTCCAACTCAACTCACATTTTCAGTAGGTTATTTATCCTGAGCAAAATTGCAGTTGAAACCATGTGTTCTGGCTTAACAGAGGAGGAAACCCTCCTCATCCTGCTTGGGCCCTGACCCCCCATGCCATGGAAGCATTACCTACCCCTCTGGGCTCTGAGGCATTGTGTCAGCCTGTATTCCCTGCATGGATGTCCCCCTTTAATCCGACACCCAATGCTGGGCCATACTCTACATGAACATCCTCCTCACCCTCTTCAGGCTCTG
Organism: Macaca mulatta; assembly: GCF_049350105.2. Taxonomy (NCBI): domain Eukaryota; kingdom Metazoa; phylum Chordata; class Mammalia; order Primates; family Cercopithecidae; genus Macaca; species Macaca mulatta. Next base: position 12,663,006 of record NC_133409.1, read on the forward strand.
ACTCCGCCCCAGGACACCATCATGCTGGGCCATCCCAGGCCCATCCCTTACCCTGTGAAGACACATTTCCTGCTCTGCTATGGCTCCTAATGCCTGCTGGACCAATTCCATTTTACTCTCCTTCTCTTGCCTAGGCTCCAATACCCATGCTGAACTTCCTCTCATAGAAACACACTATTCACTCCATTCAGGCTATGACATCCCACACTGTGCCACCACCACCTGGGAATGCTTTACTTACCCCACCCTGAGTCACTTGCTTGTAAGGTGTCCTCTTCACTCTGTTTGGACCCTGACTACCTATACCAGGCTACACTCCCACCGTGACATTCTCCTTATCCTGATGAACTGTAACACCCCACAGAAGGCCACAACTTAGGAGTGTGATCTCTCTATCCTGCAAAGATTCTGACATTCTACTTGGACCATAGTGGCTCCTCCACCCTCATCATGTATGCCTACCTTGCTAAGCTCACCAAGATGATTCTACAACTTATTTTTTAGTAAATCAGTGAGGGGAAAAGAAGGAGGAAAGAAAAAGTCTTGAGAAATTTCTTGGGTTTTTTTGGAGGGTCATAGTTATTGGAGTGTAATTCATATACAGTAAAACATCATTCTTTTTAGGTATACAGATCTATGAATGTTTACAAATGCCGTAACAAGTAAACAAGTAAATATATCACCTCAAAAAGTTTCCTCATGCCCCTTTGTAGTCAATATTTATTAGTAATGTTTTCTTTTTCAAAACTTTTATATGGTTTCCCTAGGGTCTGCAATATACATCTTTAATTTATTATAGTCTACTTTCAAATAGTATAATATAACTTCACATTTATTGTAAGAACCCTACAACAATTTATTTCTAATCCCTCTCTTCTATCAAAACATGAAAGTACACTTGTTGTGATATAGTTTACTTTTACATATGGTACAAACCCAGCAATACATTGTTGGTATTTTTGCTTGAGGAAACCAACTATCTTTTACAATGATTAAACATAATAAATAATAGATTTTATGCCAAATATCTGACTATAATCAAATTCCTTTTTCCTGAAGAACTTTAACATTTATTGTAATGCAGATCGGCTGGAAATGAGTCCAGTTTTTCTTTGCTTGAAAAACCTTTATTTTCTCTTATTTTTTGAAAGATATGTTTACTGGGTAAAGAATTCTGATTTGATATTTTCCTTTTTATTTTATTTTATTTTTTTGCGACAGAGTCTTACTCTGTCACCCTAGCTGGAGTGCAGTGATGCAATCTCAGCTCACTGCAACTTCCACCTCCCAAGTTCAAGCAATTCTCATGCCTCAGCCTCCCGAGTAGCTGGAATTACAGATGCATGCCACCATGCCCAGCTAATTTTTTTGTATTTTTTAGTAGAGACGGGGTTTCATCATGTTGGCCAGGCTGGTCTCGATCTCCTGACCTCAAGTGATCCACCTCCCTTGGCCTCCCAAAGTGCTGGGATTACAGTCATGAACCATCACACCTGGCCTGGTCTGATATTTTCTTTCAGTTCTTTAAAGATGTCAGCCCATTGTCTTCTGCATAGTTTCTGAAGACAAATCTACCGTAATGCTTATTTTTGTTATTTCTTTTATGTATTTTTCGTCTGGCTACTCTCAAGTCTGTTCTTTTATCTCTTGTTTTCTGAAGTTTGAATATAAATGTCTAGGTGTATTGATCTTATTTTATTTTTTACTTTTTATTTCTTGTTATTTATCCTGAGGCTCCCCCAAGCTTCTTGGATCTGTGACTCAATATCGTTCATTCATTATTTTTGAAAGATTCTCAGCCATCGTCCCTTGAAATGTTACTTCTACTCTTTTATCTGTAGCTTCCCTATCTGGAAATCCAATTACCTACATTGTCTCACAGCTCTTGGATCTTCTATTCTCTCTGCTTGTTTGTATCTCTTTTCCTTTTTCTGTCTTGCCTCTTTGTGTTTTAATTTGGGTAATGTCAAAACTGCCATTTTTCTATTTATGATACTCAAAAATTTACATTTAAGTTTACTGAGTCTTTCCTGGACTGAATCTAGCCAATGAGTCCACTGAAGGAGTCCTTCATCTCTGATATTGTTTTATTACTATTTCTAGCTTGTCAGTTTAACTCTTATAGTTTCCATCTCTCTAGTGAAATAGCCCATCTGTTCATAAAAGTTGTCCACTTTTTCCACTAGACCCTTTAAGATAATAATTATAATTATTATAGAGTTTATTTCCAGTAAGTTCAACACAGGGCCATTTGGGTCTGATTCCATTGGTTGCTTTATCTCTTGACAATAAGTTTGTCCTCCCCACCCATTGCCTTTTTGTCTTATAACTTTTTTATTAAATGCTGGACATTGTATGCAAAACAATCGAGACTAAAGTAAGAATTTATGTCTGGAAATGTGTATGCCTCTTCTTCTGTAAGGCTATTTACATGTGATTCAATCTAGTCAGAGATTTAGTTTTATTGTTGTTATCTTCAGTGCACTACCAGGTTCAAATTCTTCTAATAATGTCTTGTGCTGAGGGTGCAGTTCTGAGGTTGTGTATGATTTTTTTTTTTTTTTTTTTTTTTTGGTGTTCATGCTCCATTATCAGCTTTAAAAATTATCCTCATGTGCTTGCATCACAGGGTGTCTCTCTATGCTCCACTTCCACGCCCAGAGGTTGAATATTCTCGCTTGCTATTTTGTGCTTCATGGGCTAATAGGCGCAGGCAGTGACCTCTGTTGCCTTGGTTCACCCTCAGTCTTCAGAAGGCTCTATGCTCCTATACCTTAAGGTGAGACTTTCTCAGAGTTCCCATCCCTCTCCCACTTGGCAGCCAAATGTTGCCTTGTATCTGTGACAGATATTGTTCAGAAGTCTGCTCATCCTCAACCAGGAGTAAGAGATCTCTAATTATATTAGTGTAGGATCCTGGATGCAGAACTATTTCCTGTCTTTTACCAGGGATAAGGTGGTTTCATTGTTGTTGTTTTCATTTGTTTGTTTTTTTGAGATGGAGTCTTGCTTTGTCACTCAGGCTGGAGTGCCGTGGTGCAATCTCGGCTCACTGCAAGCTCTGCCTCCCAGGTTCATGCCATTCTCCTGCCTCAGCCTCCCAGTAGCTGGGACTACAGGTGTCCACCACCACGCCCGGCTAATTTTTTGTATTTTTAGTAGAGACAGGGTTTCACCATGTTAGCCAGATGGTCTTGATCTCCTGACCTCATGATCCTCCTGCCTCAGCCTCCCAAAGTGCTGAGATTACAGGGGTGAGCCACCGTGCCTGGCCCATCATCATCGTTGTTGTTGTTGTTGTTGTTTTATCTTTCTTGCAGCAACAGTGGATCTCACTTGTACCTTGGGATGCAAGATTTGCTCCCTTTCCCCTAGAAGCTCAAGACATTTACTCTTTCAGAGAAGATCCTCAGGCAAGGGGCAAGGCTTCAGTCCTTTTTCATAGAGGCAGCTGCCCTACTTCCCAACATTTGCACCACTAAGGGGGTTCTCTCTGTCTCCTACCTTGCCCCTCAGCTTTTTCATGAGCACCCCATGGACGTATGTGAAAGTGCAAGCTCCCTTTCTGTCTGTGACTTCCATGGATTCCATACTTTTGTGTTACTCCACTGTTGTCCTTTAGAAATTTTTTTTTAAATTTTAGGTTATTTCTACTTACCCACTTACGTGTCAACTTCCTCTTTCTCCCATGCATTTTCATAGGTAAGCCAGTCAGTGAATCCTGGTTTTCTTGGGCAAGCCTATCCTTTCTTGAGTTTTGGACTGTTGGTTGTCCTTTCTCCAATGGGAGAGGTCAGTTCTCCAGTGGGCTCAAGAAATGCATGCTTTTTTTTCCTGCCTTTTCCCATCATTCCAGTGGGCAGATACTCTTCTAGCTTTCTACTCCCTAGGTGGAAGTAGAAACCCAAGGGAGGGTTTTCAACCTTGAAATGGTCTCATCAGAACTGTGTTTTTGAAGTCATAGTGTAAAGTAACAAATAATTATATAATTACGAGGAAGAAACTTTTAAATCTGTGACAAGGATAATTACAATGCAACAGGAAAAACAAGGCTGTTTACTATAGAATGCATTTTCTGATATGGATCAATTCAATAAAATTATACACACACATGTGTATATAAACAACAATTGATTGATGGACTTTGAAAAACAAGACATTCTTCTCAACTTTTAAAAATTAAAGTACAATACACATTTGCAAATGTGCCTAAGTGTAGACTTGCTGAACAAGATATATCTAACTTCTAAACATATCCTTGTATTATTAGAAACTGACTGTTGTTTTCCATGTGAAGTACTCAGCTCCCACAGCAATAAGTAAGAAATGAGAATGGAAATAATTATGTTCTGAATTGAGCTGAATCTGTAGTTTTTCATGACATCTTCTATTTCTCAACATAGTCTCTCAAGTCCCAAAGCCTTCTTGGATAAAGCTGAAACTCTGAGTACCTTTTGCCAAAAATTGAGTGAGAACAGGAGCTGCTATATGGGGAAGCAAGGGTTTGAATGAACTTCTCATACCCTTGCAAATGAAGAAAATAAAATTACTCCTTTGGTTGGAACTGGGAACATCAACTCGTGTCTTCTGTCACCTGGATGGTGAGTGGGTCATGGGGAATTAGGATTCTTACTCTAAATCGAATGATTTAAAAAAAAAAAAAAAAACTTCTTATGATTTACCCATCTCCTTCCTCTCTGAACCAAGTTCACCCAGGGAAGCCTCTACTTCAGAAAAGGGACATAGATTCTTCTAATGATATCGACCCTGAGGAGAGGGCTAGTTTTGGAAGCTGAGCTGCTATATCTTACTTTGACCCTTTGAACATATGGCTAACCCTGGCTAAAGTCAGAGACCTCAATCCATATTCCTCATAGAGCAACTGATCTTCTAAAGTACTTCCTGGGAATCAATGTCCCCTGGAAACACATGACTTGTTGCTTGTAAGGTTTGGTTTTTTAGATCCCTGAACCTACCCTCCCCTGTGATATAATTTTAATAATATCACCAAGAAAACATTAGCAGGTTTGATAGAGCTGTGTTTTGACCCTTATCTCCAAAAAAGCCAAAAGAATTCCCTTGGAATTCATATAGTTCTTCCAAGGATTTGTCTATTAATTTTTATTTATTCATTCACTTTTTGTGGATCTACCCAGTATTTCAGTTTCTCCTCTAACACCCTGAAGAAGTCGTCCTTGATTTTCATCCTCCATCATTGTATTTATTTCCAAATTAGGTAAACCAAAATGAAGAATTTGAGGTCAGCTTCTTTTTGGAGTCTAGAATCTGGTTGTACCCATAGACAGAAAGGCCAGGAGAAAGGAAGGATTGAAACAACATCCTGATTCTTCAACTGGAAGCATCAAGTCAAACCAGGTCCTGCCTCCATGATGAAATGGGTCTGGGAGGCACTGGACTCCTACTGTTGTCTCAGACTGAGTCAAGGATGAGGATTCCTATATGCAGAGGTGGTGAATGACTTGTGATGTACCTGGCTTTCTCCAAGCCCAGAACCCAAACTCTCCAAGGATGAGGAAGCCCAGGTATCAGAGCAAGTCCCAGTTAGCTTTTAGGGTGTGGTTCTGTCTTCATGCAGACACTGAAGTTCTGATAAAAAGCTCTCACTTCTGTTAGGACACCTGGAATTGCCTCATCTAACATTAGCACTTTACAAGAGTCTTCCCCACAGGGGTGACGAAATAGCCCTGGTCTACACCTTGGCTAAAACACTCTAGAATAGTTGGGTACAGTGGTTCACGCCTGTAATCTCAGGACTTTGGCAGGCTGAGGGGGGTGGTTCATCTGAGGTCAGGAGTTCAAGACCAGCCTGGCCACCATGGTGAAACCCCGTCTCTACTAGAAATACAAAAAATTAACTGGGTGTGGTGGCAGGCACCTTTAATCCCAGCGACTCAGGAGGCTGAGGCAAGATAATTGCTTGAACCCAGGAGGCGGAGGTTGCAGTGAGCCGAGACAGCACCACTGCACTCCAGCCTGGGCAACAGAGCGAGACTCTGTCTCAAAACAAAAACAGCAACAACAACAACAAACGCTCTAGAATAAAGCTAATCCCAGCTAGGGAACATCTCTCTCTCTTAAGGCAGATCTTCTTCTAGGCACGTTTATTTTAGAAGATTTTCTGTCCTCCCTGCTGCTGCCACTACTGGTCTGCCAGGGTACCTCTCCATCTCTTGTTTGTCAGCACCCCCCAGACACAAGGTCCTTTGTGGGCCACTCACCCACAGTTAACTCTAGGAGACCTGATGAGCTCTTCCAGGTACATTAAAACTAAGAGCTTCTAAGGAGGTCTGAGTCTCCCCTGACTGGCAAAGAACAATTGAGTCTGCTAAAATTCAGAACTAAAAATGCATTCGAAGAAAAACTTCAGCTGAATTAAGCTGAACAGGGTTTAATTGAGCAAAGAACGATTTGTGAATCAGGCAGCCTCTCAAGTCAGAGTAAGCTCAGAGACTCCAGCACAGCCACGTGGTGGAAGAAGATTTATGAACAGAAAAAGGGAAATGAGTTACAGAAAACAGAAACAGCCAGATTGGTTACAACTCACTGTTTGCCTTATTTGAACACAGTCTGAACAGTTGGCCATCTCTGATTGGTCAGAACTTGGTGATTGGCATAAGAGTAGGCTGCAGTCTATGTTCAACCCCATTTAGAGTATAGTTCACTATGCACAGAGAAACCTTTAGGCCAAACTTAAAATATGTCTAAGTTCAATATTAAACATATATTTAATCAAATTAATATATGTAATAATTATAATAATTATATTAATTTAATATTAAGCATATTAAACAAATATGTTGAATGCAAAATATATTTATGTTTGGAGGCATCTTTAGGCTAAACCTGATTTAACAATTCCCCTCTTTTGGCTATTCTCTCAATTTAGAGAGATTGATCAAAACTTTAGTCATTGATGTTACTATCACCATTGTCAATGTACTTATTTGGTCTTGAAACACACTGGGAAAGAGCAAAACAGTGGGTTTTGTAAGGTGGAACAAGGACTTCAGGGTTAGAGTAAAGGGTAACCTCTTTATGCTGGAATGTCCTGTTTGCAGAAGAAAAACAAAACCTAGTCCGTTTTAGGATCTATATATGTTCTTAAAGTCTTAATTTGATTATGTCACATGTAGCATAAGTGACTCTATTTTGGTTTGGTCTGGTCTTTTGGAGCGTAGTGCAAGAGCTCATTCCAAAACAATGGCCTTCTATAATTTGTTTAAAAATCACCCCCTTTTGGTCATGTTCTCAGTTAGGTGAGAGTGTAACCAAAACTTAGGGCCTTAGCACCACTCTCAGTTACCATGAATTTGGGTTTCCAGTTTCAGCACGTCATTCACAGGCTATGGTGCTATCATGGTAACACATTTCTTTCAGCTCTTATCATTCTAGTTGAAGAGAGATCATTTGACATTCTGGAGATTGTTTCATGCAAACATTTAAAACTTCAGCGAGAATACAGTGCCCTAGCAAGACTACTATTATGACTATCAGGAGGATAATACCATAAACCAAACTAACCAAAGTCATACAGATCAAAGAATCAACTAGACTAAGAGCCCACTCGCATAACTAAGTGGTCTCTTTGTTAATCCCCTACTACTGAATCTATCATACCTGATGTGAGGTATTTCTCTCTGGGCAACAAGAAGTGTCAGCAGCTGCATAGATACTTCTCTATCTAGCTAGTGAAAAATCTAGAGCAATTACATTATTTAGTGTAACTTTCACAAGAGAATTTAAAATCTGTTGAGTAACCATAGCCTTTACAGTAGCATCTGCTATAGAGCCTATTGTGACGGATAAATTTCTAATCTTGCCTCATTTACTCCTAACCATGGGAAAAAGGACCTAAACAATGATGCCCTTCTATAAGAGTGAAAACCTTCTGGGACTGCATAACCCATGATGCAGGTTAAGAGGAGTTGATCAATGTTCTGTTTCTGACTATGAGGCAATGTATGTACCATGAAAATTTCTCACCTACATTGGGCCTTTATCTTTCATCTATTAAGGCATAAGGTTATCTATGTATAAGGATGACTGCAAAATCCTTGACAAAATAAAAGCATACCCCATGAGTGCACACAACAAGCCCCCTCTTCACTTCTATTGTTCATAAGGGCATAAGCAAGGAAAAAAATTGAAAGGTAGAAGTCTTGTGATAGTATCGAAGTCTCGACCTGTGATCTTGGGAAAAAGCCATCCACATCAAGGATGCCATCTTCTTCTGGGGAGAAACTAGCTTGATTAGCTTTACCTTAAGGTTCCCCATGGGCGTACAGTTCTAGGAGTGTGGAAGGACCCTTCTGAGTTGTGAGATTATGAACTCAAAGTTCAAGGTCCTAAAGTTTTGCTGCAGTGTTGATGTCAAGGGCAGTCTCTCTCTCATGTTCTCAGAAGATCCAGTCTTTGGGTTCTAGATTGTGAAGGAGTTGATTGTCCTTAGTTAGTAAATTTATTTTCTTTACCTGGTGAAAATACACTGTGGCATAATGAGCTACTGTTATAACATCGGCCCTCTTGTATGGGAAAGCTTTTATGCAACCAGAAAACATGTACTGAAAATGACAACTGAATGAAATTCCTCTCTAAATGTTTAAATTGCCCATCAGGTAGTGGAATGTACCTGAAGTTTTGATTGTCTTCCCAGGAATATGGATTTGACAAAGCAAACATCAGTCATAAACTTAGCAATTTATAAATCACTATATATATATATATATATGCACACATATATATACATATATATACACACACACATATATATACACATATATACTTAATTTGAATCATTATATTTTTTCCATGATAAGACAAGGAATGCAGAACTTTTAACTACAAAAACTTTAAGGAATCAGGAAGTGTAAGGCAGTTGTCTTGGTTCTCCATGAGTCCAGGCTTAACATTGGATTTATTTCTTCTTCAATACCAGTTGTTTCTCCAATTTAGGTGCATACTACCGATAACTGACGGGTTGTCAGAAGTAATCTGACTTACATCTTGAAGTTAATTCAAATTGTATATCTATACAATTTTAGTGCTGGCTGATTTAGCATGAAAATCTGGCAAAGTATTTTCTTGACATTCAATTAATTTTTATTCTGCTTGGGTTAGCACTTTTATAAACCAGTCAGTTTCTTCATTAAAGTTCCAGAAATTCTTACCCAGTCCAAATGATATGATTCTAAAGTTATCAGAAACCTATATTCAAGAATGTTTCTCTGGGTTCTTTTCATGCTTTCATGAATCTCCTTAAAGATACCATATTTTAGGACTTTCCATGCTTGTGAAGTTTTCAGAAACTACATCGGAATTAAGCAATTAATGGTAGAAATGACTTTAAATAATCATAAAGACACAACTAACAAGGAAGTGTAATTCTTTATTTGACCTACAATAACTTAGCATACATATTAGAATTCCAGAAATTCTGTACATTTTGGAACATATATTAAAAACATTCATTGAAATATAACCTGAAGAAGGTTAAACATTATTTCTTATTTGACAATGCTTCCCATGTAACTTAACATGTCAAATAATCCTGTTTACCTGTCTTTTGTATGCTTCGGGACCCACCTGTAGCATTCCAGATTTAAAGGTCAAAAAAGACTTAATTTTGAAGCTGAAATTTTATTTCGGGAAATTTGTCAAATATGTCAAAAGTTTAAAACACTTGACCAAAATAGAATCACAAGTCACCGCAAAATAATAGTCAAAAATAATAGTCATTTAACCAAAGTGATAATTAAAAGATTTTTAAAAACAAAAACCTGTACTCTTTGATAAAGAAGATTCAGTTTTCCAAACAATCAAAAGACCTAAGACGGTATGAAACAGAATCTGTCTCTTCTTCCTTCCTCTCTGCTTCTTCCTTTGTGCAATTTACTCAAATGGTAAACAGTATTTTGCTGTGTCTTATTAATACTACATAAAATTTTGTTCAAAAGAGAAAACCAAATTTTACTTTTGTATTAGTGTATTATCCATACTAAAACTAATTTTAATGAAATCTCATAAATAAATTTATCCAGTCTATCATTGTTTAACCACACAAGATTTCCATAAACCTTTCATTTGACCTTTTTCCATGACTTTCTGTATTTTATCTATTTTATCGTTCTGTGTTTTATCTATTGTTTTACTCTTCAATTTGAAACCTTTAAGTAACTTCAAACTAGACACAAATTTTAACACATACTTTTGTGCCTTTATAACTTTCCTCATCAAATGCATATCTTGCTTCTGTTTATACACTCTATATACTGAATTATTTCTCTCATATTTAGTAGTTTTAAACTCTTAGTAACTCTAATTTCTCATGAAAACCCAAGAAAGTAATTTTGAACTGTCTTATATTTGCATTTGTAGATAAAAACCATTTTATAATTTCTTTATAAAGACAGTTCTTCAAATTATTATTTATTAACAGATCTAAATATATTTAGCTTTTCTATACCATATAAAACAACATGTCAAGGTATATAGACTTAAACACAATTAGTAATTAATGTTTTACTATCTTAAATTACAGTAACTCTAACATTTTGTAATTATCTATTACTTAATTTAACATAACAGAGCTCTAAGATTTTAAATTACTGAAAAGAATTTTAAAACTATCACACAGGTAACCTCCTTAATATCTTTCCCAAGTCATTCCAGGTCCCAAGTAGCCATGTGGCACCTAGGAGGACTTTGAAGGTCAAGGCCTGTGTAAGTCCATCAGGACAGAAGCCAAAGCTGTCAAAACTATACCTGGCATATCCAACCCCTCCCAAAATAGCCAGGAGGCTAAACAGGGAAAGTAGAGGAAGAAGGGACCATAGTGGGCTTGATTCTGGCTTGTAGCTGCTGGTCCAGGCACTAAGAACATGTCTCCAGATGTCATCATAGTCACCTATCCAGAACCCTGAATCCAGAGACCCTAAACCAAAGAAATAAGTTCACAGTCAAATCAAGCAACTATCTAATTATATTTAACTGAAATTTAAAAGCCATTTCTATCTTACTAACAATTTTTAAACTAGCTTTACTTACTAAATATTATGTATACATAATACATATAGACATACAAACACACAAAAGCAGATCTTATAGTTCTCATAAAGAATTTTCATTTTGCAGCTTTTAGATAGTTTTTCTTTTCCCCATTTGGTCTATCAGTCTTCCAATTACCTAGTTCATTGCTCTAAGCAATTGTTAACTAGGCATCAAATTTGCATTTATAAAGGGACAACTCTTAGGTGGAACAAAAAAATCATGTTTCATAAGCACAGAAATAAGATATTAGGCCTAAATATTGCATCAAACCACGGGAAAAAAAAACTACTCAAATAAAAGTTCACTTAAGACACAATGGCCAGAAAAGCACCTTAAACAAAGGTATGATTTATTTTGTAAATTTAAAAGAATGATAAGAGTTTCTAATATACATAGGAAGACACCTTTAATAATGGAGATTTCCTTTATAGATGTAAATTTATTTTACAAAAGAGTTTCAAGATAGCCAATTACATGGCCAACCAGAAAGGTATATTTTAGTTCAATAAGTTGTTCTTTTTAACTTAGCTACTGTTTCTGAGCTAAAATTACTAAGCTCAGGGTAATGGATACAGCCCATTAAGAAAGAGGGCCAAGAAGCCATTACCTACGCCTGGCTTCTGCATGAATAGATCTGAGCAAGAAGCAAACTTATTTTAGTTGAGGGCCTACCTTTTATAAACACTTTATCTAAGATAGCTGTCTTTTCACCTTCGGGGTGGGATAGTAACTAAGCCAAAAGGTTAACAGATTTAATTTTTCTTATCAATTGATCACTTAAGCTTTTTATTTGCCTTTCATAAAATTTTTAAATAAAAATATTGAAATCTTTTTTGAAGCTTCTGCCTATCACTAGATATCCTTAGGTGAGACTCATTTGGGAGCCCTCATTTTCAAATGCATTTCTTTAGTGCATATTGATCATTTGCAACATTTCACTCTGACTTATCTTTAGTAAGATTTCACCATTTCTGTAAGACTTTACTGCTTCTGAGATCTAATACTTATGCATGTATAAGCTAGAAGGAACTCAGTTCTTCAGAAATTAAGGATTCCATTTTTACCTCAAATATTAACTTTGGCTCTCAGTTTCCCTTAGCCAATAACTTTTTTCCCTACCTAAGCACACAATAAAAATAAAACAAGGGAGTAGAACACAAAAATCGCTGTGAAGTTCCAAAAGCTAAATTTTACAACCCTGCAATATTGTCGTTTACTACCAATTTCTTTCTGACCCAGACGGATATAAGAGACCCCTAACTGGACCCAAGCCAGTTTATTATTGGATCCAATTCAATCCTTGACCCAGTCCAGTTCCTGTCACAATTTCCAAACCCAGTTTGCATCAGAAACTTGCTCAAAACAACTTGGAGAGCTCAAAACACAAATCCAGGGGACTTCAGAACCCGAGGGATAACTCAAGCATGATTCCCAGTTGCTCCAAGAGTGCAATGGACACAACGGGCCTGGCAGGTACCTCACTTGGTCACTCAGCCCTCCTGGGGGTCATTAGAAGCTCTACCTTGGATCCCACTGACACCATCTATTAAAAGAAAAACTTTAGCTGAATTAAGTTTACAGAGTTTAATTGAGCAAAGAATGGTTTGCAAATCAGGCAACCTCTCAAGCCAAAGCAGGCTTAGAGACTCCAGAGCAGCCACTTGGTGGAAGAAGACTTATGAACAGAAACAGGAAAGTGACATGCAGAAAAAAGAAGTGGGGTACAGAAACAGCTGAATTGGTTATAGATTGCCTGATTTGAACATGGTTTGAACAGTTGCCCGTCTTTGGTCAAAACCTGGTAATTGGCACAAGAGTAAGCTACATCTGTTTACATCTTCATTTAGGTTATAGTTCACTGTGTACAGAGAAACCTTTAGGCTGAACTTAAAATTTGTAAGGAGGCAGCTTTAGGCTAAATTTGATTTAACAAATGCAACCTCCTTTTCTGAAAGATCACTCTCAAAATTGTGAATATTGGTGTCTGTATCCATTGTAATTTTTTCCTTTAACAAAGCACTTTTTGTTTATTGTCCTATAAAAGTGTAATTATAGATAGTTCACGCTCCTAAAACTTCCCGGGTGAAGAGATGCAATTCCTCTTCAATTACCAATTTGGTAACTTTCCAAACTCATTCTGCTGAAACTCCAAAAGCTCACTTTAAAGAAAATGCTTGAGTAGTGGATGTTAATGTCTTTTGAAGCTAAATTTACCTTGAGATTGTTTCTCTACATTAACACAGGCATCTTTTGAGTAAAGAAACTTCTTTAAGAGAAAATCATTTGGCGTTTTATAATTTCTATCCTGATTTTCATGGGGTCTAAACCCATAAACTCAAATGTCCTTTTCCTTATTTAACATGCTTTCTGCTCTGTATCATTATAAAACTGAGATTTGTGTTAATGAACTTTCATCATGGGAAGCTTCTATGAAGAGTAGGAATACAGGTGTAATGTTGGCTCATACATTCTTAAGTAACTCATAAGAGCTTATCTTTACTGAGTCCTGGCACAATGCTGAGGAAAGGGATCCTCACCTCAACCCTAGGAGGTTGGTTTTATGACCTCTGTTCTGCAGATGAGGAAACTGAGAGGTTCTAAGAAGACAACTAAGGCCTCTAAGGGGAAATGGCTGTTGAATGATGGCCAGGGTTTGATTCCTAGTCTGGGCCAGACCCCAAAGTTCATTTTTCTGACTCCTCCCGCTTCCAGATTTATGCCACCACTCCCCACAAGTAACCAAGAAGTACCCCCTTCCACACCCTTGCAGCTGTCCATTTTTTCATGCCTTTAGAATGAGGATTAATGGTGGTTAATATGGAGTTTGCCAGTCCCCAAGGCACTTACAGCACCACTCACAGGACAAATAACTGGCCCAAGGGAGGAAAAGTGTTCAAGGGAGGGCATCTGCCCAGCTCCCAACAGAGCCCTGGTTCTCTCCTGAAGTTAGCAAAGCTTTAATAGTGACTATTCGGATTCCTTTTTGAAACCCAATACGCTTGACAGATGATCCTGGCTTCAGGCCTCTCCTGAGTTTCCACATGGCTGGGATTACTTAAACTGCAGTGACAATTCAGGGATTTGTCTGTTTCCAAGCACACTGTGAAATGGAAAGTTTGTTGGCCCCTCCCACCCCCACCCCACCCCACTACCTCCCTTCTTTTTTAATCCCCGGCCGAGGATGCAGTTGCAGGATCCACTGCCACCAAAGCAGAGCAGGGTCCCTTGTTTGTGTTCAGCTGTGGGGCTGTGTGCAAGCCAGTGGGGAACACGTGAATTCAGTTCGCTGCATCCAGCACCGTCGCAGGTTTTTCTGGACACTGTTTCAGAGCCTTGGATTTTCTTCCCCGGGAAGTTTGGTTTGCATAGGACGGCACGCTGTTTAGCTTGGATGCAAAGACAGAAACAAAGCTTCATCATGCCCCCCGGGGTCTGCTTTATAGCTCTCTGTGAAGAGAAAAATCTATTTACCATGCTTGGAGACAAGAACGTTGCCTTGAGGCTAAAGGGCAGATTCCCCAGGAGACGTTGGAAGGATTTACTTTTAGTGTAAACTTTGCTTTGCTTCAAAGCTTGTACTTTTGGAAATTTCAGATTTCACTGTGTATATGTGAAGCCCAGTCCAGCTTCTTTCAAGAATTGACCTGCACTTCCCCGAAGTCCTGATTCCTGTATTCATTCCCCAGTCGAGCCCCTTCCATCTGCAGTCAGGGGAAGGATGGGCATATTTTCTTCTGAAATCCTTCCCGAACTGCTCTTTTCCTCTTTTTAGTGCCCAAACACTAAAAACATAATGGTAGAGAGAGAAGTACATGTATCAAAATCAAAAACAAAGTCCAAGTCCTGAGTGTGGCTTTGAGGGTTTTTGTTTTTCTTCTAAGTGAACACTCTGTTCTTGTTCTTATAAAGTTAAGGTAAAAATTGAGATTTATCCACTTCCTTATTTGTTAATTCAATCAACATATATTAAACAGGTCAGTCTGTGAGCTGTGTCCTGAGAATCCTCCAACACGTGCCGCCATGAGAGGGAACACGTGCACACACGCAGAGGAGAAAGACACGTGGAATAAACAACTGTAATAACTGCAAAGAGAGCAGTGAGGGGACTTGTGTGCAGGATGGGCACCAGCAGTGTTCTCCTGGGTTCATGTGCAGCATCTGTCATCAAGAGGTGGAATCCATTTCCCCTCCCCTGGAACCTGGGCTGCCCAGACTTTTGGCCAACAGGATTCGACAGAAGAGCAAATGTGCTACCTCTGAGCCAAGACTTCAGGAGGCTTTATAGCTATCATGTTCACCCTGTTGGAGGTTAGACCTGAGGTGGAGACCCAGGCTAGAGCATTGACTGGTGAGAGGTCACGTGGGAAGAGAGAAGACACGCAGATGAGGATGCAGCTACCCCAGCCAACACCACGTGGAGGATTGATGCGCCTTCCCTGTTGCACCCTGCCCAGACCCTGAAGCACAGCCTTACAGGCAACAAGAACGTGTGGTTTTGAGCCACTGTGTTTTGGGGTGGTTTGTTATACAGCAACTGACAACTAAAGCAATACTGAGAGTAACCTATGTAATATGGAGTAAAGGGAAAATATGATGAATTCTGCATGGCACATCTGGAGTGTCTCCCTGAGGCTGTGATGTGCACTGTGATGGCAAAACACCTTATCAAAAGTTGCTATTGTCAAGCTTTCAATTCAGGAAACTCATTCGTGTACAGGAACAGCGCACCCCCCTGCTGACGACACAATAGGTGCTGTGCTCGGCACCTCACACTCACCTCATTCAGGACTCTCAGCGCCCTCCCGAGGCAGGTGTGTGAACATCATCTCTGCTCTACCAGTGGGAAAACTGAGACTGGCGGGAGTGCGTGTGGGGACTGGGGTTTGAGCAGCTTGTCCATAGTCACACAGCTCGTGAGTGACATGACAAGGAATCACTTCCAGGCATTCCAGCACCATTATTAGGGTTTTTGTCTCCACATGTCTCTGCCTAGAGATGGCTCAGGACAGGAGCCCTGGCTTTGCCACTTAAAGATTCAATGGGCCTTTGGTTAGCCGTTTAGCTGCTCTAGGCCCAGCTGTCAAATCTGTAAAAGCAAGGAGTTGGATAAGCTCAATGATTTTCAAAGCGTGAGCCCTGGCGCTAGAGGGGGCCACTGGGACCAGCAGAGGATGGAGGTGGTTCCTGCTGCTTCTCCCTTGCTTGGCCAGAGGCAGCTCTCCTTGTAGCTGATTCACATAGTGGGAGACACTTAAGAGTTATTTTGAGGAGAGTGTTCTGCTGATGAAGACATATTTGAGAACCACAGGCCTGGATGACCACCAGGGTCCTGTGATTCTGCAACCTGATAGGCTGGGCCTCAGCAGCCCAGTCCCTCACCTACAGAGCTGGTCTTTTTAATGGATTAGGAAGCACCCAGTCTAGGAGGCTGGACACAGCTCTCACTCTGCCCGCAGCTCTGTGGCTTTCAGGCCCCCTTCTCCCTTGGAGCCCCTGTCTCCTTCCTCTTCTCCTCCTTTCCCAATGAGCTCCTGCTTCAATTTGATGTCGGTGTTCCTCCCCATTATCCTGGCAGTGCTGGTCTTGAACTAGGTACAATTTCCTAACTAACGAGGAAAAGCAGGCCTTGTGGGCATCCTGGTATTGCTCACGTCTCACAGCTTAACTTTGATGCCCCGTTGTGCGGGAGGGTGAGCAGGAAAACCAAGACCAAGACCCCGTACATGCCTGGCAAGGATGGGAAGACATAGGGGCGAGGGAGACCTGTCGGGCCCCAGATGGACACAAACTGGGCTAGGACTGGGGAGAACCAAATTCCCTTGGCTCTGACATTCATCTTCATGTGGCTTCAGGCAAGTCACCTTTACAAGGCAAAGATAATCCTATCTGTTCTTTCAACATCATAGAATAATTATAAAGATTAAATGAAAATAGGCCGAAGTTGAATACTGCATATGCATGTAAAATATCATTATCTCTAAATGATAACTGTATATTATGTAGAGAAAATTTATTTCATGAAGCTGTGGCCTTCTTTGTTTTCTCTTGTCATTTTTTGTCAAGAGAGAAAACAGGACAAAGTGAAAAATATTAATCTTTTTTTCTAATACTTTATTAATAAAAGGCAAGTCCTAAATTATTTTGCTGCACAGAAAAGAAATAATCGATTTGGTATTATAACATTCAAACAAAAGGTCAATGGTCAGTGATTCTCCTTTCCTTTTCAAGAAAAGCCTTTGGAAGTTCTTCCCTCCAGCAACCTCGCAAGTAAGGTGTTCAGAGCATCTGAACGGACCCTGGAGACGGCCCCAGTCAGTAACAGTGGATGGGAGAGTGGCTGGCCATAGAAGTGGACTATGTTTCATGGGACAAAACGTGGACAACAGATCCCGCGGTAGGGACACTAACACCCTGTTTTGACAGAGCAAGTCAGAAAGCATCAGCTTTCTGTGTTTTCTGAGTAATTCTGCTGGAGGAAAGGCCCAGGACCTCAAGGCCGGCATCTGCTGAGGCAAGAATGCTCATCTGAGAGAAGATAAAGCTAAGGAAGTTTGTGTTGGATGTTGGAACTGGGACACGTGTTTCTTGGCGGAGAGCAGCACCCACAGAAGTGCAGTTACACTCACCAAACCCCTGCGGAAACAGCAAAAGCTGGAACGACAGCCCGCTACTTTGAGGTTCGCCTCCCACTGACATGTTTTCCTATGGTTCGAGCAGAAACTTCACGTGTCCTGGAGTTGACAAGAAGGGTGCTTTTCTGCTCTCATCACAGTTGTCTAAGGGACCAGTGACAGACGAGGACCCCAGGCCCAGAACAAGTTTTGGGAGGGGCTATGCATGTATCTGGTTCCCCAGCCCTGGTGCGGTGGAGGTCTGAAGCACATGGCATCCTTCAAAGTCAGTTTGCTCTCCTACCCCACCTGCAGGGCTGACTGCGGTGCCTGCTACATAGTTTAAAAACATATTAAAAATTTTATATATATGCTTTCACTGTGCCAAAAAGCTTTTCTTTTTCTATTCTGGACTCTGAAATACTTTATCATTTTTAAGGAAAAAATGTAGATATGGAAAGTTCAAAATACCCCTGCCCTATTTCCTGTGCTGCCTCTTTAAGGCCATGCCTGTGCTTCCCCCAGGCTCAGAGGAGCTGCTGCACTGGGGAGAAATGTCCCCAGAGAAGCACTGTGTGAGGTCAGCAAATACTAGAAAAGAATGGAGACATTTTCCTTTACTTCTTGTATTTTGCTCTTTAACGGATTTTTTCCCCCAAATTGGGGAACTTTTTAAACATTGGCACAGGCTGTAAAATGCCCTTAATTAAAGTTTTGTTAAAAGAAGAATTTTGGACAAATTAAATTTAATCGGCAAAGAATGATTCGTGAACAGGGCAGCTCTGAGAATAGGCAGATTTGTGGACAGAACATGGAAGTGAGGCACGGGGCTGCTCCGCTGGTTACAGCCCAGTCTCAGCCTTATTTGGGCGTGGTCTGATCAGCAGACCATGCCTGACCGAAGCTAGGCTGCTGTGATTGGCTGAGACTCAGTTATTGGTTTGTTTGAGTGGAATAGTAATTGTGGTTTTTGCATTGTTGGAATTTGCCGTTTGATATTGGAATACATTCTTTAAAAAATGTTATGCTATACATCATTTTGATGGGCATTTCTCACTTTATTATTTATTTTTTTGCTAACACTTATTACTTGCTGTTTATTTTAGACTATGGAAATGATGTTAGAAAAAAAGCATTTTTTTTTTTTTTTTTTTTTTTTTTGAGACTGAGTCTTGCTCTGTCACCCAGGCTGGAGTGCAGTGGCACGATCTCTGCTCACTGCAACCTCTGCCTCTTGAGTTCAAGCAATTCTTCTGCCTCAGTCTCCAAACTAGCTGGGACTACAGGCATGCACCACCACACCCAGCTAATTTTTGTATTTTTAATGGAGATGGAGTTTCACCATATTGGCCAGGCTGGTCTCAAACTCCTGACCTCGTGGTCCATCCACCTCAGCCTCCCAAAGTGCTGGGATTACAGGCATGAGCCACGGTGCCAAAAAGCAAATTTGTGCGATATTCTTATGTGAGTTCAAAATGGGTCGGATCATCAACAACACATTTGGTCCAGGAACTGCTAACAAATGTACAGTGCAGCAGAGGTTCAAAAAGTTTTGCAAAGGAGATGAGAGCCTTGAAGATGAGGAGTATAGTGGCTGGCTAGTGGAAGTTGACGACGACCAGCTGAGAGCAATCACCGAAGCTGATCCTCTTACAACTACGTGAGAAGTTGCTGAAGAACTCAACATCAGCCATTCTACAGTCATTCGGCATTTGAAGCAAATTGGAAAGGTGAAAAAGCTCTGTAAGTGGGTGCCTCACGAGCTGAGGGAAATTTTAAAAAATTGTCGTTTTGAAGTGTTGTTTTCTCTTATTCTGTGCAACAATAATGAACCATTTCTCAATCGGATTGTGACATGCGACGAAAAGTGGATTTTATACGACAACCAACAATGAGCAGCTCCATGATTGAACCAAGAAGAAGATCCAAAGCACTTCTGAAAAGGCAAACTTGCACTAAAAAAGGTCATGGTCACTGTGTGGTGGCCTGCTGCCGGTCTGACCCACTACAGCTTTCTGAATCCCAATGAAACCATTACATCTGAGAAGTATCCTCAGCAGATCGATGAGACGCACTGAAAACTGCAATGCCTGCAACCAGCATTGGTCAACAGAAAGGGCCTAATTCTTCTCCATGACAACGCCCAACCACACATGGCACAACCAATGCTTCAAAAGTTGAACGAATTGGGTTACAAAGTTTTCCCTCACTATTTACCTGACCCCTCGCCCACTGACTACCATGTCTTCAAGCATCTTGACAACTTTTTGCAGGGAAAACACTTCCACAACCAGCAGGATGCAGAAAATGCTTTCCAAGAGTTTGCTGAATCCCTAATCTAGGATTTTTATGCTACAGGAATAAACAAACTTATTTCTCATTGGCAAAAATGTGTTGATTGTAATGGTTCCTATTTTGATTAATAAAGATGTGTTTGGGCCTAGTTATAGTGATATAAAATTCATGGTCCAAACCACAATTACTTTTGCACCAACCAAATAGAAAAGCACTCTACTACATTGGGCTGTCAGATCCTTTAAGTGTTAAGTTAGGGGGTAACCCACAATAGGGAGGCAGCCTCAGGCCTAATGTAGTTTAGTTACAGTTTCAACATTGGAATACAGTTGTACTGTTGATTAGTTTAAAGCCTCTTCTCTCTGAAAATGAAACAGATGCATTCACATAGACAGATGCCATTCCCCTGGAAGCTGGCAGGCATTGGGCTTCGCTGCCATGCGGGCAATTTCCATAAGACATCTTGTTTCTATAAGACACATCAGTGTCCCAAAGCTATGGAAGAGTACCAAAAGCTGAAAGGCACCAGAACCATTAGGGGGAAGAGAACTGCCTCTGCCGGGTGCTTGCCTCAAGGTAGCTCCTAAAATTGATGTGTTGAGTTTCACAGATGTCTAGCAGGGCTCACTGTGTACTGGGGCCTCATCACAGCACTTAGTAAATGTGACCTCAACCCCCATAACAATCTCACAAGGCAGGTCCTGCTATTATCTCCAGTTTGGAAGAGGAAATCTAAGCATGGAGAGGCTAAAAACCTTGCCCAAGGACACACTGCTCCTAAGTGGCTGAGCCAGGGGTTTGGCCAAGTGGCATCTCTTAAACATCACATCATGGTGTTGACAAGCAAAGTCCAAAATAAGAACATGTGCTTTCTGAACACATGCACGTCACGGGAAAGGCTTCTAAGAGGGTGGAAGTCAATGCTAAGCAGAGATAACCCTTGTCAGAATCTTTTCATTATGCAGTGTCAGCTGTGACTTCCCATCACCAGCATAAAGGCCACCATCTCAAAAAGAGTGCTAAGTGACCAGCAACACCAGTAGTAGGGAGAGTAAATCTCTTGAGGAGAGAAACCCCAGGTCTTTGTCTCTTTTTAGGGTAAAAGAAGGAGGAAGAATTGGCAAAGTAGGGTCTGGGGAAGGCTTGGTTTCATTATATTCTGAATCCTCAGCCAAAAGAGTCTCCATGACTGTTATTGCTGTCAAATGGAAGGTTATTTCTTTGTTATTTAACCTTGTTCTTCCATTAAGACATGAGAGGCTACACTGCGGTGTTAGGTTTGAGCTCTAACCACATCTTCATCACCTGGTGCACATTCCTCACCTTGTGGTCCTGCTGATCCCAAATAGTGGTGCTTCCCAGGCTTTTCTCCCGCACGGAGAGCCCTGTAAATGCAGAATTCTCTAAGGTGAACAACATTCTGGTTTGTCCTGGACCAGGTGATGGGCTGAAGGGGTTCTGGGAACAAGAGACCTTTGGTGCAAAAACTGGGAAAGTCC
This sequence comes from Macaca mulatta, assembly GCF_049350105.2. Lineage (NCBI taxonomy): Eukaryota > Metazoa > Chordata > Mammalia > Primates > Cercopithecidae > Macaca > Macaca mulatta. The sequence continues at coordinate 12,684,478 of NC_133409.1, forward strand.
TGGACAAACTAGGGTGAGCTCTAAGAAGTGCTCATAACCATTTCTTCGCCAATGGCAATGGATTTACAGCTGTTAATCTGTGTCCTCTAACCTTAGCCCACTTGTGACGGGTACTATAACAAGTACGTATCAACTACTTGGTTGGAGGAAGTAACCCCTCTGTGGTATCAGGCCATATCCACCCAGGCTCTTGAACTGTTTGATGACATGTTGACCGCCATGAACATTCCCTGGTTGACAGGGGAGCAGACAAGCATTCCTGACAGAAGGCTCTATTTCACAGCTGCCTCACTGCATGTAGCCCTCTGCAACTTGCCATAGGTACCAAGTAGATGGCATGCAATAAAACGGGCATCGTTCACTCAGCCCAGCTTTCCCTATAGCTCACCTCTCAGCCCACTCATTGCTTTTCATTCTATGAGTAGAGCAAAGTGCACCTCCACTGTCTTGCCGTAAGACTCCCAGGTATGGGAACCCTGGAAGTGAATCACAGGGTGTTGTCTGATTCCAGTCTACAGAGTGAGTTTGAAAGTGTTCCCTTCTCTACAATGTTCTGGAAGAGTTTGTTCAGACCTACCATTATTTCCTCCTTAAATGTTTGGTGTAATTTACGAGTGAAGCTGTCTGTGTCTGTAGTTTTCTTCATGGGGATGTTTTTAACTAAAAATCTAATGTTTTTAAAAGACATAAGGCTTTTCAGGTTTTCTGTTTGTCCTTGAGTGAGTTTTGGAAATTCGTGTCTTTCAAAGAATTTATTTATTTCATCTAAGTTTTCAAATTTATTGGCATAAAGTTGTTGAAAACATTCCATAATTATCCTCTTAATATCTGTAGATGCTGTAGTGATGTCACCTCTCTCATTCCTGATATTAGGAATTTGTGTCTTTTTTTTTCTTATCAGACTGGTTAGGGTTTATCAGCTTTATTAACCTTCTCAAAGAACCAACTTTTCATTTTATTGATTTTCTATACATTTTTCCTCTTTCTATTTTATTGATTTGTGCTCTAATCTTAATTATTTCCTGACTTCTCCTTAATTGGGGTTTAATTTGCTCTCCTCTTTCTCTAATTTCTTAAGATAGAAGCTGAGATCATTTGAGACCATGCCTGTTTTCTAAGACAGGTGTTTTAGTTCCATAATTTGCTGCTTTATCCATATCCCCCAAATTTTGATATGTCATTTTAATTTTTATTTGGTTGAAAGTAGTTTCTAATATTTCTTTTTATAACTTCTTGGACAATTGGTTATTTAGAAGTGTGTTACTTAGTTTCCAAAATAGTTGATGATTTTCCACATGAGTTTCTTTATTGATTCTAATTTAATTCCATGTGGTCAGAAAATATGCTATCTGTTACTTGAATTCTTTTTAATTAGTTGAGATTTTTTATGGATGAGAAAAATGGTCTACCTTGGTCTATTTGTTCTGTGTGTCCTTGAAACGAATGTATATTTTGCTGTTTGGGGCTGATACATTCTATTACTGTCTAGAAGGTTAATTTGGCTGACAATGTTGTTCAAGTCTTTTATAGTCTTCCTTATTTTTCTCTCCACTTATTCTGTGCTATTAGGAGGGATACTGAAATCTCTGAGCATAATTTTGGATTTGTCTATTTCTTCTTTTTAGTTCTATTTGTTTATTAGTTCTATTTGTTTTTCTTATTAGTTCTATTTGTTTTTCTTCATGTATTTTGAAGCTCTGTCAGTAAGTGCATAAACATTTAGGATGTTATATCATCTTAATTATTTGGTCTTTTACCATTATGAAATTGCCCTCTTTATTTCTGATAATAGTCTTCTAAAATGAATTTTGTTTGATATTCAGCCTTCTCTTGATTAGTGTCAGCATGATATGTCTTTTTCTAGCCTTTTACTTATAACCTATTTGTATATTTGAAGCATATTTCTTGTAGGCAACATACAGTCTGGCCTTGCTATTTCATCTATTCTGACAGCTTCTGCCTTTTAATCAAGGCAAGACTTTTCTGAGCACCCTACCCAATGCCTCAGAATTATGAACTTTTTATCTGGCTGGTAGAACAGCACTATTATTCATCCTGTGTTAACCCCAGGTACTGCTTTCTCTAATCCTGTTGGATGTTTCCTTGCCTTGCCTTCTGTATTTTTCTCACATGCATGAGCTAATCACTCTCTAACCCGCAGAGCTCTCAGCTTCTGTCTGTGGAGCTCTCTCCTCTCTAGTCTCTGCACTGTGAGGTTCAGCCACTCTGATCTCCCTGGACTCTCAGCTCCAACCACTTCACTCAGGGTTTTCATCAGGCTCCACCTGGGATCCCCCTTCCTGTCCTATGTCCTGAAAACTTTTTCAAGACAGTGAGCCAGGGCAATTACAGGGTTCACCTCATTTGTTTCCTATTTCTCAGGGACTGCTATCTTTCACTACCCAGTGCCCAGTGTCTTGAAAACAATGGCTTCATATATTTAGCATGGTTTTCTAGTTGTTTCAAGTGGGAGGGTAAACCTTGCCCCTGTTACTCCATTTCGGTTGGAAGCAGAACTCCCAAGCAAAAAGGAGTCTTTCCCTCTGAAGTGAGCAGAGGTTGGGCCCAGAGGTTCAGAGGTTGAATCTGGAAGGCATTTGGGTGAGTTTTCCCATATTTGATTTTGATGGGATGGTATGTTATTATTTTTAAAGCAGGTTTGAAGTGTTTATAAATTAATTGGACAACTTAATTATTAGCTATTTTCATCCTTTTTTAGACTTTCTGTGATTCCTCTTTTCCGTGGAATTTAGAGAAGATCTAAAACCATGGGAAAATAAATTAGTTTTTACACAACCTTCAACACACAAAATAGCAAAATCTAAGAGCACTTGGAAAGCATTTGAGCCCATTCTGGATGCATCTTTTTCACCTTATAATCATAAATTAAACCCACTATCTTGTAGAACTGCTGACAAAACCCACAACAGAACAAATTGCACATATAATTTTAAATTGAAGGGATATAATTGTATTGGCAATGTTCTGTATATATAAGGATTGTCTCCAAGTGGAAAATTAGAAAGTTAAGCCCTGCGCCTACAGGAATAGTAAAAGCTGGATTTGCTGTAGGTTCTCTCCTATCCCTGTTGAAGAATGAAAATGTCTCGTGACTTTATAAGGACCCCAGCAATCAGCTTTGCTGCTGTAGAAGGTCGCATGGCTCCTTTGTCTCTGAGACAAGCCAGGGAAGTTTCAGGTAACAGATGCTCAGCACACCTCACTGGAGAGGCCAGAAGAGTACTTCCAATGGGAGTAAATGGCCTGCCATTAGGAAGATCAAACATCCATAGAAGTCCAGGAAATTGGAAATAAGGAGGGTCTATGTTAGGAGAAGTGACACAAACAGAAAAATGACACTGAGCTGCCAGAGAACGCCCATGCATGTTGCCTGCAATGAGGCCCAGACCTCCATTTTAACTCACTCCAATTTCTTTTGTTGTTGGAAGTTAGACTGTAAACATACTGTCTCCAAGGGTGTTTTAACTGCTCAGAACATGTGTTTGATTTAATGAGGCACCAGGACCCAGCCATCTTCCAACTCAGCTTTCCACAGAGCATGATGTTCATACAGCCAATCTGGATCATTCATTTCAAATCCAGACAGAAGAGAAAAGATCAAACAGTGGGTGAGGCCTTACGACGACCCTCGTCTGAGAAGACAGAAGTATTATTCCAGCAGGAAAACATACAATTCCTGTTGTCCTGCTGTTCAACAGTATCCAAGTCAACCTTCCTTCCCTGCCCACAAAATGCACCAGTTTCTAGGAGTGGATGTTCATGGAGGCCAGTCCTAGAGAGGGATGGAGCAGGGTCTCGGATGGGTGCTTTACTTTTAAATCTAAAAAGAAAGCATGAGAGGCTAGAACATGGAAACAATCACGAAGACTAACAAGGAATCTACTTGGGGTAGATTTTTTATTGCATTAGATGCCTAGAGCAGTCCCTTTACTGAAGCCTGGGAGATCTGCCAGCAGTGGCAGTGTGTGTTTCCCTCCTTCTGTGGTTGCTGCTGGTGGCTTTGGACTGCTCTGTGCTAGAACCTTCTTCAGCGATTCTAGATACACTTGGTCACAGCTCAGCTCTCACTCCTTGCTTCCTCCATCCTTCTTTTGCCCCTTAATGTCTGTGTCAACAGAAGTGGTTGAATCCAATGGGTTACCACCCTCCTTGAGATCACAGTCATGGCACCACCAGCAGAGTGGCTCTCCAGTAACTCATGCTGAGCTTTGTGCCATGTGTCATACCCATCTGGTTAAACGATTTAGCCACTTAATTGAACAAAACTGATGGATAACATGAGGTGGAACCAGACTCAGATTGCTTGTGGCCAATCCTTTCCCCTAACCGAAATACCAGTTCATAATCCTCATTGAAACCAATTCAGTACTCATTTGATTATTCCAGACATGAACTGAAGTGGTTGGCAGGAGAAAGCATAAATCAGCAATAAATAAAATGATACCTTGTGGAAGTCTCACTAACGAGTCATCTTTGGAGTAAAACAGAGACATATTGATGTTTTGAGTGCTTTCGAAAATGCTTTGATGAGAAGGACCCAATTTGGGTATAAGCTCTATGTAGTGAATAAGGCTATAGAGAATACAGCAAAAGTTCTAAAATTAGAACTAAGAAGAATGAGTGTTTGACTTAAAGACCTGAAGTGGAAGTTTTACTGGTGTGATTCCCAGCTTGATAACACAAAACACATTTCAGGATATCCCTGCCTGCCCCCACCCGTATACCCCATTGAGTCAGAAATGGGACAATGTCAAAGAACAACACTTCTAAGTTCATTTGTACTTCGCCCATCCCAACGGCATCTAGATACACATGGAAATATCATCAGCAGTATTTATTGTCCCTATGGATTTATGAACCCCTTGCTCTGCTCCCAGCACTGAACCATTACTCAGTGTTTGGGAAACACTTGCCCGTTATGTGCAATATCAATGATGCCCCAAAGGCTAAGTCTGGGAGGAAGTGAAGTTTTTGAGATACTGCTATTGTTTATATGATCACTGGTGACAGAAACCATTGATCCTGACTTAGGGTCCAACTCAAGAGAAAATCATTCCTAGAGATACAGGGTTTCATTTTTGTCAGATGACTGTGGTTAATCTTCACTTGATAGTCTTTAAAAAAAAATCTCATAAATCAAAATAGCAAGGAATCATAATTTATTTAGGCAGTTAATAACAAACAACTAGGTTTCCAGATCAAATATGAATGGAAATTACATCTCTAGGAGAAATTCACTTATTCCAAATCTGAGTTTTTCCAGGTTTGTGTTAGTCTGGACAATCTTAGGCCCTTTTACAAGGGCTACCATCAACATTTTTGCCTGGGAATAGCTCTTATTAAATGGGTTTTGTCAATTATTTAATGTTTTTAAAAGTTAAAACACAGGTTTTTACTTTCACCTGTTTCAATATCTCATATTCAATATGAAAACACATAAAGCACCCTTACCTTGCCTGCACGTGTGTACTTATGAAGTAACAGCACAACCTCTGGTTGGTCTGCTTTATGGTTCTTGAAAAGCTGGATAGGAATGGCCGGTATGTGCCCTAAACCACACTAGGCCCTCTGGACAGGTAAGACATTGGCCGCGGGAAAACTCCCCGAGTCCGGGAAGGGGCCAGGGTTACCTGTGTGCATTTGACAGTGGAGTTATCTGCACTGCAAGACCACGTGCGGTCACCCCTTCTGAGGTCGGGAGGCCTTCCTGAGGGCAGCTGAACCGTGTCACCGGCTCCAGCCTCCTGTCCTGGCCAGCGGCGTGCGGACTCCGGTGGGTGTAAAATGCCCATTGCCTACATGGTCGGTCCTTCTGGAGTCAACCACATCGAGGCCACTGGGAACGCAATAAAGAAGGTCCCTTGGGGAGGAAAAATGTTGTCTCTGTATCCCCTAGGGTGGGGACGTTGTCGATGACTGAAGACAGAGAGCTCTAGAATGGCAGGGGATGAGAGTCGCATACAGGAAAGAGGGTAGGAGAGGAGCGAAGGGGCGGCCCACCTGTGGTCGCCACGCGCAGCCCCTGCCTCCCCGCGGGAGAGGATCAGAATCAGGTGAGTCCAGGGCGAGTGCGAGGAGGAGAAGGCCCAGCCCGTCTGCGCCCTGCGGGGAGGGAATGCCCTGCCTAGGACAAGACGCGGGCGCTGAGGGATTTGGGGGTGCAGCAGCTTGGCAGCCCCTCGCTCCCGCTCCTCCCAGCTGCGCTCCTGGGTGCGAGGCTGCCGCGCCCGCCAGGGGCTCCCGGGAAGGCCGATCCCGCGAAGCGGCCACAGGGAGCCTCCGGGACTGGCTTGTGAGCTCGGGGAAGGCCCAGAAGGAGGGAAAAGTCCTTGTCCCTAGATTGTTCAAGTCACTGTCCCTAGATTGTTCGTGTGACTGTGACCCTCTTCTACCACCAGCAGTGAGAACCTAGGATGCTCTGTTTGCCACCAACACATGCCTGTGGCCCTGCTGGCACTGTCGCCTGTCCTGTCCTATTTCTCCAGGGAGCATCTGGGCAGGAAGTAAGTCGGCGCCAGGAACAAGGTGGAAGCCTGATGCTGTTACTTCTGCATGCACATCCTTCGCGGTTTCTCGGGTTCCTTGCAGCTTTGGCCGGGTGGGCACAAAGCCCTGGGGAGCGCCTCTTCCAGGCAGGAGCTCCTGTGATGCGCCCACCCCCACATCCCCACGATGCTCCCAGGGACAGGAGCACCGGAATTTTCGGCATACCCTGGACACACACCCTGAGCTCAGGGAGGCAGGGGCACCTTGGTTCAAATCCATGGAAACAAGAACAGGCCAGGAAGGAAGGCCTGGGCCTTTGGGCGTGGTACCTGAGGTACACAGGAAGATTCCGGGGAGCGGGGATCTTTTTTTTTGTTGTTGTTGTTGTTATTATAGCTGCACAATTCCATTCATTCTTCTTCTAAAACCACAGTATTTCAGGATTTAAAAAAAATAAAAACTGTTAAGCCATCTAGCCAACCTTCCTGATTTCACAGATTAGGAAATCGTAGCCCATAGAACCACTTATGGTGGGGAGGGGGGTCACACAGCAATTTCGTGGCAGAGCTGGGATTCGAACCTGTGTCTCTCTTGTCTAGTTGTAGGGCTCTTCCCAGCTTATCCTGTGTTCAGAGCCATTGTTCTTCCCAACTAGGTCGGTGTCTCCAGGGACCAGCTTCCCATTTGTTCCCACAGGCCTCAGGGCAGCACCGGGCAGAACATGAAGACGGGGACTCACCCCTGCTGCACCTCTGTCCCATTTACAGAATTCAGAATCCGTGCCTGCTTTTGGGCACCCCCTCCCTGCTCCATCCCTGCTTGTTCCTCATCCATTCCTCCCAATTCTGGGGCCATCTACCCTGGCATCATCGTCAGCTGACCGTTTGTGACGTTTGCAGCCTCACACAGACTCCACAGAGCCACATGTGTCCACATGCACACACGGACGCACAGGTGTGTGCACCTCTGATGCCAAGAGGGCGTAGCCTCCGTGGCTGAACCATGGCCCTACTGGGCAGATCCATTGGGAACAGTTCACATGGCACATCAGTGCTGGTCTGTCCTCGCGCCTTCTGTGCTCAGAGCCACATTCCAGGTCCAGTCTAGCCAGCATCTGGGGGCCCTCATGACCCTAGACCAGGGCCAGCCTGGCACCTTCATGGAATGAGGGAAACCTGTCCCCTGCAGTGGATGGATTAAATGCATCACATCCGTGTACCTGAATGAGACAAAGGCTGCCAGCAGCTCCATGCCAGGGCTCAGGGCTCAGCAGAGCTGAGTGGGCTTCAGCCCTCGGGTGCCCCTTACCAGGTAGAGTCTGCCCAAGCTCGTGCAGACCCCTCCAGTAACATGGTCTTTCTTTTCCTCCCTCCTCCCCAGAACATGGGACAAGAGAATAAAAGTGGGCTCAGGCCTGTAATCCCAGCACTTTGGGAGGCCAAGGTGGGCAGATCACGAGGTCAGGAGTTTGAGATCTGCCTGGCCCACACGGTGAAACCTCGTCTCTACTAAAAATACAAAAATTAGCTGGGCGTGGTGGTGGGTGCCTGTAATTCCAGCTACTTGGGAGGCTGAGGCAGGAAAATCGTTTCAACCCGGGAGGCAGAGGTTGCAGTGAGCCGAGATCGCGCCGTTGTACTCCAGCCTGGGCGACAAGGCGAGACTCCATCTCAAAAAAAAAAAAAAAAAGTGAGATTAATTAGTGAAGGAAAAACAGTAAAAACAACAGGAATATGGAGGCAATGATTCAAAAGATGACAACTCCTAATTCCAATGACGGGACATGATTTCCAACTCTAACACAAGCATCCTTTAATCACGCACTTATGACAAGCCACTAGGAATCGGCACAACTCAGGCACACAAATCTGTGAACAAGAAAACACAGGGCAATCTGTGTTCTCTTTTCAGGGAAGACCTTAGGAGCTCTGTTTATAAGTATTTGGAGGCTCCCTGCAGTCACGGAGTTGCTCTTCTTTCCCATAGTAAGGCCACAAGGTAAATATGTTTTCTTCTCTACTCTCTGGCCAGGCAGGAGATTGCCTCCGCTCGTAAAATCATCTGTAATCTCTTCAGCAGGGAGGTTTCTTCCATGGCTTAGGGTCTTCTTTCCTTCCAGACTGGTCCCCACCTCCCAGCCCCCATATCACATGGGCATCTCGCCTTTGCTGGCCTGATGGCCCCTTCTGGTTAAACTTCCCTGGCAGCCGGCCGAGGTGCAACCTCCTGTATCTGGACATGAGCTCTGGGCTTTGTCCTTGCCCCTGTCACAGCCAGCCAGCAGCAAGCCAGACAGCCTGGTAAATAGGGCAGTGGAAATTCAGCTGACGAGTGGAGGGTTTCCAACATAAATTTCCCTTTTCCCACCACAATTTTATAGAACTTTGCAAAGATGCACATCAGCACTTTTGCAAGTTGGCGCTCTTCTGAAAAGCATCAAGCTTGTCAAAGCTTTAACTTTTTATGTTGTTATTTCAAATGGTTTGATCAATGATCAAGCACATGATGTCCCTGTAACCCTATCCTAGGCCATAAGAAGAGGGTTTGAATACCAGGGTTTTAGAAAAGTCTGTTTGCCACATCAAGGAGAGTTTTATGTAACCCTTAGTACATTTTCTCTTTATCCTGACATCTCATTGCTATTTTTTTTTAGTATATTGGAGTACATTTAAATTCTGGCTACACAAGCCAACATTTCTGTAAATCGTCTTTCTGCCCTGTGTTAATAAGTGAATCTCCAGCAGAGAGACTGGCCTGGTTAGCTGACAACTCCTACGGAATGGGACCGAAGTAAGAAAATGTAATTAACAAAGTGGCAGCCCTAGGTGAAAGTGCAAGAAGTTCTAGCAAATTCCAAAGATATTTTATAGGCTCTTGATCTCATTAGGCCCTCTTTTGCAAAGGAAACTTACTGGGCAGTTTCTTAACTTCCTGTACTTCTCAGACTAAACTCAGAGCATCCACAAAGGCAAATTGGCTTCATTGACTTGATTTTAAACCCTTTCCAGTGAATCAAACAGTAATGAATGTCTAAAATACACGTCAGAATCAACACTGGGAACTTTTCTAACTTACAATGTTTTCTTAGTTATGTGCCAAAACAAAACCTTGCCAAGAGGAATTATTTTGATTTAGAGATATGACTGGTCTTACACAATTTGAGCTCTTTGAGGGCAAAACTGATATGTGATTATCTTTATATTTAAACATCTCAAAAAGTAGTTTTTGTAACTGAATGGAACCTAATACCAAGGACTTGACAGCCTCTCCAGGCCCTAAGAGGCCACAGCATGCCCCCGGCCTTGGCTCTTACATCTGTCCCTGCTAGGAGCATGCTGCCTGCCCCACACCCCAGCTGCTGGGGGAGCTCCTCCTCATCTCTCAAGACCCATCTCTCCAAACTCTTTCTTGAGTCTCTTCCATTCATTGCATCCCCTGGCCCCCTGCACACACTCCAGTACAATTGATCATCCTTTCCATCAAATTTCCACTGCCTCTTATACATCCTCATCTCCTCACAAGGGACACTTCATTGTACTTACAGATGTATGCGTAGATTCCACTTTCTCCACCAGGGTTTCTCAAGCTCCGCACTGTTCACATCTGGAGCCAGATGACTCTTTGCTGTAGCATCCTGTACACTGTGAGGTATTTAGTAGCATCCCGGCCCCTGCTGCTGGGTAGCACTAGGAACCCTTCCCCAGTAGTGACAGCCAAGTCTGTTAGCCATTGTTACATATCCTCTGGGAGGCAGAATTGTCCCCATTGGAAACCACTGTGCTAGACTCAAAGCTCATGAGGGGTATGGCAATGTTTTATCACTCTTTAAATACTTAGCACTTAGCTCAATTCTTTCTATGTATTGGACATTCAGTATTTTTTGAATTTTGAGAATCAAGTGAATTAATACATGCAATACAATATGAATATTCAGCAAACCTTAACTATATTACTACTATTATCTGGAACTATGGCCCATCTCAGCAATAGGCAGTGATTATAATGCTGACTTTATAACTTTCTGGTGAAATTAAATGTGCAGGGTGGGTGTCCAGCTGCTCTGGTGTGTGGTTGTGTCCACTTTGAACTTGGGCTGTCCTCTTAGATGGGTCATGATCTTTGAAACCCCGACTAAAGCTCTGGACCCGTGTCCACAGGTTTATGCTAGACCTGGTAATTCTGGCCTCCAGACCCTTATTAGGTGCTAACTTTAGTTACTAGAGCTTGCTTCTGCTTCTGCCTGCAGGCCTGGCCTAGGTCTCTGCCACTCCACTTCTTGCCTATCTTGACTTCTAGAAAGCCCAGGCCCCTTACCTGTTGTAAACCTCCACCACCATCTCTCTCTTCTTGTCTCAGTCACACCTGTTAAGCTAGCCCATGACCCAGGGGGACTTGTTTCGCCATTCTCTGGACCCTGTAACTAGGTTATCTTTGAACTGCCCAAAAACCAGTAAGGTCTCACACATTCACCCTGGCCTGGTGTATATCACACTAAAGACAGCCTGCCGAGAGGAAACTGTTCCTTGGAACAGTTGAATTTGGGACTCTATGCCATGTGAAGTTCAGCCTGACTGACACTGTGACTCTCCCACTGCTTTAGTGTTGGGAGATCATCACTCATCACAGAATTCGGTGAGTTGTAAATGATCAACAGTGGTGACTTAATTGACAATTGCTGTGTTATAACATTGTTATCACTTATATTAGGGTTCTCTAGGGGGACAGAACTAATAAAACAGAACTGATAAAGGGGAGTATATTAAGGAGTATTAACTCACACAATCACAAGGTGGGGTGCCACAATAGGCCGTCTGCAAGCTGAGGAGAAGGAAGCCAGTCCGTGTTCCAAAGCTGAAGAACCTGGAGTCTGATGTTCAAGGGCAGGTAGCATCCAGTATGGGGGAAAGATGTAGGCTTGGAGGCTAAGTCACTCTAGTCTTTTCATGTTCTTCTGCCTGCTTTATTCTGGCTGCATTGGCAGCTGATTAGATTGTGCCCACCCAGATTGAGGGTGGGTCTGCTTCTCCCAGTCTACTGACTCAAACATTAATCTCCTTTGGCAACACCCTCACAGATACACCAGGGACAATACTTTGCATCCTTCAATCTAATCAAGTTGATACTCAATATTAACCATCACATCAATATAACAGCTCCTCAGTAACTATGGTCATTTTTGAGACCCAGGATAATGTAGGAAAGATAAGACTCTGACTTGTCTTTCCTACACTGGGTAATATCAGCCTCCTGGTAATATAGGTTGCCCCTGTTAGGCTGGCAATGTGGCCCCTATTCAAAGCAAGTTTAACATACATACATACATCCTATTATAAGGAGTATGCTACTTGCAGAGATCAGAAAAGCTAATCTGTAGATGGGACTTTTACCCTCAGTAGCATTTCCCAAGCTTGGCTGCTCATTAATTTGTTTCCTTGACCTTCACTCAGTCACTTACCGATCCATTCATTTATTTGTTCACTCAACAGACATTTATTCAATACTGGCATGTGCCAGGCACCCCGTGCTACAGAGTCAGGGAAGCAGTGCTTAAGCCAAACTCTGGCAGACAAGGAGGAGTCCACTAGGCAAGATGTCAAAATAGCACAGGCAGCTTAAAAATAGACTTTTCTCTAGGACTTACCCTCCAGTATTCTAATTCAAAAGGTTTCAAGGTGGGCCTAAAGGTAGATTTCCTAAAAGCACACTTGAGGGCTGCTTTCAGCTGTGTGGACCTTAAAGGAGGGAAGGCCCCATGGCCCTGGAATGGCCCAGTGCCCTGAGAAGGTCAAGCGGGGTGCTGGAGAGCTGTCAACATGTCACTCTGAGGCCAGGCGAAGGGAACGCAAGTTAGAATAAGTCTGGTACATTCACCAGCCTCAAAATTCCTCTTCCTAAGCTGGAAGGCCAATGTATGCTAATTCTCTTTTACTCTGCCCCTTTTCAAAGATAATTATCATTCAAAAAATAAATATAAAAAGATTTGAATGTTAATCTCCTCCAGCACAGGTTAAAGATGGTGATGCGGGTTTCTAGTCCTGTTGGATTTTGGCCAAACTCAGTTATCTGGATGAACTTTTTGCCACTTACATGCCCAGCCAAGGTCCTAGATTCCCTATAGCCGATCCCATTTCTTCAGAATCCTTGGGCTTGGAGAATTCATTGTGAATCTTTTTCCCAAGAGAGATGTCCCAGATTGCATTTAGCTATTTAGGAACAAGCAATTAAAAAGCAGGATGGTGTTCGATGATTTAATTTGCATTTTTTTCTTGTATGACTCCAACTTCAAATCCAGCAGGACTGAATCCATAAACAGTCGAAGTTAGTAACCTATAAACACCTCTGGCTCTCCCCAGTGAAGTCAAGGCCCATGCAACTCTAGACTCTGGGATGCAAGAACCACATCAACAGATCTTCTTCTATCATGTGAACATAAAGATTTTGTTTCTTATTTATAAAAATTGTTTCACGTTTACATATAACAGCTTTAAATAAGTGTTAGCCCAACAGTGAGTTTCAGAGGCCCAAACTCAGAACTCGATGGCTCCAGGAGGTGCAGGAGCCAATTAATCAATTTCACGGCATTATAATAAACTCAGACTTTGGGAAGGCTTTTAATGTGTTACTCAACTGACATCAAGAAGAAAATGTCAAAATACTAAAAACAGACTGGAGTTAAAAATCTGGCCTCCAATTCCATGAGAAGTTTATTCATCCCTATCATTTTATATACACAGAGGTGATCTCACAGCATCACATGGCAGTGAGAGCAAAATGAAATAAAATCAACCAGGCAGGCTGCACGGAAATTCCAAAAACAGGACCCCATGAATGAGTGGGGAAGTAAGCCACCCTAAATGGAGCAAAGCACATTCTGCTTTGTCTGTTCAACTTTCCCCCAATGTAACTGATTTCCAGAGGTTGTTATTTTAATCAATGCCCAGCACAACCATATTGAATTAGACCTAGCTGATTTACAATCATAAATGTGTTGAACTGGAAGAGTATGCAAAGAATCTCTTGCCTAGCAGTTTTCCAAATTACTACCTCAAATTGCAGATACTCCAGGGACTTCCATAAGACTGAGATAGAGGCTAAGGGGAAGGATATGGCAGTCAGGACCCAGGCTCCAGATGTCAGCTTTGAACAGAACTGCTACATTTTCACCTATCGTTTATATTAGTATGCCGAATCTAGATCATTTTTGGGGTGGGGGGAAATGAGCTTTACAAGATTACTCACACTCCCCACCCCTACCACGAAGCTGAAATGTACAGAAGGGTGGAGAATTGCCCCAGACAGCATAATTAGTGAGTGGCAAAGTACAATGGAATCTTGTTATTCTGGGTCTCAATATAGTTTGCAGATTTATCTAAATTTCAGATTTCAAAACTCTGATTAATTTCTCAAATGCTTCTTTGCAATAATGTATAAATTCATGTTGTGAGTCAAATGGAAAAAATTCAGTAAAGATTCATGCTGTTTTAAATCATTCTTGACCAATAAATCCTTGTAATTACCAAGCTACTTTATTTTCTTAAGCACAAAACCTACAGGCACAGTCCCAAAGGAAATTCTCCAATTTGGAATCCCTCTGAGCATTTATGTAATTTATTCCAGGAATGAATAAGAGGCTTAGCTAGCATGCCAGTACTGATTGATTGATAGTGACTGACTGAGAAAGATCCTGAAGCCACCACTGGCCACAGAGATTATGCAGCAATGATTAGCAATGTCTGCCATGGATGTGGGAGGGGGAAATATGGTATGGTTGCCCCATGTTTGTCATCCCTGTCCTCTCTTGTAATCCCAGCACTTTGGGAGGCCGAGGCAGGCAGATCACAAGGTCAGAAGATCGAAACCATCCTGGCCAACATGGTGAAACCCTGTCTCTACTGAAAACACAAAAATTAGCTGGGCATGATGGCACATGCCTGTAATCCCAGCTACTCGGGGGGCTGAGGCAGGAGAATCGCTTGAACCTGGGAGGTGCCATTGCACTCCAGTCTGAGCAAGAAGAGCAAAACTCCATCTAAAAAAAAAAAAAAAAAAAAAAAAGAACCAACATTTTGTGGATGTTTGCACCCTCTCATTCCCTCCACTGGAGACTCTGGAAACACAAAGCCAGAAAAGCATAATGGGCTCCATTGTTCACAGCCTGGTCATTGTGGTTGAGATCTGTGTCCAGCATGAAGCACAGTAAGTATTTGTGAAATGAACTGATAGCTGTATAAATGAATGGACATCTGCATTTCACAACACCATATTCCCATCCTGAGACAATGAGCACAGCAGCATTAGCTGCTACAATGGAGAAGAAAGAGGGAGAAAGAAATCCTGGGGTGGAGGGTGTAATTAATATAGTATTTCCAAAATAGTATCCCAACATGTGTTCTTTGACCTGAATTTATAAGGAACTCAAAGACAAGTCTCTGCAGTTTAAGATCTATACTTTGAAAATACATTAGGCCCTGCCTAGAAAATGGTTCCCTTTTGGCTGGGATTTACAGTTAGCTGAACTGGGTGCTAATCCTCCATGCATGAAATATGGGAGATGTGAGTGAAATGCTTTTGCTCCTAACCAACTGTGTGAGCCCCTTAGGTCTGAAACTCCTCGTTTGTAAATAAGAGAGTTGCTCTCTTCCACTTGTTCTTTCAGTAAATATTGGTTGACCGCTGAGAGCTCCAGGCACTGGGCTGGAGGCTCGTAATCTAGGGAGGACATCAAACATTAAACAAACATCCCATTGCAAAGCCTGCTGAGTGCCATGAAGGTCACAGGACTCCGAAGGAAACAAGGTCCCTTCCAGCACCAGTAACCTGTGATTTTATAGTGGTTTCCATTGTTTCCCATCCCTGGGTGTCCACATTCCGACAGGAGTTGTGGGTGGGCACAATTAAAGGCATGAAGAGACACTGGGCCTGGAGTCCTGCCTTGATTTTGCAACTGGCAGGTCTCAGAAGCCCTCTTGCCCCTCCTTTTCCTCAGAGCCTTACAAAGAGGAGGAAAGTCTCTTGTACTTAAAATATTTTCTTGGATGAAAATGCAGTTTTCTTAGAAGTGTTGTTCGCCATTAAATTCTTCCTTGGCTTGAATTTAAGTCTTTCTTGTTCCTTCTGAGATGGAGAACCCCTGGCTAGCAGCTTGTCACCACCAGCCCCCTATGAGATGCTTGAAGCCAGTCTCTGTCACAGCTTTGCCTCCTCTTCTGCAGAGAGATGCTCTCATTTCCATGAAACTCACTTCCTCAGAGAGACGCTCTCATTTTTGTGAAACTAACTTCACAGGTTTTCTTGCCTCTTCCTTTTAGACACTTTTTCTCCTGAATTCTTCCCCTGAATTCTTTCCGAGTCTCTTCCAACAGGACAAAACTAGACCCAATCCTTTGGAAAGGGTCTCACCAAGAATAAAAAGAATATTAATGTATTGTCAACTGTCTTTTCTGTCCTTTTCCTTTTTCAGCTTGGGGCAACAAGTATTTATTGATCTTATTAGATCTCAAATAACATTTATACTAGTTGGATTGTTATTCATTTATTCATGCATAGCCTCCTAAACATTAGCATTGTACGTTTAAGACTTCGAAATAACATTAACAAGTATAATAACCAAAATACCAACCATAATGGGATTGGCTTGGTGAGCAGAAGGCTCTCTGGCCAGGTCTATGTTAAATTTATCAGGTAATTCATGCATGCATAAATCATCAACTGTCTGTAAAATGAACCCAAATTTGCCCTCCAAAAACTTTCTAAGTCAGTTAAGGCAACAAACACAAGGGACCTTTGTGCAGCATGGATTTCATTATGAAACGCATCACTTATGCTTCCTAAAAAAACGTTTCCTGATAAAACAGAATCTTTTTCTTAGCCTGTTATTTTTATAAAATCATACTCAAAACTTGGACATTTCTAGGATCTCATGTTAGTCCTTTTCTAATACTTCTTTATCATTTTTCTGAGAATGTTAATACTGGATAAAAGTAAAGTCTGTAGAGATTTTTGAAGCTTTTTTAAGTCAAAACAAAAGTTATAAACAGAGGAATTGGAACTGAGGAGAAAGAAAGTGTTCCACCAAAGCAGTCCTACAAACCGCACTCTACAAACAGACACCAAATTTGTAAACCCAGAGACCCATATGGCTCAGAAACAGAGCACTAGCAGGTTCAAGAAGCTCAGTTTAAAAGCCAAATGGAATTCAAAAGGACTTCTATCATAGTCTGAGATCTCTTGAAGGACATTCAAGAAGCTCTAAATATGTGGTTTCAGACTCTAGGATCATTGACTAAAATCCTGTGCCTACCCTGGCTCTCCTCCCGGCGGTCCTCCCTCACCCCTCCTCCCTCACCCCTCTTCCCTCACCCCTCCTACCTCACCCCTCACCCCCACCCCTCACCCCTCCTCAGCCAGACACCTCTCCCTTACCTCACTGAACAAGAGCTCCTAACTTTTGATCCACCCCCTTCCCCTCTCACTTAGCACTTATGGTGCAAAAGGATGGTCTTAGGGGAAGTCTAAGAGATGGGTACATCTATGAATTCCCTGTCATTCATTTTTTTCCTAAATGTATTAGTCAGGATTCTTTCAGTTCCAAGTTTCAGAAACCCACGCAAACTGACCTCTCCGTAAAAGCAACATTACTGACATGTAATTGTGATGTTACCAAGGGCATTATTTCAGGCATAGTTGGACCCAAGGACTCAAATTATGTCTCTGGGAACTCATTTCTCTCATATATTGGGTCTGTTTTCTTTTGTATTTGCTCTGATATCTTCCAGTTGGTGGCAAGGTGACCACTAGGAGCATCAGCCTACCAACCCAGGGGCACGGGGAGCACCTCTTTACAAAACGTTGCAGAAAGAGTCCTGGAGGGATGCTCATTAACTGACCTTGAATCATGGACATCCTGAATTGTAAAAGGATGGGGTACTCTCAGGCGCCTGACTCTTCTTGTGGATCCATTTCTGGAGCTGGAGGACCCAAATCAGAGCAGTTCCACCCAAATCAGACTGGAATGGGTGGGTCCCCTGGTTCTTTTTCAGGGAAGACAGAGGAGCATTTATCTGAGTGGGGGAAACAGGCTGGGCAAACCAAAACAACAGATGGCGGTCAGGACAGGCTGGGGAATCACAGGAGCAACACAGCAGGGTTGGACTGTGTCCCTGTGCATGGGCATGCTGAGCCGGCAGGCAGCTCCGCTCCTGGTGCTCACCCAGGGCCCAGATGGTCAGCGATCCATACCACACTTGCCTTACAACCTCCAAAGCAGGAGAAAGGGGTGCTGCAGTGCCTCCCACTGGCAGAGAGGTGGTCCTTCCAGGAGGTGGCGCACATCACTTCCACTGGAAGAACAGGAATTACAGCCACAGAGTGTGCTTGGAAAGAAGAGAACCACTGGGAGTCCCAGGCGGGCGGACCACTAGAGGTCAGGAGTTCAAGACCAGCCTGGCCAACATGGTGAAACCATGTCAGGTGTGGTGGGGCGCTCCTGTAGTCCCAACTGAGGTAGGAGAATCGCTTGAATCCAAGAGACTGAGATTGCAGTAAGCAGATCATGCCACTGCACTCCAGCCTGGACAACAGAGCGACACTCTGTCTCAAAAAAAAAAAAAAAAAAAGAGAGAACCAGAATATCTGATGACAGTCCCAGTGACATCCCATACCCATTCTTTAATAAGACAGCAATGTCTCCCACAGGGACAAGCTCTGCACACCATGGACGTCTTTCTGCAAAGGGCGCCCAGGCCATTCACATCCTACTGACAGATCCAGGTCAACCTTCACAGCTGCAGACCCAACTCAGAGGGCATGAAAATGCTCAGCGGCCAAGGCCCTCCAACCCTCCCTCTTTCCTTGCCTTTATTTCCACCTGCAGCGTCCCTCCCATGTTCCTAAGAAGAATCTCAATTCTTTATTATATCTAATTTTCCTTCTAACTCCAAAAGAGAAAAGAAACTTTGGAGTGGATACGGTTTAAGATGCTCCTTGCAATGCCTCTATGTGGAAGGGTCTGTGTGCCCCTCACAGCTACTGCTGACAGGGCCCTGGGTCTGCTCGGCAGGGAAGATAAACGCAGTCACTTTTCCTGGGCTATTTGAGTTACTTCATATGTTTAATAAGCAAAATACTCTGTATCTTCTCATACATGTGAAAATTAACAGTCTAATTTTATCTCAAATTGGGTAACAGATTTTGGTTGTTTCAAATATAAGAAAATTCATACAAAGCAGAGACTGAGATCTTAAAAATCCTTTTTAAAAATCCTTTTTTAAAATAGGTTTTTCCACATTCTGTGCGGCCTATACAATATGACATGCATAATTACAGCAGCTCAGTCCTCATGTTCTTCCACAGTGTTTACAAACACCCTGAGGCAGCCATCATTAAAGAGAGGCACGGAAAAGTCACCCAAGGGGAGCAGGCTCTCTGCATGTGTGTTTACAACGCCGAATAAAGCTCTAGAACATCTCAGAGAGGGTTTTCCTAAAATACACTATACAACTAACTTGATTTTGCCATAGAAACAGACATATATAACTCTTCATAATTTCTATCTTGTATACATATAATTTATTTGTATAAATAGGTAAGACATTTAGGAAGCGATTTGATGACAGTCACAAAACTCAGGTGGTTTTCTTTAAGGAGATTTGTATCAGGAATATTTGATAAGACTTTTGGAAAACGCTTACAAGGCCATGATGGCTTCTTCGGGAGAACTGAATCGAGGAATGTTTGGTTTGCACTGGTGATCACCACACACGCAGGGAAGGTGAGTTCTTAACTATAAATCTTTCGCAAGCTGAGGATTACTCGTATTGGCCCAGATCAGAATCTATGGAAAACTAGTGATGCAGTGTTTCAGATTAAATGAAGGTTTTTGTTATTTTCCACTTGAAAAATGTGACTTTAGGCATCTTTTTTGCAAGAAAAAGTGGTCTTCTTGGCTCCGACCGAATACCATTTTAGTCAATGAGCTTATAGCATGGATCAGCAACATAGGATCACGTTTCCATCAACATGTGGGTGGGATTCAAAATTGAGGAAAAGGAGCTGCACAAATGCATTTAAGGTTTTAATCAAACCCACAGGATTTTCAGCAATGGTTCTGTGTGATTGATGAGCCCAGAACAATGCCAGGGTTTCAGCCACCACGCTGTGACAAAACAACTTAGCAAACAACATGCATTTATGAGTGTGGTTGTTTCTCAGCAACCAGAAAACCAAGGAGCAGTCTGTCTGTCACATAAAAAGTGTTGTAATGTGACCGGGCGTGGTGGCTCAGTCCTGTAATCCCAGCACTTTGGGAGGCCAAAGCAGGTGGATCACCTGAGGTCAGGAGTTCAGGACCAGCCTTCAAGACGAGCCTGACCAACGTGGTGAAACGCCATCTCTATGAAAATACAAAAAAAATTAGCCGGGCATGGTGGTGCATGCCTGTAATCCCAGCTACATGGGAGGCTAAGACAGTAGGATTGCTGGAACTAGGGAGGTGGAGGTTGCCATAACTGAGATGGCACCATTGGACTCCAGCTAGGCAACAAGAGTGAAACTCCATCTCCAAAAAAAAAAAAAAAAAAAAAAAGTTGCAATGTATTGAATATTTACCACACAGAAGGCATTGTCCTAATCACTTTAAACAGATTATCTCACTCAGCCCTCATAATGGTCTTATCGGTAATTGTCACAATTTTACTACCTCCTACTGCATAACTTTGGGAAAGTTATTTAACCTCTCATGCCTTAGTTTTTGTGAACCAGGGATAAAAACAGACAGATTTCAGGAAGCAGTGCGTACAAATGGCATAGATCAGGAATAAGCCTCCAGGAGAAGAGATATTTGAGCAAGGACTTGAAGGAGGGGAGAATGTTAACTTTGCAGATATTGAAAAGAAGAATGTTCCAGAAAAAGGCAGCAACCAGTGCAAGGCAGGACTGACCTGCCCAAGGACCCATGCTTTAGAGGTCCTCAGGTATCACAAGTGCACACACCAGAATAAATTCTCTGACACAATGCATGGGTGTTCAGACGCATTGAGAATCTGTGGCTCAGACCTGGTATACAACGCATTGAGGGGGTTCACAACGCATTGAGGGGGTTCACGACGCATTGAAGGGGTTCACGACACATTGAGAATCTGGGGCTCAGACCTGGTACAGTGCGACCAGAGCCCTAAACATCCGCTCTTCTAAGTAACTCCTCCGGAAACACTTCTCTGCATCTCTCACCCCCTGTCCTGGAAACTCAAGGTGACTGTTCCAAAGCCCAAAGGTTGGTCATTGTGCTTTGGCCAATATCAGTGCCGAGAGAATTGAGCAGCAGAAGCACATAGGCAAAAGAAAAGACAAATTAATGAATTTGCCAAATCCACAACATAAATGCATAGACTCTTGCACAATGAATTGTTTTTCTTTTCCTAGTGGTGTTAAGTGTCTATCTCATTCCTTCTCTTCATATGCTAATTCTTGATTTGGAGGGTGTCACAAACTAGTGTGGTATTTCCAACAGTTACACATGGAGGTTGAAGAATATTTTGCAATGTTAGACAACTCCCCTGACTCAGGTTTACATATATTTAGATGTAAACAAAGCATGCATGGAGCACCGTACCAATTCTTTCCGTTGGCATATAAATGGATTTTGGATCTTAAGTTGCAAAATAATTCAACAGTTTTAAAAATATTTATTGTGCTTTAATTCATATCCCAAACTAAAACTTTTGGCTTTATGTAAATCATATTTATTTTAAACTGTATATCAATAATTGTATTTTATATTTTGCTCTATATCTTAATAGATAATTATAAATAATTTAAAACAACACTCTTTTAGAAATGTGAAAAAACTTTTAAGTTTTAATTATTTACATTTAATTTAAATTTTGAGGAAGCTATCTTAAAATTTTGTCTACTTTGACTATATTTACATTTTAATTTTAACGCTTAGATTACAACTGTCAACAGAACACATTACGTAAAACTTGTTATAACAATAATGTTTCTGAAATGTGGGCCAAAAACATGGAATAAATACAAAATAATTTATGAATGTCTCTATAATTCATCCAAACATCTCCAGTCCATCAACTGCACACCAAGAGGTCAGAATAATTATGAAATGTAGTCATCTTTAATATTTTCCAGACATTTGGTCATGTAAAACCATAGCTTTGTACATTTATTTTATGTATACATGCTTATTTTTACATGTATTCCAGTCACTTTTTCTATGTCATTTTTAGTTCTGAGGTATATCTGTCAAGGTAAGAAGAGAGGAGAGGTTTTGCTGATTGTCAAGGTTATCTTGGTTTGTAAATTCACATTCAGACACCTAGTGTGGGGCCTCCATTTGCTTTCTCCTGGGGGCCCCCTGGGAGCTTGTGAAGAACCTGGCCTGAGACTGGGTGGTAAGGCCTGATCATAGATGATGGTGAAGGCCCTCCTAGCAGGCTGTGTGGGGACAGCTGGCCCTCCTCACACCAGACTTGGTGCACAGCCCGGGCGCTGCAGTCTCCCAAGGGAGCTGCAGTCAGGACTCCAGTCCCAGTAGGTTGTGCTCTTAGGCACATCTGTACGCCCCTCGGCATGAAGGCCCAACTACTGGGGCCTTCCCTGAGCATCCCTGCTGAGCTTCCTCATCAGGAAAGGGGGCTCTGGGGACACTTTTCTCCACTCTGACTCAGTACTTTGAGTTTTTTCTCTCCTAGTCCTTCCTCCTCTTCTTCCCCCAGCTCCTCACTCCATAAAATCTCAGGAGCCTTTTGAGACAGGCTCCTTCTGCATTGGTGGGTCTCCACATCTGTGCTGACCCACTGGCGTGGTGCTGTCCCATGGGGACAAATGGGATAGGAGGGAACCGGTGCTTTTCCGGTGTGGCCCTTGTTTATGCCATCACACAGGGCAGGGAAAGGCTCACCTGAGCCTCACTGCGGCTGGCCATCTCCGCCAGCCACTTCGACACTTGTCAACTCTGCTCTCAGCTCAGCCAGCTCTTGATGCTCAAGAGGTCTTAGAGGTCCTATAGGCCAGCGGTCCCTAACCTTTTTGGGACGAGGGATCCATTTCATGGCAGGCAATTTTTTCATGGATGGGGATGAATGGTTTTGAGATGAAACTGTTCCACCTCAGATCATCAGGCTTTAGATTCTCCTAAGGAGCACGCAGCCTGGATCCCTCGCACGTGCAGTTCACAATGGAGAGACTCTAATGCTGCCACGGACCTGACAGGTGGCAGAGCTCAGGCAGTCATGCTCAGCCACCTGTCGCTCACCTCTGCTGCACAGCCCGGTTCCAACAGGCCACAGACTGATACAACGTAGGCCACTTGGAAGCTGATGAGCAAAGAAGTGACAGTATTTGACTTTTGTTGTAAAAAGATGACTCTGGGTACCATGTTGAGAGCACAAGGAACAGGAGGAGAAGTGGGAAGATGAGCTAGGGAGGCTCCTGCAGTGCCCAGGGGAGTGGGAAGGAGGCTCTGAGGGAGGTGGTAGCCGTGGAGCTTCAGGAATTATTTTGAAGATAGACCAAAGTGACTTCCTGACAGATTGGATGTGGTGTGTGTGAGACAGGAGTCAAGGGTGACTCCAAGGCATGTAGTGACTTCCCAACAAATGTTACCTATTATGTCAATATCCTGATTTTGTGAATGGAGAAAAGGAGACAGAGAGAGGGTTCACATTGATGAATGAAGACAAGGTAGTACCCAGTCCAGTAAGTGGGTCTCAAATCACACGCATAGCTACTCTGCTCTTAAACTGGTTCTTTGTTTATAAAATATTGTTTTGTAAGTATTTCTGAATATCTTGTAAATAAAACATTACAACATTATGAAATTCCACAACTAACTTCATTCCTTCAAGGTGTCTTAATAGAATTTCAGCACAAACTGAGAGGTGATACAGTCTCAAGCTTTCCCATGTAACCGATATTCATGCAACAACCTTCCTTGTGCCTTTATCCTTCTTTAGGATCTACATTTCCAAGTGTCCAGAATTCACCTGTTTATTCTGATGCCATCATTCTTATTTGCTGATCTATTTAAATTAGTCTAGCCAAAGACAGTGGACATCTTTCTTCAGGGAATGTTAACAAGGGACATAGGAGTTGCCTTGGCCATACATCAACTTAAAACCACAGGCAGAATCAAAGGAGAAAATGTCTAGCCTCTTACCCTCAGATGAAGTCAATAAATTCCATAGATGTTGCTTTAGGGTGCATAATGGCTCCCAAGTAAGTTCACACCTGATGCTCAGAACCTGCGAATGTTATCTTACACGGCAAAAAGGAGTTTGCAGATGTGATTAAGTTAAGGGTCTTAAGACAGGGTGATTTTTCCTGGATTATCTGAGTGAGCCCAATGTAATCAAAATGGTTCTGATCAAAGAGGTGCAGCGGGGATTCAGAGTCGAAGGAAAAGGCAGAAGTAAAGCTTGAGAGTAGGTTGCTTTGTTGATGGAGGAAGGGGCCACAAGCCAAGGAACACAGGCAGCCACTAGACACTGAAGAAGGCAAGGAAATCGATTGTCCTGAGCCTCCAGAAGGAACCAGCCTGCCGACACCTTGACCTCAGCCCAATGCAACTGATTTCAAACTTGCGACCTCCAGGATTGTAAGAGAATAAATTTGTACTGTTTTAAGTGCTTAAGTTTGTGGTAATTTGTTATAGCATCTGAAAAAAACTATTAGAGATGCAGAGAATGAAAACATTATTTTAAAAAATTGTATGTAATCATTAACATGTACATTTGCTGAGCATCCATAGTCAAGATTTTCTAAAAATATCTTTTTTGCCAGTCTCTTCATTTGCTTCATTTTGTGGAGAAGAATAATGGTAGTCAATTCTGCATTTTGGACAGAACCCTATTTATCACTATGGGCAGGTGAGATCTGTATTACTTAAGGCACAGTGTAAGCTACTATGCTCCAATACCTTAAAATATAACAGGCTAACCAAAACAGGACTTCTCCCCTCTCTCACACAGCAGTCCAAAGGCAGCAACCAGGGCTGTTAGGGTCCTTCTGCCAACCTCTACAACAGCTTCCAGAGTACAAACCAGCTTTGAAATCACCGTCATTTTGAATTGCAGCTAAAGAGAAGGTGAAAGTTTCAAGGAGAGCAAATACTCATTCTTTGTAAGGTCACGATCTTTGGAGGTACCCATCATTTCTGTTCCTATCCCATTGGCCGTAAGTTAGTGAGACGGCCATAAGGGAAGCATGTGCCCTGCTAAAACCTGGGAGTGCTGTTGCTAAAGGAAGAGGGGAGCATAAATGTTGCCAAAGCTCCATCCCTCCTTGCGGCATCCAGTGTACAGCAAGGGAGTGAAAAGCCTGGACTCTGAGGTCGGGCCTCCAGGGTTCAAATCCTCAGGCTCCCCTCGCCATTTAGCATTCTGCAATCACTGTTAGTTTCAAGCTCTATAAAGTAAAGAGATTAGGAACATCTACCTAAAGCTGTGTTGTGAGGATTAAAAAAGAGTACTTAGAACAGCACTTGGCACGAAGTAAGTACCTCAAACACATTAATTATTATTAAAATCAATTCATATATTGAAATCATTTAACATTTTAATAAATTATTAATTACTGATTCTTATATTCAAATGTTTTTATTAAAATTATTAAAATCAGGAGACACTCATGAGAATAAAAGTGGGTGCCTTTAGTGATCATGCTGAGGCATCAGGCTTAAACCAGGACGCCTCAAGGCAAAATAGGGACATCTAGTCACCGTAGTTATACAGCACTGGGGTTAATAGACAAATAGCACCATCAAATCTACTTCCTGGATACCAAAGGAATTAAGAGAAGGAAGAAAAGAGACAGTGATATTAAAGATATTTGCAAGAGTTGTGTTCCAAATACAAATTCCATCTTTTCAGAAATTCTTTGCTAGTTAGTTTCTGGAGATGGCTTCCACTTTTAACAAATGTTAGCTTCTCAGAGTTTCTACTTTCTAGAAACTAGAGACCATCTCTAAGGTTGCCTGATTTTTTTTTTCAGTGAATTGATATGATTCCAGTCAAGAGAAACGAGATAAGAAATAGATATCAGCAACAAGGTTTCAGTCAGTACATTGGGGAATTCTACCAAACATTTAAGGAAGATATCAAAGCAATTCTGCATGAATTCTTCAAAAAGAAGAGAAGGAAACACCTAACAACTCATTTTATGAGGTCAAAATTTCACTGGTACCAAAAGAAAACCCAAGTTCATTACGAACATAGTGAACATAGATGCAAGAATGTTTAACAAAGATATTAGAAAATTAAAGCTAACAATATATTATTACAATAAAAATAATAATAATAATACATCATGGCCAAGTGTGGTTTACCCTGAGAATACAAGACTGTTTTCACACTTGAAAATCTAATGAAGTAATTCACGAGATAAATAAACTGAATAACAAGAAGTATTTAACTATCTCAATAGATGCAGTAAAATCTTTTGACAAAATTCAGTATCCACTCGTGATAAAAACTCAGAGGAAACCAGGAATAAGAAGGAGCGTTCTTAACCTAATAAAGAGAATCTAGAGAAAAAGCTTACAGCCAACATCATACTTGGTGGTAAAAGACTGAATGCTTTCTTCCTAAGACCAGGAGCAAGGCAAGGAAGTCTTCTTTCACCATTCCTGTTCAACATCATCCTGGAAGTTCAAGATAGAGTGACAGGGCAAGAAG
Source organism: Macaca mulatta (assembly GCF_049350105.2). Taxonomy (NCBI): domain Eukaryota; kingdom Metazoa; phylum Chordata; class Mammalia; order Primates; family Cercopithecidae; genus Macaca; species Macaca mulatta. The sequence continues at coordinate 12,710,670 of NC_133409.1, forward strand.
AAATGAGGTATATATAGACTGGAAAGAAGGAAATAGGGCTGTCTGTATTGACAGATGACATGATTGTCTATGCAGAAAGTTCCAAGATATCAACAACATACTAATAAGTGAGTTTGGCAAAGTTGAGGATACAAAGTGCACATACAAAATGAATTCTAATTCTATGTACTAGCAATAAACTATTAGAAATAAAAACTTTTTTAAAAGTACCATTTACAGTAGTGCCAAAAAATACAGGAAGTGCTTAGGCATAAGTTCCACAAAATATATGCAGGATTTGTATACTAAATACTAAGAACACGGATGAAAGAAATCAATCAAGAGATGAAGAAATCAAAAGATGATACCATATTCATAGATTGGGAGACACTGTTCTTGAGATGTGAAATCTTCCCAAACTCATTTAAAAATTCAGTGCAATCCCAATCAAAATCTCACAGGAATTTTTGCTTTTTATAAATCGGCAAGCTGATTCTAAAATTTACATGGAAAGGCAAAGGAACTTGAAGAGCCAAAATAATTTTGCAAAAAGAAGAAAAAAGCTGGATAACTCACATTACCTGATTTTCAGATTTACTATAAAGCTACAAAAACAAATGAACAAAAAAGACAGTGTGGTATAGATGGCCCGACAGACTAGTGGAACAGAAGAGAGAGGCCATAAATAGACCTATATTTATATGATCAATTGATTTTCAACAAAGGTAAATGAGTTCAGAAAGGCTAGTTTTTTTCAGCAAATGGTCTTGCAACACCACTCACATGCAGGAAAAAAAAAAAAATGACCTCAACTTATACTTCATGCCTTAGAAAAAAATTAACTCAAAATGGATTATAGACCTATAAGTAAGAGACAAAATTATAAAACTTCTATAAGAAGACATAGGAAAAAGTCTTTGTAATTTCGTAAATATTTCATCCAAGTCACAATCTGTGAAAGAAAAAAATTGATAAACTGGGCCTTAGCAAAATTAAAAACTTCTGCTATAGGCCGGGTGTGGTGGCTCACGCCTGTAATCCCAGGACTTTGGGAGGCCGAGGCGGGCGGATCACAAGGTCAGGAGATCGAGACCATCCTGGCTAACACAGTGAGATCCCGTCTCTACTAAAAATACAAAAATTAGCCAGGTGTGGTGGTGAGGCTCCTGTAGTCCCAGCTATTCGTCAGGCTGAGGCAGGAGAATGACTTGAACCCGGGAGGCAGAGCGTGCAGTGAGCTGAGATCGTGCCACTGCAGTCTAGCCTGGGTGACAGTGAGACTCGGTCTCAAAAACAAACAAACAAACAAAAAAAACCCTTCTGCTATATACAAGACACTATTAAGGAATTAAAAAGATAAGCCACAAACTGGGATAAAATATATGTGGATCATATGTCTGACAAAGAACTGGTTTCCAAACTATATTAAACACTTTTACAACTCAATAACAAGAAAACAAGGAACCCAATTGAAAGAAATGGGCAAAATATTTTTAAAAACACTTCACCAAAGACAATACCTATATGGCAGATAAGCATAAAAGATGGTCAAAATCATTAATCATTAGGGAAATGAAAACTAAAACCACAGTGTGATACAACACCACATCTGTTAGAACGGCTAAATTTTTAAAAACAAACTGACAAATCCGGATGCTGGCAAGGATGCAGAAAAACTGACACTCTCATAAATTACTGGTAAGAATGTAAAACAATACAGCCACTTTGGAAAACAGTTTAGCAGTTTTTTACAAGGTTAAACATACATACATGTATCATGTGAAATTCCACTCCTGAATATTTACCAAGACAAAAACTTATGCTCACACAAAATCCTGTAAATGAGGGTTTATAGCTGCTTTACTCATAGTCACTCAAAACTGGGTACCACCCTAATGTTTTCCTCCTAGTGAATCCATCACCAAACTGTAGCATATTTGTGCAATGGAATAGTACTCAGGAATTAAAATGAATAAACTCCCGATGTATGCAACAATATGGAGGCATCTCAAATGCATTATGCTTTTAAGAACAAAGCCAGATTTGAAAATCTATATGACTCAGAACTCAGAATGAAGGCAGACTTGAAAATCTGTATGATTCCTTTTATACGATATTCTGGAAAAGGGGAAATTATAGAGACAGAAAACAGATCAGTGGTTGACAGGCTCAGGGGTAGGGAACAGGGATTTTGCAGATGAGGTAACTTCTCTATTTAAATTTTAGCAGTAGCTACATGACTATGCAGTTGTCAAAACCAGTACACCAAAAGAGTGAATTCTACTTTACATAAATTTTCAAAAGGAAATAAAAAGAAGAAATAAACCTGCACTTAGAAATGTCCCTGGTAGATCAGCTGGCAAGATGGCCGAATAGGAACAGCTCCAGTCTGCAGCTCCCAGCGAGATCGATGCAGAAGGTGGCTAATTTCTGCATTTCCAATTGAAGTACCCAGTTCCTCTCACTGGGACTGGTTGGACAGTGGGTGCAGCCCACAGAGGGCAAGCCAAAGCAAGGTGGGGTGTCACCTCACCTGGGAAGCACAAGGAGTTGGGGGATTTCCCTTCCCTAGCAAGGGAAGCCTTGAGGGACTGTGTTGTGAGGAACAGTGCACTCCGGCCCAGATACTGTGCTTTTCCCGTGGTCTTCACAACGCGCAGACCAAGAGATTCCGTGCAGTGCCTATGCCACCAGGGCCTTGGGTTTCAAGCACAAAACTGGGCGGCCATTTGGGCAGACACTGAGCTAACTGCAGGAGATTTTTTTTTTTTCATACCCCAGTGGCACCTGGAATGCCAGCAAGACAGAACCGTTCACTCCCCTAGAAAGGAGGCTGAAGCCAGGGAGCCAAGTGGTCTGGCTTGGTGGGTCCCACCCCCACAGAGCCCAGAAAGCTAAAGTCCCCTGGCTTGAAATTCTCACTGCCAGCACAGCACTCTGAGGCTGACCCGGGATGCTCGAGCTTGGTTGGGGGAGGGGCGTCTGACATTGGTGAGGCTTGAGTAGGTGATTTTACTCTCACAGTGTAAACAAAGCCACCTGGGGAAGTTCGAATTGGGTGGAGCCCACCACAGCTCAGCAAGGCCACTGAGGCCAGACTGCCTCTCTAGATTCCTCCTCTCTGGGCCGGGCATCTATGAAAAAAAGGCAGCAGCCCCAGTCAGGGACTTATAGATAAAACCCCCATCTCCCTGGGACAGAGCACCTGGGGAAAGGGGTGGCTGTGGGTGCAGCTTCAGCAGACTTAAACGACCTGCCTGATGGCTCTGAAGAGAGCAGCGGATCTCCCAGCACGGTGTTCGAGCTCTGATAAGGGTCAGACTACCTCCTCAAATGGGTCCCTGACCCCCGTGTATCCTGACTGGGAGACACCTCCCAGTAGGGGCGAACAGACACAGAAGAACTCTGGCCGGCATCTGGTGGGTGCCCCTCTGGGATGAAGTTTCCAGAGGAAGGAATAGGCAGCAATCTTCACTGTTCTGCAGCCTCCTCTGGTGATACCCAGGCAAACAGGGTCTGGAGTGGACCTCCAGCAAACTCCAGCAGACCTACAGAAGAGGGGCCTGACTGTTAGAAGAAAAACTAACAAACAGAAAGGAACAGTAGCGACATCAACAAAAAGGACGTCCACACCAAAACCCATCTGAAGGTCACCAACATCAAAGACCAAAGGTAGATAAATCCACGAAGATGGGGAGAAACCAGCGCAAAAAGGCTGAAAATTCCAAACCCAGAATGCCTCTTCTCCTCCAAAGGATAACAACTCTTTGCCAGCAAGGGAACAAAACTGGACAGAGAATGAGTTTGACGAATTGACAGAAGTAGGCTTCAGAAGGTGGCTAATAACAAACTCCTCCAAGCTAAAGGAACATGTTCTAACCCAATGCAAGGAAGTTAAGAACCTTGAAAAAAAGGTTAGAGGTATTGCTAACTAGAATAATCAGTTTAGAGAAGAACACAAATGACCTGATGGAGCTGAAAAACATAGCACTAGAACTTTGCAAAGCATACACAAGTATCAATAGCCGAATCAATAAAGTAGAAGAAAAGATATCAGAGATTGAAGATGAACTTAATGAAATAAAGTGAGAAGACAAGATTAGAGAAAAAAGAATGAAAAGAAACAAACAAAGCCTCCAAGAAATATGGGCCTATGTGAAAAAACTAAATATAGCTTTGATTGGTGTACCTAAAAGTGACGGGGAGAATGGAACCAAGTTGGAAAATGCTCTTCAGGATATCATGCAGGAGAAGTTCCCCAACCTAGCAAGACAGGCCAACATACAAATTCAGGAAATACAGAGAACACCACAAAGATATTCCTTGAGAAGAACAACCTCAAGACACATAATCGTCAGATTCACCCTGGTTGAAATGAAGGAAAAATGTTAAGGTCAGCCAGAGAGAAATGTCGGGTTACCCACAAAGGGAAGCCCATCAGACTAACAGTGGATCTCTTGGCAGAAACCCCACAATCCAGAAGACAGTGGGGGTCAATATTCTTAAAGGAAAGAATTTTCAACTCAGAATTTCATATCCAGCCAAACTAAGCTTCATAAGCAAAGGAGAAATAAAATCCTTTACAAAGAAGCAAATGCTGAGAGATTTTGTCATGACCAGACCTGCCCTACTAGAGCTCCTGAGGGGAGCACTAAACATGGAAAGGAACAGCCGGTACCAGCCACTGCAAAAACATGCCAAATTGTAAAGACCATTGACACTATGAAGAAACTGCATAAACTAACGGGCAAAATAACCAGCTAGCATCATAATGACAGGATCAAATTCACACATTACAATATTAACCTTAAATGCAAATGGGCTAAATGACCCAAGTTAAAAGACACAGACTGGCAAATTGGATAAAGAGTCAAGACCTATCAGTGTGTTGTATTCAGGAGACCCATCTCATGTGCAAAGACACACATAGGCTTAAAATAAAGGGATGGAGGAATATACCAAGCAAATGGAAAGCAAAAAATTGCAGGGGTTTCCAATCCTAGTCTCTGATAAAACAGAATTTATACCAACAAAGATCAAAAGAGACAAAGGAGGGCATTAAATAATGGTAAAGGGATCGATGCAACAAGAAGAGCTAACTTTACTAAATATATATGCACCCAATGCAGGAGCACCTAGATACATAAAGCAAGTTCTTAGAGACATACAAAGAGACTCAGACTCCCACACAATAATAATGGGAGATTTTAACTCACCACTGCCAATATTAGATCAACGAGACAGAAAATTAACAAGGATATTTTTCAGGACTTGCACTCAGCTTTGGACCAGGTGGACCTACTAGACATCTACAGAACTCTCCATCCCAAATCAACAGAATATACATTCTTCTCAGCACCACATTCCACTTATTCTAAAATTGACCACATAATTGGAAGTAAAACACTACTCAGCAAATGCAAAATAATGGAAATCATAACCAACAGTCTCTCAGATCACACTGTGATCAAATTAGAACTCAGGATTAAGAAACTCACTCAAAACCACACAACTGCATGGAAACTGAACAACCTGCTCCTGAATGACTACTGGGTAAATAATGAAATGAAGGCAGAAATAAAGATGTTCTTTGAAACTAATGAGAACAAAGACACAATGTACCAGAATCTCTGGGACACATTTAAAGCAACTTGTAGAGGGAAATTTATAGCACTAAATGCCCACAAGAGAAAGCAGGAAAGATTTAAAATAGATCTATACCTAACATCACAATTAAAAGAACTAGAGAAGCAAGAGCAAACAAATTCAAAAGCGAGCAGAAGATAAGAAATAACTAAGATCAGAGCAGAACTGAAGGAGACAGAGACACAAAAAAAACTCTTCAAAAAATGAATGAACCCAGGAGCTGGTTTTTTTAAAAGATCAAGGAAATAGATAGACCACTAACCAGGTTAATAAAGAAGAAAAGAGAGAAGAATCAAATAGGCACAATCAAAAATGATAAACGGGATATCACCACTGATCCCACAGAAATACAAACCACCATCAGCGAATACTATAAAAACCTCTATGCAAATAAACTAGAAAATCTAGAAGAAATAGATAAATCCCTGGACACACACACCCTCCCAAGACTAAACCAGGAAGAAATTGAATCCCTGAATAGACCAGTAACAAGTTCTGAAATTGAGGTGATAACTAAGAGACGACCAACAAAAATAAGTCCAAGACCAGATGGATTCACAGCCAAATTCTACGAGAGGTACAAAGGGAGCTGGTATCATTCCTTCTGAAACTATTCCAAGCAATAGAAAAAAAGGGACTCCTCCCTAACTCATTTTATGAGGCCAGCATCATCCTGATACCACAACCTGGCAGAGACACAACAAAAAAAGAAAACTTCAGGCCAATATCCCTGATGAACATAGATGAGAAAATCCTCAATAAAATACTGGCAAACTGAATCTAGCAGCACATCAAAAAGCTTATCCACCACGATCAAGTCAGCTTCATCCTTGGGATGCAAGGCTGGTTCAACATACACAAATCAATCAATGTAATCCATCACATAAACAGAACCAATGACAAAAACCACATGATTATCTCAATAGATGCAGAAAAGGCCTTCAACAAAATTCAACAGCCTTTCATGCTAAAAACTCTCAATAAACTAGGTATTGATGGAACGTATCTCAAAATAATAAGAGCTATTTATGATAAATTCCCAGCCAATATCACACTGAATAGACAAAAACTGGAAGCATTCCCTTTGAAAACCAGCACTAGAAAAGGATGCCCTCTCTCACCACTCCTATTCAAGATAGTATTGGAAGTTCTGGCCAGGGCAATCAGGCAAGAAAAAAAAATAAAGTGTACTGAAATAGGAAGAGAGGAAGTCAAATTGTCTCTGTTTCCAGATGACATGGTTGTATATATAGAAGACCCCATCGTCTCAGCCCAAAATCTCCTTAAGCTGATAAGCAACTTCAGCAAAGTCTCAGGATACAAAACAAATGTGCAAAAATCACAAGTATTCCTATACACCAATAACAGACAAACAGAGAGCCAAATCATGATTGAACTTCCATTCACAATTGCTACAAAGAGAACAAAATACCTAGGAATAAAACTTACAAGGGATGTGAAGGACCTCTTCAAGGAGAACTACAAGCCACTGCTCAAGGAAATAAGAGAAGACACAAACAAATGGGAAAACATTCCATGCTCATGGATAGGAAGAATCAATATCTTGAAAATAGCCATACTGCCCAAGGTAATTTGTAGATTAAATGCTATTTCCATCAAGCTATCACTGACTTCCTTCACAGAACTGGAAAAAACTACTTTAAATTTCATATGGAACCAAAAAAGAGCCCACATAGCCAAGACAATCCTTACCAAATAGAACAAAGCTGGAGGAATTACACTCACTGACTTCAAACTATACTATAAGGCTACAGTAACCAAAACAGCATGGTACTGGTGCCAAAACAAATATGTAGACCAATGGAACAGAACTGAGCCCTCAGAAATAACACCACACATCTACAACCATCTGATCTTTGACAAACCTGACAAAAACAAGCAATGAGGAAAAGATTCGCTATTTAGTAAATGATGTTGGGAAAACTGGCTAGCCCTATGAAGAAAACTGAAACTGGATCCCTTCCTTACACCTTATACAAAAATTAACTCAAGGTGGATTAAAAACTTGAACATAAGACCTAAAGCCATAAAAACCCTAGAAGAAAACCTAGGCAATACCATTCAGGACATAGGCATGGGCAAAGACTTCATGACTAAAACACCAAAAGCAACGACAACAAAAGCCAAAATTGATAAATGGGATCTAATGAAACTAAAGAGCTTGTGAACAGCAAAAGAAACATCATCAGAGTGAACAGGCAACCTACAGAATGGGAGAACATTTGTGCAATCTGTCCATCTGACAAAGGGCTAATATGTAGAATCTAAACAAATTTACAAGAAAAAATCAAACAACCCCATCAAAAAGTTGGCAAAGGATATGAACAGACGCTTCTCAATAGAAGACATTTATGCAGCCAACAAACATATGAAAAAATTCTCATCATCACTGGTAATTAGAGAAATGCAAATGAAAACCACAATGAGATACCATCTCATGCCAGTTAGAATGGTGATTATTAAAAAGTCAGAAAACAACAGATGCTGGAGAGGATGTGGAGAAATAGGAACACTTTTATACTGTTGGTGGGAGTGTAAATTAGTTCAACCATTGTGGAAGACAGTGTGGCAATTCCTCAACCATCTATAACTAGAAATACCACTTGACCCAGCAATCCCATTACTGGTTATATACCCAAAGGATTATAAATCATTTTACTGTAAAGACACATGCACATGTATGTTTATTATGGTACTGTTCACAATAGCAAAGACTTGGAACCAACTCAAATGCCCACCAATAATAGACTGGATAAAGAAAATGTGGCACATATACACCATAGAATACTATGCAGCCATAAAAAAGGATGAGTTCATGTCCTTTGCAGGGACATGGATGAAGCTGAAAAACAATCATTCTCAGCAACCTAACACAAGAACAGAAAACCAAATATCACATGTTCTCACTCATAAGTGGGAGTTGAACAATGAGAACACATGGACACGGTGGGGGAACATCACACACGGTGGGGAACATCACACACTGGAGCCTGTCAGGGGGTGGGGAGCTAGAGGAGGGATAGCATTAGGAGAAATACCTAATGTAGATGATGGGTTGATAGGTACAGCAAACCACCATGGCGCATGTATACCTATGTAACAAACCTGCACGTTCTGCACATGTACCCCAGAACTTAAAGTAGAATAATAATAATAATAATAATAGAAGTGTCCCTGGTATTTAGGAAGCACTTATGGAAATTGACTATTACTGATGTATTGATGAACACGTTAATAATATTTACCTTGTATTTCAGCTGTGAACCAGGATACAAACTATTTTCCAATTTAGTAATTACACATTAACTCTGAAATATCCTGACTACAGATGAAGCCCTGAATTTTCACCAAGAAAATCTCCTGGGCTGGTGTTTTGAGAGCCCCCAGCAAAACTGGAATTTTATTACTAAAGCAGCTGCCAGTGGCTCCCTAGTGGGAAAGGAAGGGGAGCTGAGCGTGGATATCTCCAGTGTGCCTTTCAAGCGAAATTTTTTTTCCTGAAGGACTGTCTAGTCCCTAGTCATCTAACTTGAGACCAGGGGTCCCTTCCATGGGAAACCCATTTATGCTGGCAAATGCCCTTGTGGTCATTGTGTGACCTGTGTCTAGTTTATGCCTGCCTGGCATTGCTGTGGCACTGGGAGCCCAGCCTTGTGTTCTCCTTGGTGTTCAGAAAAAAAAAAAACCTGACCTTGGGCAGCCCTTGGTTGTTCAGATGGAACGTACAAATTCAGTACACCTCCATAACAGAAAAAAATTCAAAGATTCATGCAAGTCAAGAATGAAGAGTCAAGCAAAGAGAGAGTGACAACTAGCAGTACAGTGGTCCCCCCCTTATTTCTGGGGAATACATTCCCAGACCTTTAGTGGATGCCTGAAACCATGGATGGTACCAAATTCTACATGTATATATGGCTTATATATATATTAAAAAATATATACATATGGGTGTGTATATATAGGTGTGTATATATGTATATATGCACACACATATATACAACCATATATATGTATGCATTATAACTGTATGCATATGTATATAGGTGTGTATAGACATATATATGTATACTCTATAGCTGTAAGCATATGTATACATCTATATATACACATATATACACCGTGTCTGTGTGTATATTTATATGGTGTACATATGTGTGTATATACATATATATATACACACTATGTTTTTTTCTATACATAAATGCCTATGATGAAGTTTAATATATCAAGTAGGCACAGTAAGAGATTAGCAACAATAACTACTAATAAAACAGAACAATTTTTACCATACACTGTAATAAAAGTTAAGTTAAATGCTTCTCTCTCTCAAAATATCTTGTAATATACCACAGGTAACTGAAACTGCAGAAAGCAAGACCTTGGGGAAGGACGACTGCTGTATGTATAAGGGACTAGGGTGTGGGCCACGCTAAATTCTCCAGTAAATGCCTTCAGGACGTGGTGGGAATGCAGGGAACCCAGTCTACTGGCCGAGAGAGGTGCCTCTTAGTGTTTAATCTCTGGCTACCGGCTTGAGCCATTTGGCTGTGACATAGAGCTGGAAACTGCCAAAGACACAGCTGAGCCCTGCTTTTGGTACGAGAGAGTTAAACCAGTTTTCAAAATGAAGGCAACAGAAAATTATAAAAATTCACTAAAACTGGTCAACAAGCTTTGTACCTCTCAGACCACCATTTGTTTCTCATTAACTAGAGCATTCTCAATGGATAGACAGCACTTTCCGATTCAGCATCAAAAAGAGAAAGGAGCTGTGGTCACCAAATAAATATTTCCTATATAACAGGCCAACCCAAAAATGTTGTAAACGGAATTTAGAGTCTCAAAGCAGCTGCACTTCACATGGAAATAGAACAATTGAGATGCCAGCACACAGAGAAACAAATAAACAAAAAGTATCCAACATTTAGGTCTAATTCCCCAATCTTATAGGAAAGTCCAGCTTTGCTAGTCCTGTGTTAATGTCGGCTGTGAACCGTGAGATGGGCGCGAGCTAGATGCACTCATCACCCCGTGGCACTCCCCGGCTCATGCGGTACCCTCAGCGTCTGCTGAGTTAAAGAAAGGGTGGGTAAAGGATGAGCCATGAAGAAAGCCCTTCAGGGCCGGGCGCCGTGGCTCATGCCTATAATCCTAGCACTTGGGAGCTGAGGCAGGTGGATCACCTGAGGTCATGAGTTCGATACCTTTCTACAGCAAAACTCTGATCACGTCAGCCAAAATTCTTCTCTGACTCTCAGTGCCTACACAGTGCCGTCTAGCTCCCAGACTCCTGGGTTTCATGATGGGGCCCACTCCTGCCCATCCACCTTCACCCCAAGTACTCTAAGGAAAGCTGTAGCTCTGGCTGAACAGAGAGGCTGAACATGGTGGAGTGGTTCTGAGCCTGGACTCATCGCTAGACAGCTTGTTCAAGCTTGACCAGCCTGGCCAACATGGTGAAACCTCGTCTCTACTAAAAATACAAAAAAGTAGCTGAGTGTGGTGGCAGGTACCCATAATCCCAGCTACTGAGGAGGCTGAGGCAGGAGAATCGCTTGAACCCAGGAGGCAGAGGTTGCAGTGAGCCAAGATCGTGCCATTGCACTCCAGCCTGGGCAACGAGAGCGAAACTCCATCTCATAAAAAAAAAAGAAAGAAAGAAAGAAAGAAAGAAAGAAAGAAAGAAAGAAAGAAAGAAAGAAAGAAAGAAAGAAAGAAAGAAAGAAAGAAAGAAAGAAAGAAAGAAAGAAAAGAAAGCTTCTGAAAATCCTCAAATATTGAGGGCACAAGTTTGGTTGCATTCATACTCCCAACATCACCCTAATTCTGACCTTGGGGCCCATGAAGTCCTGTGCCTGAGTGAGGAGTTGGTGCTGCCATCACCTCACCCCAGGGAGCTCCTCACCCCAGGGAGCTCCTCACCCCAGGGAGCTCACACACATTCATCCCTGAATGTACCTCAGACCTGGGCCACAGCGGGACTAGCTCTCACATTAGACCTTCCACACTCGTCTTTAAATCCCCCTAACAAATTCACATACTTTTCATCCTGATACTTATCTACAAATTTCCAAACCTTCCAAGGAGGTGACAGTGGAGTGGGCTTATTAGGGTCTTCTTAGTTTGAGCAGGTGGAGCACAAGCTATTCTGTCTAGGGCTGCGAGGTGGCCTCGGAGAGAAAGAAAGTACATCCACACTGAGGCAGGGAACCAGGGCGAAACGCAGAGCTCCTCTGGGTCCAGGTCCCAGGAGTGGGCGCAGAGCGTAGCTGGGCAACAGCACCTCCCCCAGACCCCGGTCAGCCCAGGTTGCAGAGGATAGCATGGATGTCTTTTTCCCCAAGTTTCATTCAACATTTTGAAGGCAACAAATACCCAGCTAGACAGCACTGAGTATACAATAGAGGCTGACCAAACCTGTGATGAATTGAACCACATGAGTACTTAGTTCTGAAGGAAGCCAAAATTTGTCAACTTAAACAAAAACCGGACCCTCTTGGGTAGAAAACACTGATTTCCTTGAAACTATATCATTTCTCCTCTATTCTGATCACATGTCATGGGTTCCTGAGTGTGAGGGTTAGTTCTTGTCAGGAATCAAAACTGAGACATTTGCAGTGAATACAGCAGCAGAGTGCAGAATTAGTGAGTAGGTTTGGACTTGACCGCAGGTGCTTTTCAATGAGAGAAAGGCCAAGAAGTCAGTGTTGACAGGGAGGGCAAATTCCGCGGAGAAAAATGCCTTGACTGATTAGTGATGTGTGTCCCGGCTCAGGGAAAGAGGAGTGGAGCCCCAGGACTGTATCTGCCATCTCTGTGGTGGAAGGAGCGGGGGCCTGAAGTTCTCCCCCTAGGCCTATAACTAGCTCTGTGACTTCCCCTGGTTATTTCAGCTTTCTGGGTCTTGGTTTCCCTAATTATATATGATTGACAAGGCAAAATAGCCTTGCTTTCTACCATCTCTAGGAAGAGAAGGGACTCTGAAGCCCTTTTCTTTTTAAATGAGCTCTCTAATAATTGTTCTTGTGTTTGCTCACAATATCATAATGTGCTAGATGTAACTAACAATTGTAGGAAATGCATTATCAATTTCCAGATGTGGCGGATGCTGTTATTTTGTTCTTCCCAGTCTGCTGTCTTCGTTTCTCCACTCTGCTCTCCTGCAGGGGTTGATCTACATCAGTCTCGTCCATCAGCTTCCTTGCCACCTGGCTTCCAGATGGATTTGACCAATAGGGACACTGGCAGGAAATAGGAGGGGGAGGGGAGAAGGGAAGGCCGGGAGGGGTGTGGGGCTGAGGAAGCCCAGGCTCCCTCCCTGCAGGGCTGCCTCAGGCTGGTGCGGTCCCTTGAGTGAGATCATCATTTCTCTAAAACTGGACTTCTCTGTAAGACTTTCCTAGATTCTGCCAACCACTACTTCCTCTGGCCCTTTGGGCTCCGTGGTATTCCTATGGTACCTGTCCACACCTGCACACATAGCTTCTGAAAACCTGCAGGTCACATTTGGCAGACTTCCAAATGAGCCGCCTAGGGAAGGTCTTATGGATCACCGCTTACATCCTGTCCTTGCGTAGAGTCTTATCGTGAGTCCCTCAAATTGTATCATGAGACATACTGATTAATATGCAGCCAACTAACGTTGAAAAGGACATATATTTGTTCCTGAATGATAAAGTTTTGCTGACTTTCTTGCTCGTGAAGCATTTTAGCCTATATGTTGTCATCTGCAGCCAATGATTGTAACCTATGCATCCTACCCTCCAATGGACAACCCCGATAAGAGGAATCCCTCTCCCCTCTCCTCAACTTTCTCATAAAAACATTCCAACTTGTAACAGATCTGGGGACATACCCCTTTGTTGGTGTGCCTTCCTAGGTCGATTGTCACATTTGGTTTCCAATAAACCTTGATCAAATGGTTTCTGCCTCAATAGCCTTTATTTTGGTTGGCTCTCCTTTATTAAATCTCCTTGAATTTCCCCAATGTGAATGGGACATCTGTTTACTGTTGGGCTGCTCATCTCCCATCACAGCACCTTATGTAGTTGGTAAATGATAAACGTTTGCTTAATTTACGCATACAAGATCCACATCTGTTTCGGTGGTTTTACTGTCTTTGTGGAAGTGGGACTAAGGTTGTGGAAAGCAAGGATAGAGAAGAGTCGTGGAGCAGAAACCAAGGTTTCCAAGTGAGAGCAAACATTCCAGGAGCAAACAGAAGGATGGGCACTCCCAGACCAGCTTGATTCTTCCGGTGTCTCTCTTGCTCTCCAACCCTCTCCTGTTGAAATCTTGGTGGGCATTACTACATGGATGGATGGAGATAGATAGATAGATAGATAGATAGATAGATAGATAGATAGATAAATAGATAGATGACAGGTAGATAGATAAAATAGGTGATAGATTAGATAGATAAAGATAGATAGATAGATGATAGATAATATAGATGATAGATTAGATAGATAAAATAAAGACAAGTCAGACAGATAGATGATAGAGTAGATAGATGATTGATTGATAGATAGATGACAGACAAGATAGATAGATGATAGATAGATAGATGACAGACAAGATAGATAGATGATAGATAGATAGATGACAGACAAGATAGATAGATGATAGATAGATAGATGACAGACGAGATAGATAGATGATAGATTAGATAGATAGATAGATAGATAGATAGATAGACAGATAGACATAAAGATTAGATATATATAGAGAGAGAATCTCTCCCCCTATATCCTCCTACTGGGACACCCTAGGGTCCCATCTGGAGTGTCCCTGTGGTCACCTTCTTGCAGCATCATTCCATTTTTTGCCCCAACTGCCAGTCTTCTTTCCAACAGAAAGAAATATAATAGCCTTGAGTTACCAGACTTTTATATTCCAGGTTCTACTTTACAATGGCATATAAGGTACCTTGGCTACTGGGTCTCAAATTTCTAAATGGAAAAATTATAAAAAACGAAAAACACGACCACAGAACTGGAAACAAACTAACAGAAGTCTGCTGTCAGACACTGGAGGCGTTTTTGCATGTCAGCGGGACTTCCTGGAGTAAACGACCCTGGCCTCCTCCATTCGGTTCTCTGAACAGACGTAAGCAGGGCCAGCAGGCTGAACGAAGGAGCACACATAGAAGAAATGCAGTCAGGGAGGCGAGCAGCAGGGCCTCCATGCAGTTGGTCACGGATCCATCCTTCCAACGAAGAGTCACGAATGGAGCACCTGCTCTGGGCCAGGCTGGATTAGATGCTTAGATTTCAGGGACAGGACAGTGAATGAAGTAACAGCCTGACCTCAGTCTTCATGATCTTTACAATTTAGTGGGCAGTAAAAATTGGTCTGGCAAAGTTTCAAAAATGATCAAAGTAAAATAAAAGATAAAAATAAAAGTGTTTCTATTAATTTTTATGTTTTCTAAAAGTTGCCAGCAATGTTCCGTCACTGGAGGTAGGTACACTTCATTCCGGGAAAAATCACACATTTGAGTCACACAAATACATGGTAAGATCCAAGACACTGTTTGGGAGGGAGATGAAGCCTGATTGGGCCACCTGTGGTGGGAGGAGCTTGTTCTTCCTTGTCCTCTCCATGCCTGGAGCTTGAAGGTGGCTGACTGGTGGGGTGAGTGGATTGGGATTGGATTCACCCTGTGGGTAGGATTCCCTCTGTTAGGTATCCAAGGCATAGCAACATAATGGAAAGCGGGCTAGTCCTGCTGAGTACAGAGGTGAGGAAGTGAGCATTCCTTTATCATTGCTTTGAAAATTGCACCTGAGGCAGGGCGTGGTGGTTCACGCCTGTAATCCCAGAACTTTGGAAGGCAGGTGGATCATGAGGTCAGGAGATCAAGACCATCCTGGCTAACACAGTGAAACCCTGTCTCTACTAAAAATACAAAAAAAAATAGCTGGGCATGGTGGCACACACCTGTAGTCCCAGCTACTCTGGAGGCTGAGGCAGGAGAATGGCATGAAGCCCGGGAGGCGCAGCTTGCAGTGAGCTGAGATTGTACCACTGCACTCCAGTCTGGATGACAGAGAGAGACTGTCTCAAAAAAAAAGAAAAGAAAAGAAAGGAAAGAAAAGAAGAAGGAAAAAAAAGAAAATTGTACCTTAGGTTTTTAAGTCCCAGTCATTTTTGGTGCTCCTGCCATGCTCGCCTCCCTTCTCCCAGCTACAAGGTGTCTGAGGCCTCTGCAGGAACCGAGCGTTTGAGGGTCCTCTTTGTTGTCTTCAGGGCCTGCTTGCCTATGGTACCATCATCCGTTCTACTCATGTTCGTTCACTTTCACCACCTGACCCCTGGCACACTGGCTGTGTGTTTTCTGTCTGCTCCCACCTGGACACAGTCTCCATGAAGGCAGGGGCCCTGTGTATTTCTGCGCCACAGTATCTCAAAATGTGTCTGGCATATATTTTTGAGTCAGTTGACACTTGCTCGGTGAATTAGAGGAGTAACGTGTCACCAACTCTGTATTCACTGCCGGAGCCTCTATGGTCTCCTGAAGGAAGGCAGGCACCCCACCCTCCTGCTCCCACAACAATGGGGTAGGGAGTAAGAATGGGGGTGGAGCAAGCCAGGAGCCTCATGGGCTCACCACAGCCATCTTCATTCTGCCCCATCCTGGAGAGGTGGGAAGGAGAGGTCTGCGGGGTCCCCTCCCCGGAAGCCCAGCCTGGCATCCACTGCGCAGTCTTCGGGGAAACGTCTCCTTGTCCGCTGCTCTTCGCAAGTCTTGCCTCAACCCCACCACAACCCCAAAAGCACTCACGTACCCCCACTTCTGCCCTTACACATTCTCCTCAGCATGTTTAGGCTTTTGAAAGAAAAGTCCAAGGAGAAAGTGGCATTCAGGTACCATCTGTTTTCACCCCAAAGCACCACATCTTCTTAAACAAGGGGTTGGAAGGCCCGGCTGCTATTCTGGAGTGGGGAAGGGAAAAATCCAGGCAAGAGAAAGTTGAAGAGGACAAGCTGGTGAACGCTGCCAAGTGCTGCTGAACGACCGAGGCAGAACAGACTGCCTAGCAGCCACCGGACTCAGCCTCCGTGTGTGACTGGGGACCTGGGAGAGTGAGGGTGTGAGGAGGTGGCCCTGGAAACCATGGTACAGTGGAGTGATAAATGAATGGAATGTGGAGGAGACTCAGAGCTAAAACAAAGGTGGTGATTCCAGAAACTCAGCTCGAAGTGGAGGACAGCGTGATGGGAGCTGAAGGCGCAGGAGTGATGGGGAGACTCGAGCACGACTGAATGTTGGAGAGAATCTTTAAAGAGGGAGACGCTGAAGTCACAGGGGCTCAAAGTGTCTGAGTCTCCCATGGGGGCCAGGCACTCATCTTGGCCTGAGGGGACAGCTTTCTGCAAGAAGGTGCAGGGATGAGCACAGATGCAGGTCCCGCCGAGGGGAGCTACAATTTGGTGGCTCCAATTTGCTTTGCAAAGTGAGGTCATCTCCTGGAATTTAGAAGACAAGTAAGGGGTGGAGGAGAGGGAGACAGAGTAGAGTTGGAGGACGCGGGAACAGAGAGACAAACCCTGTGGAAACGACAGGGAGCTGGGGAATCAGAGAAGGGATGGCAGGAGTTTAAGGCATTCACAACATATGAGGTGTTCCAGCAACATGGGACGATTCTATCCATGGAATCATTTTGTCACTGTGCCCAATCGACTAGGAACTCTTTCCATGCCCAGAGAGGCAAACCCATTCTAGCCCCACCCCTCACATTCTCAAATCCCCTACCCTCTCGAACCGACCAAGATATGTGGCTTGAATAGGTCAAAGGAGGAAAAATAAGTCAAAGCTCATCTGATAAAAGCTGGAAATTATCAACTATTATTAACAAAATGGTTATATTGGAGATGCACGATCCCTCGTGAAGAGCATGTCACTTCCCGAGACCGCCCCACAGGCCAGGGACTGACCAAACAGGAAGTTGGCAACCCAGGATCCAACCACAAAACACAGAGTTCAGGTGTTTGGCACTGGGAGGTGATGGTGAAAATAAAGATAATTTAAGTAAGAGAAGAGGGAACAGACATCTGTTAGGGAGTTTGTGCTCATTTTTAAATTAGGACATAACTTAAACTTTTTTCAAACCTCAAGAAAACGCTAATCTGTGGGTACAAAAACGTTTTTCTTTTTTTTTGAGATGGAGTCTCACTCTGTCTCCCAGGCTGGGGTGCATTGGCGCGATCTTGGCTCACTGCAACCTCCGCCTCCCGGGTTCAAGTGATTCTCCTGCCTCAGTCACCCAAGTAGCTGGGATAACAGGCATGTGCCACCATGCCCAGTGAATTTTTTTGTATTTTTAGTAGAGACGGGGTTTCACTGTGTTAGCCGGGATGGTCTCGATCTCCTGACCTCGCGATCCACCCACCTCGGCCTCCCAAAGTTCTGGGATTACAGGCGTGAGCCACCGTGCCCAGCCAGGTACAAAAACTGCTTTCTAAAGGACCACACAGTAAATATTTTAGACCTTGTGAACCTCATGTGGCCCTGTTGAACACTATTTAGCTGCTTTGCTTACAATCCTTTAAATAGGTTAAAAAAAAAAAGAAAGAAAATTCTGAGCTCCCAGGCCATAGAAACAAGCCAGGGGCCTCAAGTTGCAAGTTTAGACATTTCCAGTTATATTTAGTTTTTCAGGGACAGACATCTCACCGTTTCCCGATGAGGCTTACTTGACAGTTGGATCCTTTTAAAATTCTTTGTCATATTGGGCCAAGTTTTGTTCTCCTGATTCCCACTTGTATCTACTTCTGACCTCAAGAGCTGGCAAACTGTCCTCTTCCTCACGGGCTTTTTAAATAGATGAGCTTTTCCCTCTTCAGGTAAACATGCCGATCAAGTTCATCCTAACTTGATATGAAATGGCTTTCAAACTTCTTACTAACTTGAGTATCTCCTTCTTGGCATCTCCCTGCAAATAGCCTTTCTAAAATGTGGCTTACAGAATTTACACAGTTCTCGAGATGTGGTTAATTTGGGCAGAATATTGATAATCAATCTTACCACCTATGCTTGGATGCATTGTTTTTGTTTTTGTTTTGGCAGCTCTTGTCATCTGGGAATTATGGTAATTTTCATGTAAAATTGCAAACATTTATATCTAATAAAAGTTCAAATTTCTGTAATCAAATACAGCCTAAAGATTTCAGGCCGAGCTCAAAAATCATTGCATGATTGCATGCCAGTGAATTCTTTGTATTTCTGTGCAGTGAGCATAAACTTCTCTGAGGGGTGGCAAATCACAGAGGGGCAGTCACTTGTGTCTCTATGCTGAGCCCTAATGCCCACCTCTTCCAGTGGGGCCCCATAACCAATACAGGCTTGTTAGACAGACCAAATGGCTCTTTTCTCGTGCATTCCAAATTGTTTAGACCCAAGAAAACATTTGCAGGAAATGAGCAATCTGCTGGTGGATGCTGATATGGTTTGGCTCTGTGTCCCCACCCAAATCTCATCTTGTAGCTCCCATAATTCCCACGTGTTGTGGGAGGGACCCTGCGGGAGATTATTGAATCATGGGGCAAGTCTCTCCTGTGCTGTTCTCATGATAGCGAATGAGTCTCACGAGATCTGATGGTTTTAAAAATGGGAGTTTTCCCCCACAACCTCTCTTCTCATCTGCAGTCACGTGAGATGTGCCTTTCACCTTCTACCGTGATTGTGAGGCCTCCCCAGCCACATGGAACTGTAAGTCCAATACACCTTTTGTAATTTACCCAGTCTCAGGTGTATCTTTATCAGCAGTATGAAAACTGACTAATACAGATGCTGACACAGAAATTTGGAGGGAGATGAGATAAAGGAAGCAAGCTATGTGCCTACTAGGAAATTCAGTTATATTTAAAGATCTTATCTTTGGCTTGGCATTGCAAGCATATTTGAATGTGGATTAGTGTGAAAAATAGGGCATCTCCTTCTTGAAGTCCCTTTTTAGTATAAGAGACCGCAAAGCTGCTTAAAGATTCCTACCCTATTTTCCAAACTGAAACATGGGTAACACATGATGTGTCTCCCTAAGGAATTCTAGTACTTTTCCGGGAGGTCAGAATGCTGGTATTTTCTTTACGGTTGTTGACTGTAGAAAGGAGCTTGTAGAACACGAGGAAAATATCAGACATCATGGATCTGTCACAAGGAGGCTGCAAAGTTCCTTCCTTGTACATTTTACCTTCAAACCTAGCAGACACATCAGGTTTCACCTCAATTCAGTGCTGGCACTGATCATCAACTCCAGAAGCGGGGACTGTATTCTGCAGTTGAATGGGTTGCATAGGGGTGCAGCCCAAAGACCCCAGAAAAGCAATTTCCTCCAGCCCATTTCCACCATGGCTGCTCTTCCGCTGACAGCTTTGTGAAAGAAGATAAGCTCACCATGGCACTGTGCCGCCTTAGGGACAGGGACCAGTCATGCTCATGGAAAAGACAGCATGTTTTAAAAATAATCAGAATGAGGGCTGGGCGTGGTGGCTCACGCCTGTAATCCCAGCACTTTGGGAGGCTGAAGTGGGCAGATCACCTGAGGTCGGGAGTTCAAGACCGGCCTGACCAACATGGAGAAACCCCATCCCTACTAAAAATATAAAATTAGCCGGGTGTGGTGGCGCGTGCCTGCACTCCAGAGGCTGAGGCAGGAGAATCACTTGAACCCAGGAGGCAGAGGTTGCGGTGAGCCAAGATTGCGCCACTGCACTCCAGCCTGGGCAACAAGAGTGAAACTCTGTCTCAAAATAATAATAATAATAATAATCATCATCATCAGAATGAAATGTCTTTAAATAAACCCTATTGTGCTACAGTCAAGAGAGGCAAGGTGCTTCTATTTCAATGAGCAGATGTTGAGCTAAGAAGGAAAGACAAAGAGAATTCTTAAAAACAAGACTTTTAAACCATTTAGGACCTAAAATCTTTACCCATCTGGAACATATTGGATATGCCTCCATGGTGGCAACAAATATATTTTCCCTGTGGCTGTGGAAAGATCATCGCTTTAGGTGGAAAGCATTTGGTGTGCAGCGGTCAATGGTGTGGCCAGTTCTAGTACTGATACTGATGGTATCTCATTCTCCTCATTGTTTCAGAGCCCCGCAGCACCCACAAAAAGAATGCACACCTTCCACTGTTTCTAGAGTATGCATAGTACGTATCCCTGGATGCTTCTAAAAGATGTTAATATACAACACTTTTGCCCAAAAAGTCCCACACACATTTATCTGGTGAACAAGTACACATTTAGCAATTTTAATCAATATTCTTGCAGACAAGTGTGGATATGTATACGCATATATACATATATATATCAAAATTGAGAATTTACAAATAAGATTTGATACATTTAGTCTAGCAGTGGGTGAGTCCATAGAGTAAATCTCAAGTAGGATATATTTATTTTCTTTGGCAGTGTTTTTAGTAATTCGGTTCTACTGCATACAAAGGGACGTGAAGCTTAAATTCAGCTAGTTTTGGAGAAATCCAAAATGAGAAAAACTGAAAGCATGTAGCATTCCATGAAGCAAGAACAGCATGCATATGCTGTTCCTGGAAATACTGAAGTATCCGAATTTCATGCCTAAAAAGTCTGGAAATCATACTGAATCAGCTGCTGGTTTCTGATGTCTCTGTGATGTGCTATTACAAACAAAAAAAAAGTGGAGAAGCAAAGTTAACAGCAAAACTGAATCCTGTTCATTGTCCAGGCCAAGAAGTGGGACTGAGGTCCAGACTGAGATGACCAGAATGGCCAGTGTCCATCTGTGGCCTTCCTGGCACCTGGGGCAGCAGGACTGAGCACGCTGGCTGTCTGCTCACAGCCCCTAGTGCTACTTAGTTGGTGAGGCTGGGCAGGGCAAGCTTGCAGCATGATGGTCCTGTGATTACCACTTTCCAGGGATGGAGACCCCACACTCGTACCAGCCCACGTAATAGTAGGGGGTTCCAAAGCCAATGTTCCCAAAGCTGACGGGCTCCTGACGATACTGGCGATAGTAGCCTGGAAGGGCAACAGGAGAGGGGAAAAGAATCAGAGGCCCCTAAACCAACAGGTAAAACCCATCTTTACAGCCTCCTTCAGACAGAAGGCCTCTGGTAAGTTGTTCTTGTGACAAAATGCTACTTCCAAATAAACTGAACCATTTTTGTGTGGAGTTGTCATAGCCCTGGGGAAGGGCCAGGACCTCAGGCCCAGCCCCAACCCCAGCCTGGGGTGGGGTCTTCCCCACCTGTCTCTTATGCCTTTTGGGAAGGCCCAGCTGTAACTCGAAGGCCATGATGGAGCTGGGGACCAGCTCAGGCCTCCTCCATAGGAGCCCAGTGACTGAGTGTAAAGTATTTCTTTATTCCAAGCAGATCTGTAGAGATCGTCCTGTTTCCACACGTGTGTGACACAGCTAGGATGGCATGATCTCTATCTCCCCACAGAAGAGGATAATTTTAGCCAGTTGCTAGTCAGCACTCACTACTGGGCAGGCCCTGACCTGGATGGACAACATTGAGCCAGATGCCTGCCCCGTCCTCACAGAGCTCAGGGTCCCCAACTTACCTCTTTCCTCCAAGGCTTAATTCCTAGACTCTGGGGTAGATTTTTAGACCTTTCAAGGAAATCTCTCAAAGAAATCCTGTAGCATTTCTGACCATTTCTCCCTTGAAGTAGGAGGATGCTCCAACCTTCTCAAAACGTTTTTGGAAACTCAGTAACTGCTCTCATACTCTTGGCCCTGTTTACTTTCGCCAAATAAATAACTGCCTGCCCTTCCACCAGTGAGTGTGCTGAGTACCCAGCAGCTCTGTTCAGGGCCAGTCCCATGACCACAGTCACAGGGACACCATGAAATATGGATAATGCAGGCACTAGTAACTCTGGGGGACTGTAAGACCCAGAAAAATATGAAGAAAGGTGATATAATCTGTAGATTTGTTGTAATCGTTAATTTTATGTGTCGACTGGACTAGGCTACATATCTGATCCAACATTAAATGTTTTTGTAAACTATTTCTTAGATGAGATTAACATTTATTATTTCATTTCTTTTTCTTTATTTTGGAGACAGGGTCTTGCTCTGTTGCCCAGGCTGTTGTCCTCTTGCAGTCTGGTCACAAAACCAAGACAGGCTTGTAGGACAGACCAAATGACTCTTTGACCCAAAGGCAGCCTAGACCTCTAGATCACTAGTTCACCTCTAGGTCACTGCAGCCTAGACCTCTCCAGCTCAAGCAGTCCTCCCATCTCAGCCTCCTGGGTAGCTGGGACTACAGGCATGCACCACCACATCTGGATAATTTTTTTATTTTTTGTAGAGATGGGGTCTCACTATGTTGCCTAGGCTGGTCTCAAACTCCTGGGCTCAAGCAGTCCTCCTACCTCAGCCTCCCAAGGTGCTGGGATTACAGCTGTGAGCCACAGTGCCTGGCCAAGATTAACATTTAAATCACCAGACTGAGTAAAGCAGGTGACCCTCCATAATGTGGGTGGGCTTTGTCCAATCAGTCAAAGGCCTGAATAGAAAAAGACTGAGGTTCCCCTAACCAGAGGTAATTCTGCCTGCAAGCGGCCTTTGGATTTGAACTGCAACATCAGCTCTCCTCTGGATCTCCAACCTGACAACCTACCCTGCAGATTTTGCACTTGCCAGTTTGAGATGGTTCTTTAAAATAAATCTATAGATAGATAGATGGATGGATGGATGGATAGATAGATAGATAGATAGATAGACAGACAGACAGACAGACAGACAGACAGAATAGATGGATGGATGGATGGATGGATGGATGGATGGATGGATGGATAGATAGATAGATAGATAGATAGATAGATAGATAGATAGATGTGAATTGATAGATAATAGATAGATAGATAGATAGATAGATAGATAGACAGACAGACAGACAGACGGACAGATGGACAGATGGATGGACAAATGGGTGGATACCTAGATAGATAGATAGATAGATAGATAGATAGATAGATAGATAGATAGATAGATATGAATTGATAGATAATGGAAAGATAGATAGATAGATAGACAGATGGATGGATAGACAAATGGGTGGATACCTAGATAAATAGACAGACAGACAGACAGATAGATAGATAGACAGATAGATAGATGATAGATAGATAGATGGATGGATAGACAAATAGGTGGATAGATAGATAGATAGAGAGATAGATAGATAGATAGACAGACAGATAGAATAGATGGATGGATAGATAGATAGATAGATAGATAGATAGATAGATAGATAGATAGATAGGTAGATAGATAGATGTGAATTGATAGATAATGGATAGATAGATAGATAGATAGACAGACAGACAGATGGACAGATGGATGGATAGACAAATGGGTGGATACATAGATAGATAGATAGATAGATAGATAGATAGATAGATAGATGGATAGATAGATGTGAATTGATAGATAATGGATAGATAGATAGATAGACAGACAGATGGATGGATAGACAAATGGGTGGATACCTAGATAAATAGATAGATAGATAGATAGATAGATAGATAGATAGATAGATAGATAGATGGACGGACGGACGGACGGACGGACGGACAGACAGACAGACAGATAGATAGATAGATAGATAGATAGATAGATAGATAGATGTAGATGGATGGATGGATAGATAAATGGATAGACGGATAGATAGATGGATAGATAGATGCTGGATAGGGAGCTAGACAAACAGATGAACAGATGGATAGACAGGCAGTTCTAAATATAAGGATAGATAGTATGGATAGATAGATGAATAGATGGATGGATAGATATATACATAAGTAGATGGGTAGATAGATGAATAATAGATAAATGGATGGATGGATGGATGATAGATAGATAATAGATGGATGCATAGATGGATAGATGGACGGATGGATAGATGGGTAGATGGATAGAGAGATGGATGGATACATACACACATATGTAGATGGATAGATAGGTAGATATAGATAGATGATACAGAGAGAGATGGATAGATGGATGGATAGATAGATAAATAGATAGATAGATAGATCCTATTGATTGTTTCTTTGGATGAGAGAACCTTGACTAATATGCTTATTTTACTGTTTTCTGTATTTTACTGTATTTTAATTTTTTGAAAATGGGTAACTCATGTACCTACTTACAGTATTTTTTCCAATCTAAAAATTTAGCAAATCAGAACATCTCATGTCTTGAAAATGCCTGATCACTCAGAGCTGAGTGCATAATGAAAAGGCTAGACTGCATTCAGTTGTTCTGTTTATTCATTTGGAGGCCAAGAGAGTTAATAACATTAAATTGTTAACTTTTGAGATTAGTGTATTTGTCTTCACCTTATAATGCCACAATCAAATAGCTTATACGTTACCTCCTGAAACATATCACGGGGGGTCTGCATGTGTGTTTATCTTTGCCTTCTCTGTACCTTTGTTTACGCCATTCCCCCCCTCCTTGAGGCTCACCCCCTCACCCATACATAATGGAAGTTATTTTGTTGATTCTTTATTTTTATTTTTATGACCTTAAGTGCTCCCAACATCCATCTTCAAATGACAAGGCAAAGGCAGACCTACTGTGGATTTTCCCTCTCTATTAATCCTTCTCTCCCACCTCCCAGGGTAATATATCAGGCATTTGTTTGTATTACCTTGAATGGTAGGGAGGGCTTCTACATAGGACTGAGGCCCTGTTCTTCCATCAAGGTGTGAATCCACAAATTGGCAATGGTCTTCACCTCTTCCCCAGCTGTCTCCAATGCTGTAGAATGTATCTGCATGAAGGAATTGATTGAGTCAATGACTAGATACAGAATGTCACAACTGGTTTAAGAGTTTTCACAAGCTTTGGAGAACTTCTGAATTGAGCATATTACTTAAACTGTGTGTGCTATACTTTTCATGTCTGTAAATGGTGATAACGGCACCAATCTCATAAAGGTTGTAAGAATTCAGCAAGATCAAAATATGCGAAATCCTTAATGAATGTCCAGTAAGTGGGAACTACAGCATTAAAACTATAGGCAGTTTCGAGTAGACCTTTCTATTCCTTAGTACTAAAAGCAAGGAATGATGAAAACTATGGTAGTTGGAGAATACATCATGAAATTATGAAAGGCAGGAAGGTCTATACAAACAGAAGAATCTATTTATCTAGGAGGGGGCGGGCCTGTAGAATGAGACGCTGTCCATGGTCCTGAGTCTTGGCTGCACAGTAGGACAAACTTGCTTCTCCCAATCCTGGGATATGACACATGGTTATGCAGCCTCTCCCAGGAATTCTGAAGCAGGGGAGGAAAAGGACAGTGATGGAAGAGAAAGAAAAGAGCAGAGAGAGAGAGACAGACTGTGCTTGTTGGGAGAAGCATATACACAGAAATTGCTAGGGTTGGGGTCGAAGGGGGGGGACTTTGTTTTGACAGTTTTTAAATGATAACTGCTGACAAGAAAAAAAACACTCAAAATATATTTTTGACCAATGACAAAATGTAGACCAGCTGAGGTAAAGTTTTAACAATGTATACACTGAAAAATTTTAAGTTGTGCAAGTTTTAAAATAAAAAACAAGTTTGCTGTGTAGGTGGGTGAGTGAAAAGCCAGCTGAATAGAAATCGCATTTGGAAGTGTTAGTAGCTCAAGGCACTCAGGTTATTCTTTGTTTTAATCTCCTACCATGATAAAAACAATGTGATTTTTATTAGGACACAGAACAGATATTACTGCCAATATATGTTCCACCATTTACATTTTTTCTCTGTAAAATTGTGGCTGTGGCAGGGGCTGGAGAGGAAAGTTTGCCTCAATTATTCCAGCTCGGGCTCGTACTCATTATTATTCTATTAGTGGCAAAAAAAAAAAAAAAAACCAACAACAACCTAGATTTCTAACAGAATTTTGGAATCTCATAGCCAGTCATTCCTAAGACATAGTGAATTTTTCATTTGTTCATTTTTTATTTCTTTTTAGTAGAGAGGGGTTTCACCATGTTGGCCAGGCTGGTCTTGAATTCCTGATCTCAAGTAATCCACCCACCTTAGCCTCCCAAAGTGCTGGGATTACAGGTGTGAGCCACTGAGCCCAGCCAACATGTTAAATCTTTTAAAATATTTTGGGGTTGCCAGTGTAAAAACTAGTATCCTCAAAGTAGAATCTGTAAAATTGGTTTGCATTAGAGGCAGAGTGAGCCATAATCGTAGTTCCAGCCCTCATAAACATTCCGATGCACCTGTGATGCCAAGTTAGTACTTGATAAAATCAAAATGTTACATACCTTTCATAGCCAACCATGCGCAAAGACTTACCTTTCAGGTTGTCACTGAGGAAGATTTTATACCTCAGTGAATTACAAAGAACAACTCCCACGAACTTTCGATACCACGTCCGCTTCACATATTGCCGTCCATGGCAGTCCGTGTAGCCGGGATCATGTTTGAAAGCGAATGGGATCCAGATAGGCTCACCGCCTTGACAACACAAAACACACCTGCTAAGCGTAAGCACTCCACGGTGTGTCTGCTCTCACAAAGTGCCAGGAAACTGGACTTCCTTCCTGGGCCTTCCGTTCCTTGCAGGGCTTTGTTTTTTGTTTGTTTGTTGTTGTTTTTGTTGTTTGTTTTTGATGGAGTCTCACTCTGTCACTCACATTGGAGTGCAGTGGCACGATCTCGGCTCACTGCAACCTCCGCCTCCTGGGTTCAAGGGATTATCCTGCCTCAGCCTCCTGAGTAGCTGGGATTACAGGTGCATGCCAGCACGCCCTGCTAATTTTTGTATTTTTAGTTTCATCATATTGGTCAAGCTGGTCTTGAACTCCTGACCTCGTGATCCGCCCACCTTGGCCTCCCAAAGTGCTGGGATTACAGGTGTGAACCACCACACCCGGCCTTGCAGGGCTTTTTTGAGCAAATTTTTCCCACCCTCCTTCTCTTTCTCTGTCTTTTTCAGTACTAAAGTACATTTGGGGCATTATTTTCACCTGAACGTATTTAAAGTATTCACATTTCAGTAAGGGATTCTCAGAGTTAAGAAGTCTTTAAACAGCAAGGAAAATAAGCTGTAATGGCAGATTTGGTCTTTAGGGGCATGCCGTCCTGTCCCCAGGTCCCTCTGCATGGACTCCACTTCTTGCCACTCAGAAGACCTGTTTTGCACTTAAGCAACAAAGCTTTCTCAATTTCCTTGAAAAACAAAGTAAAACTTGTTGTTTGACTTGTTGCACTTTGCTACCTTTTCAGTGATTTAAAATATTCAAATGAGTCGTGAAAATAAAGCATCTGTTTCATAGGACTGGCTACTCCATGATGTTTTTTCATACGTGTTGATTGCTATGGCTCTATTTTAAAATTCCCAGGTCATTCTTTCCCATAGAGTAAAGAAGATCAGGATGAAGAGTGAAAGGAAAGCATAGAAGTTAACAGAAAATTGTGAAAATGGTCCAGACTTTCTAATTGTGCGTAACCACAACAATCTCATATTCAATATTCAACTTGATTACCAGAATGTCCAGATTATCAAGAAGACAGACTTACCTGGGGGCCTCACAACAAGCAGAGGATTATCTGTAGAATGAAAAAGAAATAATGGACTTGGTGCCATATCTCACAATCATGTAGTTTTTTAAATGGTTAGTGTAACTGAAAGAGCTAACCAAATTAGAATGAAGAAAAAGATAAGATTTGATAGATGCCAACATTTCCCTTGGTTTTATTTTCTAAACATTTCCTTTGGAGAAATACTGTTTTCTAGTTAGAGCATGTTGCTATTTACCTAGAAGCTGTGGATCCCTGAAAATAATAAGGTTTTGATATTATGTATTACAAAATAATTCAGTACTTATTTTAAAAAATTGTCTACCTTTAGAAAATAGTGTGGTGGTTTCTTAAAAAGGTGAGCATACACCTACTATACAATCCATCCATTCCACTCAGTCATTTATCTAAGAGAAATGGAAACATGTGCATCCAAACACTTCCACATAAATGTTTATAGTAACTTTGTTTGTAATCGTCAAAAAGTAGAAACAACACAAGTGTTTATCAACAGGTGATCTGACTAGGTAAACAAACTGTAGCACAGCCATACAAGGAAATACTGCTCACTAGTAAAAGAGAGTGAACTACTGATACACACAATGGTTTGGATGAATCTCAAAATGAATCTCAATCTTCTAGGTGAAAGAAGCCAGTCAAAGGAGTTCATACTGTATGAGTCTACTGATACCCAAATCTAGAAAGTGCAAACTAATCTATAGCGACAAGAAGCAGATGAATGGTTGCCTATAAACTGGAGAGAGAAGGGGCCTGGGAAAGCTGCATTGCACAGTAGCAGGAGGAAACTGTCAGGAGATGGATATGCTATCTTGACAGTGACAATTGCTTCATGGGTATATAAGCACAACTCAAAATATACTAAGATGTACACTTCAAGTATGTTCAGGTTACTGTATGGCATTTATACCTCAACAAATGTAAAACCTGTCTCTACCTTAGCCCAAGTAACACCATTTAAGAAAATATGACCCTAGCTTTTTAAGGAATTCTGCTTCAGAAAAAGTTGGGTTTTTTTGTTTTTGTTTTTTGAGATGGAGTTTCGCTCTTGTTGCCCAGGGTAGAGTGCAATGGCATGATCTCAGCTTACCACAACCTCCACCTCCTGAGTTCAAGCGACTCTCCTGCCTCAGCCTCATGAGTAGCTGGGATTACAGGCATGTGCCAT
Organism: Macaca mulatta; assembly: GCF_049350105.2. NCBI lineage: Eukaryota > Metazoa > Chordata > Mammalia > Primates > Cercopithecidae > Macaca > Macaca mulatta. Next base: position 12,740,045 of record NC_133409.1, read on the forward strand.
CACTACTGGCTAATTTTTTTTTTTTTTTTTTTTTAGATGGAGTCTCACTCTGTCGCCCAGGCTGGAGTGCAGTGGCGCAATCTTGGCTCACTGTAAGCTCCGTCTGCCGGCTTCACGCCATTCTCCTGCCTCAGCTTCCCGAGTAGCTGGGACTACAGGCACCCGCCACTATGCCTGGCTAATTTTTTGTATTTTAGTATTTTAGTTTCACTGTGTTAACCAGGATGATCTCGATCTCCTGACCTCGTGATCCGCCCGCCTCGATCTCCCAAAGTTTTGGGATTACAGGCGTGAGTCACCGTGCCTGGCCAAAAAAGTTTATTTTTATAAAATGTCATGAACTAGGTAAATCTGGACGATTCTTTTTTTTTTTATTTTTGAAAAATTATCATACAGCAAATTGCTCTTTTACAGTATATCTCCTATGAATGTTCACACCTGCATAGGTTCATGGAATCCTACCAAAATCGGCATGCAAAAGATTTACATCACCCCCAAATCTCCCTAGCCTGCACTTTGTACAGACCACTTGTTCTGATGCCCTCTGCTAGCCACAAAATAGAGGGACACACCATAGCCATAAGTGTCCAATGCTTGCTTTGCTCCCCTGCTCTGAAATGAAGTTCAACAGTCTGCCAAAAAACATCCCAAATACCCCAGGGCAGGTGGAGGGAAACAAACAAAATGACGCCAGCACAGAAAACAAGACCTGACCTCATGGCACAGCCTGTGTCACACACTACGTTTACTTTCTGTATTAATTTTCAGATTGTTATGTTTGGCAAACGCCATAATTCACTGACTTTATCGTTTTCCTGTTGTTCCTGTTGCTTGCCTAACCATTTTCAGCAGAGTAGCACAAAATGAAGGAGAAACTTGAATAAACTGATGGAATAAAGGAAGATGACCAGAGCAAGTAACTGTCCAATTTTCATGTGTGTGCGGCTCCTCTGGGAGCTCATTGAAAGCGTTTCCTAGAGAGATTCTTATTCAGATGGTAGGGTGGGGCCTTGAATTTTCCTCACCCACCCCTCGGAGGCCATAAAGAATGAATGAGGAGTTTTTCTTGGAGGAGAAGGTAGAAGACAGCTGTTTTATCAAAACTTTAGATTGCAGCTCCAGAAGTTACGTGTGTATCACTTTTACTCTCAGAAAGATTTCAGGTCGGAGTTTCTTGACAGCTTTTTGGATTTGAAATTTTTTAAACATTTTTTTCATGTTGATTCTGATAGTTGCCAAGGTCCACCTTGTTTTTAGAAAATGCAGTCATAATCACAGACACATCCCTTACTTTAGCAAATTAACCACAGATAATGGTTTTCTCTTGCTCTTTCCTAATTACTAACAGACACATATTTCTTAAATAAAGAGATGAAGACAAGTTTGAGGTCCTTTGCCTACATTTCTGGTATAAAGCATATTCTTACAAAAGATTTTATGTTTTCATTTATTTTGACTCAGTAGATTTTTAAATCATGACACTTAAAAATATCTTCCAATGACCCATTTTCTGGGATCAGGCTGCATGCAGAAGGTCATTTAGCCAAATGGAAGCTGGGTGTAGGGCTGGCTCAGCTGGGTTGCTCTGAACTCAGCCTGGCTTCCTGCTTGGAAAAGTCTCTAGGCCAAGAACTATCACAGTAGCTGGCTCTGCATGTGCTACCTTAGACCACAGGCCATAGGAACTGTGTTTTCAGAGGCAAGCTCTCACTCTGTCACCCAGGCTGGAGGGCAGTGGCGTGATCATGGCTCACTACAGCTCAACCTCCTGGGCTCAAACCATCCTCCCTCTGCAGCCTCCTGAGTAGCTGGGACTACAGGCATGCATCGCCATGCCTGGCTAATTTTAAACTTTTTTTGTAGAGACAGGACCTCCCTGTGTTGCTCAAGCTGGTCTTGAACTCCTGGTCTCAAGAGATCCTCCCACCCTGGCTTTCCAAAGTGTTGGGATCACAGGCATGAGCCACCACCCCTGACCAAGAACATTTTCTTGCAGGGACTGAGAGCTTTGCCCACCAGCACCCCAAAAATGCAAGGGCATGCTCTGAATGACACTGCTTGTAAGACTGAATGATATTGTAATTAACCTCTCAATATTAATTGAAGATATATCTGCCTGCTACTAAAGGGGGCATCCAATGTCTTGGCTCATTGGAGAGGCAACTGCCTGTCAGCCACACGACATGCGTGTTCTTCAGGTGCCTGCAATAATTTTTTTTAAACTCTGCAACTAAATTTTGTACAGATAGAGTCAACTTTATCTTTCCCATGTTGTTGAAATCTAGATTTTTTTCCTTTCATTGGAATTTGACCTTTCTGTTCCTCACAGAGCCCATGAAAACTACTTTTAATTTTATTATCCAAGTTTTAACCTAGCACAAAGCAAATAATGTTTACTTTAGAAACAGATATCCAACATGAGCTCATTAAATAGAAAAGTAAGTATTTATTCTATTGTAGCCATCATTCTAGATTATTTATTTCATTTTTTAGAAAAGTAAAACAAATCAGAATGTGAAGTCACTCATACCTGATTCGGTGACAAATGAGACCGAAGGGCTGATAGGTCCGTAGCCGTGAGGATTTTGTGCTTGCACTTTAAAATAATACCTGAAGTTGGAAGAAAATATATTTTGAAAGAAACGTGTATTTGACTTCTGTGTAATGAAACAGACTCCCGAACTGCTGAACACCTAAACTGTGACAGGCTTTGAGTTCTAATTTTCACAAATGCACATAGCACTAGTGATTCTTCATGTTTTTCCTGAACTTTCTCAGTTTTGAATAAATTCTCTAAATAATACAATTAACATAGCAGGGACACATGGCTAACGGCAATAGAAAGGACATATTAGAACACAGGTTGCTTGGTGAGCATGTGTTCCTTCGTGCTAATGGCAATAGAATAGGGACATATTACAACACAGTTTGCTTGGTGACCACGCGTTCCTTCGCATCAGGACTGTCCCTGCTCTGCGCAGGCTCTCCTGAGCTCATCCCTGGTGAGATGCTCCTCTAGCCCTGCTCTCGCTCAGGTTTAAGACTCTGGTCTCCGCTTCAGTTCCACAGCCCGGTAGAGAGAGGGTGGTGGAGCATAACACTACAAAGCAGAATTCAAATTATAACCTAATTATATCCCTGGAGGCCATGTAGAAGAGCAGGACGTTTGCTCCAGCAACCACACAACTTAAGGTTGACAGCGAGAGGATGAACCGGGCTGGAGGCTGCCTCTTCAGTGAAGCTAATACGGCAATGGTATCTTGGGTGCACTGAGAAATGCTGTGGTTGGCTCTGGAGCTGGGAAGGGACCACCTTAAAAGTCACTGAGTTATGAGCTTCTGCGTCTCAAGGAAAGAGAAACAAGTCCAAGAAGGGAAAGGGGGAAAGATCCAGAGAGAGAGGCTTTTCTGTAGGACTAAACTTTGTCTTGGAAGAGCGAATGTGCTGGAAAGCACGCTGCCTGAGTCAACTAGCTCATCTGGAGGGAGACTGAGTCTCGAAGCATCTTATTGGCATTCTTGCAAGCAAAAGAAAAAGAACGGTGTTTAGAGAAGTAATAAAGACCAACACCACATTTGTGTCCCACTATATCTTAATCTTTGTGCTTTCCTCACCTCTTGATTCTAGATATTTTACATGCTCTTTTAGTGCTCAGCTACTTACAGATGAAAAGAGAGGTAAAGAGTCCCTGGTGGCTCTGTCATTTTAGAGAGCTCATAAGGGACCTCTTCTCTGGCTTTTGGCCAGTAAGAATGTCACACTTAAATGTTATAAAATGATTTATTTGATGAAGTCAGGCACACAGATTCTATGTACTAATTAAAATGCACTACATTTTTAAAAAGTGAACTATTCATATTCAGAGAGCAAAGGGTTATTAGGCCTATTGTACCAACCCCGGCCTCAAGCCTTCCGAGCTGCTGGATTACCAAGGCCGTCTCTGGCCTCAGAAAAGAGATATTTTACTTTGGGTTTGATTAAACAGAAAGCAAAGAAAAGCCATTGGGTAAAATTAGTCTTCCTAAGCCATTTGCATCTTATTTAGGAGTATTCTTTTTTATTGCAATTTAAATAAAAAGATATGCACAATTAAGAACATATGAGTTTCCAAATCTCAATTCACTCCGCAGCTCGTGTTTTCCCAGTGACGCATACTTTTATGCAGTGGTTGTGGAGTTATTTAAGGCAAAACTCTGCAGGCAGTTTGAGCAGTGGGTTTGGCATACATTTGTGGTCCTGGGCAAACTTTACAGATACTTTTTTCGCTTAAAAAAGGAAATTAAAACATAAGGAAGGATGCATACTCAGGGGCTCCATGGGACACTTCTGCTGAGTAGTCAACTTTATGGAGGGAAGTGCCTCTATGCCATCAAGGAGGTGGCAGAAGGGTGACTGACGGGCTGAGAAGCACTATTCAGATGGATCTGTTTGTATCCATTTTGTTTTGACCCTGAAACCTAAATATTCTCCAAATCCACCTTCCCTGTTGACACAATGATTCTAGGCCTCCAGAAACTCACAAGTGACCATTCCAAAGACATATTCCCATTAGAACCTCACCTAAGGTGTCAAAGTAAATTTAAATATGCTGAGCTGGAAAACAACATGAAATTATGCAAAAAGTTAACATTCCATTTTTAAAACTCACATGAAACTTTGTCGATGGGCAAAAGTATACATTTCATACTCTGAATAGTCTCTGCCTCAGCCAAGTAACAAAAGCAATCCATGCCTCACCCTCTTAAGCTTCTGGCACCTTCTTTCGAACAGCCTCAACTGTGACAAGTCTGTGTGTTTTAAGTATGGATTTAAAATACGCAGACTCCAAAGAGTTCTTTGGGAGTCTGTCTGGTGTCTAAGGTAGACAATGCTCACTTAAAGTCAAAAGCAAGGTCTAATTGTAAATAACCAAAGCTCACCTTTATGCCCTGGCCCCTCTTTGGGGTAGACTGACTTCTGGTCTCCCCTGGATTGACTCAGAAGCTGGTTTCTCAAGCGAGCCCCCATGAGGACTGAGACGACCAAAGTGAGTTCCCTGGAAATGATCTGCATTCTGGTGACACAGGGGCAAATGAGTGTCCTTACATCACACTTGCACTTTCCTAGCTCTAAAATTTAGCAGCTGCTCAGAAGGGTTTTGAGGAAATGCAGGAGGAGCTGTGAGTGTCTCTACCAGAAGAGCACATAAGCAGGTGGGCACCTCAGGAGAGGGAGATTAGCAGCTACAGCTCCTCCTCTGCCTCAAGGTGCTGAGTGTGTGTGGGGCCAACCCAAGGGCCCCTGGCACTGTCTGTCGTGCCTCTCCTCAACCTTCCTCCAAATTGGCCTCCTTTGTTTCCTAGGGCACACCCTTCTTTAAGGCATCCTCTCTGCTGGGAGCACAGCCTACTCTGCAGGATGACTGATTCTTATGATGCAGATTTACTTTCCCAGAGAACCTTGTCTGACTCCACTCTCTATCCCTAAGCTCACAAAGAAAAAAAATCCCCCCGTTATATACTCTCAAAGCATGGTGTACTTCTCCCTCACAACACCCACTCAGGGAGGTTTATATTTATGTTGGTTTTTTAAAAAATCTGCCTCTTCCACCAGACTGTAAGCTCCTTGAGGGCAGGGCCATGTGTATTTTCCCCAGCCCAGCCCAGATGTTCCACCTCGCACTCAAGAAGTGTGTAGTAAGGACTGACTGAATGAGCCGTGTACACTCTCTAATACCTGTTGAAAGAATGAGTAAACCATCGCCCTACATAACCCTCCTGACATGACTCAAAGCTCAACATCAGTCTGGCAGCAGAAGTTGTGGAAAGAACGCTAGACTCGGTGAGTCAGGAGGCTGTGATTCAGATCCTATTGTAATTAGCTCTGTGGCAAGGCCTCTGGAAGGCCTCTTTCTGCTTTTTGATACTGAGGCTGTGCTGCAAAAGCACTGTCACTCTGCACACGCAAAAAAAAAAAAAAAAAAAGGACAGTGACTCCATTTTCTCTAATTTTCTTGGTTTTGTTTTATCTAATTGATTAAAAAATTAATTTGCCATTACTACTAGGGAAAAGCAAAAAAAAAAAGAGAAAAAACTGCTTTCTCAGCTTCCTGGTTTACTACTTGCTTTTTATTTGCCAAATCCCAAAATTCATAATAATTTATGAAAGCTCAGCTCAAGTGGGCCCAAATGGCACGTTAAAATGTCTTGAGGAAAATTCACAGCTCGTTCAGTAGCCTTTCGGTGCCCACGGCTGGTGCCCAGATTCTACCCCCTTTACCACATGCCTGTCTAATGAGGGCCATTTTGTTCCAGCCTCCTCCATGTTCCTCAGCCTGTGTAGAAAATGAGAGGCCTCGGGTGCGCCATCACCTCACTTCGAGCTCTTTGCTAAGCAAATATGGTGGCTCCCCACAACAGAGGTCTGCTGGACCCATTTGTACCAGCTTGTGAGAGCCAGTCATTAAGTATTCAGGAACTCCGCAAGCCCACAGTGGCTTAAAATTGGCCACAGGTGGGAGTATTTACACCACAGAAGTTGGCTAATGGTATCAACCAGGGAACTCTTTTTCCAGAGAGCCACTTTACCAGCACACCACTCTTGACCATCAAGTGCTTGGTGCTTTCCCATGCTCACCCGCCCGGGAGCTTTCTGAAGGTTATTACCACCAAAACCAGAAGGCATAAAAGGGGAATGAAGAGTCACTCTCTTTGTGCCCCTGGGAACTAGTTTTGCCTATTCATGCCAAGGGCCATAAACTCTGGCTTCCAAAATGATTCCCTGGCCAGCCATGCCTAGTTTATGAAGGCATGCTTATAACCTCTACCAATGTGTAAAATGCATCTTTCTTGAATGATGTGAACTTCTACATCATAGAGTTTGGGAACCAGTTCATTAAAGTGTTCTGTGATTGCGGCTCCATTTTCACATATGAAGGTTACAATGCCTAGTGCCACAATGTTGGGGATGAAAAATGGACCAATTCTTTCAACACAGAGAACAACTTTTCTTTCCCTAATGGCAGGTAGTGTTTAAGTAAACAGAGAGGAAAATATAAGCACAATAGCCTAACAATGACAATACATACAGTCATTTCTTCTAAGAAACTTATATGCATATGGTAAGCATGCATTAACATTCTACTAGAACTAAACAGAGTATTCAAAGAAATCACAAAAACATTTAGATTCCTCCCTTCATTTCCAACCAAAGCATATCAGCAACTATGCACACAGCTCTAATCTTTTGTTTCTAAATGACCGACACATCATACCTCGTGTTGGGCTTTAGGTTTTCAATGGGCAAGTGAGTTACTGATGAAGCTTGAGTGGACCACTTGTTCCTGATGAAGTCTTCATAGGATGCACTGTAAACCAAGTAACCTGAAAATGGAAACAGGAAAGAACCTAATGGGCACCAAGGAAGCAAGTCACACACAAGATGTAACCCACTGAGGACAGGAGTGAGGCAAAGCTGCAGATGCAGCTCCATGTGGGAACTGCAGGAAGGAGGGCACGCAGCACTGTAGGACAGGATGGGATGTAACGCTGGTACCTTCTGCTGAATCCAGATGGGGATGACAAAACTAAGACACTTCCTGATGACCTGCTGGCCGCCTACTTCTCTTGCTCATTCCCCAGCTTTCCCCATCGTCTCAGAACTAATCACGTCTCATCTTGACCACACAGAGAAAAAAGAAGCAGAAGAAAAAACAAGTACCCTCCACACATGTATTTAAGAGCTTCCTATTGCCCTGCACAGGAAACAAAGAAAGTTGCTGGTGGATGCTGTGCATGTGTGTGGGGCTGAGAGATCCCAGATGCCCAGGGGTCCCATGCCCATTTGGTGAAGGCTGTCCTGCTATTTCTCATTGCTGAGTATTTGTGCTGCCCTTGCCCTCACAGTCTAATCACAGCAGTGAGGCAGCTCTTCTTTCTATTGTCCAACCTGCTCTGTCTTACTTGCTAATAACAGATCTCAGCCGGTGTGCCCTTGACCCTGACACCTGCCCAGCCTTTACAGCTCTCCCAGGAGGCAAAGTGAAGTGCTTCCCACAGCTCAGCGCATCCCATATCCTAGGTCTCTTATGTGTACACAGAAGGAGAAAACATTTGTCAAGCACTTTCTTTGTGCCACACATTATGCTAACAAGGTACTCTCGATTGAATTTGATTTGATTAATCCTCATGATCCTAGTATGCAGGTATTGCCTTCCTCATTTTGCCACATGAGGAAACTGAGTCTTAGCAATAGGTTAAATATCTTGTCTAAGTTCACATGTATTGATTCATTCAACAAATATTTATTGTGCAACTACTAGTTGCCAGACATTATACTAAGTACTGGAGATAAAGTGGTGACCAAGAGCTCATGAAGCAGCAGGGTGCACTGGGAAACAGAATTATACAGCCAGGTTGAGCACTCTGCAGGACCAGTCCACAGTGCTGTGAGAAGGTGTGTAGCGGGAGCTGGCCCACCATGGAGCTTCCCTGGGGTCACAGTAAAGGAGGTGGCATCTGAAGGATAAGAAGCAGATAAGCTGTGTGGTAGGAGGTGGGATGGATTCCAGGTAGTGGGAACCCTGAGCAAGACACTGAAGAGGGAGGACCCAGGAGAAGGCAGTGTGACTGGAAACCGTAAGTGGCGGGAAGCGGGGGCATGAGCTGGGGCTGAAGCAGCACAGGTGGGAAAACTAGGCAGCACCCTTGGACCAAGCTAGGCTTTTGCTTTTCATTCCAAAAGAAAGGGAAAGACAGTTAAGACATTAAACCTATACAATTAGGTTTGCATATTCAACAAATCTCTCCTGTGCAGAATGCAGAATGCATTGGGCGTGGGAGTGCAGATGTGGATGGGACAGTCTAGTTAGACAGCTCTTACAGTAGCCAGGTGAGAGGTGGCAATAGCTTAGATGAGCACACCGCCTAATGGAGAGAAATAGATGGGTTCAAGAGGAATCCAGAAGGCAACACTGACCAGATTTAATGATGAGTTGACTATAGAAGTGAGATAGAAGGAGACTTGAAGATGCTTCAGGCTTGAGCAAATATGTGGAAAGTGGGACAGTTCTCCGAGATGGGAAACACAGATGAGGGCCAGATTTGGGAATGGGAAGGATCGTGAGTCTGACTTTTTTTTTTTTTTTTTTTTTTTTTTGAGACGGAGTCTCACTCTGTCGCCCAGGCTGGAGTGCAGTGGCGCGATCTCGGCTCACTGCAAGCTCCGCCTCCCGGGTTCATGCCATTCTCCTGCCTCAGCCTCCCGAGTAGCTAGGACTACATGCGCCCGCCACCGCGCCTGGCTAATTTTATTGTATTTTTAGTACAGATGGGGTTTCACCATGTTAGCCAGGATGAGTCTGATTTTTTTATACACCAAGTCTGAGATGCTCTGGAGACATCCCAGTGATGACATCAAGTGATTTTACCATTTGCATCTGATTTTACTATCTGGGGCTCAGAGGAGAGGATGATGGCCTGGCCTTGAGATATAAATCAATGACTCATTTCTGAGATGAATTAAAACCGTGTGCATGGATGAGACTCTGAGGGGAGAGAAGACAGAGCAAGAAGAAAAGAGGCCCCAGGACCAAGCCGTGAGAAATTCCACCACTGAATGTTGTACAAGCCTGGGAGGAGATGAAGAGGTTGAGAGAGATCACACAAGTTAAGAAGGAAAAGATCAATAACATCAAATGTACCTAAGAGGTACATGTGATTTTATTTAGCACCCTACGATCAGATTAGTGTCACATCACATGACACTGATTAGTGTCACACAACTAACAAATGGGCAAGCTGGGCCTGGAAGCCAGGTAAACTGGACCCTGGAACCCTCCCCACACTGTTCCCTGGAGGAGAGTCATTGAACCTGGGAAGAGTTGCTGCCCTCCCCACAGCATTTCCCCTCTGGCACAGTGTAGTCAAGCCCTGCATGCTTCAGCTGGTGCTGCACACAATGGCCCACCCAGAGGGGACAGAGGTCACATGTGTGCCACGGAAACCCGACTTCCAATGGAGTTGGCAAAGCTCAGACTCTTGGACCTCTGGCTTCCATCAGAACCCCGCGCTTCCCATGTAAGGGGCTGGTTTCTCGGCTGATCCTGTGTCTGGGTTTTGAGGGCTTTGGGGTTTTGATAAGGTGCTTGCTGAGCACAGCATAACTCCTGATTTCTCTGTTGTTCTCATCAAAACCAGTCCTGAAAGTGACTGATGAGCTGGTCCTGAAAAACTAAGAGGTCATCACATCGGTGATTTCCTACAGAATCGCTCCTAATAAAGTAATAACTTCATTCTTCAGGAGTGATTTGGGAAAGCAACAGGTTGCAGGCAGGAATTCTAGGAGTTTCACACTGTTTGGGCGCCACCTCATTACACACTGACTTGACTGCTTGTGAAAGAAAGAATGGCAGGTGAAAACGAGCAGAGCACACAACATCCATGTAGCCAGCAGGATTCAGATGCCCTGCAGGGGGCCCGATAATGTGATGCTTCGTTTAAGTCTAGGATGTATCCACTTGGCTTAGTTGTTCTGCAGGTGAAAGAGCCGGTGTTTGGTTCACTAATGGATGACAAGCTGCCGCTATTCTCTCTCTGAGCCTTGTGGAGTCTGGTGTTTTCCCCCACGCCACAGGGCGTCATATGCTGCAGTGTTCTACAGTAATCAGCTTGACAGGAGTTGGCACAGCTCTGTGTTGGGAGTGCCCTATAAATACCTCATCCATATTATTTATGCTAGTGTCGTGAGTACTCATGATTAGGGCTCTGAGGTTTCGTTTCGGATGAGGTGCAGGGTGGGGCATGTGAGGACACTAAGGCTTCAGGGAGCTTTGAATGGCTTGGAACGCCATTAAAGGGTATGGGTGTTTCAGAAGCCCGACCTCTACAGGACAATACAGAAATTACATCTGAATTAAATCTCAGGGACATTTGTTGAGAGTTCCCTGAAAGCTTCTTCACTGCAAGAACCCTTGAGGCACGTTTAACGGGGCCAATGCACTCTCATTCTACAGCCAATGTTTCCTAGAAGCCCTTTGAATCAGGATGCAGTGATATATTTATGTTAAGTAATATCTGTTATGCAAGAGGTCAAAAGCTAAACAGCTTAAAGTAAGGTTTTAAATTATTTTTTCTGCATGCTTTCTTGCTTGCTTTTAAAAATTACCATTCACAGAAGTGTGTTCAATTAATAAAAAGATGTTCTGGCTGTTTGATTACAAGCTTTCCTCCTTCCATTGATTGATTTGCATTCTATTTGGAACACCATGGACTTCATGGCTGTCCATGTATCACCTACCCAGTACTGTACTTTTAGTTCCGCTAAAGACTTGAACTCCTTAATTCCACACCCTCCCTGCACCCCAGGCCTTTCAGTCTCACCTGGCAGAACACCCAGAAGCCTTCTTTTCTATGTCCCTTATTCTAGCATTTGTACTGCTATACAAATTCCACAAGAGAAGATGCTCTTTGGATATTCTTGAACACATTTTTTCATTGTAAGATACAATAGTGGGAACACCAAGACAAGCACTAGAAATTTTGAATTATATGAACTGTACTAGCACAATAATGGCAGAGAATGTTGAACTCTGACCTCTAATGCGACTGCTACCTCCCAGTCAGAGACACACACAGCCACAGCCATACTTCTTCCTCTTGCACAGCTCAGAGGCCCAGAAAAAAAAATTTGCAACTATTCACAGAAAATATCAATTCTCTTTCTGTAAGAACTTAAATTTCAAGATGTATCTTCAAATATGTCCTTGGCAGAGTGAACTTAAACATCTCAGAGGCCAAGGAGGCTCAAGATCCTCGGGCATTTTTTCATCACCTCCAATTCCCACATAAGGAGCCAAGAAGCACCCAGATTTGTCTGGAAGCACCCAGCAGATGTGAAAGGAGAGAAAGAGGCAGAGGCACAAGCCCAGGGCTGACTCCAACAAGGGACAGCTGTGTGGCCCAGTGGGAGCTCATGGTCATGCTCACTGCAGGATCTGATCTGGCAAGGGGCTAGCTGGACTCCCTGGCCATTTGCAAGATTACAGAACGTTAGAGATGTAGCGATGTTTTGCATATGGGGAAACCAAGGCCCAGAAAGATGAAGTACTGAGCTCAAGATCATGCAAATCAATCTGGGACGAGGATTTAGGACTTCTGACTTCCATCCAGTACTCCTTACCCTACCCCATGAGGCTTCCATTGTTGCTTATATTTCATCCAGCTGAAGGAAGACATCTACCCATCATCCCATTCATCCATCCAACCTACTCATCCATGCATGCACCCATCCACTCATCCATCATTCTTTATTGTCCACATTTCCCACCTACAGATCATGGGAACTCTGATATCTGCCTAGGACACACCTGTGACCACATCTCCTGGGGTGGCTTTGTCCCAATCCACAATGACAAATGAGTGGCAGCCTTCCACGGCCACCACGGTGATGTTGCGGGGAGAATGCTGGGGAGGCAGGTCACTCCTCCTCAGGTCATTGGGGATGATTTCATCCAGGCTGTCCACTTGGAAGTGATCCAGTGCATCAGTCAGAGAGCATGGGGCTGATGGGTCTTTATTTAGGTATGTCACGTAAGGAGCTGGAAAAGAACAGAGATATCCAATTGGATTGCTGGAGGCTTTTTCTGGAGGCAGAAATACAGCATCTGCTCCACAGAATCAGACCCACCATTCAGTCTCTCCCTGCTGGACAGAGGCCCCATCAGCCTTGATGCCAAGCTCAGAAACACACCCCCAGCTCTCCTTAATGGACCCATGTGTTTATGTCTTTCAATCTGGTAATTCCAAAAGATCCTATTGCCCCATCGACATCAATGACTATGCCTTCAAAGTGGTTTTGAGAGATCATGAAACTATCATTCAATGTAATGTAAGCCTGCAGCTCTCTGTCATTCCCGTGCCCCAACATTTGGAAAAGGATGAGTCAGGCCCACCCAACACTTTACTAGCATTCTCTCAACACAGTTCATTTCCTTGACTATATTGGGACCAGGAAAAAATGTATACTGATCAAGATATGCAGACTTTAGCCTCAGCCCTGGGTGGCCTTCCCTAGAGCTTCATAAATCCCCACAACAATCTGAAGCATCTGTGCATAAGGCCAGGCCTGAACTGCTGTCTACAACATTACTGTTCAGTATAACAACAGCTACTCACATTTACAGATGGCTGGAGATTTTTCTACATACATTATTTCAGTGGATACACGATCCTGGGAGTAAGGCAAGATATGAACCGATGACTTCGTGTTACCATCTCTCCTACCAACACTGAGAGTGCTCACTATGTAAGGATCAGACAGGAGGCTGTCACCCCCAGCCCTTAACTCTTTCTATTATATCCCACTAAATTAGAAATGCCAAGCACTTGGGATTGGGGTTTTATACATGCAAAACTCTCAAGTGATCTCAAGTAACAATGTCTGGCAATTTCTGAAGATTCCACTGTAACTTTTGGGGCTATGTTGCCATTCTCAGTGGCTATTTGGAGTGAATGCAGTTTTTAGCTTCTCTATTTGACTTTTGGGCAAATAATGAAATTAAGACAGAAGTCAAGAAGTTCTTTGTAACTAATGAAAGCAAAGATACAGAGTCCCTCGGACACAGCGAAGGCAGTGTTTTCTAAAAATTAGTCTGAAGTTAGGCCTTTAGAACTTGTCCGTGGGTCTTATCAGGAAGTTTGGGGAGTGGGCTCCTATGCCTTAGAGAGTTGTAGACTTATGAAAAGAGCCAGACAATAATAAGCCTTTAGCATTCAGAGGAGTTCTGTGGAGTGGCTAATAATAGCACAGAAAGCATTTCAATTCCCGTCATGGAACAGCCGGGAAAGAAGTCAGTGTGCGCGGTAAACACAGCCTGGCAGCTGCATACCAGAGACCCGTGTTAGTGTCTGCCTCAGGAACGCCACCTCAAATGAACATTCTTGTTCTTCAAGTATGTGTGGTTTAGACACTCAGTCACTACATCTTGGCTAGCAAGAGTTGTTCTCTGCCCGTGGCAGAACAGTTGTTTTGGAAACAGAAAAGTGTGATCTTAGTTTAAGCTGTTGCTTGTCTCCACTTAGTAACATATTAATCCAGCTGTCTCATTAATGAGGTTCATTAAGGGCATGGGAAAAGAAGACTTGCAAGACTTAACGCCGTTTAGTTTCACAGAATTTCCTACTGAGACTGTTTTAGTTACTGAGAAAGAAGAGGAAAATGAACTTCTAGATCCCAAATCCTTGAAGCTAACGAAAGTGATAGGAAACAACGAAAGAAAAAAGCTTCCTCTCCATGATACTATAAGCGCTAGTGGCTCAATTCAGTAAGCAGCTAACCTTTTAGGAAGAATTGAACAAACAGTACACACACAAGGCCCAGTGGTAAGTCTTGTCGTGGATAAACTGGCTACAACAAAAACACTCATGTTCCCTGGTCCAGATGGTTTTTAAGTGTTTCTTACTCTTACTCTCTGCAAGGCAGCCTGTCTCAGCTCTCCTCTGTTGGACTCCAAATCCTCCCCTCTTCTGATTTTGGCAGAAAGTAAAATAATACATATCTACACACGACTGACTCACTCAATTATCCCCAGTGGAAGCTTCACTCTGGGAAAACTTCTCAAAATGCACTGCCTTGGCCAGGCCAAGAGATTAGTAATGCTCTTCTTCAAAGACCAAAAGTTAAAAACCCATGTTTCTCTGATTAACAACATTATATTTACCAACAAATCGTTTCCTTCCAGCCAGATCAAATTCTTCTTCAGGAAAGGAACTGATGGCACCTTCTTCTGCGATGACCCCCCGTGTGGTAGCAGTGGTGGAAGGCTGGGTGGTGGTTGGTGGCCTTGAGGTCTCAAATTCATAATCTGAAATGATATGAAGGCTCTGTAATTGGGCATTGCCAGAAAAGGAGCACTTTCTATAGTCAAATGATACCTTCCTAACATTCAACGGTAGGCTAAAACCCAGACAGACGCACACACATGCACACACAGACACACACCCTAAAATAAATGCTATGCCCAAACGTAATTTGTTTCTACTAAAATACTATTTCTTCCCATTTCTGTCCCTGCAGAAAAGAAGCTGCAGACAGAAGAGAGAAAGGGCAAAAAGAAACACATATGACCAGAAAAAGTGGGGTTTTAGACTCACAACTGGAGAGAACGTTAGAATCCATCCATTGTAGCTCATGGCACTGGCCCAAAGCCATGCTCTACCTGCATAATGTTCTCTTTTAGGAAATAAAAGATAACATCAAAAAATAAACTTGAATTTTTTTCGTGTTTTTTTGGCCAGGCATGGTGGCTCACACCTGCAATCCCAGCACTTTGGGAGGCCGAGGCGGGCAGATCACAAGGTCAGGAGATTAAGACCAAGACCATCTTGGTCAACATGGTGAAAGCCCATCTCTACTAAAAATACAAAAATTAGCTGGGCGTGGTGGTGTGCACCTGTAGTCCCAGCTACTCAGGAGGCTGAGGCAAAAGAATCGCTTGAACCCAGGAGGCGGAGGTTGCCGTGAGCCAAGATCATGTCACTGCACTCCGGCCTAGTGACAGAGCGAGACTCCATCTCAAAAACAAATTTTTTTTCTTCTTCTGTGTATGAACTTTTTCTGGGCATGGGGGGTGGGATTAATCCTGCCAAAACAACTAATCCTTTAACATTTGAAAAAGAAAATAAAACTCTGCCCCTTTTTCAAACTGTTCAAAGATAAGAAAGATGCCTAGTATTTTCAAAGGTGCTAAAAAAAATCTTCGTTTGCTTTCTAACATCTGCTGTTTATCTTTAAGTCAGTTTTTGTTTGAAAACCTTGGGATTAAACCACTACATCAAGCTTTATTATGAATAAATAACACATCAAAAGTGACATTGTTTGCACAGTTGTGATTTAAGACAATTAGAGCTATGAATAATTGCAGAAAAGGTGGACCTCAAAAGTGAGAATCCTGAGCCTTGGTGTCAAAGGCCGGCACTGGACGTGGACAAGATTCCTTTAAGAACTTCTTCAAGTTGCAGAGGCAACTTCCAAATCACACAAAACAATCACAAGGTCCTAAGTGTACTAATACCATTAGTTACCATTTACTGAATGACTCTCCCAGATGCTGTCCAAGGCACTTTGTATTCTTAATTTAAAAAAAAAAATTTTTTTTGAAATGGGGTGTTGCTCTCTCACCCAGGCTGGAGTGCAGTGGTGCCATCGTAGCTCAAACTCCTGGGCTCAAAACGATCCACCTGCCTCAGCCTCTCAAGTAGCTGGAACTACAGGTGTGTGCTACCATACACGGCTAATTTTTTAATGTTTTGTGGAGACAGGGTCTTGCTATGCTGCCCAGGCTGCTTTCGAACTCCTGGGCTCAAGTGATCCTCCCTCCTTGACCTCTCAAAGTGTTAGGATTACAGGCTTTAGCCACTGTGGCCGGCCAATGTTCCTAATCTTACAAACTTACCCTTGAAAAGATTCTATGATAAGAAATCAACAGATCTAAGCATCACATATTTTATGTAATTAGAAAAGGAGAGAAAAGAAAGAAATAAGAAAGAGAAGAGCCAAGTAAGGAAGTTGGACTTGGTTAAACCAAGTAAGTTTTATAAATGAAGGTTGAAGGGAAGCCCCGATGGATAACTCCAGAATTCCTTGGGCCTAAGGAGGGTTGGGAGGGAGGGAACGGGGAGTACAGGGACCAAGTGGGAATCTGCATCTGTGTATTAAGCACACTGTTTTTCTTAGATCAAATAGGCATTTGGGGGTGACATGGAAGCATGGGGTACAACCATCCTTCCCTAAGCCAGCCCTCGGCATTGCCACCAGCCCAAAGCTCAAAAGGAAACTTCCGTCAAGATCATCCATTCAATAGTTACAATCAGATCCTTTGATTAGGAAAGAAAGTGTGCAAATAATTTTTCAAAAGCCAGTTTGTACCTTCATCATATATAACGTAGGCCTCTTCCGTGGGTACTGCAGTGTCGGTCTCCAAGCCTGAGAACTCATCTAGTGAAGACAGAGAAAAGGACCGGTCATCCAGGGCTCCTTCTCCATGGTTCTCTCAGAAGCAGGCCCCAGAGCGTGACAATTCATTCACCTCAAGCAGGTCATGAAAACAAGTCCCCCAGGCCAGAGTCTCCACAACTTTTTCAGGAGGAAAATCATCAAAGCACTGACATGGAACCCAGACTTTCTCTCCTTTGGGCCCAGGAAAGGGTGATACAAATGCCTGCCCCGTCAGGAGCAAACACCCCGCTCCACATTCCCAGATTCCTCAGCACCCCCAAGCTCTCTCTCACCTCCCTCCTACCACCTCAGCCCACCCGCCTGCCTGCCTTCAGGGCTCTGATGCTGAGGGAAGTCCCCTGGCCCCTCATGCCACAGCAGGCGCT
Organism: Macaca mulatta; assembly: GCF_049350105.2. Taxonomy (NCBI): domain Eukaryota; kingdom Metazoa; phylum Chordata; class Mammalia; order Primates; family Cercopithecidae; genus Macaca; species Macaca mulatta. The sequence goes on from NC_133409.1 coordinate 12,757,402, forward strand.
CTTAGGAAGCAGTCACGAGAGAGAGAGAGAGGAGAGTGGGCGGTTGGTGCTCAGGATGGTGACAAAAAGCCCCTCATGTGTGAACTCCCTTGTTCATCAGTCTTCATTCCTCCACCCCCTCCACCTTGCCTCTGGAATATTCAAGAAGCAGAGTAATTTCCTATCTCATCTACATCCCAACTTGGCAAACTCTACCAATGACAGTTCCCTGTGCTTCTCCACTTCCTACTGACTACCCACCCTCTCTTACCGACTCGGGAGATAAATCAGATTTCCTAATTTGCAGAGGAAATTTGGAAAAATATGCCAATCATTGCAAATTTCTCTTTACAGACAGATTGGGTTGTACTAACCGATAGGTCTATTTTGACTACAGAATTATACTTTAAATGTAATACAAAATTTCAGATGTGATTTTTGGAAAAGCCAGGAAACCCTAGTTAGAAGAACTATTACAATTCCTGTAATGACTAAACCAATACTATGAGCATAAGTAACTTGTGAAAAGAAAGGTGAGTGATTTAAGCATAAAAGGCATCTTCACCTCCATTATCAGGGTAGTTTAAGCAGAACTCTTTTGGAAAAGGTGTAACGGAATCGATTATACTATTTCTCTACTTGGGGTATATAGATGCAGCTGTAAAAAGGAGAACATCTCACTGTAGCTGATAAAATCTTGAGTCAAAAGGTTTTATAGCTCAAAAAATAATTGTAAGGAATTACTTTCCTCCCTTTGACCTGAAGCCCACAGCAATTATATAGAACTCTCTAAACTTAATGCACCATTAAAAGGGGGCAAGGTGGGGAAAAGAGGAAGAAGTGACTAGTGGATGGCTCCAGATACCTTCTCTGTATCAGCCACTTTTATGTATAGATAATTCCACAACAAACCCTTGAGATACATTGAGCTTATAAATACCCACTTCTCAGCTGATACGGTTTGGCTGTATCCCCACCCAAATCTCATCTTAAATTATAATCCCCATAATACCCACATATCCAGGGAGGGATCTGGTGGAAAGTGATTAGATTATGGGGGCATTTTCCCCCATGCTGTTCTCATGATAGTGAGTGAATTCTCATGAGATCTGATGATTTTCTAAATGGTAGTTTTTCCTGCACACTTGCTCGCGCGTTCTCTCTCTCTCTCTCTCTCCCCCTCTCACCTGCCACCATGTAAGATGTGCCTGCTTCCCCTTCTGCCACGATTGTAAGTTTTCTGAGGTCTCCCCAGTCATTTAGAACTGTGAGTCAATAAAACTTCTTTCCTTTATAAATTACCCAGTCTCAGGTAGTATCTTTATAGCAGTATGAAAACGGACTAATACATCAGCCAAGGACACCAAGGCTCTGGGAGGATTTACAGCACGCCTGAGACATGCAGATGGTAAAAGACAGCAAAACCAGAATGTGAACTTCAAGTACTTTGGCTCCAAAGACTACTTACTTTATACTTCATAAAACTGCCTCCACTTCTTAAAAGTTGAACTAACCAATAAAATTATTTGTCGATGTGAAGATGCTCTATTAGAATCACCATTCTACAGTGCAATGAAGGGGAAATTGAAGTAGAAGGTATATAAACTCCTGTGTCATTATTCTACCAGACTCTTCAACCTAGTTTGAATGACATGAATATTACATTGTAAAAACAAACTCCACCCACAAAGGGCAATGGCAGCCTCGAGTGGTCTGTCCAGCCCTCCTGGGATCACCGTAAGAACTCCCAGCTCCTATTCCGAGGCCCAAAAGATGGTCCTTGAGGCAATGACTCTGGTGTGTTCTGATTCAGCCAATGAATATTAAGCAGAGAGAAGTTGTAAATTATCCATCCGTTTAGGGGTGGAATGGTCATTTCATGAAAAACTATTAAACACAAACTTTCCTTCGGTCATTCCAATGTCAATATGCCTGGGATCCAAGACAAATTACTTCTGAGCTTGTTCAAATCAGTTTTCAGGTTCACACCCTGTAAAGTTTGGGATTATCTTGCCATTGTTTCCTGGCCTACCATTTTCTTTCCCTTGTCAATTTAACCTTTAGGAATATCGTCTTGCTTTTCCTCATTATCAGTTCAGTGTCATTTCTTTTCATTATTGTTTTTGGCCAGATCAAAAATGAATACATGGTGAAGTTTCTGCATCCCAGGGTGAACAAGAAAAGGGAAAAGTACACCATTTCCCTCATGGACTCTGGTGTTACGGGTAACTCCATGAGGTGCTGAAATACTCCAGTGCATGTAGCAGGCTACAGAAATGATGCTTTTACCGGCAAATGAGTTCACTTCCTGAGATGAGTGACAGTTAAGTCCTCTGGCATTAAGTAAACAATCTACTAAGTGATTTTAGTGTTCTTTTTCTTAAGACCAAATAAACTCAGGCATAAATTTTCTAAAACAGAACCATCTTGACTCCAAGTAAAAATAACTTCCAGATGTAATGAAATATATTTACAATTAAAAAAAAAAAAAAAGTTGACCACCTTACTTTGGCCCACCTGAATGCCATTTTAAACTATTCAGAACTATGTAAAACTGGGTATTTTACAAGCCAACTCAGCACCAATGTAAAAAGCTTCAGCCTCTTCACATAAACACATTTGCCAGTCATCAACCACAGCAGTGTCGTTTATTCTCTTCAGTAGTTTATCAAGTAGCCATGAAAAAAATAAGTGAAAAATGTCACCAAAGAAGGAAGGCCTTTGCTCCAGAGATATTAAAAAATATTTTTTAAAAATTATTCTCAGTAGAAGTTTAGAGACAGAAGGTAAATGACAGCTATTTGAAACCCAAGGATATTTGCACACTGTACAGTTGGTCCAGCTCAAATGAATGTTTGCATTTCTCAATATTTTCTATCTGGAGACCCAGCTATGGTAGGGAAGGTCTGTTTTCTGTAATGACTGATGTTTTTCTGCAGCCTGTAACAAGGTCATGCTACAAATTCTTGACGGTGTTCATCTGGCTTATCACATTCCGTGTACACCCTCTGTCATCAGATTTGCTGTAGATACAGAACCTGGAAAACAAACAAACAAAAAAAAAGCACTGGCTTTTAGGACATGGAGAATGCCTATACCTTAAGGTCTTGCTTGGATATCCAAAGGTATGTACTTAGGTACCACAAGGAATTCGAGATGAAGCAGAAGACATTGTCTCAACTGCATGGAGTTTATTATCCAACGGAGAAGTCAGATCAAGCAGAACCAAACAAAACAAATGTTCGAGGCAGCATTATTCATAATAACAAAAAAGTGGAAATAACCCAAATGACCACTGACCGATGAATGGAAAAAATGCTGTATATCCATACAATGGAATAAAAAGAATGAAGTACTGATGTATTCTATAATGTGAATGAATCTTGAAGGCAATTATGCTAAGTGAAAGAAGCTAGACACAAAAAGCCACATATGACATGATTCCATTTATACAAAATGTCCCAAATAGGTAAATCCATAGAGAGAGAAAGTACATTAGTGGTTTCCAGGGTTGGGAGGAGGGAGGAATGAGGGTTGACTGCTGATGAGTACGGAATTTCTCCTGGGGTGATGAAAATATTATGGAATCTAACAGTGGTGATCATTGCACAACTGTAAATATATTAATATCCACTAAATTTAGAAGAATGAACTTTATGGCATATGAATCTTATCTCAACAGAGCTAGTATTAATACATTTTTAAAATTTAATTTCTTTTTTTAATTTTGTTTTTAAGTTCTGGGGTACAGGTGCAGGATGTGCAGGTTTGTCACATAGGTAAAATGTGCCATGGTGGTTTGCTGGACAGATCAACCCATCACCTAAATATTAACCCCTGCATGCATTAGTTATTTTTCCCAACGCTCTCTCTTCCCCCACCCGACCCTCTGACAGGCCCCATTGTATGTTGTTCCCTTCCCTGTGTCCACGTGTTCTCATTGTTCAGCTCCCACTTATAAGTGAGAACACAAGGTGTTTAGTTTTCTGTTCCTGTGTTAATTTGGTGAAGATAATGGCTTCCAGCTCCATCCATGTCCCTGCAAAGCACATAATCTCATTCCTTTTTATGGCTGCATAGTATTCCATGGTGTATATGGACCACATTTTCTTTATCCAGTCTATCATTGATGGGCATTTGGGTTGATTCCATCTCTTTCTTTGCTATTGTGAATAGTGCTGCAATGAACATACATGTGCATGTATCTTTGTAATAGTAAAACTTTAATTTCTTATCACAAAAAATGACCACTTTCATGGTGAGTGTTCTTACCACAAATAAAGAGAAAAGAATAATACTAACAATAAAGAAGTGGGAGTTGGAGGGAACTTTGGAAGGTGATGGATGTGTCTGTGGCCTTAGCAGGATGATGATTTTGTGAGTGTATTCTTATCCCAAACTCATCGACGTGTATGGATTAAATATGCAGAACTTTTTCTATGCCAATCATACATCAAGAAAGTGGTTTAAAAAGATTAAAAGATAAAAATAACTATGATTACAGTCAATAAAGAAGAAAATGTTTAATGAAGTTCTTAGTGAAACAGTAGAAATAAGAAAGGCCATATGGAAATCATTTTAAACTAACAAATTATAGTGCATTAAAATGTGATATAAGGATGATACATTGCTGTCCCCACATTTAACTTTTCCCTAAGACTTTGTATTGATTTGTACTTATTTTCAAATGCTGTCCAGAGGAAAACTATTCTTTAGCTTGGACTAGGGAATCAGGAGACTGGACAGGAGTGAACATATATGTGTCATGATTTGCAAAGAAAATAAGAGACAAAATTGCCAAGAAAAATATTGACTTTCATGCTAAATAAAAGTCCAAAAATACAAAGTAAATGAAGGGAACATGTTAGAAGGCCTAAATAAAAGCAGACAAAATAAAACGTGAAATAATAGCAACAGTAATTAAAATCAAATCCAAAATAGTCCATTTTTGTTTACAACCAATTATTAAGTAATTATGTTTTAATTCTATTTCACCCTTTAAAATTAAACACATGAATGCATGCAGAAGTCAGATGTCAAGGAAAGCAACATCATATTTTAATACTAGAAATTCAAAGGTAAATTCAAATTTGTACTCACTGGGTCAATGGACAGAGTAGAAATTTTTTTCCCATTGTTCCTCTCCCTCTGTATGTTTCCATGTTTCTTTGGTGTGGAATTTTTAGATGTGTCAAGTTTTCTTGTTTCTTTGGAACTTCTTCACAGAAAGACTAACTTCCAACAGAATTCCCATTTTGGATACAGTATTCATGTTCAAACTGATTGGGCTTATCATGGTCAATAATGCGGCACAAGAATTCCAGACTTGATTCCTGAAAGGAAATGTCTTCACTCTGCCTTGGTTTAAAAAGACTTAAGCTTTATAGTTGACATTGCAATTCATTTCAAACTGAGGGAAAGAAGATGAATCTATCTCCTCCACGGCTGATGCAAATCTAGAATGACTTCTTCCAAGGCAGCTTGAGCAGGGGACTGAGCAGAAAGGATGGAGACACATTGATATATGGGCTCCACGATGACCCGGATAAAGGCGTCCTAGCTCCTGCTCTTCAGGGAGAACAAGCCACTTTCAGAAGGAAGACAGACTCACATCAGGGGCGGCAGGATAGTGCAGATCAGCAAAGAAGGGAAAATGCTGCATTCTTACCCAGTGGAAAGCCCACACTCCCACAGGAAGCCCAGCCACATGAGGATTAGAATTCTCCAAAGGAGGGCTGATCAAAAAAGTGCCCAGCTGCCAAACATGCTGGGGAAACATTCCTTTTCTTGGAGATTCTCAACAAGACTATTCAGTGATCTAAGTGTTACAACAGTAAGAAATTTATCCAACCTTGTTTAAATCACATAGCTAATCACAGAACCTTTTAAGTATATACATATATATTACAATCACTAATCTACAATATCCATTGGAACACACTTTGGGAAATGATAGCCCAAACAAATAATGTCACAAGTTTCAGCTAAATTCTTGACTTGGGTTGTGATAAGCGCTGCCAGGTAAACACAGGATGCCCAGTTAAATCTGACTTTAAGTCAACAAGAAATAATTTTTTCATATAAATATGTCCCATGCAATATTTTTATTTCCTAAGTCTTCCAACCTTAGCTGTGGCATGGTACTGTCAGACAAACCTGCTGGGACCAAAAATGTATCAGGTTGCTGCTTTGCTGTGCGTGGTGCTCATCCCTCCCCTGCAGGCTCTGCCACCCTGCTCTGAGCTGCGGCGTGCTAGTGTGCGTGATAAGTGGTTAGCATTAGAACAAAGCCAGTTACCTTCTTCAGTGTAGCACTCTGGGATCCCATTGGAGCTCATTATCAGGTTACCATCATTGTCGTGCCGTTCCAAGGTCCCAGGGGGACAGGTGGGGATGGGAGTGGTGGGTTTGGGGGTGGTGGTGGTGGTTGTCCGCGTAGTGGTTCGGACTGTGGTTGTTGGGCGCCTGGTGGTCGTGCGACGGGTGGTGGTTGTGCGGCGGGTGGTGGCGGTGGTGGGCCGCTGGGTTGTAGTGGTAGGCCGCTGGGTTGTAGTGGTAGGCAGGGGCGTCGTCGTAGTGGTAGGCCGTGTGGTAGTGGTAGGGGGATGGGTGGTGGTTTTGATGACCTCCAAGCCCACCAGCGGCTTTCCTCCAAGACTCAAAATTGGCTTATCTTGGGCACTGGCCAGAGGTGTGCCATGTCGCCCCTGCCCAAAGAGTGGGAGGCCGTCAGGACTCACCACAGGGGTCCCTTCCAGATCTGAAATAAAATCAACCAATAGCTATGCAACGACGTGAAACAATCCAGAAAAAATAAAAAGCAAGCAATAAGTGTCTTCTCAAAGCTTATGTATTATCATGTTTTAATCAGTAAAAGGCAAAGGGATAAATGAATATTGCATCAGTATGCTCCACGATCCTGAGATAACTCTCGTATCTAGCAAAGGAAGAAATACTTTCCTTTGCCTCATTCCTATGCTTAAGGGGGGAAAGTGTTACTTTGGATTAAAGGTGGAAAACTTCTGTAAAGGGCCAGGAAGCAAATATGTTAAGCCTTATAGGCCAGATGGTCTCTGTTGCAACTACTCAATCAGCTTTTAGAGTGCAAAAAAGAAGATAGACAATAACAGCACATAACAAATGAGTTAGACAATGCATAATTAAGTGAGTGTATTGTGTTCCAATAAAACTTTGCATATGGACACTGAAATGTGCATTTCATATAATTATCATGCCACAAAATATTCTTTTTTCTGGCAATCATTTAAACATGTAAAAACTATTCTGAGCTCATAGTAAGTCTTACAAAAACAGGTAGTGGGCTACAACCTACAGGTTGTAGTTTGTGGACCCCTCCTCTAAAAGGGCCAATTTAAGAACAAATTAAAGGGCCACATTTTCTAGAGGGTGCAGCCTGCAGGAAGAGAACTAAAGCTGTCTGGGGGAAACACCAAGTTCTGCCTCTTTTGAGGCTCTTCTTCTCACATTGGTAAAAGTAACCAAACCAAGAGCAATCATTGTAAATGAGGGGGAGAAGGAAGATAGAAGCTGTAATTCTATAGCTAATTCAGTAGGCTTTTATTCTTTAAAAACCGTTCTCACTTACCCACAATGGTTCGACCATCTCCTCCTAGTTTAATCCGAAGAGGATTTCCATGTGAATCTTGGAGGTACCTTCCTTCTGCATTCAATACTAACCCACGATCAAGGTCCACAACCTAAATCCATGACATAGATTAAAGAATATATTGGACATTTTGAAATGGTCACATGAGTCCAACTATATATGTGCATACACCTGAAGCTTCCACAGAAGGAAACCATATGAATAGAAGACATTATTTTTGTCAATATGATTCATAAAGTCTTAAAAAATACAGTACGAAGCAGTCATCTTTCATATTATAATTGCTTACCCATGTAATATGTAAATTGTTTTAAGTTTCTCAAATCACAAAAGATGTTCAAAATATTTTTACCATCAAGTACATTGTGTCTAATGCTGGAAGGAAGGAAACAATGTGTCTCTCAGTTGAGGGGAGAGATTAAATAATTTGTGGCCCATCCGCATGGTAGAATATTATGCAGACAATTCTACATACATTCTACATACATGTGAACTCAGATTACAGGGCTGATTATTTTGCAAAAATAAAAATATATCCATTTGCATATATAAGCTTAAAACTGCAGAGAAAAAAATTATGGAAGGTTATACTGCAAATGGTCAACAGTGGTTATCTTTGAGAAGTAGTTTGGGTGAGGAATGTTTATTTTCTGTTTCATATATTTCAATACGAATTGTTTTAACTTCTTGCAATGAATGTGAATTGCTAGCATGTTAAAGACATAAAATCTTTCCATTTTGCTGTTAATGTTAAAAATCAAAGTTGCTATAACAAAAACAATATATTTTGTAATCATGTTGCCTAATATAGTATGCATGCAAAAAAATGTCTCCTTCTGAGGAACTGTAAAACTTGAAGAAAGCTATAATTATGTTTATTAAGGAACAAGCTCATGCTTTTTGCTGGTGGTTCTCAAAGCATGGTCCTGGACCTGAAGCCTCAGCATCACATAGGAACTTGTCAGATACTCAAATCTCCCAGCCCTACCTGAGACTGGTATTTGACAAAATCCTCAGTGATCCTGAGCTGGCTTAAGTTTGAGAACCACTGCTTTGCACACTCAGGCTACTGGAGGAAGCCCTACAAGCAAGTCACTTTGGTGGATGCTGTTTTGGCATTGAAATAAAATTTATATAAATACTATTTTGAAATCTACCCCATACTGTTTCCATTCAAAATTGTTTACAATAGCATTTTGCTTTAATGTACATTCTTCCTCCTATAAATTTCTCTTCCTTTAAGAAATGATAACATGCATCTTTAGATCCCCTATGACTGAAAATGTCATAGTCTTTTAGTACGTTTCCCTAAACCTTATCATTATAAATGGGAAGTCTTTATTGGGAATTATAGTATAAATACTTTTTTTATTCTTAGAAAAAGTACTTTAAATTCCTGAATATTGTAAAGTGTTCTATCTATTACCCTCAACCCACCAAAACCTCCTAAACATTTATCTTAACCCCAAGCAATTAAAGCTGTTTAGACATACATAAAGTACTAATAAATAATTTTAGTCCAACAATTGTTGGAAGATTCAAAAGATGATCTAATAAAAATCTCCAGTATCATTCAGGGTTTTTTGTTTATTCGTTCATTTTTACCCTGTGTCCTTTTAGAAAGGATTTGAGATGACTTACAGAAAATATGTGTAATGTTTAATCAAACAATAAACAAAACCTAAAAATAAAAATAAGCTACCAGGACAGGGAAAATATAAGTTCCTTTGAATGGCCATCCATTGGGTCTATAATTGCTATGGTTGGGCCTTGCATTCATTTGACCTTCCTAACCAGTTGAAGTAAATGAAAAAGAAAGGCCCATACCTTATCTTGGCTATGAGAAAAAACAAGCTAGTTACCAGGAGAACCAAAGATTTTTCCAAGTATTAAAAGAAACTCTATACAAGTACGTATGAGTAGTTAAAACTAGAGGAGAAGAACAAACAAAGGCCACTTCATTTATGATTACACAATGTCCACCATTTTTCTCTTCTCAACAGCATGAAAACAACGGGTATGTGTAAAGAAGTTTACCCTACCCACTTTGTTCCTTGAGGGCCATTGATAATTCTCTGTCCATTCGGTTTTCCATTACTACCAGGAAGGACTTTCCCTTCTACATTTGGTCTGCCATTATAACCTACACAGTACCAAAAATAAAAATAACAGAGCCTGGTAAATTCAACATGCCCGGGAAGTTGGCTTCATACCAAACTATAAGTAGTAACACATCATTTCAAATAGAAACTCTAAACAGAATTTTAAACCAGTAGCTCAAATATATTAGATAATGATAGTCTCAAATTATGACTTCTCCATAACAGATCTGGATGTCAATTAAGAATACAGTAAAGTCACAGCTTTCTGACAATACTGTGAGAATGAGAGTGTGTGGCATAAGTAAATTTGCCATAGAAAACGTAAGACCTTGGTAGCTGTAGCTTTATTTTAGCCATGTGGAAGTTGGAGGAAGGAAGGGTTGGAAGGACAGAGAAAATTATGTCTAAAATGTACTAGATGCTGTCCCATTTTTTTAGGCATGTTAAACTAAACACAGCTATGCCCAGCTGACTCAGGTCCCAATCACCAATCACCAAATATAAATGCACAATGCTGTCTCAAAGCTTGCTGAATGCTGTGGGGCTGCTTGAGAAGTATTTGCTCAGACAGTAAGAAGACCCAGCAGCACCCTTACAGTTGTTTGTCTGTCTCTGCCTCACACGGAGATGTTTCTTATCAGCTCCAGTCTGCTCTGGTCCAGCCTTGACTGCTGGGCAAAGGGCTTGGACTTTCTGACCGCTACTTGCAGGGCAGACATTTATTTCTCTCATTCCTTCATTTATTTATTAAATATTTATCGAGTTCCTACTATGTACAAGGGAACGTTGAGTTTTACATCTATTATCAGGGAGGTGGGTTTGACTAAAACAGCCAATCTTAGTGGAAAACTGAGTTTGATATGGGGCATTGTTCTGTGTTTACATTGGGCTAAAATAACAATGCATTGTACAGATCAGCAAAAAAAAATTCATTCAAGAACGTTCTACAAAGCCCCAATTACACACAAGAAGAGTTTAAAGCACCATTTAACTGAATGCAATTTTATGGTACATAAAAAAAACCTCAGACCCTGCCCTGGACATAAACTCCTGTTCATAGCTGACTTCGTTCAACCCTCTGTTATAGAAATACAAAGCACACATCTGCCTGTAACTCCTCTTTGTGACAACAATCTTTAACATGCATTTTCTGGAGGTTTTAGACAACATTCACTAATTGCACTGTCTGAGCAATTCATACCCAAGATATTTGAGTTCATCTCAGGGTTTGTTTGGTTGAGAGTTTCGCATGCAGAAGATGAGAACAAGATAAGAACAAGAACAAGATATGCCTACACAGGTATCTAACCAGCTACTATGGATCCCTTAAACACATGAGGGCGCATGAACAACTAAGAAGCAGCTAAGTTGGGCATCACGGTTGTGACACATTTTCACAGGTTAAGACTGTATGCCAAGGAATTCAAAGAGGCAACGTAGGACAGTGAAATGACTATAGAATTAGAGGCAATGTGGGTTAGTAATGGCTGTGAAATTAGGCCATTTGGGATTGGAATGGCAACTCTGAGCTATCTGCCTTAGGACAAGTCCCTCAGATCCTGAGCCCCAGCTTCCACATCTGGGAAACAGGAATAACAATGCAAACCCTAGAGACCGTTCAGAGGATGAAATTATGTCACATGTGCAAAGTTCTTAACACGGTGCTTGGACATAGTAGGTGCTAAATAAAATAGAATAAAAACTTCTCAGGCATTGCCATGAACACTACTGAACACCTTAAAGAAAGATCATTTGAAAAAATAAACTACCTTGTCTGTAAGAGGGTCTGGCAGGCTGTCGGGAGAGAGGGTTACGGAATCTGGCATGCATCATCCTCTGGCGCAAGGACAGCATCGGAGTGGTGGAGTGGCCGGGCGGGGCGCGTGTGGTGTACCTGGGCCAGGGGTGGGTGCCCGCGACGGGGTTCGCCGTGGCAGCGCTTCGAGGCGGCGGTAGGGAAGGGAGGTGGGAGGCCCTGGGGGAGTTGCCTGGAGGTTGGGGGAGAGGTCGCTTCGCAGGAGCCAGGCTCCCTCCGCGAGGGGCAAGCGCGATGGCAGTCTCCCTCTCGTCCTTGGCGAGGCTACCGTCGGCATCTTTGCCGCCCCTGGGAGTGGAGGAAGAGGGCCACTTTGGCACAGAGGAAGACAGAAGGTCTTCCTTCCCGCCTTTAAAAAACCCCGCGTCCTCCTCCTCCTCGTCCTCGGCCGAGACCGACTGCTGGGACTTGGAGGACAGGGGCCTCTTGGAAGGAGGCTCCGACTTCCCGGGTGTGGCCTGGATCGCGCCCTCCTCCTTCTGCCCCGAGTAGGGCGCTGCCCTGCTGGGGACCCGGGCGCGGGACTGGGGGCCACCGGGTCGGCTGGGCCTGGCGAGGGAGCCCGCATGTCCGCGCTGGGACCTGTCGTCGCCACCTGCCCCTGCGCCTGTCGGAGGCTCCACCTGCTGGTGCTTGGGAAGGGACGCGGCTGCGTCCTTGGCTCGCGCAGCGTGCGCTGGGGCCCGCACATCCTGGGCCTCGACTTCTGTGCTGTCTTCGTCGTAGCTGCCCTGGGCATCCTCGTCCTGGTTCTGGAGGGCTGTGGGGAGAATCCCTCGGGAGCTCGCCGTGTAAGGGTCCGAGGAGAAGTGGGAGCGGCCCTGGGACGTGGGGCGGGGCCCCCTGGCTGGAGCCAGTGCGAGCCTGGGCTGGGAAGGTGACTGCCCCGCGTCTCTGCTCTGGGGGCCCGGCTGGTGCTGGGACGTGGAGACGGGAGAAGGTGGCTGCTGTTCTGGAGCCCGGCCGGGTGTCATCCTTCTGGGAACACTGGGCCCGGGATGGTGCTGTGACCGTGCTGCGGGAGGACGAGGAGGGGACGCGTGGCGGTCTGTGGATCCCGGCTGCGCTTTGGGAGAATGACCCTCCGTGTCCGCGTCTGTGCTTTGTTGAACGTCTTGAGCCTTGGAGGACAGGGAGGAGTATTTGCCCTGAGGATGTGCATCTGCCCCTGCGGATTTGGGGTTCTCTGGGATGGGTTCCTTCCGATGCAGGCTGGCCCCTCTCTGGGGGCTTCTCCTTAGGGCTTCCCAGCCCCGGGAGACGGGCTGCCTGGAGGAGGAAGGCACGTGGTCGTTGACAACGGTGGCAGGAAGCGGCTTCTCATCCTCCTCGTCTCCATGGATACCTGAGCTAAGCCTAGGGTGGGAATCTGGGTGAGAGTGAACCCTGGGGTGGGCTCGGGAGGGCACAGTGGACTGTGGTGAACTGGAGGGCTGCAGCCGAGGTCCCCGCCCAATGCCGAACCTGCTTGGAGACCTCCCGTTGGCAGCAAAGGGCTTGTGTCTGAGCAAATGGAAGTGTCCAGAGGCAGGCCGGGCCCGCAGCGTCTGGGCCGTGGTCTCCGCCTGCCTCCCGCCATCTTCCCTATCGCCGTTACCGTCGCCTTCGCCATCAGAAGCCTCCGCTCCCGCAGAGACCTGCATCCTGGACGAGAGACGAGAAGAGACGGAGGAGGACATGGTGGACCGCGATGGAGCATTGGAGTTGGTGGCTGGGGTGTCCTCACCATCCTTCCCGCCCCTGGAAAGCGGAGGGCTCCGGTGTGGCTGGGTGGGCAGCAGCCGAGATGATCCCCCATGGGGTGGAGAAAGTCTTGAGGGTGGGACTGAGGCACTGGAATCGTCCTCTGCAGCCCCTGAATGGGGGGTCCTCCGCGCCGGCGAGGCTGGCTTTGCACCGGGGTGCACGGAGCTTCTGTCGCGCAGAACGCTAGAGGGTGACTGGCGGCTGGGGGACAGGGCTGGCCGGGGCTGGGCGAAGGCGCCCTTGGGGTGGGGGGAGCCCACAGCGCGCTCGTCTTCGTCTGAGTCCACCAAGTCGTTGTCATGAAAGCTGGCAGGCAGGGAAGGACGGTGAGAGGTGCCCTGGGTGGCCGCGTGGTGAGCAGGAGAGGCCGAAGCCGAGGGTGGCGCCCCTGGGCGGGGGTGGGAGGCCGGGGAAAAGCCAGGCTTATCTACGCCTTCCCTTCGGGGCAGCGCTGGCATCCGGACCCTCACTGCAGTCCTGCCGGGAGCCACGACCGAGTGGCCGTGTCTACTTGGCGGCCTCAGCGTCCGTTTCTGGTCTTGGGTGTCCGAGGGAGACCTGGGCGAGTCCTCCCGGGAACCCAACTCCTCCTTCCCGGTGACTTCCGTCGACTGAAGATCCAGCTCCTCTGCCTTCTTAGCACGAAGCTGGGGTTTTCGGGGCGCCCCACCATTCGCCAATATTTTGTTCTTCAAGTCAAGAAGAAGGTCCTTGGCATTTCTCCCTTGGGGAGAAGCAGGCACAGAGGGGTGTTGGGAGGAAGCTGGAGCAGGTGAGGAAAGCTCAGGTTTTTCGGGTTTCTCATTGTCCTCCGTGTTCTGCTGAACCTCCGCCTTACTGGCTGCAACAGATTTTAAAGAATTGCCTGTCAAAGAAGAAACTCAAAAGTGAAAGCGGAGGTGAGACAAAGTATTAAAAACAGCATATGGAGGCATTTCAAATCAGTAGTCATAATGGCTAACTTTTAATTCCTTAGAACCCTGGAAATGTGTTTTCGCAATGATAGCATTCTTTTTAAAACTTACATTTTGCTTTAAGTAACAAATATAGTCCTAGAAAATATACGTGAATTAAATCTCTATCTGTTGAACCAGGTTATGCCACATCTTATTATGTGAAGTAATTCTGAAATGAGTACTTTGAAGTAACTCATTTATTTTATAAATGTAAAATCTTATATAGGATTTTCTTAATATAACTAATAGTCAATGTATTACAAATGCATTATAGCCATCCTTAATAGACAAGAAACACAAATACACCTGGTGCAAATTGCTGAACAATCTATACTCAAAGTGATGGGGAATGTGTGACGAGCAACTGATTTGTCATTTTTAAGGCATTACACAAAGTTCCCTCCTCCCATAACATGTCCTTACCTGCTTCCTCCTTCTTGTTTAAAATTCCATTAATAGTGGACACATTTATAATTCTCAAATAAGGCTTCAAATAAAAAACTCTGGGGATAGGCAAACATTATATTAAATGTACTGTAATCACCCTGTCTTCAGAACAGACTGAGGGAAGAGATTCTATAGCGGAGAGGAACCTATATTGCAGTGAGAGCGCCAGAGGGGCAAATCTCACCCATTTCACAGATTTTTCCATGACAAAATTGTCTAATATTGCAGTCTACCATGGGTCTTCATAGCACACAGTGAAGGAAAAGCTGCCAATATCCAGCACAAATGTGAGGAAGTAGAAAAGAAAACACGGTCCAAAAACACTCCCCTCCAGTTGTGGATCTTTATTAATGTGTTTGGTTTGGATATGGATCAGGTGAGCTAGACAACTGACATCCTTCTGGGTACAGCTGCACTCCCAAATGATGGAATACAAACCACAAATTTTACTTTAATCTGATTTTTAAATTGTACTTTTTTAAATTTTAGATTCAGGGGTTGCACGTGCAGGTTTGTTACGTGAATATATTGCATCATGGTGAAGCTTGGGCTTCTAGTGAACCCATCTCCCAGCCAGTGAATACTGTATGCAGTGGGTAATATTTTTAACCGCCACCCATCTCCTGTCCTTTCTGCTTTTGCAAACTAAACATTTTTAAAGCTACATAGAAATTGAAGAGAGCTAACAATGAAAAATGTCACATTACCATTTCTTTTTCTTTTTTTTTTCTTTTTTTTTTTTTCCTCGCTCTGTCGCCCAGGCTGGAGTGCAGTGGCCGGATCTCAGCTCACTGCAAGCTCTGCCTCCCGGGTTCACGCCATTCTCCTGCCTCAGCCTTCGGAGTAGCTGGGATTACATGCACCCGCCACCTCCCCCGGCTAGTTTTTTGTATTTTTTAGTAGAGACGGGGTTTCACCATGTTAGCCAGGATGGTCTCGATCTCCTGACCTCATGATCCGCCCGTCTCGGCCTCCACATTACCATTTCTAAAAATGTTCTTTCCCTGTCACCACAAGCCTAAAATTAATAGTGATGTCAGATTAATCACATAATTAATACATTAATCATACTGCAATAATAATTGTTATCAATAATCAACAACATTTTAATCTTTGAGAAGACTAATTTCTAAAGGGAACACAAAAATATTTTAAAAATCAATATGCAACTGAGCCCAGAAAAATCATCGCTAAGAAGTTCCAAACCCAAGAGCATGACTCAAAGTAACACAAAACAAACAGCAGGAATGGAGAGAGAGAGAAGACAGCCACAGACACACGATGCTTACTTGTTGGCACAGCGACAATGAAGGCTTTGGAGTGAGGTCCCAGGCCTCTCCTGTTTGCGGCCCGGATCTTGAAAAGATAGCGTTCCCCAGGCTGCAGACCATCCACCAGGGCAGAAGTAGTGTCTCCACGATAGGTGAGGGACTTTGCTCCAAACGGTTTGAGAGCCGGGGCGTATGAAAGAATGTATTCTGAAATGATTTGGCAGATGGTTGGAAGGAGGAAACTGAAAATAGTCCTGTGTCCAGCAGGCAGACTATATGGGCAGGACGAATTAGCACGTGCATTACTAAAATTAATACACTAGCAATGCACGCCAAGTCACCAGCTGGAGCCTGAAGACACAGCAGAAGGTGAACTCACATTCATCTGGGCAACCAGACAGGGCTGTGTATTTAATTAGCTGGCACTTTGCTATTTTAAGCAAATTAAACATATGAAAGCCAGGAGGCCAGTCTTCATACAATTCCCCCCAAATTTACACACCGTTGAGTTTCTAAAATTGTATTTATTTACTAATTTGCTATGATCGATATGTCCTGATAGAATAAACTAAGGAAAACGAAGTGACAACTGCTAGGAATGGATCCTGAATAACTTCTGACATCTTCAAGAGTTTCACTTTATTAACCTGGGTTATTTCTGTTAGCACATTTAGCCAGAAAAATTCCATATTTGAAATATAATTTTGTTTTTGTAGGAATTAAAAAAGTTCTTACTCAGTATATGCTGATAAAGATATTTCACAGTATTTTAGAGCTGTGAAGAAAAGTTGCTAAGTAATAGATTTATGTGATATCTAATGTTTCCATCTGTAATTGGCTTACTCTGTAGTCATATAATAGCACTGAATTTGGAAAACCATAGAAAATTCAGTCCAAGGAACTAAAATATGTCTATGCTCACATGGAAATATGATAACATAAGGGAATCATTTTTTAAAAAATAATTTTCACCTTCAACTAAAAACTGTCATACCTATTTTCCTCTCAATGAACCCAAGATTTACAAAACATCAAATTAATATGAGTAGGGTCTGTGCATGGTGGCTCATGCCTGTAATCCCAGCACTTTGGGAGGCCAAGATGGGCAGATTACTTGAGGTCAGAAGTTTGAGACCAGCCTGGCCAGCAGAGTGAAACCCCCATCTCTACTAAAAATATAAAAATTAGCCAGTCATGCTGGTATGTGCCTGTGGTCCCAGCTACTCGAGAGGCTGAGGCAGGAGAATCACCTGAACCCGGGAGGCAGAGGTTGCAGTGAGCTGAGACTGCACACTGCACTCCAGCCTGGGTGACAGAGTGAGACTATGTCTCAAAAAAGAAAAAAAAGAAAGAAAGAAAAGAAAAAGAAATGAGTAAGAGTAAAGAAAAGTAACTTGAATCACAGAAAAGTCAACAATTATCAGGCGCATGGATAATCTTTTATTTTCCCTTAGCTCCAATCTTTAAAAAGTACATTCATTAAAAAAAAAAACAAAAAAGTTTCAACCAAAAATGCTTTTGCAGCATTTGTCTGGAAAAAACACAGCATTCATTTCTCATTGAAAATCAACAAACTCGTCATTTGTGGTGGTCAAAAGTAAGAATTAAGAGAACCCATTGTCTATAAAATTTTGTGATTCAAATTTTAAAATAAATTAAATCCATCTGGAAAATAAGTTTAGCCATGTCAAAGTATATTCTTCTATTATGTTTTATATTTCTCGTACATAGAAAATGCCCCGATGTAATTATTAATTTTAATCTCACCACTACATCCTTATGAAAACTACCTAAGCAGGGTTATGATAGCGAGCTTTTTTGGACATAAAAACTCAGTTGCAGTTATTATTTCTGGCAATATTTAATTGACTACCATGGAACTTCTTTTGCCAAGGAACTGTAAATATCAACTAAGATGACAGAGAGAGGAAGAGTACACAAGTTGCATGGTAACAAAGTCACTAGGGGTGCAATAATTACCTTTTCATTTTTTAGCTAACAAAAAGTAGTTAGCAAAAAGTCTTTATTCAATTTTCAGAGGTCTTCTCAGCAGCACAACAATACTTAATAGAGAGGAAGTTAAAAGTTCAAATTGTCATAAAAAGAATGATTTAAAGCAAGCTTGTTCAACCCGTGGCCCACAGGCTGCACGCAACCCAGGATAGCTTTGAATGTGGCCCAACACAGATTCATAAACTTTCTTAAAATATTATGAGATTTATGCATGGCCCTTTTTTTTAAAAGCTCATCAGCTATCATTAGTGTATTTTATGTGTGGCCCAAGACAATTCTTCTTCCAATGTGGCCCAGAGAAGCCAAAAGATTGGACATCCCTGATTTAAAGGGACCAAATTAATATTTTTCTCTTGTTGTGGATCTATTCCAATGGCAAAAAAAGAGAGAGAGAGAGAGAGAGAAAAAAAAAAAATAGTACAATCTATTCTTGAAAAAAAACAAAAAGTGAAAATCCATTAAGTATAGAAAATACAGTTCCACATCGACCTTCCTTAACTTCTATTATTCCATGAAAAGACATCCTACGTGTCAGCAAACATAGTTTTGGACGAATATAAAAGAGAACCATTCAGTTTTTTCAATTAAGAAAATCTCAAAGGAGATTAGTAGTAATTTTCTGGATTTCTTTAAGCTTACACAAACATTTTATAGTTTCTGGATATATTAGACTTAAAGTTGCCCCTCAAAGCTAATAACAATAAAAATTATTTATTTCTTGAATAAAACCTCCATTCCTTTCTATTCTTAGAGTATATTTGCATAGGCAGTGCCAGGAAAAACTTCAGCCTAGCTCTTTAAAATGTCTCCAAACAGATTCTGAAAGGTTCTTAAATGCTTTTACATTAACAATAAAAGATTTTTTGTGTGTATTTAGTATTCTCAACAGACTATTTTAAAATTTAACTAGTTGTGAATGCTTTACTCTATTTTTGTTCTTTAAAATATCTAGCTTTTTGCTATTTTGGTGTTATGTTTTCCTTGTCATCCATAAATACATAAACAAACAAATGGTGACAAATAGGGAATAAATCCATTTTCCAGCAATTATTACTTGAGCTTTTCAAACCCATTAAATGGATTTACGGTCCCACGAAAGATATTGACGGCTCTGCAGGATTCCTGCTGACCTTTGCTTTTGTGATCTTCCTAGCACAAAGAAAAGACCCATAGCATGAAAGCCAGGGTGTTGTCCAGATGGGAAAAGGTTATGCTGTCACACTCATGCAATGAAAAACATCCTTCCCAACAGCAACAGCAAAAAGCCTTCAAAGGATGAAAAGAATAGTCACTTTCGTGACTGCTTGGATCTTGGGCAATGAAAATCTTGCATGAAATATCCTTGTCCCTTGGGTGAGCACCTCTTAGACGTATGTTGCTTCCCTATTTCATTTTCAGTCAACAAAGCCGTAAGCAGAGGCCATGTTCATCAGAATCAATGCATCTTATAGTTTAGGGAGTAAGATTCCTACCTTTCACTTTCCCCTCAGTCTCTGGTAGCGCATCCCAAGATACAGCGACAACTGTAGGTTTGCCATTGACAGGCCAGACATTCAAATTTTCAGGAGCTGTGGTAGGAGCTACAAAATGATAAGGAATGAAACATTTTTAAATGCCTTAGTGGACATTCTAGATGTAAATAGCACATGGTCTGTAGGTACACATTTTTTTTATTGAAGAGCTACTGTGTTAATTTTTATTATACCTGAGAGAAAATTCCACACTGGTTCTTTGTGTAATATAGTGATTTATGTCAATACAACCAATTCATTTAATGAGTTTAGACATATCTAGGGAAATTGTCTTAGTAATTCAGAATTTCTTTCATTGCCAAATATTGAAATATACTAAGATTAAGCTCCAGTTCCAACTTCATCTTAATACAACTTTGAAAGACATAGTTTAAGAGAAAAGAATGGTAGCCTTGGATACAGACCAAAATTTTTCCCAGAATCAAATGCAGC
Organism: Macaca mulatta; assembly: GCF_049350105.2. Taxonomy (NCBI): domain Eukaryota; kingdom Metazoa; phylum Chordata; class Mammalia; order Primates; family Cercopithecidae; genus Macaca; species Macaca mulatta. Next base: position 12,777,323 of record NC_133409.1, read on the forward strand.
CTCAGCCTCAGGAAAGCAGAGGCTCTCCTACATGCAAGAGCATCCATTACCCAGGGGCATTCACGCATACAATGGTGACTGATAAATGCTACACACTGGGATTTAATGTGCTCCACATGTCGGAACAACAGAACAACATGCTAGTGGAAAAGGCCAACAAATGGTAAAACATGGACCCAAAGAACAGTTCCTTAACTTCTTTGCACGTATGCATAGAAACTCTACCAAAATGTAAGGTTAATGTGACTTTCAAAAATGCCCATGCTGGCCTTTGTCACTGTTGGCATCTTACATTGTCTTTAAATCGTATTTTGGGTGTAATTCCCAAATTGAAAATTCAAAGGCCGTTTCAAATACAGACCAGATTCTGGTGTTCTTTGGAAGACTGACGTACTCCATTTGCCATCTCTTTCACCCTGTGAAATACGGACTGCAAATTCATACACGGTGTCTGGAATCAGGTTCTCAATCAGCACACGCCTGTTAGCGATCTGCTTATAATCCCACCTGGCCAATTCCCCCTTCTCTCGATAGCGCACGGTGTACTGTCTATAAGAAAACACAACACAATGATCTATCAAATTCTCTGCAACTCAACACTAGATGCCTTGTTTTTCCTTCCTCATAAGTGATGACTTTGGGAGGTAAGTAAGAAAATCAAAGAGGAGAAAAATCTAAACTTTTGACTATGTGACTGGCTCAAAGAATCTGCTTAAGTTCCAAGCAAAGTTGTCTAAAGTAGGAGGAAAAAACAGAGCTTAGTGTCTTTTCAAGACCAAAAAATCTTATACTGCTCAAAAGAGCAAGCAGAGATTATAAAGGGAAGGGAGAGAAAGGAGACAGCTTTTATGAGGCAACTACATTATCAGGGATGTGTGTTAGTGAGTGTGAGTGTGTGTGTGTGCATCTGTATTTGTGTCTACTCAAGGCATCAGTACAGACCTGGCCCACAGTTATCTCAGCTCTCCAGAAAAGAAAGACAAAAAGACTCATTCATCCCAAATCAGGCATGTTTTCCATAGGTTCAGGAGGAACGGGAACATGTAGTTTTGAGTAGACTTACTACCGTGAAAAGGAGCGAAAATGTGAAACACAGCAGGACAGAGGCACCTACAGAAGGAACTGTGGTGCATGGTTATCGGGGGAGAAATACGCTATGACCAAATATGGACAGTTCAGCAACCCCTGACAGCAGACACCCTCGACAGTCTAAGAGCCACAAACACCATTTATTTGATTCCCTTTCAAAGAAATCGTCTTTGTGGCCTCTTTGCAGTAGAAAGCATTTGATATATTTAAAATGTGCTATTTGTTATACTGAATATGTCAGGAGAAGGTTTCAGTTGAAGACACAGCACACCAATTAATACAACAGTTCTGCTAAGAAAACTCAAGTCTTCTCTGGTTTCAGCAAGATGTTGGAAATCAAAGTCCAATGGTAAAAGGAACACTTCGTGTTGATGAAGACCACATGGCTAGGGAGAGAATCACTATGAATCTTCTGAGGTCTTTCAAAAAAAAAAAAATCAGATATCTTTTTTACTAGCAGACAGTAGAGGAAACTATATATCTAATATGAATAATCATTTATATATATGTATATATATAATGCCATCATCATATCCCATTCGTTTTAAACTATATTCCCCTTTCCTGGTTGCAGAGAGGTTGAAAAATTAATGCATAATAACCAGGCCACCACATCTGTGGCTTTGTCTTGGTTACTTAATGTATTCAGTCATAGAATTTTGATGGCTATATTAATCTACCACTAACTAGAAATGATGTTCACTAGTAGCCTTTTAACATAAGAATATTTTAATCTTATGATTGGTTTGCCTTTTATTGCTGTTGCAAATGAATATAAAAGCCAGAATAGCATCACATCATGGTTTAGGAGAAGATAAGTGTTATGTGTAAATGAGCCAGACATGAAGCAAGTCAGTGTTTAGCAAAGTCTAATGAGGAGCTACTAAGTGTAAGGCATTAGACATTGTCCACCACTCTACATAAAGTCCATCCTACAGTGACTCTTCCTGGATCACAGGAGGAACGGTGAGACTCCTCCCAAAGTGGACCCTGTGCATGAACAGAACATCAATGAGAGAAAGCAAAACACAAATAGAGGCACAGAAAGAAATGGAATCTAGGAAATTTCCAGACACAAGATAAATCACTGAGCAAGTGAGATGTGAGTTCCTGCTGTGTGTACTACATACGAGGCCCTGGTAACATCTGATTTGTGGGAAAAGTGTGAGCACACTTGGGATTAACTAGGTTGTCATAGAATATTTACCATTCAGCTATTCAGCTACAAAAGAGGCCAGCATTCATGTAAGTCAGAAAATAAAATCATTAAATACATGTCTTTTCAGGGCCAGAAAAACCCCATCTCTCATATATAAAGACAAATAAATAAGCAAAAGTACCTTGATGCAACAACTTTCTTCTGTTTTTCTAGAACAGGATCCACCCAGGACACAAGCACAGACTGAGATGACATAACTCGGACGCTTATGTCATCAGGTACATCCAATTCATCCTCTTCTGAAATGACAATGAGACCCAGAGAAAGGCTTTCTCTCACAACAGGTTCTGCTCTGAGCTCCTCAGTCCTTGACAGGCCATTACTCACCCTGCATAAGTTTTAGATTGCTTGTGTGTAATGTAGACAAAATGAAATTGATAGAAAGGTAAACAATTATTTGATTAGTCAGTGTAGAAAAACAAAAATCTCCATCTTGCATTTCTTAAACACAGGCTAAGAAATGAGCATTTTGGCCAGGCGTGGTGGCTCACGCCTGTAATCCCAGCACTTTGGGAGGCCAAGGTGGGCGGATCACAAGGTCAGGAGATCGAGACCATCCTGGCTAACATGGTGAAACCCTGTCTCTACTAAAAAATACAAAAAAATTAGCCTGGCGTAGCAGGCAGCTGTAGTCCCAGCTACTCGGGAGGCTGAGGCAGGAGAATGGTGTGAACCCAGAAGGCAGAGCTTGCAGTGAGCCAAGATGGCTCTACTGCACTCCAGCCTGGGTGACAGAGCAAAAACTCCGTCTCAAAGACAAACAAAAACAAAAAAGAAAAAAGAAAGAAAGACATAAGCATTTCACTTTAAAAGCTGCCCAACCCAATCGACATATAAAACAGTACAAAGGGGATGCTTTGCCTGGGTGAAAGATGGTCCAAGTAACTCAATGCTTTCTCAATAAACACTGTTAAGTTTCTGGAAAATAATAACATTTTTATGGAAAGCAAAAGTTTAGGAGAAGGAAAACTCTACTCACATTTCCTTGACGACCATGGCATGAAATGAAAATTCTGGTTCAAACAAGTGGAAGATTCACATTGGGTTTGATGCCCTCACATTTTAGAAGGTATGAGTCCAAGACAGTTTAAAACGTGTTCAGATATGAACCAGAAGTCAGTTTGCCAATTTCTTACAGAGATTTATCTTTGTTATCAATAGAACATATCACAGCCACAAAGCTTATAGTCTCAGTTCAAAAGACTCACAAGACATCTTCAATATTACTCTGTAGTCTCTTGGGGTTTTTTTGTTTGTTTTAGTTTTTTGTTTCATTTTTTCTTTTCACTTTTCAGGAACCATATTTCAAGAGGATGTGGATTTTACCACCAGCAGGGGAAGGTGAAAATAGCCTTCTAGAAAAGTGATATAGGGACTTATCCTATGGCAGCAAGTCATCAATAGTAAGAGTGAAACATCGTATTTGTGGAACTTCATACAGTGTAAAAAAGTATAACTTTGATTTTTTGTTGTGAACTCATGAAAATAATCATATTGCAGATTGCCTCTTTAAATTAAGATATGTGGTCCAGAAAAGGTACCTGTCATTTGTTAATGTATCAGGAATATAGAAAATGTCTCTGAAAGGACGTGGGAAATGTAACCATGTGGACAGTGATCAGGCTCTCAGCAAACCCCTATGATGCTTTTTCTGAGGATTCTCAATGTCATTTTAATGCAGATATAGCTGAAATACTATGTGTGTGCTTATCTTGCATGCACCACCTCCTGCCTGATCTTCTTTCTCTCTCTTGTCGTTCAGTGCATCACCCAAGGCAATTTAGGCTTGAGCCAGACTGCACCTTTACTGGAATGAACGCTTGGCTGCTCCTATCACAGCAAATCTACTGCACAGTGAAGTGGTTCAAAATAAACAGTGAAATGTATTCCATCACAAAAGCACTCTATCCTTTGCATATAAAAGCAGCACACTTACACCCAAAATGTGACCACGTTTGCCCTGTTATTTCTTTTAGCCTCAGTAAAATTCATGTAATTTATCATTCAGCCAGCATCATTTGGAAACAACATAGCGTTCATACCAGACTATGGTTTGACCAAATGCATCCTTAGAAACATACCTGAGATCTTTCGCTTTGTTAGGGCAGCCCTGTAGACTGGTTGGCTCCGGCCCTGGGAGTTCATGGACTGCAGGGAGACGACATACACGGACTCTGAGGCTGTGGACCAGGGAGTGAGGGATGAGATTCTAGTTTGGATTTCTCAGAAACACACAGCCCCTGGGGGTGGAGGGGGTTCTGCATTCCTCCTCCCCTTCCCCTTTTTCCATTTTCTCTTTCTGGGGGCATTTTCACTTCTTGAGGACAACGAAGGGCGAGCCCAAGAACTGCAGGAATTAAACTCAAAAAGAACACTATTATATTAGAAAATGGGGAACCGATTTTTACCAGTAATTCCTGAAAAATAGGTTTCTACCTCATCAGCATCAAAAAGAGATAAACAAAAACAAAACAAACCCATCAGAAAGAGATAAATGCTTTAAAAAAGAATAACACGTTTACCCACATAATTCCCCCAATTTCTTTCTACTTCCAGAATTGGTAAGAGGGGGTTACTGTGTTTTTAATCTGTTACCAGAAAGAAAGAAGAAAAGAATAGCCAATGTGCAACATGAGTAGCCCAGGTCTTTCTTTCCCTGTGGAATGCTGTGCCCTTCAAAGCTCAAATCCTCAAAACAGAGTCTCTGAAGATTTACTAACGCACATGGAAGCCTTTCAATGTACCCCTTATTTCTGGATGGTTCTCTCAGTCAGTTCTTGCCCCCACCCTCTGAGGGATCCCACTAGCATGCAACGAAACCAGAACTTGAAAATTGAACAGTTGGTCCTTGAACAACACAGATTTGAACTGTGCAGATCCACGTTATACATGGATTCTTTTCAACCAGATGCAGATAGGATTGTATTCCAGAGATGCCAAACCCGAGCATAGGGAGGGCCAGCCTTTGCTGTATGTGGATTCTGCAGGGTCTTGAGTCTGCAGGGATTGGGGTATACTCAGGGAATGCTGGAACCAATCGCTGTGTATACCAGGGGCCATTGTAGTTGGAGAAAAAAAAAATGCAGTGATGAAACAAAACTTGTCCTCTCAATTAGTATGGAATCATAAAGTCTGAGACCTAGGTAAAACCTTTTTTATTTTTTATTTGACCTTCTTATCTTATAAATAAGGACATAAAGCTCTAACAATTGAGTGACTTGCCCGGGGTCACACATTTAATAACTCATAATCTATCCTGAATCCAAAATTGCTAATACCTCACTCCAGACTCTCTGACCAAGGCTCCTGTTGCAGCTTTAATCATTTCAAGAATAAAAATGTGGCAATCTGGCCTATATCTAGTACTGATAGTTATAATATCAGGTAGGACCTAGGTCAGTTAACGGAGGTGACACTAAGATCCTAAGGGGAGCTGAGAGCACGCACTCTCTCCTTCAGGCACTGCACATGTTCAGATGGCAGCAGGAAATGGCTCTCTTGTCTTTACAGGCATGTTGTGCTAAACAGGAAAGGAGACTTGTGTTCAAAATTCTCACACAGAGGGACTGTTTATGGAGAGTGAGCTGCTGTAGAAGAATCAGAGGTTTCAAGGGAAGAGGATATTTGACAGCCTGCTCTCTACAGAGAGAACGCGGGTGATACTCTAGCCATAAATGAGTAAATTATTTATACGGAGGCACTCAGCATTCACCTCTTATTCTACCAGAAGATTTTTAAATGTGTGTTTTATAAAAGGGAGGAAATAGTTTGTAACACTTGAATACACAGAACATCAAACTAAGCTTCTATACGGAGGAGTCACTTCAGATCTGTTCGTTACTCGGTGCTATTGACGACGAAATCTCGCCAGAAGTAAACAAACAAATAAACAAAAATAGCCATTCAACCTCACAGTCCAGGGACACATGTAAGTAACTAAACAGGGAAAGCAGTGTCCCATCATTTCTCAAGAACCACCAAGAAATGAATAATTTCCCACAACTGAAATTTGTATGTGCCTTCAATGTATTTCTTAAAGTTCTGAGATTTGTTTTTAATGCCCAGATTTCATGATTTGCTGCACTCTTGAAACTAATCTTGGCCCAAAGTTATCATTAAGAAAAAGTTTTACTCTGCAGTAAACACAATGACAGCTCTCCTCTGTGCTAAGCGTCTCACGTGCACTTCTTCATTGAGTCTTAACAAAGCCCCGCGCAGAAGCTACTGTTGTTGTCTTCACTTCACAGACAAGGATAACAGGCCCACCCAGGTCTGCAGGCACCAAAGCCTGACTCTCAATTACTGCAGAGGAGGGGCGGGCGCAGAGCTGAACAGGCCACGGACACCCAGCAAGCTGTCTCTTCCTCATAGAGATACGATGAACATACAATGGTGTCAAGATGACCTCTTTCTGTGCCCCTGATTACTGAATAAAGAGGGGAAATGGGCCAGATGAGGTGGCTTATGCCTGCAGTCCCCAGCATTTTGGGAGGCCAAGGTGGGTTGATCATCTGAGGTCAGGAGTTCAAGGCCAACCTGGCCAACATGGTGAAACCCCGCCTCTACTAAAACATACAGAAATTAGCTGGAGATGGTGGCAGGTGCCTGTAGTCCTAAATACTTGGGAGGGTGAGGCAGGAGAATCACTTAAACCTGGGAGGTGGAGGTTGCAGTGAACCGAGATTGCGCCACTGCACTCCAGCCTGGGTGACAAAGTGAAACCCTGTCACGAAAAAAAAGAGAGGAAATGAAATTCCCAAAATGGCCCCAACGTCATCAGCCCAGCGACCCCAGGAACCCCCAGTCAGTGCCACCACATCTGCCCACTTCCCGACCTCAAGTGTGTAATGGACGTGGCAAAAATGCCCTCCATGACTCCCACAGCTCCTTGGTGACTTGTAGAAGGAAGTCCCTTGCTCCCTCTCAGCTCCCCATCCTGCAGCGTCCTCTCCCCTGACAGTTCCACGGCCCCTCCAGCTGCAAGTCTTTGCCCAAATGCCACCTTCTCTGTGGGGCCTCCTTTGACAGTCAGTTCAACACTGGGGCCTCCCTGGGATCGCGTCTGATGCACGAGATGCCCAGTAAGATGTGTTTAGTGACAGAGAGTGGCTCGGAGAGCGGCTCTCCGCTGCAGGACATAAGGCCCACCCCTCAAGGTTCCTTAGCATGTGACCACTCTCTGTAGTACCAAGGGTTCTGTGGTCTCTCTGGTATAAACAGTTTGAAAATCCCATGCAGGATAAGTGGGTAGACAGGCTTCCCTTGACATGGCAGGTCCATTCCAACAACTTGAGGAAAATCCACTTCAGCCCCATCCTGCACCACCTTTTCCCCATGATGGGGCAAGCTTCCAGGAGCCCTCCTCCTCACAGTGACCTCTTACATCATTCACGGTAGCAAGTCCAGTGCTTTTTATGTGTGAAAATTTAAGAGCTAACTCATTTGACCAGAAGCCCAAGAGGCTGTCCTGTCCACCCAGGTGGGGACCAGAACCCACCCCAATCTCAGATCCAATATTTGCTCATGTTCAGGCAGCAAAAAACATCCTTCCACCATGTTCAGGTGAGCCAGTAGTTCACTACTGAAGAAATAAAAACGACAACAACAACAGATCCAGTCAGTTGAAAAACCTGTCGATGCTAAGTGACACTTTAGTGTGCGCCGTTCCCAAAAGGCTCAGAACAAAGCGAGCTGTCCGTTGAAACAAAGCTCCCCTGCAGCAGCGGAGATGCAAAAACAGGAACTCTATTCTCCTGCTGATATGCCGGGCAGAATTTGACCCGCATCACCAAAGTAGAGCCAGCTTACCTGTGTAGGGTGGCTCAGGAAGGAATGACTGAAGGGTATACAAAGTATTCTGTGGCATCAGGGGGTGGAGTCTCTAATTCGAGCTCTTGCTGCTAATACTAAAGTCACGCTTGGCAAAGGACATCCAGCTTGAGTTTCTCCTTTTGCTTCCTGCATTCCCTTGACATTTCATGTGTGAGTTTCTCCTTTTGCTTCCTGCATTCCCTTGACATTTCACATGCTGCTGCAGCAGAGGGGTGGCTGGTCTCCTTTGTGTTTGAATAGGTCTGGAGTCCGTACTCTGGGCTGGCTTTGACGCTGTGCCTGGCTCTCTCAGCTGCCTATGCTACCAAGTGGAGATCACGCAAAGGCACAAAACTCCATGCGGCCAGCCCGTGCCTGGAACACCCAGCCCGCCTGTACTTGGAACACCCGCCAGGCAGCAGAGTTCGTCCAAGACAGTCTTCAGCAGGTGGCTGAACAGCTACAAACAGAATAGGGACATCCTGGGCTGTATCAGGGAAGGGATCTGATGTGACCATCCACCCAATGTCTCCGCCAGATCAAATCCAAACTGCTGACATGTGGAGTAGAATTTGGCCTGCATCACCAAAGTTGAGCCAGCTTACCTGGACCCAGGAAGCTGGCCTCAGAGGTCCTGAAGAGCACAGAGCTGCTTATCCAGGCTCCTAAATGCATGGTTGTACCTTCTGCAGAGTTAGGCGATCTCAGAGCGCCTAGGAGTGTGGTCTCGCCAGGCTTCCGTCCAAGCCAGTGCTCTGTTTCCACGCAGCTGCTGCCCACCTCGGCTGTTTCCTGAGCACCGTTTCTGTCTGTGCAGGCCGGCAGCTCTCCTGCTAGGCAACTCTCCCCTCTCCTCCCTTACCACGCCCTTGTCTGGTCTCGCCCGTCTCAGTCTCACTGTCTGCTCATCCCTCTCCTTGTCTGAGGGATTTTACCTTTTAAGACTAAGAGGCCCCAAGCAATGGTTGCCAGGCTGCCTTCTCAGCATCACCTCCCGGCATAGCACACACACCTTCCCCCACCGCTCCCACCTCCAGCCTCCACACCACAGGGCAGGAAGCTGAGACGCCTGCTTATAAGCAAGGGAAGAGACCCCTCCAGGTAACAGAAGCGGCTCCTCCAGGTAAGGGAAGAGGCCCCTCCAGGTAAGGGACGAGGCCCCTCCAGGTAAGGGAAGAGGCCACTATAGTTAAGGGGAGAGGCCCCTATAGGTAGGGGAAGAGGCCCCTCCAGGTAAGGGAAGAGAAGCCTAGGTCTTGCATGAGTCTTCCAGAAGGCCCAATAAATCACATCCTTTCCCTTGCTTGAGTACTGAACTGATAGGAAATGCCAGAATAGTCATTTGTGGGGGCTGAAAACCTTATGACAGTGGTAAAAAGCAAGCTGGGGAACATGGGGCAAGTATGCTTTACACGGAACCCAGAATTAGGCTCTCCGCTCAAGCAGCCCTGGGCCCTGCGTGTGCTCTCTGTGGCCTGGCTTCCCCACAGGGGCAGAGATGAAGGGCCCAGCCATGCTTACCCCACGCTTCTTCCAAGGCACCAATGAGAGAAGCAGGAAGCAGGGGTGAGACAGCTCTGGGCACTGTCTCCACAGGCAGGAAGCATCAGGCCTGAGGAATAAGTCGATAAGCCCTGCCCCTCACAGAGCCAAGCCTATAGCCGCTATCCAGGCTTATGGATGAATAAGGCCTGCAAAGATCAGGACTCTCCCTCCAGGCTAGAACAAGCACATAATCTCTCCCCGTCACAACAAAGGTTCCCATCAGCATTCCCTGGCCAGTGCTTCCTTTACCCAGTAAGGGGTGGACAAAAGGGAGGATGGCCTGAGTGATAGTTAATACTGAGTGTCAACTTCATTGGATTAAAGGATACAAAGTATTGGCCAGGCGTGGTGGCTTATGCCTGCAATCCCAACACTTTGGGAGGCTGATGTGGGTGGATAATCTGAATTCAGGAGTTCGAGACCAGCCTGGCCAACATGGTGAAACCCCATGTCTACTAAAAATACAAAAATCAGCTGGGTGTGGTGGCACGTGCTTGTAATCCTAGCAGCTCGGGAGGCTGAGGCAGGAGAATCGCCTGAACCCAGGAGGCGGAGGTTGCAGTGAGCAAAGATTATGCCACTGTACTCCAGCCTGGGCGACAGAGCAAGACTCCGTCTCCAAAAAAAAAGATACAAAGTATTGATCCTGGGTGTGTCTGTGAGGGTGTGGCCAAAGGAGATTAACATTTGAGTCAGTGGGCTGGGAAAAGCAGACCCACCCTCAATCTGGGTGGGAACAATCTGATCAACTGCCAGCTCAGCTAGAATATAAACAGGCAGACAAATATGAAAAGAGAGACTGGCCTAGCCTCCCAGCCTACATCCTTCTCCTGTGCTGGATGCTTCCTGCCCTCAAACATCAGACTCCAAGTTCTTCAGTTTTGGAACCTGGACTGGCTCTTCTTGCTCCTCAGCCTGCAGATGACCTATTGTGGGACCTTGTGATTGTGTGAGCTAATACTTAATAAACTCCCCTTTATATATATATGTGTGTGTATGTTTGTGTGTATATAGATGCTACACACACACACACACACACACACACACATAGTCCATTAGTTCTGTCCCTCTAGAGCACCCTGACTAATACAGCCTGACTTGCAGTTTCACTCGGCTACCATGTCTCATCTTAATGGGACCCAAGGCCCAGTGTCCTAGGATTCTAAAACAAAGCTTCAAATAACAAAATGACAAAAACAGCCAAGATGACAAGATTAGACTCAAGTCCAGGAAAATGGCCTGACTCGAGTCTGTGCTGTCGGATCAGGAAGCAACTGACAGGCACTAGGAAGGCAGCCTGGGGCTACCATTAACAAAAGGTTAAAATGATGGCGTCCAGGATGGAGATGGAAGAAACAGTAGAGATTCAAATCATTGCAGCACCTGGCAAGTGGACATTACAACTAAAATACAATGCTCTGTCATGAATGAGCTTCTCAATATTGAAATGATCCTGAAGACCATGGAAACATTGAATACCAATGAATATGAAACTCACCTAGCTTTTTAATTTCGTGTGTCCGCTCATCTCTCGTCAGTGGAACATAATTCATCTTCCGGCCACTCTCCCCGTAGCCCAGGAGAAAACCCCGTGATCTGCGTGGACTCTTGGCTCCAGACAGGCGTGGTGCCTTCCATGCAACGGACAGCCTGTCATCTGAGGACCGGACACGCACACGCAAGGGCTTGTTGGGCACTTCCTTTTCTTAAAGAGGGCAGGACACAAAAGTGGTTAGACGGTAGACCACTTAGAGTTTGCCATCATGCACATAAGGTTTCCAGACACTGAGCCTCAACAATTAGCTGCTGAGCATCAAACATACGTTTCTTGGTAACTAATTCTAGTAAGGACATTTTTCCCCCAACAGTATCAATACTCTATCCACATATTCCGCCCCACGTTTCATACCAAAAGGTCTCAAGAAATTAAAACATTCCATGTTGTGAGACTGCCCGCCAGAAATCTTGAATGTTTTACAGTGTCCCTTTTTATCTATTTCCTTTTGTCCCCGTTAGGCCAAAATTATATATTCTCTGGCAAGAGCTAAAGGTCAGTATAAAAATATAGCAGAGAGACATTATGTGCTATTTATAACTCTCCTCCAGAAAGCTTTTTCACTGTAATGTAGAAAAGATGGGCTTTCCTTGACTCTACAATGAATCATTAACTGATTTCTATTTTGGCCCTAATTTTTGTTCCATGTCTAAGTCTTGCTCCTCCAGACAAAGCCTGGTCATGCTACACCATCGCTGCTATCCTCTGTGTCTGTTGTTTCTTTTTTCTTGCTACATTAACCAATTTTGAGAAATCCTCTTGCTAAGCCAATCAATCTCAAGAAACGTTCTCACTGTGAACTTTCCCAAAGCAGGGCATTCTGGTGGTCAATACTTAGTGTTTAAAATGTTGCTTGTATACCAAGTAAGAGCTGGTATGTTTGGAAACAAGGGTTAGGGATCATGTGACTACCACCTTGCCCTCTTTTAGAATATGCCGCTAATCACATTGTAAGCCCTCATTTGGGGATCCAGTTAGGCTAAAGAGCACCTCTTTAATTGTGTAAGGCAGTTACTTCCCAAGCATTCTTCCTCCGTATATACATTAACCCCATCACCAATTCTGACTAATTTTATTAGACTGGAAAATTCCCAGCTAGGCTAACATATCAACACTAAGACATAAAAACAAAATCTAATATCACGATTTAGCATACTCTTCAAGAACACATAAATCAATAGCCTTTGGAGATGCTGAAATGGCAGACACCTGGTTCCAACATCCTGAATTGGAATATCCACTTGTAGATTAGCTGGAGTTACCCAGCCAGTCACTGGGCACCCCATTCCTACAGGCTACTAAGACAACACCATGTCGTGTTCAACAAATACTTTCCCTAATAATCAAAGTCATAATTGTTTTAAAGTTTTTTTGTTTTCAGTCCAGAAGTATAATCCAGTAAAATGAGCAGATCTACTGAGAACACACACACAGGTCTTATGTGAGTCAGCTGAAACATGAATCATTGAGCAGACACAGCATCCTCTGCCCTGAGCTCTGCTGCAGTCCTGAGACCTTCCCAGCCGTGTGTCTGGGGATGGAAACCGCTCCTGGGGGTTACACTGTCCCTGCTGGGCCTTGGGGAGGATGGTAGGTCTCTGCTCCAGGACAAACCGATTCTGACTCAGCAATCCCTGACACTCAACAGTCATAAGCTGCAATAAAAAATGTTTAAAAGGTCTTTGAAATTTCCTGAGGGGCGGGGTCCCTGAGGAGTCAGGAGTGAAGTTCCAAGGACAAGGAGCCTGGTCACAGATGGCACAAGCTCGTTGCCTGCAGTGTCTGCCGGTGGCTCTGTCCTGCACAATGCCAGGTTCACTAAACATGAGCCACACACCCCAACAGCAGGGACAACAGCTTCCTGCTCACTGCACACACTTCCCCCTTCCAGGCTCTGGCTTTGCTGTCCATCCTAGAAGGAGACCAGGCCCACTGAACAGCTTTGGGGACAGGGCCAAGGCTGGCTCTTGCAATCCCCCTGTTTTATGAAATGTTTCGCTCTGCAGCAAGCTCTCACATAGTTCATCTAGTTGTCCTTACAATAGCTCCAAGGTAAGTAGGATAGAGTCATCACCCCCATGAGAAAACTGTGGTTCACAGAGGGGAAGTAGTAGCTGACAGACAGTCACGTAGCTGTTTAGGGCCAGGCAGGGACCTGAGTTCAACCATTCTGATTCCCAGTTTCATCCCCTTTCCATGGTGCCCCTTTCATTTAAGCTCCCCCTTACCCCATGGGCCATCCCACCAACCTCCCAACCGCTTCTAATTAATGTGAAGCAAGGGTTTTGAGTCAACAGGCTCCCTTCAGAGTATTAACACACAACTGCCTTGCCCAGTAGGCATTACATATAACAAACAGTATTCTCAGCAGGTACCAAATGGACAAGAGAAGGACTATCACCAAAGACCGCCCGGGAAGAACTGTTCCCTAGACAACACGGAGCTCGCTGTCTCCATAATAACCAGAGTGAAGTGAGAATGTCCTCCCTCTAAACACAATTGTCTCTCTTTCAAATCTTTGGGTTTAGAAAAACCAATTCCATTTTTTTCAAGTATTTTGAAAATTTCCTTTCTTTAATACTCTGGGTTATATATACCATCAAACATCTTTTATAGATCATCTGGTAATCCTCTTTTAAACTGATGTGCATATTAAGAAAACTAGCCATATGGTTCAAATTCATTTGCAATTAAATTATTTAAGTGTTTTCTCTGGGCTGTATGTGATAGCCTCACCAAAGCCTTCTAAAATTCTCTAATAAATCTTTGTAAGTCTTTTATCTTGAAAACAGGAAGTCACAACTGCCAAGGGTGATGGAACTCACATCTACCAGCGTTGAGTGTACTTCAGACTTGGCTGGACACATTCCCTCAACTGCTCTTGGTACAACGTAATCAGGTGAATTGCACTCAGAACTGGCTGATAACAGAAGACCTACGGCAACTGATTATATGTCACCCACTTGGCATGTCCCCTGGGTGAAAAAATTACCATCCAGATTGCAGCAGACCTCAGAAACCAGACAGGATTCAAATACTTCTCCTGATTTGTGCCACCAGCTTTGCAAATTGACAAATGTTCTGAACTTGTACAGAATCAAAATCTTTTTTTTTTTACAAAGAAAAAAAATCTAAAACTCAATATGATGTTTTACCCATTCTATGCTAGTTAAACTTGGTAGCTTCTGAATTGGGCTTGAAGTCACAGGCTCTGAAGTCAAAGTCTGCATCGAATCTATTACAGGCTATGTGGCTTAGACTTCTCTCTGATCTTCAGTTTCTTCTGTAAGATAGTGCCCAGCATATGGGCTTTGTAATATAACCATGTAAAACGTTCGGTGCCATACCTGACATATGCTGTATTAAGCACACTAGTTGTGTTTGTGGCCCTGACAAAAATGAAATCCCTCGCTTACTAGATTCACTACCTGAGTGGGCAGCCCCCTTCAGAATGGGAGCTGTGAATGTATCACAGAGGTTACCACCACGCCTTGCATACAGGGGCACTAAAAAAAGTGTTTCAAAGAAGCAAATGTGAACAAAAGAGAGGGCTTATTGCCAAGGACCCTTTACATTGAAAATCTTTTCAAATCTGAGGTTGCCCATAGCCAGATGAGGAGTGTTACTCATCATCTTCATCAACATCTAGCAATTATCAGTGACTCGAAATCCCTCTCTTCATTGGTGTAAAAGAATGCATGACCACAGCTGTCTGGTGGCTGCTTTCTCTTGGCCCAGGTCTCGTCTGGCAGGACATGCTCACTTCCCAGCAGAATGTGAGGTTTCATTCCATCTACAGCCTTGCAAAGCCGCAGTTTACCTGGTTTGTCCCACTGACCAATCTGACACCCCAGTGCACTGACCACCAGCTTCACGAAGATGGTCCTGGTGTTTATCCCCGTGACCTGAAAGAGCCGACCTGCATGCTCACGGGCCTCCAAATACCCACCTCACCCCAGACGGCTGCCCCACCATCCCCAGCACCAGCCTCCAGGATAACTGTGGACACCAGTCTGCACGCGGGGGTGGGGGTCAGGGGATGTCCAGCCATTTAGACCACAGCCATGGTGCTCAAAATTCAGTGTGCACCAGAAGCACCTGGTCAGGTGAAAACAAACCCTGGCCTCCCACCTCCATCAGGACCAGGCCTTCTGCACACTCCTGATGAAGAAGCTTGATAAGGAAGAGATGAGAAGCCTGAGAGGAAGAAGAAAGAAGGGGCAAGGAAAGGGGAGGGAATGTGTGTCCGGGAGCAGTGAAGGCCGGCTGCTGATAGCCGGATGGGGGCAGGACATCAGCTTTGTGGACCACACTCTGCATCTGAACTCCCTGACCCCAGCTCATGCTCAGGCCCAGTACTGCCTGACGTCTCCAGACTTGGTCAGCTCCAGCAAATGCCTCCCCAGCCTGCATCCATCACAGGCTCATTCTTCCTGTGCAAGTTCTGACACATAAGCCTCCTGAAACACCTTTGAATTAATTTACAGTACTCTTCTTCTACATACCCAATATTTGCAACACTTACTGCAAAGTCCCTCTTTAATGCCATATTTTCTCTCCCATAAGCAGCCTCAATATGTGTAACTATGTACTGGTTTTCTGTGATATTTGGTTAGGCCCAGCTAGTTAACAATAAGGAGAAAGGACAATTGGCAGCCATCCTTGAAATCACCCAATCACAGCCCATTTGCCAACCAAAGAAGTGAGGCTCAGAAAGGCTAAGGGAACATCTCAAAACCAGACAGCAGGAAGCTGAAGCCAGAATTGGCACCCCATCTGTCAGATCGATAGCCCTAGCTCTCTCCATGGCAGTTCTTGTTGAGAAGCTCATGGTGGTTGCAGAGTTGGTGTCACCAGTAGCCATGTGTGGCACGAGCATCACACCTTCTCCAGGGGAAGGTCCTCTTGGTGCCTCCCAAACCCCACTGATGAAGGATGTGGTGGGCAGCACCAGGATGCCCTGGCAAGACGTGCATATCCCCTACTTACAGAGAAGCTGGCACAGTTCCCAAGGACCAGACTGCCCGTCAGGGGACGTCAGCACCATCTGTCCCATCAAGATCTGCTCATTGCACTATTCCTCTTAAATGTGTAAGTGTCTAGTGCTCTGGGAAAGATCCCTGATGAAGAGTCAAGCATCTGGCCAGCACACTAAGGACAGCAACACCCTGCTTCCTCCAGAGACGCCAGAGGAGCGCCCCTCAGCCAACCCCTGCAGTCAGTAAACTCTTACTGCATTTTCAGGGGTTGGAAGAAGAGAAGAGATCTTAAAAGCAGGGGGGGGAAAGATGAAAAAGAGAAAAGAAAAAGAGAGAAAGGACCTTGATCTCCCCTGAGCTCATCAATGCCAATTACTAATGTCATGGATCGTGGAAGCCCAAAGAGCCTTTATAAAAAAAAGCATTTGTGCTAACTTTCAAAACAAACCAGACAACGTCACCACCTTCAGTTCGAGATTTCTGCTGCCCACAGCAAGCATCCAGTATTTCAGAGACTCTGGCTTCCTGTCTTCCAGGATCCTGCCTGACATCCTGGGTGTCATCAAATCAGGAAGCCTCAGGAAATGCCACTTGATACGGAGTCAAGCAAGGGACGTTGCTGTCAGTTGCTGGTGCAAGGCTGCCGGCATCTGTGCCCCCAAGTGTGGTACCCTAAATCCATCAGGACTGTCTCAGGTACAAAGTAAACTCTTTAAGCCATCCTGGGGCCACTCCATTTCAAAGAGTTTGTGTTGTCTGTTTCACAGAAGAAGGGCTGAATCACTCTATCACTTAACTAAACTTTCTTCTAACTTCTCACCAAAGTTTATCTAACAGCAGAGAGAATGAACAGGGCCCTCCCCAGAAGCCTGCAGCATGGAAATTCATTCCTAATGTTCATTTTTATCTCAAAATTGCATTTGCATTTTGTAGACTACTCCATAACATTTTGGTGTTTGTTTAAAAACTAAAAGTAGGCTGGGCATGGAGGCTCACAGCTGTAATCCCAGCACTTTGGGAGGCCGAGGCAGGCAGATCACCTGAGGTCAGGAGTTCAGGACCAGCCTGACCAACATGGAGAAACCCCGTCTCTACTGAAAGTACAAAATTAGCTGGGCTTGGTGGTGTGCACCTGTAATCCCAGCTACTCAGGAGGCTGAGGCAGGAGAATCGCTTGATGCCAGGAGGCAGAGGTTGTGGTGAGCCAAGATTGCACCACTGCACTCCAGCCTGGGAGAGAAAAGTGAGACTCTGTCTCAAAAATAAATAAATAAATAAATAAATAAAACATTTGAATGCCTGGCCATCAGGAAAATTCTCCCTGACCTTATGCCTTCATGGAATCTTGGTTGTGTCACGTTCTCCCAAGTTCTGGAGACCCCAGTTTGAGAAGCCCCGAGAATCACTGGCATGGCAGTGGCTTTAGGATGTCACCCAAAATATCAGTCAGTAGCTGACTTTGGTATTGACCCTAGTAGAGTGCTATGAATATCAATAAAAACTACTTTGTGCCATCAGTTTCACGGTAGAGGTCTGAGGCTGTGCTGGGCTGCAGAATGCCAAGTGGCCCTGAAACTGTGGTCATCCCCTGCATTAGTGACAATGCAGAGCTCTACATGGGATGGCCATGAAGCCCTTCCCACGACCACAAGAATTAAGAGGTTCTACAGTTGCTTGCATGGATACGGCCCTCAATTTGTATAGATCATAAGCCTTTGGAGGGGAATCTTTCCCTTATCCTACCACTGTGTAGGCAAGGCTAGAGTCTCTGTGACCCATTTGTGGCAGTGGCTTATCTCTAGGCCCAGAAGACCAATACCAGTAGCTCTCCTCAGCCATCTCACGATTCTGATGTAGACATCACTGTGCCATCTGCAACAGCAGCTTGGGGTCAGCCCTATCGCGAGCCCGGCTCACTCGCTCCCCATCCCCAGCCCAATCCCCACGAACACAGTGTGGAAGGATCAGTCAGCTTCTCTGGGGGACTAGCTATGAAAGTTTCCTCCATTACTGGCGTGAGTGTATAGAGTCATTAGAAGCATCTACTCTAGATCCATCTGGTGGTGCTTTAGTTCTCAGCCATTCCCCTACAGGATTCGTGAGGGCCACAGAAACCAAAGAAGGCAATAATCCTTTTCTGGTCTTAATGGCTGGATCCCCACAGTATAACACAGAGATGGCCTCACAGCCTATAAGCAAAGAGAAGGAGTGTTAAATATTCTAAGGAAAACTAGACCTCAGTTCAAAGGGTTTTGATTTGTTGGGGCTTGTTTCAGTTTAAAGTTCTTCTGTATTTGTTTCCTTTGGGAATAGAATGGTAAGTAATGCAGTTGTCTTCCGGCAATCAAAGACCTTGTTTTGTTGAACGGCTATTGGTTACTTCAACTTTTAACTGTTCTGCAACACACACACACATTGGCTTCACCTGCAGATGAAAGATCCAGTTACAATATATGAGTAGGTTGATAACTTTAAAGGGAAGTGCTTCCTTTCAGGTCTAATATCTGAATTTGCAGGGATCCCACAAAAGCTGCTTCCCCTCTCAGAGGTATCACAGACCCACACCTGCCCTCTTTTTCTCGCAGATATCCGGAGAAAAGCCCAGATATCAATCAGAAAACAGCAACTGAACCCAAGATGCTGGCCTCATCAGAAGTATTAGGTTTTATTAAACTACCGTAGGTTCTTCCAAGACTTGAACGCAAGCGCTTCATGCAGGGCTGCCCAGGCAGGGACCACCCATCTCCCACCTTCCCAGGGCCCCCGCCCCTCACACTCGGAACAACCGCTCACCAGTCTCTGAAATAAGCACACATCCTGGTGTCCTAAGAAAGCGCCTCACCCTCACTGTTTGTGTCCTCACATGAAATGCCTGTGATTTCAGCTCAAAGGTAGGAAAAGGCTGCGTCCAGTTATCTCTTTTCTGGCCAGCTAGCTCCTTCCTGCCTCCCTTCCATGGCATTTCTGTGGGGGCAGGGGGGGTGCGGTGCCAGCAGGGACTCCTGAGGCCTTTGCTTCTCCCCAAGGACATCTAGCTAAAGGAGTCAAACAGCTCCTCACACAAACCTCTGTCTCTCACATTTTTATTACCTAAAGAATGGGCTCTACAATTAGCAAAGTCTAGCTATATTTTAACATGAGAGGCAGCTTTGAAATAAGCACTCGGATAAAGAGATTCAAGCCCTTAGGGTGGAAGGGCTCATTCTGGGGCAGTATTTCCTTGGGAGGGAGTAGTGGGCAGGCCACCCCACAGCCCATGGATCTGGCTGTGCAAACACCTCATCTTCATAGACCAGCCAGCCCAAAGAATTCCAGTTTACAGATGCACATATCATTTTTTTTTTTTTTTTTTTTTTTTTTTTGGCCCAGGCCCTCAAACTAGCAAAAGGCAAGAAATAGAATCTCTGATTAATGGTAGCACCAATCTGAGTTCAACAAACTGGCTTGCCCAGAACCCCCGAATCAATGTTGAAGTAGACACAGATGACCCCAATCTTCTCACAGGCGCCTCTGCAACATCCAAGCCCCAGCTCTTGTCAACACTCTTGTCAATGCCCACTCCTCTACCAAACATAGGTATGGGGCAGAAGCCACCTCCAAATGCATTTCCACTGAACAAACATCTCCTGAGCATCCACTGGGCAACTGCCCCAGGCTCTGGAGACAGGAAGATGAGTAAATCAAAGTACCCTGCCCTTGAGGAGCTCACCTTCCAGGCCATGAACCAGAAACTTTTGCCCTGTGAAGTGCACATTAAATAAAACTAATATCGGCATGAGAAAGCTACTGCGAAAATAATGCCACAGGCATTAATTCCCCATTGGCCAAAGGCTTTGATTGAAATTGTACTGGGAAAGAAGGCAGTCTTTGATTCATAATTAATTCCATGATTTTGAATTGGGATACGTGTTAAGCACGAGTCTGGTGCGCAGCAGCTCCACTGCCTGGCTGCAGAAATATCTAGTGGAGCCCTTGCTTTGCCTATTGGTTTACTGTGCTGGCACCTTTTGCACCAAGCGTCAATGACACATGTCAGTTTAAATAAGTTGACACAGCCAGCTCCACTGGTTCATTCAGCAGAATTCCGCCATTGCGAACAGAGGGGAGGACACTCAACAAGGGGACCCTTGGAGAGGTGCTTTCCAGTGTTATCACTGGGACAAGTGTTTCTTCTGTGTACCTTTGGTGTATTCAGGTACATTCTCAAAATGCAGAAATTACAATTTAGCATTGCCTCCTTCACTAATATGACTTTTGAATGCACTGGCCTAAAATATTCAAAGTAGGGTAAAGAAATAAGAAAACAGCCATTTGTTCAGTATGACAAATGGTTTCCTAGTGCTCACAAAGCTTAGCATCATTCATTAAAAGTGGAATCAGTTCACTCGGTCTCATAGATTCATGACATTTCAAAACTAAAAGGAAACTTGGAACCTTAGAAAGAACTTTGGAGCCTAAGAAAGTTCTTAGAAAGGAACTAGAAGCTTCTTGTTGAATCCCATCATTTCATGGCTGAGAAACCTGAAGTGCTTGGAAGACGGGGGTTGCTGATGGCTAAGTGCTAGTCAGGGCCTCAACCTGGAGCCAGAGCCAGGTGTTCAGAGGTGAATAGTGTCGAGATTATGGTTTGGTGGATTAATTATACTCTTGAATCAGCAGATTGGGGAGAGAGCCATCTCAAGACATTATGTTTAGAGTTTTCAACTTCCACATCAGTCATATTTAAATAAACTGTCAAGATAATATGCCTGAAAATTGGTGCTCATGTTGATGAAATACTGACAGAAAGGGCCAAAATACAAGTTTGGGGTATACATGTCCCATCATTCTGTAGATATGCCCATGAAAAGAGTGCTAGATAAGAAATATTTACAATGCCAAAATATTTACAATGCCAAACTTTGGTTTTTCGTGTTTTCATAGTTTCGTTGTTTCGGTGTCAAATAATTAGTTCAACAGTAGGTATCAACTTTCTGAGCCAGGCACTGGGAGGGATCCAAAGATGAATCCCGCCCCAGATCTGCCCTCAGGTCTACCATGCTTTCCAAGAAACTGATGTAGATGAAGTCAGCCTTAAAGAGAAGGTGACAACAGCCCTTCCTTGGAGCCAGCAGGAGGGAAGGGAGCAGTGAGAGTTCAGGAGGGAGAAGAAGGTCAGCTGAAACCTTCATCCCCCCCAGGGAAGGAGGAAGCAAGTCACCTACTAGAAGTGAAAGGAACCCAGGCCAGGAAATGGGCTGGAGCAAAGTGGTGACATTTTGGACTAACCACTATGGCAGAAAGAAAGGAAACTGTGTGAGGACAATCAGGAAGTGGCCAAGCAGCACTGAGGGCCTGGATGAAGTGAGAAAACCAGCTCTGACAAGCCGTTGTAACTCAGATCAGATCAACTTTTCATCTGTTTCACAAAGCCCAGTCATCAGCATGGCAGACAGAGCAAGCTGGGGGTCCTGGTGGGGCAACGGGCAGAGGCAGCACTCCAGCAGTGAGGCCGCTGAAACGACGGGGGCAGACCTGCATGTGGAGTGTGGTTGGAAGGATGGGACCTGGATAAAGTAAAGAAGAAATGGGAGCTTCTGGACCCCGCAGCTGGGAAGGGTCTACAGGTCTAAAGTCTACTACAGTCTGAAATGAAGCTTCTGACGCGAGGGCGTTGAGGAAGTGAGATGATGGTGATCAGATGGGGATTCCAGGAGTCTAGATTTTGGAAGGGATCAACTCTATCAGTAACTTTAACTCCATGAGGGGACGTGGCAGTTAGAGCCAGGAGGTGAGAATATCAAATGGGTCATTGTCATGGATGCCTGGCATAGAGACCCACTATGCGCCAAGTGCCTGAAGGTGCTGGATTTAGGGAGCAATCTGGAAGTCAGTGGGTGACCAAGATAAGGAAGGGAATGGCTGGTCCGCAGGTGAGTATCACGCAGCATCAACTGGAAATGGCCAAGGAGTAATTGTGGACTCTCTGCTGAACTTGAGTCCAACCTACCATTTGTCCAAAAAAATGAGCAAGCATCGTGAATTATATAATGTAAAGAAAAATGAGGCAGAAATTAGACTTTTATTTCAGTCCTAGGCCTAGTGTAGGCTCCAAAACTTGAGAAAAGCACAGAGGACTCTATTTTTAGAAAAACCTTAAAAATGATTAAATAGATATGATCATATTCAGAACTAAACTTAACCAGAACCTAACACTGTTTCCCAGATGAAGAGTTTGACCAAAGCTGACTAACTAGCTGGGCTGAGGCCCTAGGCTGGCGGGTAGCAGTGTGGGGACGTGTCTGTGTCCCTGTCCTGACCCCCAGCGCCTGGCTCTGCACTGCCAGGTTACTCAGATCCAGTTACAGAAAAAAGCCAAAACAACTTGCAGAAAAGAAGTCTGCAGAAAAGCCACATAATAGTATTCCAGTAAATGAACAGACTTGTGACATCTCTTCCCTGGGGACAGAACAAGAGGGTACAGGTTTCCATCCCAGCAAGAGGGATTCTGCATTAAGTACAAAGAAAGCTTTCCGGCTGGGAGAAGTGAGATGAGCAACACAAGAGGAGCCAAAACTGCTGCCCTCGCGCCACATTCTCGCTTGGTCCTGTCATTTCCTGAGTCCCGAGAGGTTTCATATTTGGATGACTGACCAGTCTGGGAATTGCTGAAGTCTTGCCCGACGTCCAGGACTCTCTGGTATGGTCCTCCTCCTCCTCCCCACATGGCTTCACCCTCACAGTCCCTTACGATTTCAACTTGGTGCCGCTGTCTTATCAGGGTCTCCTAGGCTCCCAAACCCTCACTCCCATCTGCTTATTCTCTATTACAGTACTGTTGATTTTTAAAATAATTTATGATTGTGTTACGGGTTTCATTGTGCCCCCTCTGCCAAATTCATATGTTGGAAGTCCTAACCCCAGTATCTCAGATGTGACCATATTGACAAATAGGGTCTTCAAAGAGGTGAGTTAAAATGAGGCCATTAGGCTGGGGCCTTAATCCAATTTGACTGGTGACCTTATAAAAAGGAAATGTAGACACACAGATACCAAGGATGCATGTTTACAAAGAAAAGGCCATTCGAGGACACAGCAAAAAGGTGACCATCTACAAGCCAAGGATAGAGGCCTCAGGAGAAATCAAACCTGCCAACATCAGGACCTTGGACTTCTAGACCCAATCATCAAGAGAAATAAATTTGTGTTGTTTAAGCCACCCAGCCTGTGGCATTTTGTTATGGCAGCCCCAGCAAATTAATAGATTATATGCATCATTTTGTGCATATTTGTTATCTTTCTTTCTTATTAGAATATAAGTTTCACTGAGGTGATCCCTTGTCTAGCTTGTACCTCTAGCACCTAGACCTCCACCTGTAATAAGTGAATGAAATAATTAAAGTCCTATTTTTAGGTAAAGACAATTCAGTTGAGATAGCTGTAAGCCTGCAAAAGGAGATCTTCTGGAATCAGAACTGCAGCCATTGTTTCTAGCAGCTTAAAAGAATAGCTATTCCTGGCCTGGTGCAGTGGCTCACGCCTGTAATCCCAGCACTATGGGAGGCCGAGGCAGGCGGATCACGAGGTTGGGAGATAGAGACTATCCTGGCTAACATGGTGAAACCCCGTCTCTACTAAAAAAAAATACAAAAAATTAGCCGGGCGTGGGGGCGCCTGTAGTCCCAGCTACTCCAGAAGCTGAGGCAGGAGAATGGCGTGAATCCGGGAGGCGGAGCTTGCAGTGAGCCGAGATGGCGCCACTGCACTCCAGCCTGGGTGACAGAGCGAGACTCCGTCTCAAAAAAATAAATAAATAAAAATAAAATAAAATTCAAAAATGGCTATTCCTCTGGTTTCTGAGAAAACACAGGAAGGACGTGAGACCCTATCAGTCAAAGCACTGAGGTGAATCCCTTTGGACCTTACACCAGGTGCCCATGCTAATGTCTGCATTTTTGAAGGCAAATTCCTCTTTGAATGAAGACAGGGAATTCTGAAGACTTCTTTTGTTTGACAAGATTATCATATATTTAACAATTTCTTGGAATAACAGCAGATCATATTTTCCAAGCCTCATCAAAAGGTATACATACATGGTGATCACTTACTGATAATTTCACAAAATTATTATTTTTATTAACAATGAAATGTAATTTATGAAGTACTTTAACCTAGTCTGTGCATTCTAGATATTCCTGATTTTTTTTTTAAGTTTTGCTTTATATTATATGCTTCAAGTGGTTTGAGCCAGCAATTTTTTCTGGTATCTTTTTTAATCACCATGTATGACAAATTAAACATCATGTAATATAGCAGAGTGGTTGGCAACCAGGGCCTACAAAGCCTCCTGCAGACAGAAGTTAAATAATCTCACAATACATACAACCAGTAATGAGCTGGAACACGGCTGTCTGATCCCTGGTCCCCAGAGTTTCTGCTTGCTTACTCAGAAAGGTCACACACAAGTGTGCACACACACTATTAAAGAGGGCATAAGAAATTAATTACTTCTGAAAAAGCAAGAAAATCACTTGTTCTAAAGCTATTGTCATTCAAAAAACTTTATCAGGAAGGATGTAAAAATAAAACGCTTATTTAAAACACAAAATATAAGATACAAATGCAAGGCACAAACATCCAACAGTAAAAGGTTTATATGTATCTGTTTACGTGTGTGTCTTCAGAGGTAAACAACCTCTGAAAATAAACACCTTTTCTTCTTTTGCACACTTGCTAGGTGTACTAACTTGTTGACCATTTTACTGTCAGTATTTCCATGCTTTGATTCCTGAGCTCCTGCTCTTCTTTCTGCTAATCCTCAACCACTCATGGGCTCTCTATTTCAAATTCTGCCCTATAGCATGACTCCTAAGTCCGTGTTCTTACTTGCCTCTTCCAACTTCCATTCTGTCTTCTCAAATCACCTACAAACCATTTCCATTGCAACACCTCATAGTCATTCAAACAAGAACACTTAGCCTCTCCCCAAAAGCCAGTTTTCCTTTCTGATTGTTTTGTTCGTCCACTCTCTTTTCAGATAGCATGCACTGTGAAGACCACCTACACCATCATATCTGGTCTGAAAAGCAGATAAGTATCATTGGTTTCATCATACTCACCTTCCTGTCAACAATAATGCCAGACTGATATATTTAAACACATGGCACATGAAAATAAAACATAGCTCCTCACCACCGTGCCTTTGAGATATTACCCAACCACATTCTGAAATAGCTGCGTTCATTTTACATTATTTTTTCACCATCAATTAAATATATTCAAGAAACACATAAGAAATGTCAACACTTTTCTCAGCAAGTAAAACAATATGACCAGACAACATGAACATCCAAATGAGAAAACAAACAGATACACAAATATGGAGCAGAGATGGAAGGTAGGTCATCTAACATATCACAAAATATCCCAAGGTCATAAGAAAAAAGCAAGACTTGAAGCAACATGTTAGCCCATAAAAGCCACTATTTTGGGGGTACCCCATTCATTGATTCACAGGTAGAAGAGCTATAAATATCCTAATCTGGTCAGTACTGCCATCTCAACCACCATATTTGCCTGGGAAGAGGGCAACAATATCCCCAGATATAGACGCAGACACTTCCCCACACGAGAACATGAAAGAACGGTGAACAGTAAGCAACACTGGTTACAGTCTAGTTCATCGGGTGCACAACAGATTGACCAAGACTGTGTGGCGTGTGTGTTAGTTTAGCGATGGGAACTCAGTGAAGGTTTGTGAGCACATGTGTGTGACGGAAGCACAACTCTCTTGCGAGACGTTGCTTCAGTGAAAACATGAATCTGACATGAAGGAGCAAGTAGTACCTGTGACGGTTTCATTAAATGGTCCTGGACCCTTAATGGGAAAACCATCAATCTCGATCCATTCACCTCCTAAATTAAGGAAATGCAACTTGATAGTTAGAAACGAGGACTGTTGGGTTTTCCACATTACAGTGCATCCATAATGTATAACTAAATGATCTTTTCAACAATCTTCAAAAGGATCTGCTCAGCCCATATTAGTGACTCAACACCTCAGCTTTACGGACAATACATATTTTTGGTCTTTTACGCACGGTTTACTATAGCGAGTATTCAAAACGTCTGGATGAAATGCTAATAACCTACATTAAAACTCTTTTAAAAGAAAGGGTAAGTCTCTTCCACTTTTCAATCTGTCAGCTTGCTAGACAAGTCTAAAAAGTTCTTGTTCAAAAATTATTTAATAACTCTAAATTTACATTTACGGGAAGAAACAAGAAGGGATGCCGCTCCCAATCTAAGTAACAACACTACAGCCTCTGATTCTAGATAGGACTTACCAGGTGGGCTTTCAGCTCTGTAAACAGGACGGCTCACTCCACTGTGGTTTTCTGCAGTAAGCAGCACAAAGTACACTACCCCCGGCTCTGAAACATACGGTTCATATCAAGCCACCGATTCAGATCTCCAAGAATGACACAGTTTCACTCACTAACCATGAATAACCATCTTCCTTATACCAGTTATAACCAAATACAAAAATCTAAATTTAGTGACAAGCATAATGATAGATGTCTCTCTTTTTTTAAATTAAAATCACTAACATTCTTCTCATGCAACTGAAAAACACATGACCCAAAGAACATAAACTTTATTTCATACAAGGTACATACGTGTGTAATAAACCTGGATTCATAAACAGTCAACAAAAAGAGCTTTTGAGGGTTTTAATGTGAAATCCATGTAGGAAACAGGAACTCCTTGTCCACTAAATAGGTGTTTGAACATACACTGTCAGTCACTACTAATAATCTTTCCCTGTTAGAGGCTCCAAATGAAAATCTCCAGTAAATAATAAGAAATGTCAATGTAACTCATCAAATGTAGCACATGGCAAACCTTCACTGCAATACGTAAAGCTTCATTAAATTTTCTCCTTTTCACAATAAAATGTTCCCCTTACTATGTCTGCACGTTGTTTTTGACCATTCCAACAAAAAGCTAGAAAAATATGTATTTCCTGGAGTCTTGGAAATGCTTATCTTGACATAACTGGGCTTCACCTTTTGACTTTCATCTAGGGGTCAAGGCCAAATAGCAGAGGTCTCTTAGGCTGAGCTCCTAAAGTTGATGGGATGGGAGAGGAAACGAAGACCCGTGTTACAGGGGAGGGCACCCTGAACATGTAGCTCTGCAAAGTAAAACCCTAGTAAGTGCTAGGTTTCCCGAAAATGAATCACTCTCTTGTGACAGGTAAGTGGGGTGTCAATTCCTTGAAGAGATGAAAGTCTGTGGGTATTTCAGGGTATGAGAGCTGGAGAGGTGAGGGTTAGTTCTGTCAAAGGACATAATGACAATGACATTTCTCAAAGTAGGGAGCATTACTATAACAAAACTTCACTCAGTCCTCAAGCCAGAGGCCCATGAACAGAAGCCTGGCTGATGCTCCCTGAGATCAAGACTGGTGTGACTTCTCTCTCATTGTGGCAGGGCCTGGTGGCATTCAGGGTTTGGCACGACCTACCAGGCTAATTGGGAAGTGCCCTGGGGTCAGGCAGAATGCAAAATCATGCTTCCCCAGACACTTTCTCTCTTTACTCTGAGCTTGTTTGTATTTCAAAGAAATTTAATCCACATGTGTTTGATACCCGTAGAGTTAACTCATCAGAAAGTTGTCTGGGAGATACTATTTGTTTTTTAGTGAGCTCTGTGATTCTCTTTTCACATGTTTTTCTTCTCTGCAGCTATCATGACAACCCGAGGTTTGAGCAAGCAGATATGATTGCTCATGCCTTTGATCTGATAGAATCTCCATTTAACCTCACAGCTGGCCTTGGGGAGCCAAGGTGATGTGGAAGAGATTAAGGGAAATGGACATCTAGCTGAAGCCATGAGGAAGGGAGTCTGTCTTCCTTCATCTCCCTTTTATACACGTTCTGCTCTGTTACCCAGGAAGCGTGATGTCAAATGCAGGAGGTGGAGAAGGAGTAAGTGTGGTCAGCTGGTCAGGGGACCAAAGCTGAGGAGCCCGTGATCCACTAAAGTATCAAAGTGCTAAGGTGGCACAAGAGGAGACCTGTTTCCTAAATGCTGACTTCTGTTCTTTCCTTATGATCCATCTTAACGCTGGGCCATGACATGGTGCAAGAATCAATGGGGCTTTAGGTTACTGGAATCAAAAAGTAGAAGACGGAGGATTCAGAGGCAGCTCGAAGCCTAAGCCCAAAACCAACTACATCTGCACTTATAAGACAAAATATATTGAGGCAAGATCTCAAATATTCCAACCCTCCAGAATCAAGTTAAAATCAAATTTAAATAGGGCAAAGTGTTACATCTTTAACCAGACGTGGCTAGGCATAACGTATTCCACGTCTACAGGGACATATGACTTGCCCAATCTCTGATTATAAAATGGCATGTAAGTTCGAAGTCTCTAGATCAGCCCACTCCATTGTCTAGCAGTCAAGTTTCTACGAAGTGAAAAAAAGATCAATCTACTTTCTGAAAGCACATTCAGAAACTAAAAATCATCTGCCTGCATCAGTTTGGAGACAGGAATACTTGAGTTCACATGCACGGATGGGGAAGCCCAGGTGCCCAATGCCGGCTGTCAAACAGCAGCCCCCTCAGAACTCAGCTCTCCATTCCCAAAGAACTGCAAGGGACTTTGAACCCAGCCATGGGTTGTCTCACCGTCATCCTAAGAATGCAACTGAGAATGTTGGTGCACAGTTAATTCTGACTGGGAACAAGATCAGAGTGTCACTTACCCACATCCTCAATAAGGAAGGAGTATGTCTCCGCATTCACCTTGATGTATTTAAGACTTTTCATTGACTTCCCATAGGCAATGTTGTAATGCTCCACAGGTCTACTGGTAGCATCTTTGGGTGGGTCCCACGTGACTTTCAGGCCCATTTTAGTGGACAGCAGTTTCACGTGCCTTGGCTTCAGTGGGTGGTCAACTATGTAAACAGCGCAACTATCAACTCATGGCAGTAACAGATTGGGAAAATGAATTTTTTAATCCTCTTTGATATTGTTAGGAAAACAGTAAATGACGTTTAATCAGTATGATCTGAAAGACTTTAAGTACAGTCATTACAGTATGACAACAAAACACATATACCAAACCCACAGGCCTTTGCGTATTTTGGATAACTGTGGGTGGTAAATTTAAACCAAAAGGGAAACAAATCAAAATAAACTCTAGGCATTGGCTGGCTGGATTACACTGTCTTGCTAGTGACAGAATAACAAATTAGTAATTTGCCATATTCTCCAGTAGCATTTATATAGTAAATAAGTTATTAGTATGTTGTGTGATGCAGCTGGACAATCTTTAAACACCTCTGAGAGAACAGTATAAAACAGTCCTGATTAAGAAAAATATCCATTGTATTCTAAGTGAGATAACAGAAGCATTTATTTCCACAAAGAAAACAAACCAAGATCATCAACAGCTTAAAGGGGTGGTAAAACTCTGGTTCTATCAGCATACATCTAATTTAAATGCTTCCATATTTTGTTCCAGAAGAAAAACAAGTTAGTACAAAGTACGATCACTTTTTTAACTTGACTTATGAGGTTCCAAAGAAATTCACTTCATTTTCAAAATTACTAAAGTGAAACATAACATTTTGTCAAATAAAATCTCTGGACTCACTATGTAACCCATATTGTAATGCAACATAATATAAATGTATGTGAAATATTCAAGCAACAGTCAAACACAGTCAAACAAATCTAGGGCAAACCTGGAACTGAAACTGACTATTGAGTCATGCTTCAGGAAAGAAAAAAGTAACCTAAAAACAAAACCAACAACCTTTAAACTTAGTAACATTAAGAAAAACGCATTTGGAGTCTCAGGGAAGAAGAAAAGGAAAGGAGCATGTTTCGTGATGACACATATGTGAGTTAGTATGTGATTTTAATATTGGATGAAAATTCTGAACAGAATAAACACAGATAATTCTAACACACATCACTCCCCCCAAAATTGCCCATTGCCTCTGGAGTAAAATGATTAGCAAGGGAAAGAACTCCTTAGAGAAATTCAAGGGACGAAAGTATAGTATGAATTTGAGGATTTTGAAGCATTAGAGAAAGAATGTCTATTCTGGAGACAAAAGCATGATGTTAGGTGTGGACACAGATAAAAATCTACAAAGCATTCCCTCCCAACTCCAGAGCTCAGGTTCCTGTAAACCTGTGAGGGAGAAATCACAGGTAGGCAGCCTCATGCTCTCTGGGAAATTTTGAGTTGGGAAGACTATGAAGACACGAATCAATTTCTGGGTGTTTAAAATTAGCAATAGTGGTTACTCTTCTCTGATTTTCATTTACCTTTCCTTACCTACAAGCAACTTCAGCAGGAATCATTCCCAGGAATCCAACATTTCATACTGACCAAAAGGTGTGTAGAAGCAAAACAAGATATCCGAAAACTACAAACGGAAGCTCATGGTTGAGCGTTTCTCCCAAGGAAGAAAATGAATGAATGAATATACATATAGCACTTTTCTTTACAGTTCAATTCCAAATCTCCCTCAAGAAAAGTGAGATCTTGAATAGACATTCTAAAATGTGAGAACTGTGAAGCCCAAATACTGTCACATTTTCTACCAGCACCAGTGATTCAATCAGTACACAGCTACCTAGGCCAGAACATTACTTACTTTTAATACTGACACATGAAAAGAGCAATTTATGTATATGTTCATTGTTCTTCCCTGCGATACCTTGCATTTATCCTTGGACACAGCATAGAGTAATTTCTGTGCTGAGTCACACAGCTACACCAGGGACGGAGCCAACTACACACATGGCTTTGCCCAACTCCAAAGCCCAGCTCTGCCAGAAGCTCATGCTCCCTCAGAATTGGTCTCTTATTATCAGCCGTCGATGACCATATCCACTGAAACATACTATCCTAAAACAAACTGTAAGACCTCCAGAGCTGTTTACCACTCCTACCACCCTCCACCCCACCTTCCCCCACCATCTTCCTCTCTTGGGAGCACTCTTCCTCCCTACCCACCACAATCACTTCACCTTGTGCTGTGTGTCCTCATCGACCCCTCTCTTCTGGAAGAAACGGAATAAGTGAGTGATGTTCTCTCTCAGGGACATTTGCACTCTTATGACAAAACTTTAAACCAGAGGAGTGACTTTCTAATAGTGACAATTTAAGCCTTAGAGAGTTACCTAATGAAGGTTGTTTTTTTAACATAAAGGCATTTTGGGGACCCTGAAACCAAATCTTACAGGCAACCTTATTGTCAATCTCCTTATAAGATCAATTCTGAACTTAAGGTTCTCAAAATGCCTTAGGCCAAATATCATGACCTCTTCCTCCCACCCAGCGCACCACACACCAACTGGGTCAGTTAAACAAAACACCACCTGATGAGATATTTTCATTTCCTGGATTCCCATGGACTTTGATATTAAAATTGATGTCATTTTTGGTGCTTCATGCCTAACTTGTCCATGCCTAACTCAGAGAGAACTGGACAAAAAGACAAACAGGAGGCCCAGATAAAAAGCAATCCCGCCCATCATTCCAGCCCTGCCTCTCACCCCCAGTGCCTCAGCTCTGAAGTCATCAAACCAGCATCTAACTAAGGAATAATCATTCTGGCAAGCGCAAATTAATGGGCATGAGCTTAGATTACTTGACAGAAAACATTTCCTTGGGGTTAGAAGAATGACAGTTTGTTCTGTTCCTGATTATCATCTTGAAGGTCTCATGAGTGCAGCCCTTCAACGTGAAATAAAGCTATAAGGAGTGTGAATGTAGCTTCGGGCTCTGTTGGTTGCATTCTGAGTTCTGTGTTGTGGAATCAGCACTCTGGTAGCATAAAGATGAAATATGACAAAGTGAGTCCTTATTTATTTTTAAGTGTTCTTAGAAACTTGGAACAGACCATCCTCTCTGCTGGACAAATGAATCACAGAATCTTTGTAATCATTTACAGTATTCTCATCTAATGAAGATGATACTGGATACATTCTTTAAAGCTATCTATCCCCTGCACTGGGTCTCTAAAGAAAAAGGACAAACCAAAACATCAATTCAACAGGAATCATATAGTCCAACAGAGGGAACATTGGGAGGTAACTTCACAGTCCATGCATGACAGGTAGGGCCATGACAAGATGTTTTTTTCATATTCACAGGATGCAAAATGAGGAAATGAGCTTAAGTTGCAGCCTAAGGGATTTGGGTTAAATAAAAAGAATTTCCTGTCTGTGTCCTTCCTCATTCAAGACTGTCTTTGAGTGGAGACAGATGGTAAGGTGCTCCAGACAGAAGAAGAAAGCCAGTAAGAGCCTGCTATGACTCCAAAGATTTCATAACACAACAAAATCACTTCCACTGTTCATACCAGTAAACTTTATTCAGATTCAAGAATATTTTGCTGGGGACTGAGTGACAAAATAATATTTTGGTTGTCTTTCAGATACCCAGCAATTGCCAGGCTAGACACTTCTGTGCCGTGGCTCCCATGGGGAATGTGACCTTTATTGGTTTGCTGGAGAATGAAAAATAAGAGCACAATCAGCACCTAGATTTCCTACTTTGGTCTAGCACCAACTCCAGGACTTATCCAAAAGGGCCCAAGGAGGCCAGTTTTGTTCAAGGGTCAAAGTATGGATCCATGACTGCTCTTAGATAGACAGAGTCCAAGATTCCAATGGCTCTGCAGTGTCTGTCCTTGAAGGGTCTTCAGCTTGCACAGATAGGCCTCCAGAGATTCCCTGGAGCTGCTGACATGCTGAGTCCAGAACTAAGCCTGAGTCCAAAGGTAGGTCCCTGGGCCAACCTGACCAACATCTACAGGGTCTGTTAATCATAGTGGATGGAGCACCACACCTCACCTGCCCCTTCAGGGCACCATACCTCACCTGCCCCTTCCTCACCTCCTCACTCAGTGCTGCTCACACACTTGGTGCTCACTTAAATGGTTTATGATTGAAGGAAAAGATATAAGACCAGCAAGATCAATCCGGGGTCTCCAAGAATCTTGCCTGTAAGTCATGAAGACCATGAAATGCCTACAAGGACCATGAACCTCCAGCAAGTGACATCTATGGAGAGTATATGCTCCATCTAAAGGTACAATTCCATTAGGTTCCTGCTGACAAAAAGAAATTCAGACAAAAAGTATCCAGGCTCCACATTGTCAGACATTCTGAGATTTTTTTCTAAGAAGCTAAAAACCCTGATTTTTGTGTGAAAACTCCTAATTGTATATTAATTGGTGAATAACTCCATTAAAAAAAAAAAGCACTATGTAGGGCACACACACACACACACGAGCTGGCCGGACTCAGTCCACTGGCAGCCAGTCAGTGACCTCTACCATGACCCCAGAAGAAATCCTTTATTTATTGACCCACACAAACTCCTCGTGTCCAATTTCAATTCAGAGACTCTGTGGATTTGGGTCCATGGGGAAAGTCTATGAATCAAAATGAAAGCTAAAGTCTGGAGAGGAACTGTAGCAATCGCAGACCCTGAAGGCATCAGGTATAGGTCTGTCCAAGGAATCACATCACATTGCCAGACCTCCCCTCCCTCCCTCGAGGGACCGGAAGGCTCTGAAAAAGCTGTCCTGGGCTCCAAGAAGTAGGGAGACGCACCCCAGGAAGCCTTCGGGGAGAGGACTGTGGGATGCTACACAGGCTCCAACTACCAGCAGAACTGTTGACCTCTGCATGTCTATTTCTGGCCTAAACATTCCAGACCAATATTCCCCTACTGTCTATATGGTCCAATATGAGTTTCAAACTGAACACATACAGAATGAAATTCAATATCCAATTATTCAAAATCTTGGTTCAGACACCACCACCTGTTCAAGCACCTGAATTAGATATTCAGCGTCATCCTTCAGTGTCCAGGCATATCCATAGTGGAGGAAAATAAACATGCTTCCTCTCAAGGAAACTCTGTGAAGCACTATTTCTCAGAATAAAGAGAAGGAAGGTTCAGAATCAATGAAAAAATGAATCAATGGTAAAAATAATGCCATAATGACACAATTCGTAGAGAAATCATGCTGAGAAAACTGTGATTTGAAATAGTAACTGAATCTTTCTGGATTAAAAGTGTTGCTTTTGGTCTTGGTTTTGTTTCAATTTTTTAATGACATATAGTTACTTCATTAAGTTCTTAAGGTAGGTAAAAGGAAAAAGACAAATGGATGGTAGATTTCAGAGGTGGGGGTAGGGGTGGTTATAAGAGCATGACATGTCTGGGCGTGGTGGCTCACGTAGGTAATCCCAGCACTTTGGGAGGCTGCAGCAGGTGGATCACCTGAGCCGAGGAGTTTGAGACCAGTCTGAGCAGCATGGTGAAACCTCATTTCCATACATTAAAAAAATACAAAAAAATTAGCTGGACATGGGGTCATGCACCTATAGTCCCAGCTACATGGGAGGCTGAGGTGGGAGTATTGCTTGAGCCTGGGAGGACAGGATGCAGTGAGCTATGATTTATCATTGTACCCCTGCACCTCAGCCTGGGTGACAGAGTGAGACCCTGTCAAAAAAAAAAAAAAGCACGACTAATCCAGGGAGAAACAAAGAATAAAACTATCTTCTATCAGGCACAATTCCTCTGAATATGCTCCATTTTAACTTACTGATTTTAGCCAAATGTGCTACAGCACTGAAAGTGTTGGCTCAGAGTCAGCATTCAATAAATATTAGGGGAATAAATGAATACTTTAAGTTTGATTTACAGTCTACTATTTAGAAACAAAACAGCAACTGATAAACATGCTTACATTTTTAAATTCTGTGATTGCACTGAAACAGAGCTTACCACTCACATAATTAAAATACACAGCTGAGGTTAAAAAATATCCACTAATAAAATGTTGAATAGGTAAAACCAAATATTTTCTGAGACAATGAGTGACGGCACAGTTGCAAGAAAAACAAATGCTATTTCTCCTTTGATTTTTCTACCAAGTATTCCCTGGAGAAAATTATTCAAGTAACTAAAAATCCATTTGATTTTGTGTGCAAATCAAGTCTTCAAAAAATAGATTTGCGTTCTCTTTGGATCTCAAAACTCCTGGTCCCACTGTACTTAGACAATTCATGGATTCCTAGGACCCATCTCTTACAGTGATGTGGTTTGGCTCTGTGTCCCCACCCAAATCTCATGTCGAATTGCGATCCTGAGTGTTGGAGGTGGGGGGGTGATGAGATCATCGAGTGGTTTCTCATGGTTTAGCACCATCCCCCAGTGCTGTCCCATGACAGAGTCTCACAATATCTGGTTATTTGAAAGTGTGTGGCAGCTCCCCCTTCACTCTCTCTCCCCCTTGCTCCACCATCGTAAAGACATGCTTGCTTCCCCTTCACTTTCCGCCAATATTGTAAGTTTCCTGAGGCCTCCCAGCCTTGCTTCCTGTACAGCCTGCAGAACCGTGAGTCAACTAAATCTTTTCTTCATAAATTCCCCAGTCTCAGGTAGTTCTTTACAGCAGCGTGAGAATGAAATGATACAAATACCAAATGGAATACATTTGACCAAGAAATAAAAGGGCCTATATATTTCTCGTGTGCTGTTCAATAACAAATTACATTTCGGTTTCATTTCCCCAGGCTAAATGTATGAAGCACCCGTTTCCGAACTTGAAGCATGGGGCACAAAAGTGCTCATGATGAACATTTGAGTTCAAAACAAAATTGAACAAACAGATAAAAGAGTCAGAAAGCAAATTATCAGGTTTATTGCTGACAAAGCTGAGCTGGAGAATGTGGACGCTAACGTGTGACCACCATTGTGATTCCTACCTTATGGTCTTCCCTACTCCAGCTCTGGACCATCAGAGGACCTAGCGGGAGCCTG
Source organism: Macaca mulatta (assembly GCF_049350105.2). Lineage (NCBI taxonomy): Eukaryota > Metazoa > Chordata > Mammalia > Primates > Cercopithecidae > Macaca > Macaca mulatta. The sequence continues at coordinate 12,813,385 of NC_133409.1, forward strand.
CAGGGCAGACTACTCAGCACACAGCTTCCCAGGTGTGGACAGAGAGCAACCGGCCTAGACCTCACCCCATGAACTCCCACAGGGACGTGGGAGTGGAGCCACGTCCTTAGGAAGGCAGACCTGAGAGGAGACACTCATGCCTGTGGCTTCTAATCCATTCATGCCACCAGGTTAAGAAAGAAGGCCGACCAGGCTGTACTCCTCCCAATCGCTTTTGGCTGCACCGTGGATTGCAGGACAGGGCACAGACCAGAAACGTCCTCTGTTGTGCTCTTCAGTACCACATCTCCTCTCCTTGGAAGCCCCCTGAACATCCCCAGCTGGTTGTCCCTGACCCCACTGGGTGCAACGGTCAACCTGTGGTCAAGCTGTGGCTGCCCCTCAGGATGAGGATGAAGACGACCTCGCTCCACCTTCAGGAGATGCCCTGGATTCATCAGTGACCTGCCATGTATCTTCCTGGGGTTAAAGATGGGAGTACTGCCCCCATCAGGACCCCAGAAGGCTTTGACATGAGTAAAACTCATTCTTTAGCCGACTCCAAAGTCAAGCTGACCTCTAGGCTGAAAATTTACTGCTGTCTTGTCCTTTTCCAATGCCAAATTTTGCCCAGCTTGTGCCATCCAAAATAGCCCAGCACAGTCCCAGGAATGAGATGACAGGCATGATAATCTGCTCATAACACAATACAAGCAATGTAAGAACACCCGGATTTTCATGGAAATCCGTCCCATCACAAAATTCCAAACGTAGTGCTTTCTTTGTCTTATAGCTCAAAACCAAAAGAAATTAAAGTCCAAATAGCTTTTCTCCTTTACTTCTTATACTATTCAGCCTCAGCCAGGGAAGAGTCTTTCCAATGCCCAGAAGGGGTGAGTGTTCCCTCAGCAACTGTGGCCTCTGCCATCATTGACTGAAATTGGTGCTGTTTCTTCAGGGTTCCCTAAAGTAAAAATAAGTGAATCCAAAGCCTCCTGCTTGCCTAAATGCTTAGAGTCCCCCACAAAATCTCTATAAGGAAGCCAATCCACACCGTATGGTGGAAAGAATACACATTATTTCTGTCTATCCAGTAAAGCTCCCCTAATTATTCTGGTAATGGACGAGTGACCCCAAACTGCCCAGGGAACGTCCCAGGAATTGTTCTAACTGGAGCTGGACCGGAAATGTGGCCAGTACTTTCTGCTCATGAGGCTGTGGAGGAAGAATCCTGGCACTGCTGATGACCACCTCTTGCTGTCACATTGAGAAGAGACCAGAGTTGAGGACAGAGTTCCAATGATGCTGAAAGCCCTAGTTCTAGGCATCCCAAAGGCCAACTGGCCCCCTGCCCATCCCATGGTATAGCTCCAAGAACCAATGAATTCTGGAATTTAAATGAGCTCAAGTTGGGTTTCTGCCATCCGTAGACAGACCTCAATGGGCTAGGACATTATTAATCAAGATCTTCTATGAAAGTAAAAATTGGTCAGATGCAGCAGCTCACGCCTATAATCTCAGCACTTGGGGAGGCTGAGGCAGGTGGATCACCTGAGGTCAGGAGTTCAAGACCAACCCGGCCAACATGGAGAAACCCTGTCTCTACTAAAAATACAAAAATTAGTCTGGCGGGCATGGTGGTGGGCACCTGTAATCCCAGCAATTCAGGAGGCTGAGGCGGGAGAATCGCTTGAACCTGGGAGGTGGAGGTTGCAGTGAGCTGAGATTTCGCCACTGCACTCCAGCCTGGATGACAGAATGAGACTCCATCTTAAAAAAAAAAAAAAAAAAAAGTAAAAATTATCATTTTTGAAGCTACTCCCACAGCCAGTGTATTTGGACACACTCAAAGAAATTGAGGCAGACACCACCTGGTACGACTGCCATTCCTAGTGAAACATTCATGGCAGCCCACCCAACCTGCAGCAAATGCTGAGAAGCCAATGAGGACAGCTTAAGTTACAAAGAAACTCCCAAAGGAATGTTAAGGGCTTTGGAAATACACTGGTCCCATAAAACCCCAAAAATGCTGAAATTATTTCTTAAGTATACCAAAGATTGCTCTTTAATGCAACAAACCCTTCGTGCTTACGTAAGTCTCCCTACTTCATCTTTGTTTGAAGTTCAAGTTTTACTTTCCATTGGAAACCACCAAATACTTCCCAGACTCTGAAATGAAGAAAACACAGATCTCAGTGTAACCACACATCTTGGACCAAAAAGTCAACAGATAATCAGCCAGAAAAGGTTAGGATGTACTACAATAGCAGTATAGCTTGGAGGTAGGAATCAATGTGATATATGACATAGAGACTAGGATTCAGAGGAAATGTGGAAAAATTCAGCTATTATTCATACGATACCAGATAGCACAGAAATATTCAGAAATTCAGAAACATCAGATGGTTGACAACACATAGGCAGAACACCGGAACGACTCAAATGACTGACCAAATTTTAAATATTTTTTCAAATGGATGTTGGAATTATATTTCCAAATATTTATGACCCAGCCCCCCACCCAGAAAAAAGCCCTGGAAGTCCAGGTTGTTTTGTGGCTCTGTGATGTAAAACTAATACTAGTAAAATTTGCAGATGGTGGATTGAATTTTCCCCAAGGAGGCTGCTGTTGGGTAGACACTGTCTGGGTATGAAAATAACCACCTGGGCTCCCTTCTGACATTTCTCAATATGCATGGGGTTCAATAAAAGTGTTTTCCACAGTTGGCATTGGGTTCTTTAAGGATAACTGTACAAAAAATAAAATCACACCCTAGCTCTTCAGAGTCTGAACTTATTATAAAACACACCAGGGAACGGAAAGAGCTTTACAAACAAAACCTCTGACACCACACGGTGCTTTGTCAGGTCAAAGAGGAACATCAAGGCAAGCAGGTGTCCCAGGTCCCATGGGAGGTGGAGGACAGCCATGGAAGCAGATCATGCCCCACAGACTATTCCTCACATTCCTCACTCTCCAATCCATTTCCCCATGAAACTCTAACTTACTGGATTCTACTCCAGGCCCCAAAGCGCCCTGTTATGTTCACCTAGGGAGGGTGGACACTGATGGAGTGAGGAGCGCTGCCCTAGGCTGCAGGTCCCCATTACTGGTTGCAGCTAATGCTCACTCCTGAGCAGAAAAGCCAGCTGCACCCCTGGGCTCACCTCTCCAGCCATCGCAGCCCCACCTAAATTCCCCGTGGTTATCACCAGCTGTTCTTCCAGCATTTTGATAACAACGCACCATTTTATTCAGATGAAAAGGCCAAATTTTCACGCATGTATGCCAATGTGCTTATAAGGGTACACTGGATAGTCACTGAATACAGTTGTGAATCACATTTTTTCTTCATCATCTCAAAGAAGCCAAATGGTGAAGCCATCCAAATCCCCAAAGGCGAACCACTGGCCAATCTTTAAATGGCATTTGTCAGATTCATTTCTATCCCCTCCAGACTGTCAGCACCACCACCAACTCCACTTGTTTCTGTGCAAGTGCTTTCCACCTCTTGTGAGCTTCAAGTGGTTGCATGTCAGGGTGATCCTCACACCTGGGCTTCAGTAAACTGCATCCTGTGCCAGAGACCCCTGTGTCTCTGGGGTCTGCCTGGGGGCTGCATGTAAGCTTGTCATGCAGGCGACTGCCAGGCATGCTGCCTCACATGAAAAGGTCCCATGGAAAGAGCTTCCATGCTGCCTGGGCAGTTCGCTTTTGCCTCTAGGGACCTCAGGAATTGGCTCCCAACCTCCAGCCAAGTTCGCCTGCACCACTGCACAATGCTGGCAAACTAAGCCTTTCATTTGGAAGTACTCTCATTATTTCAAGGGTTAACGGCTCCTTATGGACAAAGTTTGCCTAGAATGTGTTAGATTCTAGATTGTTTGTTTATTTGCATTTCAGGGGAAATGGAGCAAAGAGAAAGAATATTCATTAATATAGTTTATCTTTCATTATTCCCTTTCATTATCTTCCTACTTTACTCCCTCCTTCCCCACCGCCCACCAACTTGGAAAAGATGTACAAAGCAGAAAAATACAAAAATGGAGCAATAAAATGAAGCATGAAGAAATTCTGTTTCAAAATAAACTGCAAGCAGCAAAACTAAAATCAAACTCTCAAGCCAACAGGAACTGACTGTAATTTGCCCAGAGAATATTCTTAAAATAAATCTCCCTTATCCCTCAAGATGTTTCTGAGACATTTTAAGCTGGATTTTTATTAGTCGCATTCAAGTCCAGTTTCCCAACTAATATATTACAGTCTAGCAGATTGCATTAAATTCAGAAACCACCACTGTAGACACTATGAATTGGCTACCCAAAAGCTATTCCCAGCTTCTTTCTCCCTTGCCTTCTACTACAAAGGCTGGAATAATAAACATTCAGCCATGACGTTTCAGCTTCCCTTGCAGCTAGAATGGTCACATGATCAACTCTAGCCAATGGCAGACATAAGGAAGTTAGTCCTGCCATTTCTAAGAAAGCATTTTAAAGGGGTTAGGTTTGGCTGTTATGGGCTAGTGGCCTTTTGTACCTTCCTCCTTTGTTTCCCCTTGGGATGTCAACATGATACCTGGTGATGCAGCTGCCAACTTAAAACATGGAGTGACAATCTTGAGAATGATGACAGCAAAGTGGAAAATGGAACAAGGCTATGTGTCCACAACCTTGTTAAACCATGGGACAGTCCTGGTCTCTCTGCTCCCAAGTTTACTGGTGAATGAGATAAACAATTCTCTTACTTGTTTAGCCACTGGTAGTCAGATATCATGTTGTCAGCAGCCCAATCCACTGCTACCTAACATCACTTCTGGATTTGTAGAATCAAATCATTTCCTGATTTTTAAATGAGAGCTGCTTTGGTTTAATTTTCATTACTTTCTGTTTGTTATTTTTAAGGGATCCCCTCTGGGAATTTAATTTTGACAATTTCAATGCTTATTTGTCAGTAGGCCATTGACTTGAGTAATTACATCTGCCCAGAAAGTGATGCAGCCATAAATCAGACTGAATTTCACCATCAGATCTGGCTGAATTCAATCATTAGGATTTGAGGTTTTAAAGTTCTTGGCCATTTTGTTTAGGATCCAGTGTAAGCAAAAGCTACTGTTTCAGAGAGAAAACAAGATTCCCCCCCACCCTCCACATAAACCACCAGCTTTCCAGAATGGTTTGGGGAAATTGAACTGGAGGAATTCCATAGATACTTGTATTTATAACAATCATAAGAAAAAACCAGCCCTAAAGAGCAAATGCCTATAGTTGGGAAGGACTCATGCCTTCTGTTGGCAGGCGTCAGAGACCCAACTAGAAGCCAGTACTTTGCAGGTTTTTGTGGAATTTTTTCGCACATTCTTCAAATTCAATTTGTAACCAAGAAATAGTTTCTTAAAGAATGACCATTGTTTGCTAGTCCAGCTAGTCTCAGCCTACTATAAACTGCTTGGCATGCCAGACCAAAAAACACTCCCTGAAAATTTATTCCTTCTCCCAAAATGTGAAAGTCATTGTCTAACTATGCTAAACACTTGGACATTACTGTACCCAAAATCGCCACTCATATTACTCAGAAAGCTCCCTGAAAAACACCCTTAGAAGAGAGGCCAAGCAAAGGTTCTGGAGGGGTAGGTTTGAAACAGAGTGAATGAGACAGACATGACCAGGAGCGAACTACCACATAGACCCAGTGACAACCCCACTTGCTAATGAGCCATATTTAAAACATTACAGATAATTATAACTCATTTAATGATTATGAATGGGCATAGGTAAATTATCAACAAAGAGGGGAAAATATACTACACACCTAATAAGCTAAGAGTTTAAGTTTTGGATCTACTTGTAATATAGCAAAAAATATTTAAGGAAGTAAAAAAGAAAGGAAAGGAGCATTTGCTGACCACCTACTTAGTGCCAGGCATTTCATTCATTTATGGAACAGATATTTACTGAGTGCCTACTATGTGTCAGATTCTAAGCAAGGAGCTGGCAATACAGAAGTGATTTAAAATGAGCTGTGTTATCATAACTATTTTCTCTTTGATCCCCATTTCAAGCCTGTGCACTGCACTCTGGTATTCGCATTTTTATAAATAAGGAAACTGAGTCGCAGAGAGTTAAGTGATTTGCCCAAGGGCACACATCTAGTAAGTGACAGTTGAGCTCAGACCTATCCGAAACTATGGACCATGCTCTTTCTACTATACTTTGTTCCCTCTCAGCTGTAACTGTAATTAAAAGCAGTAAGTTTAAACATGGAGATAAATCAGAACCAAAGATATAAAACTGAAAGCCAATGGTGGCAGCTGAATTCATAAAGACACATGAACTTGTGCCCTGAATGAGATCTTGTGAATGTCAGGATTCCATGCTGCCAAGTCTTCATCTCTTGCTCCTCAGCTTACCCTATGTCCAACAACAGTGAGTGTCTCCTCCTAGAAGCACCTCTTCTCGGGTCCTCCCTGACCATTAGACCAGCTTCTAGGACACCACACTCCCTGGTTTCTCTTCCACTTCGTTGACCACCCCGTCTTGGTCTCCTTTGCCAGCTCCTCCTCCTCTGCCAGAACTCTAAATAGTAGAGCACTGCACAGCCCAGCTCTGGCTTTCCCACTTCTCTACTCCACTCCTTCCTTCTCTACCCATGTAGCACACCTGGTGCTATGACTGCAAAGACTATCCACATGTGGAAGGCTCCTGAATTCCCAACTCCAGCCCTGGCTTCTCCTCTGAGCTCCAGTGTGTCCAACTGTCTACTCAACATCTCCACCCAAAGAACACAGAGGTCTGAGGGATGACAGTTTAAATCTGAAATTTTAGTGAAAGGAGATCCAGAAAAAAAAGTTGCATCACAGAAGCAGGAGAGATTTTCAGGAAGAAGGGGATGTCCATCAGTGTCAAGTCAGGTCAAGGGTGGAAACAGTCCATTTTTCTCCTCTTGAAGGAGAGTGTCCACCACCATTCAAGGCCCCCAAAGAAAGCAAATATGCCACTCAAGTTTCTCTCTATAAATATCAAATTTAGTCCATTTTCTATGAATGGAGCTAATCCCACCTACCTCATAGGATTGATGCAAGAATAAAATATGAAAGAAAATCATAAAACACTCCACATATGTGAGATAATGTCAATATGAGGAATAAATGCCACAGAACACCTGATATCCCCAATCACAACCCAATACAAAATGACCCAGCCTGATTCCCAGTATCTCAGCTCTTGGCCAATTCTCCCTCCGCACACAGCAGAGGGAGCATTGGGTCCTCATTTCCTTCCATCTTGGAAAATACACTTTTAATTGGAATTTTAAAATCTTGACAGTTGAAAGAAAACTTAGATAATCTGATTCAACTTCTCCTCTTCCATCTGCCTATTGATTGTAAATCCAAAATGTCTTCAGTGATTTCCATGACTGGACAGACCCAGTCAAATTCCAACACATTTCCCTACCTTCAAAAGTAAACATCTTTGAATATGCTATTCAATTGGGTGACATAGCGTTACTAAGCAAGCCACTCCCCTGGGAATACAAGTGAATTAATTTGGAGATATGTAAGAAAGGCAATGGGCTTCAGTCTACTGAAGGAAGCACTACATTGGCACATAAAAGATGAGGGTATCTATTAGACATTTACTATCAGCTGAGTGCCACTAACAAGAAACATTATCAGGGCCCAGGGGAAAGGAAGTCCTCCCAAAGCTAGGATAATCAGAGAACAGAGTATGGCATTAATGGAATTCAACGAGCGCTTTTACTAGAGATTTCCCCCATGTGTGGGAGCCCTGGGTCACTCACTGCTTTCTAGGGCTTGAATTCCAAGAGGACACGTAGTCAATCCCTCCCTGTGGTTGTGACCCAGACTATCTGTGACCCCTCTAAATGCTGAGAATTGTTTCCTGTAATGAAACTACATTACAATTTTAGAGTGCCAGTGGACCCCATGGAACTCATCCCAAGGACCCCAAGTCAGAGTCTGCATGCTTGTTAACATGGACACACAATTTGCTCAGATGACATCTAGTGTTCGTCTCCTGAACCTCATCCTCCCTAGGTGCTAGCATTGAAAGTACAGTCATGATGCAGCTGTGAAAATAAGATCACCCCAAGGCCTCACATCCTTTGGGTGTGGTTTGTTTGAATATCAGCAGGTACATATATGGATTCTGAGAATTATTAGCCAAAACAAGATGCTTCAGTTCTCCCAGTCTATCAGAAAGCAGTAGAAGGAAATTGTTGGGTGGGGTGGAAAGTGGTATTAACAAACAGACTGGAGCCAGGGCACATGTTACAGGAAAAGAGAACGTGGTGGTTTTCCATAGCATCAAGAAGGTTGTCAGATCTGTGGCCCATAGACCGTCTGTGGTAGAACAAGGCTGCCCTCATCTCATGACCTGGAAGTCTCAACTAGAAAACACAATCTAGACAGAAAAAAAGAGAAAGGCACATCCAAAATTTTACAGAAAAGGAGAAAAATGTACTGATTTTTTGAGTTTCAGATTGAGTCAGCACCGAAGTGTGCCCACCAGGCAAAGTCCTCAGACAAAGTTGGTGGTTCTTCTTCCTGATCTTACAATTCTGTATGCTTCAATGTAAAAACACTACAGCTGGCAAGTAGAAGTTGATTAGAAAGTCCAAGATGATCCTATATTACTACATTTATTGTATTTGGTTGTCATTTATGGTCACAGCAATTCCAACTTCTTTATTACTAAATCTTTGTAACCCCAGAGCCTAGCACAGTGCCCTGCCCACAGAAGATATGAGTTAATTACTTATTATTTAATCTATCAGTGAAGGACCTAGCCAGGCTTGATCAAATAATTAAGACCACTTGAATGTCCATAGGTCTTTGGAACTCCAGGTTGACAGTTCAGCACAAAATGCATCTCAGCGGCTTATCCCTTCCTCATCTGGGCTACGGCCCAGTGCTGGAAGCTGATAAACTCTTTTGCCTACTGAAAAGGAATCATCATTGATCATTAAAGGAATGTAAATCAAAACCACAACGAGATACCACCTCACGCCAGTCAGAATGGCGATTATTAAGAAGTCAAGAAATAACAGATGCTGTCGAGGTTGTGGAGAAATAGGAACGTTTTTACTGTTGATGGGAATGTAAATTAGTTCAACCATCGTGGAAGACAGTGTGGTGATTCCTCAAAGATTTAAAACTGGAAATACCATTTGACCCAGCAACCCCATTACCGGGTCTATACCCCAAAAAATATAAATAATTCTGTTATAAAGATACATGCACACGTATGTCCATTGCAGCACTATTCACAATAGCAGAGATGAAATCAACCCAAATGGCCATCAACGATAGACTGGATTTTAAAAATGTGGGACATATACACCATGGAATACTATGCAGCCATAAGAAGGAATGAGATCATGTCCTTTGCAGGGACATGGATGATGCTGCAAGCCATTATCCTCAGCAAACTAATACAGGAACAGAAAACGAAACACCACATGTTCTCATTTATAAGTAGGAGCTGAGCAATGAGAATACATGGACACAAAGAGGGGAACAGCACACACTGGGGCCTGTCAGGGGAGGACAGGGGGTTGGGGCAGAGCATCAGGAAAAATAACTAATGCATGCCAGGCTTAATACCTAGGTGATGAGTTGACAGGTGCTGCAAACCACCGTAGCACACATTTGCCTATGTAACAAACCTGCATATCCTGCACATGTACCCTGGAACTTAAAATTAAAATTAAAAATTAAAAAAAGAAAAGGAATCACGTGAGTAAGCACAGCATACGTTATGAATTAAATTGTATCCCTTCCAAAAATATATTGAAATTCTAACCCCTGGTATTTGTGAATGCAACCTTATTGGGAAATTTTGGAAATACGGTCTTACAGAGTTAAGATGGCCAAATCTAATCCCATATGACCAGTGTCTTTATAAGAGAAGACGCAGGGAGAATGCCATATGATGTGGACGCAGAAGTTGGACTGGTGTGTCTAACAGCCAAGGAAACCACAAGAAGCTAGGAAGAAGCAAGGAAAGGCTGTCTTCCAAGGCCTTCCAAGAGAGCATGACCGGCCGTACAGATTCCAGACTTCCAGCTCCAGAGCTGCAAGATAATATATTTCTGCTGTTTAAAGCCACTCAGTTTGTGGTACTTTATTACAGCAGCCCTAGGACACTCACATACTGTGTAAATACAATCTTCTCTCCAACTGAAAATGGACTTCCAACACAAAGCAACTCTCTCACTAATGCATATGCTGACACCACACAGTTAGGGTGGGAGGGAAGCAGGGCACTGTCCCACACTCAGCACCACTCCCTTATTCTGCTGGAGGCCAGTCAACATACATAAATATATTTAGATATATCACATGTAACTAATACCGAAGAAAGCACATCCAGTCATTTAGTAAGTAGTCACTGAGCCTCTGCTATTTGCGGGCAGCATTCTAGACAAGGAGCCTATAGCAGGGAATAAAACCAACAAAATGTCCTGCCCTCATGGAGCTTACATTTCAGCAAAGGAAGACAGTCAAGTATCAAATAAGCCACTAAAATATATGAAATGCCAGGTGTTGATGAGGGCATGGATCAAAATAAGGCAGTGGTAAGATATGCTGGGGGTAAGGATAAAATTACCCTGTTAAAGACAGGGAGAAGTCCAGAAGGCCTCTTGAGAAGATGTTGCACAAAGAACCTGAAGAGGGTGAGGCATCAACCCATAGATTGTTTTTGTTTTTGTTTTTGTTTGAGACAGTGTCTCACTCTGTCACCCAATCTTGGCTCACTGCAGCCTCCACCTCCTGAGTTCAAGCGATTCTCCTGCCTCAGCCTCCTGAGTAGCTGGGACTACATGCATCTGCCACCACGCCTGGCTAATTTTTGTGTTTTTAGTAGAGACAGGGTTTCACCATGTTGGCCAGGCTGGTCTCAAACTCCTGACCTCAGGTGGGTGATCTGCCCTCCTTGGCCTCTCAAAGTGCTGGGATTACAGACATGAACCACTGCCCCCGGCCATCAACCCACTGATGTTCATGGAAGGTTGCTCAGGCAAAGGGAACGGCCAGTTCAAAAGCTCTGAGGCTGGAAGGGGCCTTGTACATTGCAGGACCAGCCAGGAGGCCAGGGGCCAAAGCAGATGGTAGACGGCGAGGGAGGGCGTGGTATGGAAAGGATCATGCACAGTCTGGAAAATTGTTGGGACTCTGGTGTGTATCCCCGAGGGAGTCGGGGAGCTATTGGAAGGTTCTGTGACATTGTGCATCATGAGAATCACTGCAGCTGCTGTCCTGAGATTGGAGTGTTGTGGGAGAGGACAGGAGCAGTGTGACTATGGAGAGGTCACTGCAAAAATCCAGGTAATATGGCTTGGACCAGGGTGGTAACCACACTTGCCTGAGATGCCAAATTGCATGCCATGATTTCTCCATTTACACACACACACACACACACAAAACACTTGCAAGCTAACTGCAGGGATCACAAGCCGAATGGGCACAATACTTTTAAAAATAGGCTTTGGCCAATCTCAAAAGGTGATATGCTGTAGAACTGCATTTATATGACATTCTTAAAATGACAAAATTATAAAATGGGAGAACAGATTTGTGTCTGGGGTGGATGGGAGGAAGGAAGGTAAATGTGGCTACATGAGGAAGCACCAGGGCCTTCTCACAAAACTCTCCTGCGTCTTCACTGTCCTGGCTGGGATGTGGCACTGCAGCTACGCAAATGCCACCTTTAGGGGAAACTGGGTGGAGGGTACATGGTACGTCCACCTTGCTGCTGTCAACCTAAACAACAGAGAGGGAGACTCCAAGAGAAGATGATGTTGATTTAGGAGTATGTATTGCGATGCGAATTTGCATGCTACAGTGAATTATATGCATATTTAAGGAGTGAAAGGAAGGCGAAGGCTTTTAAAGGGAAAATAAGGAAGATGGCAATTGTCTTGAGATAATCATCCTTGGCTACAAGGATCAATGAAGAGGATAGTGCCAGTTGGAGGATGGACAGGAAGTTGCTGGGCAGATGTCAGGTTGTCATGGCCTTTTTCAAGCTTGTAATTTTTGCAGTCTTTGCTGAGAGCTCTTATTATCAGGCATTTGTGCGTGAGAACCCTCCCCTCCTGGCTTTTCATGGCTCTGTTTGTCAGGGTTTTTAGCACAAGTGACTCCATTTTGATTCTGACAACGTTCATGCTTCTTATAATTGAACAGGAATCTATAACTATCTCAAAATTAAAACTTTTTAAAAACATTTTTTGAAAAATAGCATTTAAGCCTAAAGTGAAGTCCAAACCACCGACCTTTATGTCTTAGGGGGAATGGGCACACCAGAATCGGCCATGAGAAACGATCGCTGAAAGCACCCGACAGCGCGGCATTAAGTAAACACAGCCACGCCGGCTTCTCTGTGAAGGGCACACCTAAGCTTTCTGTCCTCTAAGTGTGACTGATACATCATCATGAGCACACATCCATCAGAGGAGGCGGAGCCTTCTCTGCAGGGTGATTTTATTTTATATGTGAGTCTGTGCCACCACGGCAGCTTTCTCCACCATCCCCCAGAGCACCCATACATTTCTCAGAGCTTCTGTCAAAAGCAGCTTCTCCTTCTGATTCTTCAGAAGGGGCTCACAGTGAGCCCGCCTGCCCCAGGTCCTGCCCTCCCCTGCCTGGCTAGGGTGGCTTCTCCTGAGCTCCTAGGACACTACACCTGTCGCACCCCATCCAGCTCCGTGAGTCCCGCCATGGGTGACTGTGGATGAGACTTCACCTCCAGACAAATGTGGGGTCATGATAAATTAGGAGACATCACTGCACACCTTTCCCAGGTACTTTATTAAAATGCTAGCTAACTCCAGTCACAGCACTAGGGCTTAAGGTACCCACTATCCACACTTCTTCAAGAGCGGCACATGCTCAGCTCCACTCTGTTTGCAGACTTAGTAAAAGTCTCAGTAAATTGTGTCCATTCATTTCCTCTTTAAGCCAAGTTACTTACCACTCCCCGCCCATGAACTCCTAAAATTACACAGGGTCTTTCCTGGGGAACCACACTGAAATCAGCACAGACCCATCCCTGGGCCCAAAGCCAATATACTCAACTGTTTAAGACCTGCACTATACGTCAATTCTACCAGACTGTCCACATGTAAATACATGAGACTCATGCTACCCTGGAGCCCTTTCCAAAATAGGACTGTTCTAGAACATATGAGCCGTTTCAGAAAACATGGAACAAAGATGATTCTTCAAATGAGATACAACTGGAGGTGACACGATATAGGCATTTGGTCTATATTGTCATGAAGAAAGCCCCAAACAAGTTAAGCAAATATAGAGGAAACCCCAAACAATGAACAAAAGCCTCAATGGTCCCTTCTGGCCAGAGCCCCATGCAGTACTGGGATTGGCTGCTACCCGACCTCCCACTGACCCAGCGACGTGCCACCTTATGGCACTCCCTCGGTGGCCACCAACACAATGGATTAAGGTCAGACCCCAGGACCTTCCTGAGCTGGCTGCCTCCTATACCTCCAACCCCGAATGCCACCACTGACACAGAGCAGCACTTAGCACAAGCCACCCCGAACATTGCTGGTTCCTTGCATGTGCCTTCACACGTGCAGCAGGGTCTGTTCCTCGACCAGAGATGTCCTTCCTCGGCGTCTTTCTCCAACTAATGCCTATGCTGTTCTTAAAAGGGCTCAAATATAGCTGGCCTTGACCTCCCAGTCAATTCGCCCCCGAGACACCTGTGCCACTTCTGTCCTAGCATGTATCACCTGTCTGCATTATCCTCATCCAGTCCTCCCTGCCTATGTGTCCTCTGACAGCAGACACTATGTTCTTCTGACTTTGTGTCTTTGTCTGACTCCTAGTAACCCTTGCTGAATGGGTGAATGAATGAATGGACACCCTGCAAATGGAGACTACCACAAAGTTAGAGCCGGGGGGCCCTTCACAATACCTAGGTCAATCCCCTCACTTTGCAGATGAGAAAAGTGAGGCCTGAAGAGTTATGACCCACCCAAGGTCACACAGCCAAATTGGTGGCTCAATCAGGACCTAATAAACCAGATGAAGGGACGTGACACCATAAAACAGTCCCTAAATAGCAGAGCCCAGCATTTAAATGGCACATTTCTCCTGAGAAGTTCAAGACGCTTTAACGCTGTGAGCATCAGCCTCACTGCCTCTCTGAGATGTAGGGACTTGTCAATGGTACAGATTAGCCACTAATGTTTCTCAGCATTGTTTCTTGACTTAAATGGTCCAGTAAACAAAACTGAACGTCTTAGCACAAGGTGGTGGCACTTCCAGGAGTCTTCTGGTTAAATACAGTCTCAAAGGTTCAAAGTTGTGATTTCCATAGTAAGGATCAAGCACTCACAGACAGCCCCTGAAATTAACTGGCGAAGAGTTTGGGTAACAGGTTAGACACCAAGCACCAGCTTCAAGGAGCTGACAGGCGAATTTAACAGGACCACCATGGAAAGGGGGCTTCCCACAGTGAGGACCCTGCTCATATCCACAGGCCAAATCCATCTTGTAACAGAGGCTAGATTCACTGCTACTTTTTGTCTTAAGTTAAGCCCTGCTGGAATTCAACACATTTCAGTGCCTCACAGAATCATTTCTCAACAGCCAACAGCAATGTTACAAAACTAAACTCAGGAAGGCATTCTGAGCAGATCAAAGATGTGAGTGTTGGCACTCACACCCAGCCTAGAGAAGAAAACAAGGAGACGCAGTAAAGGCTCAAACCAACCAGAACTGCGGTGTCTGCAGGGAGAGTGTGGGATCTGGACTCCAAAGACTAAGTATTAGATTACAGACTTTGGGAAAACCAGTTAACCTCTCTGACCTCAGTTCCCCCAGTAGCAAGATGAGGATGCTACTGACTTCACAAGATCACTGTGGAAATTAAATTAAATAACAGAGAGAAATGGTGAACTCCGTGACACTTTAACCTGCCAGTTATTATTCAAAGGAAGTAGAAGTGTACACCTAGGAATTCCTCATAAAACTGAAAATAGAATTATGTAGATTGTACTTTATAGATTATAAGGATGCCATAATTAAATCTTTCCTCCACATATAGGAGACCCCAGTAAAAAAATGTGAGCAGCATCTACTTTGTAATTAACATGAACACCTCTCAAGTTTTTTGCTACATTTACAAGTGTAGCATTATTATAATAACTAGAATACATAGTATATAATTATAATAATTAGACATTATAATTGTAATATTACCCTCTCTTTATACAAAAATTAACATTGATGGTAGAGGGGAGACGCTCAGAGAGGACCCATCAGGGCCAAGGAGGTAGTTATTAAGGCCAGTACCCCTGCGACATCCCTTACGCTCACCCCGTCTTCCAGTAGCTGCATCTTTGGTGAAGGCCTGCAGAGGTACCAGCCGCACCCCAACCGCCACTGGGCTTCTGACCCCAGCTGCAGGTCTAGGCAATTTCCTTTCTCACCAATGCGTATTTGAATTTGCTGACACGCAGCCATTTCGACTCTTAATGAGTGATCTGTCCTTTCCCGTTTAATATATGAAGGAAGCGCCAGTAAGTAGAAAAATTGCCAAAAGGCAAGCACTCAGGGAGAAATCAGGCAGATAACTGGATGTTTGTCCTAATTTGCTTATCTCTATAAAGCCGCAGCGACAACCGAGTCCAACCAGGGCTTCACGGAAGGGCCCGCGGGTGGTGGCTTCGGCTCCAGAAGTCCAGGAGCGCCCTCTAAGGGCCTCAGAGCGCAAGCGCTGCCCCGGCTGGGCGGAGGGAGAAAGACGCAGGTTTTTCGTAGGCAAGGATGACTTAGGAGGGAGGAAAACAGGGTGCTCACGAATGTGAATAACCAATACCTTCCTGATTCCAAATGTTCTAACATACATCTACAAAAATTGGTAAAAGAGATGGATGAAACAGTATCCACCACTGTCCCCCAGCGACCCAGCTCTCCTACCCAAAGGCACCAAAGTTTGCAGTTTCATGGGTACTCTAACAGAAACATCCTGCGCACTTACAAGTAAATACATACACATACATATTCCTTTCTCTCCTTTACTTTTATACCTTTAAATACCTCTAATTTTAAACTGAAATAAAAGCTTCTGGTAACAGTTTAATTATAACTCAAAAATCCCTAAGTTCCAAGGGGGACAAAAGAGGTCAAAAGAGGGCTGCTCCTTAATCAGCCAAGGGTGATGGAGCCTCTCCCAAAATGTTGCTTCCAGGCTCCCTGCCTCACCCTCATCCCTTGATGTAGGCAGAATAATGGTCCCCCAAAGATGTCTTTGTCCTAATCCCCAGAACCAGGGATATGGGCACCTCTAGAAGGTGGAAAGGGCAAGGAAATAGATTCTCCCTTAAAGTTTCAATGCAGGCCTTGATTTTAGCCCAGAGGGGCACATTTCAGACTTCTGATCTCTAGAACTATAATAAGGATCATAAATTGGTATTGTTTCAAGTCATTCAGTGTGTGGCAATTTGTTACAGCAATAGGAAACGAATACACTCCCCTTCCCCTCCTGTTTTCAGGGAATGGGCCTTTAGAACTTAAATATGATGTGAATGGTCTTGGTAGGGCATCTTGATCATGCTCTGGAACTGTCTGGTGATAACTTTCCAGGGATGTGAATTGTCACTCTGCAATCCTATTACAACCTCTGATTCCACAGGAATAAATTTCATGATCAACTGATGAACAAAACAGCTCTACCATCTGCCATTGGAGGGCTCCAATGCACAAGATAAAAGGAGAGAGGGTCTCCCCACGTTCTCTCAAAGAGGGCTGAAGGAAGAAGGAAACCTCATAAAGCCACACGCAGGTTGAGCCACAGGCAAGCTTCTAAAGGCTTCCGGAGATGGAAGGAGCCTCCTTCAATTGGTCTATTCTGGAGCGGAGACTAGCCCAAGGCCCCCAGGGGTGCAGGACAGCACTGCCACTCATGCCCAGGCATCCTGATTTTTAGCCTACTTCCCTCCGTATATGCCAGTGTGTTTCAAATGTTTTGGTGTCTGAATTATCTTCTATTCTTGAATTTATGAGGATGCCAAGGAGGTTATGTTTCTGTGAGTTTTATCTATCCTCATTGACTTTGCTGGGAATTAAAACTAAGAAAAGTCTAAAATATGTACTTACTTGTTTTGAAATAACAATAATAAACCATTACATGTTGACATACAAATATATTTATATGAAAAGTAACTGTTTTCCAAAACAAAGAGAAATGAGTGAGAAGAGCAGATTTGTTTCTACATTTTGGCAAATCTTTTTAATAGAGTATCTCTGATCTGCTTATGCATTCAATCTATTGCAATATGTTGTTTCGATTGGAGGAAATCCAGCCTCACACAGATGTATAGCCGGACAACTATTTCAATAGCCTTTTTGGATACTTTTGAAAAATCTTTGATATTACACCAAAACTCATCAAGTAGCCATTTCTTAGAATCTGAAATCAGATGAAGAATTTTTCATATTTTGTTACATTAAAAATCCATTGAGCTATCATGCACTTGGAACAGATCTTTTACCCATGCAAGATTGTTGTAAGGCTATACACTGGTCATTTGGATCTGTTGGTTTATTTGGTTATGCAGATCATCCAAATGTTCACACATTTTATAATATGACATTTATAAATCACATTCATTTATATCACCACTGATCTCACTAGAAAAAAATTTAAATATTGGGAAACTTTCAAGCTTATAGTGGTGGAAACAAGTTGGCAAAATTCTAATTTTCACTTGAAAGCTGAAATGTTATCACTGGCAAGCAATAATAGCAGTTCTTTTACTAGAAGTAGTAGGTTCCCTTTGTTCATTTTTGAGAAAACATCTGCCAAATACCCAAGTCAGAATAACTCTAGTTGGTCTGTTGTCATTTTTTGTGGTAAATACCACATTCCATTAAAAAAAAAAAAAATCAGTTAGCTTAATGCACAACTCAAACAATCACACCAGTGCCTCCCCTTGGGGTTGCCACTGAACTTGGTCATCAGCAGTAGTACCTCATGTGTCCTTCCCATTTATTTACACTATTAAAAAGACAGATATTCAAAGATACAGGGATTTGGTAAAATTAATAATTTTACTGCGTCAACAAGAGCATTCTTAATGAAACTGGCAAATATTTTTTAATTGCAAAGGCCCCACAAAATTCAATGACTACTAGCGCATGGGGATGTCCTTGCCTTGATTCTCTGTAAGGCACCCGCAGTTTACCCATCAAGCTTTTGCACCCTCAGTGCACATGTCAACTGTGAAAAAGAAAACTAGCATCTCAGTAATCTCAGTATTACTTTGAAAATAGTTTCAACACGGAGAATTCCCTAAAAGTTTCTTTAAAGAAGAAAATAAAAATCATCCCTAACCACCTTAAGATATCCACTGTAAATATGCGCATGTGTGAGTACATCCACATGTGTTTAGAAAAATGTATCATACCAGACTGGCAAGGCCATGATAATTTTAATGTTTGCATAGTATCCTGTTGTAGGGATGGATGTGTGTGGAGGAGGGAGCACTGCTTGCTTCTTTTGTTTTACGTTTAATTGACCCTACACTGAAGGGCTTATTCAGATCTTCAGTGTGTCCTGCTTTAAGCAAAGTCCCTCTGGAGCCGTCACTATTATGTGGCCCTGAGTAATTTCCTTACAGAGATTCTGGCCCCAAAAAGGTGGTGAGGATGAGGGCTTGACACAAGCAGCTTGTTTCTCTAGTTCAACCAGAGAGAGGGAGCAGTCTGTCCATGGTGTTGCGTCAAAGGGAGCCCATAAAAGAAATTATGTACCCCATAATTTCATCCACAGTATGGGGAGCTATCTACAGGTTGCTATGTCTGTTTCTATCCTTCTATTACTTAATTTAAATTTAGTAGATTTCATTCTGAAATGTGCTTGTCCTCCTTTGTCCACTTCTAGTCTGGTCATCATTTTACTGTAGATCCCACGTCAACACAGTAGAGAGAAGGACTGGGAAGCTGTCCAGCCCCAGCATTCCTCAGCACAGTGATTCACAGAGCAGAAGGCGAAAGAAGCAAGAGTGCAGATCGCGGTGGGATTCCAGGAGCTCTCACAAACAACCCTGCTCGGACCCACTCACATGCAATCCACGGGCAGGTGGCAGAGGAATCGGGAAGACAGAAGGCTGGAATCGCCACAAAGCCAGGGCAGCACTGGTTTCAGTTTCAGACCATTTTCACAAACAAAAACTCTTTCAGCACTCGGAAAATTTTCACTTAGAAAAACAAAAGCCAGGAGTTGTAGGTGGGGAAGTTGGAAGACTTTATTTAGTTTTATTCCTCTCAAGTACTGTGTAAAATATTCAGTGAATACTCTCCTAGAGATCACTAATGGTAAGAAAAAGACCCTACCACAGGCACTGCCTTTTATGAAAAAGTGGCATTGGCATCAGAATACCTGGCATAAACCTGAACCAAGCACTGGGATGATGTATCTACCAGTCACAAAGCAATGTGACCCCCAACTTTTCTTCCTTGACACCTGAAGTAAGAGAACAGTATATACGCTGATACCCTCGTTGGAATAGTATCTGACAATCATTGTCTGCTTCTTGGATTTCTACAAACCAATGACCGAAAAGCCACAGTTTCAAGTGTAAAAATGCCTGCACGGGAGGTGGGAACAACGGCCGCCAAAGGCTTCGGAATGAAAACCCCACCACAAACTTGTCTCTCTCTGCAGGAAACTTGCAAGAAATCTGACAAGAGCTCGCTAGCATTTTCCGAAAAGCATTGCTCCCAAAGCAAGCATCTATCCTGGCTGCAGCCTCAGCCATCGGGGTAGGGCGAGCTTCTCTGGAATCAACTTTCTCATTTCCCTCTCCCTCCTCTCAAGACAAACATTTTCTCCCAGCTTGAACGTTCCCCGTGGGCGCGCGGGCCTCCTGCCGCCTGGAGCCCGGCTGGCACTGGAGCGCGGCTCCTCCTGAGCGCAGAGGCACCCGACGGCCTGCGGCAGCCCTCAGCCTTTCCCCATGACCTTCTAGAACAGCCCCGCTCTGCCTCCCTCCGGTCTCCCAAGTGCGCCCGTCATCCTGCCTCTGGAGAGGTGAACGCGAGGAAAGAAGGATGACTACCTACGCTCCCGGGAAATTCTGGGCACAGAAAGGCATTACCCCAGCCCGCATGCCGAAAGTCGCCTTTTCCTTTCCTTTTTTCCCCCTGTGCCTGAATCTCCTGGGACACTTAGACGGCTGGAGCCTCCCGACCCCAGGGCGGGCGACGGCAAAGTTAAACGCCAGCGCGCTGCAGTTCCCGGGCGGCGCGGCGTCCCCGCTCCCGCCTCCCACACAGGGCGCCAAGTGCCCCGACCCGCAAGTGACGAGGAGGCACAGGCTAGTGACACGACCCGTAGCCAGTACGGAGCTGGACAACGAGGCCCGAGCGCAGGAGGGTGCGCGGGGAGCGGAGGAGCGCCGGGGGCCGGGGCGCGGCGCGTACCTGGGGCCCCCGCCGAGGAGGCGACCGGGAGCAGGGCGGCCAGGAGCAGCAGCGCAGCCCAGGACAGCCGGCGCGGCGCGCGCAGGGTCGCCCCGGCCTCGGGGGCCATCGGGAGCCCGGGGTGAGCCGGGGCTGGGTGCTCTCGGCTGGCCGAGGGGCGCTGGCCGGAGTCTGGGGAGTGCGGAGGCGCCGCCGTCGGGTCCCCGCCGCCGTCCGTCTGTTCTGCGCGCTCTACGCGGTGCCCGCAGCGCCCCTGCCCCGCGGCGATCGCTCCCGGCCGCGCACCGGCAGCCGCGCTCCGCCACTGAGGCCGCCGACCTCCCGCCGAGCCTTTTAGCCTTGCTTGGGCGCCCCCTGCCGGCATGCAGGGTCGGGGCCGGGGCCGGAGGGGCCGACGGGGGCGACGGGGGCGACGGGGGCGGTGGGGCCCCGGCCGGAGGCGGGCAGGGCGCGGGCCGTAGGGGCCGGAGCGCCCCGGACTGACTTAGCGGTTCTGAACTTGCGGCTGTCGCTGTGCCGGGCCAAGTGGCTGAGGAAGTTCCTCCCCTCGTCTAATCCTCTTATTTTCTGGCTGGGGAAGTCTCCCATCGGGCAGAGGAATACCCTTTGTCCCCTTACATAAACACCTCTGCGCCCCACGTGGGGACTCGGGCCAGGACCCCTCATCCCGTCCCAGCGCTGTAGTTCCTGTGGCTAGCCCGGTCCTTCCACGTCCCTTCCCGCACCCAGCGCCCCCAAGTCTGGGGTTTTCAGTGTCCTTAGACCTTGCTGCGTCTGGCTGTCATTTCTAGGGCATGCACGATGCCAGTTTTCAGTGTGCCTTGGTGCCCAGGCCAAGGACTCAGCGGACCCCGCCTCTCTCGCTTCTGTAATTTTAACGCTGCCCCAGGTCTCTCTATTCCTCCTTCCAGCCTGGAAGCCTCGTGGCCCTCCAGACGGACTCGGAGCGCCCCTGGAGGCTACAGTGACTGGAGCTCTAAGAAGGCCGGGTCCTGGCTGCCACGTGCTGCTGTTCACGGACCGGTGTCCTCGAAGAGCTGACCTGGCTAAACTCATCCCAGCGCTGTCAGTTCTCCCTCGTGACAACCCAAAACTTTACCGGATTTGTGTTCTGCAGAGAGGAAAAAACAAAAAAAAAAAAGCTAAATGAATTGTAAATAGATGAAAACTAGAAATACAGTATCTCTTTGAATTTGAGCACCCAGGAAAGGCGTAAACCTACCGCTTTCCTTTCCAGAAAACTCTCCTGCTTACCAGCAAAGGTTTTGTCTGTTTGTTTGTTTGTTTTGTTTTTGAGACAGGGTCTCCCTCTGCCTCTGCCGCCCAGGCTGGAGTGCAGTGGTGCAATCTTGGTTCACTGCAACCTCCATATCCCAGGCTCAAGCGATTCTCCTGCCTCAGCCTCCTAAGTGGCTGGAATTATAGGCTCCAGCCAACATGTCCAGCTCATTTTTGTATTTTTTGTAGAGACAGGGTTTCCCCATGTTTCCCAGGCTGGTCTCGAACTCCTGAACTCAAGCAATCCGCCCACCTTGACCTCCCAAAGTGCTGGGATTACAGGCATGAGCCACCACGCCCAGCCTAAACACACATTTTCCTGCATTACTCCCTTATATTGTCATGTTTCCCCACATGCCATTTAATGGAGCTATGTGGTTTGTCTCACCAGCAGCCACCCGACTCTTCCTATTTTGGGAGAATTGTAGCTCCCTCCCCAACTCCAACCAAGTGACAGGACCCCTCCTTACCCCCACTCCTTCCCAAAGCCCCACTTCCCCAGTGGCTCAGGGCTCTGCAGTGGCCTAGACAGGGTCACTCGGAGTTGGGACTCTTCTAACAGGGGCTGGTGGAAAGGTCTTTTTCTCCCATCATTCATGGATTTGGAAGGATGGTAGCCATGGCAGGCTGAAACAGCCCTCCTCCCCCAAAAGACATTCCTGTCCTAGTCCCTGGCCCTGTGAATGTCACCTTACATGGTTTATTAAAAAGTGATTAAGCATGTTGAGACGGAGAGATTATCGTGGATTATCTGGGTGGGCCCTAATGCAGTCACATATGTAACTTATAAAACAGAGGAGAGGGAGACTGACACACACAAGAGAAATCCAGGTGAGGATGGAGGCAGACATGGGAGCGATGCACCCACAGCCCAGGGATGCTGGCAGCCACCAGAGGCTGGAAAAGCCTCCCCCAGAGCCTGTGCTGGACTTCAGGCCAGTGGAACTGATTTCAGACTTCTGGTCTCCAAGACTGTGAGACAGCAAATTTCTGTTGTTTAAGCCACCCATTCCATTTGTAATTATTTGTTACAGCGGCCACAGGACGCCAATGCAGTAGCCAGGATGGGCCTGTGGCTCTGGCTCCAGCCTGCAGGGACACCAGCCAAAGAGAAGGAAGCCATGTCCAGAGAGAAGACAAGCGGGTAGAAAAGCGCTGGGCAGGTGTGAGAGTCCCGGGCTCCAGCCTCACCCCTGCGCTTTCTGAATGCTGGTTCTGGGGACAGCATATTCCATTTTGCTAACTTAGAATGAGATTTCTATTTTCTATAACCAATGAGTCTTGGCTAGTGCATTCCCCCCTGTTCTTAAGAGAACAAGAACCAAGATTTATCTTTATTGCTCATCTGTCACCCAAAAGAGGCCATCACAGAACCAAACACAGTAACATCCAGGAAATGCTGAGGTTAACTGCCATTCATTCATTCGTTCAGCAAATACTTACTGTGATCTACTCTGTCCCCAACACTGCTTAGACCCCGGGGATTAGCAGTGACTAAAAGCAGATGAATAGCAGGAGGTAAGTAAAAAGTGGAGAAGGGGAGGCAGCGCTGAGGTCCTTACAGGCTGCAGGAAGGGCTTAGGCTTTCACTCTGAGAGATGAAGGGTGACACTGGAGAATTCTGACGAGAGAAGACATGGGTAAGCAGGCTCTTACAGTCCCAGTGAGGCAAGACAATGCTTGGACATGATGGACAGCAGTGGGGCAAGAGAACCAACAAGGTTCCGGATGCATCTTAAAGGCATGGCTTGGGAGATTTTCTGACTCATTGGATATGGAGAAAAAGAGGATTTGCAATATACCAAGTCACACTATTCTCATGCTGCTCATTAACTCTCTGTTGTGACTTCCGTAATTTCACGATGTCACTCTTTAATTTCATTTTAATGAACTAATCTTGCCATAATCTGTAGATGCACACAGTGAAAGCTCATCAGACATCAGTTTTCTTCCCTGCATCCTCATGAGATGCATGTGCACTTATCTTCCTCCCCAGAATGATACTTATTAGAGCACATTTCTTAGGGGTACATTTCAGAGTGAAGCACAATGCAAAATTACTTCCAGTTTTAGAGTTTCAGAACCCTCAACCATGGGCTGTTTGATATTAAACAAGATTACTGACACTTATGAGTTCTGATTCTGATTTCATTACAAATTTGAGAACGTGTGCTTAATCAAAAGGTATTATTACCCTTAGGTTTAAAAGATCTTAAAGAAAATGGAACTAGGAGTCAGTCATCTGTCCTGAACGTGGTCATCTCAAAAATACGAGCTCACGGAAGTTTTCTTCCTTCTTGTCAGTTTTGAGTCCAATGTCAATACTGTTGTCCTGTGAAAGATTTTAAGATTTTAATATTTTTTCACATAATTTCCTGATGTCCTGATTGCTGTTTCTATTTTGTTCATCAAAACCAAACAGACTGGAGGTTGCTCTGGGGCTAGACAGATGACCAGTCATTAAAATCAATACCTTATTAGCCTGCCTTAGTTCTGTGGTTTTTTCTGACTGCACAGATCAGCTTGTGTCCATATACACTATTTCTGGTTCTAGTTATTTTTAAAATAACCATAGATCCAAGGAGTTCAGTACTCCTCATACACATTGTCGTGGCATTCCTACGTGATAGGGCCAATTAAAATGCTATTCTCGTGTTTCATATGGATAAATGGGAAGCAAGTTCAAATGACCTTCCAGTACAGATTCAAGTAGAGTTTTGAAAGTACGTGTCTCATATTATTCATCTGACATCAAATCTTGTTCAGTCTTCAATTTGGCTCATGTGGCTCTTTAATTCCTTTTTAAGCACCTCATTTGAATATATCTGCATATTGTGACTGCAGTAGGACACTATGCAATACCCATTACACAATAGTGATGTGCTTTTCAAAGACTACACAGAAGGAGAACAAAAGAGAGTGTGCACCTATAGCACTAGATGTGACTGTGGGGAGCTCAGTAAATCAGACACAGCAGATCTGGAGGAACACATCCGTCCCCAGGATTCTATGAACAGACGGAAAAGGGAAAAGAAAATAGAGGCAGGCAAGTAGACACTGCCATCTCAATTTCACCTTGACCTGGGAGAAGGATAATAGAAATAGCTTCTAATTGGCAATAAAATAAAATAATAAAATGATGCTTTGCTACTTTTCTTGAACAGTATTCATTTCGTTCCGATTCTCACAACAACTTTAGAAGCACTATTCGGATTTTACAGGAGAAAACCAAGGCTCCAAGAGGTTGTGTGGCATGTGCTTGGCCCTTTAACTGGTGCGCCTGGGAGTCCAATCTGAGCCTCTAACCCCAAGTGTACATCTCTGTCCACCACACATGACACTCAGAAGGTCCTCTCTCTCTCTCCCATTTTCATTAAAACTATGAGGATCAAGGGAGAGAGGACAAATAAAGGTCTGTTTTGCACACCCCATGTCCCCATGTCCACTGCAGATTTATCAGAGACACTTCCTTACCATCCAGAGAGTGACCAATCCCTCTTGGCAAACAACTACATGAGACCTCAATGTTACATCACTCATGTTCTTAGGGTTTCAAAGATGCAGGCAAGAAATGATGCTTCTCAAAAAAACCCTGCCATGAATCCATCATTGCCCAAAACACACTTCCTCTGCACAACAGTTCTAACATGTTTCCACTGCAAGATAGTGCCAAGGCAATTTTCCTCTGTTGTACAAATCTACCGGGAATTAGTGAAACACAAAGGATTAAGATGTCAGACACCAGCCTCACATATGCACGGTTGGCATGATTAAATAAAAAATCTCACAGATTTGTGTTCTAAGTTTCTGTCCAATGGTCCAGGTCAATCCAGTCTACGTTCCACATATGGAAGAAGATATTCCAATTCTGCCAGCTACTGTTTGTCAATGGGGACAAGAGAAATCATTCATTTAGCTATTCCTTTATAATATCCTTTGCTGAACACCTGTTTTTGTTCCATGCCATGTAGTAGAATCTGGGAATGCAAATGTGACTAAGACACAGACAGCCCATGCTTCAAAGAGCTCACATTCAAATGCAGCAGATAAACAAATAAACAACTGAAAACAGTCACAATCCAATGTGACAAATGCTGCAATCTTCAGGCCATGGAGCTTAGAGGAATTTTGATGAATGTTGCCCAACACTTCCTTTACTTTACTTATTTTCCCACCAAGGAGATTTTTAACGCTATGTCTACTTCCCATAGGCAGACATAGGGGTACGCTCACTCTCTTCACGCTAATCCTATGGAATTAAAAAGAGCACAGTTTGGGGAGGAGACATTAGTAAGTCTGAGTGGAACAAGAGCTCAAAATGTAGTCTTCAAGTTGCAGTTGGCAGTTTGAAAAGCTGGCCCAGCATTATGCTAAGGAAACATATGTCTGGCCGCCTTCCCAGGCTGCATTTTTCTGACTCCCAGCGTCTTGTCAAGAGCAGACCGCAACTGCTAGTCCATGAGCAGTGCAGAGCTGCCCACCTGAGCCCATGCTGGTGTGCACAGGGTGTGCCACTCCAGCCCCTCATGCCTCAGATAGCATGAGGACAGACAGGCACTCACTCTGGAAATGGGGACATTCATTATTTGTTCAGTAGTCCCATAATGAACCCTACCTGAGTACCTGGCCCATGAACAGAGCACAGACCTGTGGTCACCTGTGAAATGACATCTGCACCAGCTGACAGCTGACAGCTGACGGGGGCTTTGCTGTCTCTGCAGTGTGACTGGCCTGGAGGAAGTGATGAAGTAGACAGTTCACCGGTGGTGACCCCAGCCCCTTTCCCTCCTGGGTGGTGTCTCCCTCTCAGGCACCTACCGAAGCACATCATGCCCTTTCATACTGCACCCTTCTCACCACCCATCAAGCCTTCCTTCAAGATCCAATCACCTCCTTCTAACGAGGATGTAAATAAGTGACTGATAAGGCTTTGTGGACTTTTCTCCATAAGGATGTGGTGCTCTGCAGCTCACAAAGTCACAGAGTGTGTGCTCATTCATCCGCACGAACCATAAGGGAGGGTGACACTTCATTATGCCCATTTTACAGAGGCAGAAACTTAGGTTCTGTGTCCAGCCAGCATTCATGCAGTTAAGGAATAGCACAGCTAGGAGGCAAACCCCGATACTCCACCTGCAAACACAGTGCTCTTCGCACAACAGGTCATCAAAACAAGAATTCTCAAGTGTTGAATTAGTAAGTAACAAAATGTCAACAGGGAGGCATTTAGGATGAGGGCCTCTTTTATTTACAGTTCGATTTTCCTGACTTAAGAAAAAGCACCATCTTCTGCATCCTCATTATAACCACTGCTCTCTTGCCATGCTTGAGAAGTGAAGTCGATTTTCCTTACATTCTTTAGAATCTGCACAAAAACATCTAGGAGAAAACATTCTGTGATTCTATAGCATCCAAATCAATGTGCTTCCCTAACACAGCTCACAGATCGTACCTAGTTGTTATTCATATGATGCTCCTGAGACGAAAAAGCAGGCTTGAGCTGTTTTATAGGCAGCCTCCATTCTGGGAAGGGACCTTACTCTCCGTCTAGATTCATTCATGATTTTGTGAGCCCTCAGCCCATTCAGCCTATAGGCCTCTTCCCTGTTCTGGAAGCATCTTTCCCTGACTTCTGACACTGGAGCCTGTCCTGACCTGTGTTCTACTTCTCCTGCCTCTGTTCCTCCATCTCCTCTGCAGTGCTGAGCCCTTTTCAAGTCTCCTTCACCCCTCGCCCTAGAAATCCCATCCACGGTCACTCCAGTCACTCTGCCCTTTCCGTCTTGGGGTCACCTTGCTGCCTCTTCACAGAGATTTTGCACCAGCTGATCCCATCCCCTGTTCCTTTCTGCCTTTCCACCTATCCTTCAAAGCTCAGCTTTTATTAGAGTTTCCCTAGAACCCTTTGACCCGGTAAAATCTCCCCTTTCTGCTCGCTCACAGCACCACAGAACTTACTTTTGTGGTCCTTCCCATGGCTGAATTTTCATGCTTATCTCCAAGGCTACTCATCCGTCACCCAGCTTGACTGTAAGCTTCATGAGGACTGGGATCACATCTGTTTTTGCTTACCTTGTATCCCTATAGCCTGGCGTGTGACCTGAATCATAGCAGGAACTCAGTAGACATTTGTGAGTTCGTGTGTACAAGCATGCATACACGAAGGATCTTCTTTATTCAGTAGTACAAACTTGGTAGAATGGTGATATGGTTTGGCTCTGTGCCCCACTCAAATCTCATGTTGAAATGTAATCCCCTGTGTTGGAGGTGGAGCCTGGTAGGAGGTGATTGGATCATGGGGCTGGTGTCTAATATTTAGCACCAGTCCCATGAGATCTGGTTGTTTAAAAGTGTGTAGCACCCCACTTCCCACCCTTCACTCTCTTCCTCCTGCTCCTGCTATGTAGACGTGCTTGCTTCCCCTTTGCCCTCCACCATGATTGTAAGTTTCCTAAGGCCTCCCCAGCCATGCTTCCTGTATAGCCTGTGGAACTGTGAATCAATTAAACCTCTTTTCTTTATAAAGTACCCACTTTCAGGTATTTCTTTATAGCAGTGCGTGAATGGACTAATACAACTGCCCTCTGCAAGAAGTCAGTGTAAGCTCGGACCTATTCCCTGCTGCAGCCCACTCCCACCCAGACCCTGGCTGTACCCAGTGTGCATAAGCAGCAACTCGGCAGACAGATGTCCTCAGGCCGAGAGACACTCTGGCAAACACAGTTTAAAAATGTTAAATTTCTCATTCTGGGCTACTGGTACAGTGAGGCTAGCAATTTGTAAAAGGATATTTATATATTGTTTCTAAGGTGAAGGAGGATAAATGCAAGTAATTTTGTAGGAAATTCAAATTTTTGTATTAATTAGTGACACTTGCCCTGTTTGTTGTTTCTTTCATTCATTCAACAGTTAGACACTGAATGCCTTGCAATTTGCTGACATCCTAACTTCTCTAATCAGATTGTGCAGCTGGTTGGGCAAATGTAATATTAACCATTGCTGCCAGGAAAATCTCTCTAAACTCATATAATGTGATTAATCACCTTGGCCAACAGGTCATATTAGAAAGGTACCAACTGAGGGAGACTTCTCAGACCATCTCCTTCTCTTCTAGTTCATGCTTGAACAATTACCCAACTATGTGACAGGTTTTGTTTGTCTGTTTTCAAAAAAAAATTGTGTTCTGGTTACTCCAAAACGTAGTGACTAAAAACAATAATTGTACATTATCTTTCTCAGTTTCCGTGTGTCAGGAAGCTGGAAGTGGCCTGGTTGGGTAGGTCTGGCTTGGAGGTCCCTCATGAGTTGCATGGGCTTGGGCTGTCATCATCTGAAGGCTTGACTGGGGCTGGAGGATCCACTTCCCAGCTAATTCACTCCGGGCTGGCAAGTTAGTGCTGGCTGCAAGGTGGGGCCTCAGTGCCTCTCCACAGAGCTGTTTGAATATCTTCAGAGCATGGCAGTTGGCTTTCCCTGGAGCAAGTAATGCAGGAGTCCAAGGCAGAAGTGCAATGCCTTTTCAGACGACCCTCAGAAGTCACCCACTGTCACTACCACCATATTCTATTGGTGACACAGACCAGCCTTGATTCACCATGGGAGTAGACTACACAAACGGCATGAAGACCTTTGGTGGATCATAGAGGACCAACATGGAGACTCACTGCCACAGGCTGACACCACAACAAGACCCCTGCTTTCTTGCATATTTTCCGGCTCACTGAACCAAATGATTTGTTTTCCTTTGACTCTCCTCTGGGCTCATTCACCTTTGTTCTAGCTGAGGCTTTGCTGCTAGGAAAGGTACACGCTTGCACAGCCCTCTCAGGCCTGCTCCAGGTGGGTCATCGTGATTGTAAGTTTCCTAAGGCCTCCCCAGCCATGCTTCCTGTACAGCCTGTGGAACTGTGAGTCAATTAAACCTCTTTTCTTTATAAAGTACCCACTTTCAGGTATTTCTTTATAGCAGTGCAAAAATGAACTAATAAAACTGCCCTCTGCAAGAAGGCAATTCTGCTCCTCTAGGCCTTTTCCCTCTTATTTACACCCTGGCCTGTGGTGCCTCTCTGTCAGTGTGTCCCTGTTCTGTGTCCCTGAGAATATTTTAAAACTAAAGTTTAGCCAGGCATGTTGGCACAAACCCATAGTCCCACGTACTCAAGAGGCAGAGACAGGAGGATCGCTTGAGTCTAGAAGGTCAAGGCTGCAGTGAACAGTGACCGCGCCACTGCACCTCAGCATGGATGACAGTGAGACCCTGTCTCAATAAATAAATACATAAATGCATAAGACTAGATTATAACCTTATTTGATTTTACAGCATGTATCCTTCTGTGTTCATAAAATATGACATACATTGCAGCTCATAAGTCCTATACAGTGGCCCATCCAGGACAGACTCCATTTGCAGCCTCATTTCATTTAATGGGACCCCCTGTGCAGCGTTTGCAGATGGAAACAATGCAGGGTTTCCCTCTTTACTGCTCTGATAGATCACCCCTCCTCTGCACGCTCTCACGTACTTCCCTTGGCCTGGAAGGCTCCCACTCATTTTTCCCTCACTTAATCAGTTTACTCCAACAATGTTTTACAACATTTATTCAAATCTTTTTTTTTAACTTTTTTTTTTTTAGACAGAGTCTCACTCTGTCGCCCAGGCTGGAGTGCAGTGCACCATCTCGGCTGACTGCAACCTCTGCCTCCCCAGTTCAAGCAATTCTCCTGCTTCAGCTCCCTAGTAGCTGGGATTACAGGCACATGCCACCATGCCCAGCTAATTTTTTGTATTTTTAGTAGAGACAGGGTTTCTCCATGTTGGCCAGGCTGGTCTTGAACTCCTGAGTTATTGCCTCCACTTCTTGAGAACCTGGAACTATGGGTTTGTGCCAACATACCTGGCTATACTCAAGTTTTAAAGTATTCTCAGGGACACAGAACTCCTGACCTCAGGTGATCCATCTGCCTCGGCCTCCCAAAGTGCTGGGACTACAGGCAGCAGCCACTGCGCCTGGCTGCATTTATTCAAATCTTATGCCACTTCACATAGTTTATAATCACATGTCCTTGCTCCTGACTTCATTGCAAACTCCCACACCTATTTGGTACCCATAGGAACCACTAAGAAAGCAGAGAACACACTGGGCCTTAGCAAAGCATTTTCAAATACCTTCAATGAATTTTTCAACGAACACTCATGGGATACCTACTACGCACTGAGCACGGTGATAAATACTGAAGGCACATTAGGAAGAAACAGTGTCTGGAATTATTTTTTAGATGAATAGTATTTTGGTATCAACAAAGTACAAGGCCCAATCATGTATTATTCACTTTAAAGTATGACTTATCTGCATGAATTAATAAATTTATTATCAAAAAGAAGTTGAAATATAGCAATGTGGTTGCTTTGTGAGATGGTTTGGCTCTGTGTCCCCACCCAAATCTCATGTCAAATTGTAATCCTCGGTATTGGAAGAGGGGCCTGGTGGGAGGTGGTTGAATCATGGGGGCGGATTTCCCCCTTGCTGTTCTCATGATAGAGTTCTCACAAGATCTGCTTGTTTGAAAGTGTGTAGCACCTCCTTCTTCTCTCCCTCTTCCTCCTCCTCCAGCCATGTGAAAATATGCCTCCTTCCCCTTCGCCTTCCACCATGATTGTAAGTTTCCTGAGGCCTCCCCAGCCATACTTCCTGTACATCCTATGAAACTGTGAGTTAACTAAACCTCTTTTAAAAAATAAAAATAAATCACTTAGTCTCAGGTAGTTTTTTGTCCAGTGCAAGAACAGACTAATACACTTTGCATATTGCAAGAACTAGCAAACTCCTAAACAAGACTAATTAATCAAGCTGAAAATTCTTTTCATACAGTTGTTTGCTTGGTTTATAGCCTAGCACAAAAATGTCACTGAAGTATATTTTAAACAGAAAGATGTCTTGTTCTAACTGTTGGCAAGAAATAAAATATGCCAAGTATCAAATATCACAAGGAAACTTGAAACTGCTGAGCCACCATATCAGATTATTATTACAGGTTCTCCAAGAAGACACACTCACCAGTATTCTCAAACTAGGAAGGAGAATCTGCATGGCAAGCATGGCCCCCCATCCAGGGACTGAAGGACCCACTCCCTGTATTACCTGTCCCTACCTTGCTGTGATGCCCTGAGCCCTGAGCTTCCCGTCATTCATTCAGGATTCTGTTTCTGGCTTCGTTTCCTCTTTACTGAAACTCACTCAGATCAGTAAGAGGAATCATCCACTGAGTACATCCACCTCCAGTCCCACCTTCCATCTGCAAGTCTGACAGGAGCAGCTGGGTGGAATTGTGTAGCTGTGACCACCTCAGACATTTCTCCACTGTGCTCCTTTCAAAATACTTAGGATCCTATAAGTGTATTTCACCTTTATGTCGAAAAATTATTCAAGATAGGGTTGGAGTGAACAGAACAGAGGATTGACTACAAAAATGAAACAGGACCTGACTTCAAAAAGCAGCTTCAGAGTAGTGGGACAGAGAGATAAGAGAGGAAAAGGAACTGTAAGACAAAGTAATTAATTCCCAAGAGAAGGATATGTATGTATGTGTGTCTACACACATACACATATAGATATACATACATATTCATACACACACACTGCTTAATGCACAGGAGACATGAGACATGTTCAGGTGAGGAGACCAATGACAGGTGTCTTGAAACAGTCAGTGTTTGAGACAGACCTTGCAGGAAAGATAATAACCAGGGGAAACAGCGATGGCAGGACAGTGTCATCACCAAGACCAATGCAAGGAAGGAAAAGGAGAGAGTTAAGAAGTGGAGTT
This sequence comes from Macaca mulatta, assembly GCF_049350105.2. Classification (NCBI taxonomy): domain Eukaryota; kingdom Metazoa; phylum Chordata; class Mammalia; order Primates; family Cercopithecidae; genus Macaca; species Macaca mulatta. Next base: position 12,845,946 of record NC_133409.1, read on the forward strand.
GGCTGGACTGGAGGATGCATGAAAGGGATTAGCAGGGGATAGGGTTTTAAAGATGGGATAGAGCTCATTACAGAAAAACTTAAAGGCAGGACTGGGGAGTTTGGGTTTACTCTGAAGGCAAGAGGAAGCCACTGAACAGCAAAGTGTATCAACTGTGTCTCATAAAGGAGCAGTGAGGTATGAGTGAGACAACCTAATGGCAGTATCTTCAAAGAGATGACAAACCATACAAACCTAAGGGATTTACACTCTAAAAATCATACTTGTGCTCCAGAAACATTAATTATGCAGCTAGCTGCAGGATTGATTGGCAGGAGGAAAGAATCAAGGGAGAGAAGGAGTTAAGAGGCCATTACAATAATCCCAGTAAGAGGTCAAAAAAACCTGATTGAGGGCTTCATCAGAGAAACAAGTTCTTAGACAAGATACTATGGAGGTAGAATTAACAGAATATATGTGTGATGGGGGCATTGAGGGGTCTTTGGGCTTACCACAGACAGAGACTAAATCTGAGCACCTCTGACCCCCACATCAATCTGTACTCCTGCCAGACGTGGGGGCTCACACCTATAATCCCAGCTCTTTGAAAGGCAGAGGTGGGCAGATTACCTGAGGTCAGGAATTTGAGACCAGCCTGGCCAACATGGTAGAACCCTGTCTCTACTAAAAATACAAAAAAATCAACCAGGCATGGTGGCATGTGCCTGAAGTCATAGTACCCAGGAGGCTGAGGCAGGGGAATCGCTTGAACTTGGAAGGCGGAGGTTGCAGTGAGCCAAGATCTTACCACTGCATTCAAGCCTAGGCAACACAGCGAGACTCTATCACACACACACACACAAAATCTGGACTCCTGAGTGTTCTAGGTCAGAGACATCTTCTGTCACTAACAAAAGCAAACAGAAAACCTCTTTGGAGGAAAACATCCTTAATTTAGGCCCTCAGGATTTCCACAACTTAAGATCAATAAAATATGAGATCATAAACCCTCAAAGAAATAAACACTATGAGAAGAGCCAGCCAAAATAAGATATGGTTCCCAGGTTTTCCAGATATTAGTATTTATTAGATTCAAAACATAAAATAATACATGACATGTTTAGAAAAATAAAAATAAAATTAAAAACACACAATGTTTTGAGCAGAAGCTAAATATAAATTATAAATGAAAAATATTGCCGTGGGTAATAAAAGCTCAATGGATAGCTAAATAGTAGATTAGATATGGTAGAAGAGAAAATTTGAGAACTGGAAGACTAGGTTAGAAGATACTAAGATTATAGCACAGAGGTACAAGCAAATGAAAAATATGAAGAAGTAAAAAGTTATAAAAAAATAGAATCAATAAGTCTAGCACATGTCCAATCAAACTATCAGAAGAAAAGGGTTGACAGAATAGAGAAGAGACAATATTCAAAGAAATAATGGCTGAAGACTGATGAAAGATGTAAATCCACTGATATAGGACACACAACAAATACCAAGCCAGATAAACATAACAAAATCAAGGCACACTGTATTGAGGTTAAGAATACAGAATGTAAAAAAGGTGATTAAAAGCAGCCAAAAAGTAATGAGAGAACATCTGCAAAAGGACTAAAGTTAACAGCAGACTCCTCAACAATAGGCTGAAGATGGTGGAATATCTTCAAACTTTAAGAGAAAATAACTGCAAGCTTAGAATTGTATACCCAGCAAAATTATCTTTCACGAATTAAGTAAAATAAAGGCATTTTCAGACAAAATTTGGGAGTACTTATTACCTACAGAACTCTACTAAAGAAACCTCTACAAGTACTTCAGGAAGAAAAGACTGACCTCAGAATAAAGGTCTGGGATGCAAGGAGAGAAACAGTGGACAAAGAATTGTGGAAATGTGCAGGTAAATCTAAACAAAGAGCAATTGTACAGTATAATTTTTAAATGTTTAATCATAGGGTTTGAAAAGAAGACAATACACAAAATATGTGGTTTTTTGTTTGTTGTTTGTTTTTGAGACAGAGTCTCTTACTTTGTTGCCCAGGCTGGAGTGCAGTGGTACAATCCTGGCTCACTGCAACCTCTGCCTCCTGGGTTCAAGGGATCCTCCTGCCTCAGCCACTCAAGTAGCTGAGATTACAAATGCGTGCCACCACACCTGGCTAATTTTTGTATTTTTAGTAGTGACAGGGTTTCACCATGTTGGCCAGGCTGGTCTCGAACTCCTGACTTCAAATGATCCACCCACCTTGGCCTCCCAAAGTGCTGGGATTGCAGGCGTAAGCCATCATGCCTAGCCAAAGACAATACACAAAAGATGTGAATGAAAAAGAATGAAATCAGTTGGGTATGCATTGTTAAGCATGTTCAAATGAATTTCTATTGTTCCACAGGGAAAATGGAAAGTAAACTGTATAGTTTTTTTCATTAAATATGGCAAAATTTTAAGAGTAACAACTAAAAACATAGTGTCTAACTTCTAAATAAAGAAGAGGATGTCAACATTCCCTCTTCAAATATTGGTAGATAAACCAGATAAAGTAGTAGAGTATAGAAAATTTGAACCAAACAATTCCAAAGCTTAGTTTAAGTTTGGTTTAATGGTCATATATAGAATACACACTATTCTCAAGCACACGTGGAACATTTATGAAAATTGGTTATAAATTAGGCTATAAAAAGTCATATCAAATTTCAAAAAAATAATATTATATGTCTAGACTATGTTATCTCACTATAGTGCAATGGAGTCAGACTTAAAAATCAAAATTTAAAATACATTTTCAGAAATCAAACATAGACAAAATCATAATACAAACTTTTAAATGCTCAGAACTGAACAATAATAAATCTTGTACATCTCATAACCGGTAGGATATTGCAAAAGTGGAACACATATAGCCTTAATATTTATATATGAGGATAATATATAGCCTTAAAGGTAAGGTTATATATTAGCCTTAAATATAGCTTGTATTTAAAAATACAGGATTGAAAACAAGCTGAATACCCCGTTAAAAAATTAGGAGAAGATAACAAACTCGTTTTTTAAAAAAAGGAAGGAGATAATTAAGATATTATGAGACATTAATGAAAAGGAACACAAAGGTACCATGGAGGGCATAATGCAACAAAAATGGTTCTTAGCTAAGGCTAATATAATTGCCATATATTTAATGAGACTTATTTTTTAAAAAAGATAGAATGCACAAATGAAGAGTAGTAAGATTTAAAGGAGACACAACCACACAAAGAGTAGATATTAAAATGAAAAGGCCAGGCGTGGTGGCTCTTGCCAGTAAACCCAGCACCTTTGGGAGGCCAAGGGGGGTGGATCACCTAAGGTCACAAGTTCGGTTAGAGACTAGCCTGCCCAACATGGTGAAACTCCACCTCTACTAAAAATACAAAAATTAGCCGAGGGTGGTGGCACACACCCGTAATCCCAGCTACTTAGGAGGCTGAGGCAGGAGAATCACTTGAACCTGGGAGGTGGAGTTGCAGTGAGCCGAGATCACACTACTGCACTCCAGCCTGGGCAAAAAGAGTGAGACTCCATCTCAAAAAAAGAAAAAGAAAAAGAAAAGAAGATTGCAATGAATTATCATACTTATTTTGTCTACCTATCATAATTACTTCATCTGCTTATCAAATGTTATGTTAATAAATTTGAAAATTCATATAAAATAAATTCCTGGAAAATTATAACTTATAAAATTTGACTTAAAAACAATGGGAATAATCAATCAATCCTGGAATTATTAAATAAATGTAATTAGTAGTTAAAAATCTTCCTATAAAGAAAATAGCAGGCCCAGAAAACTTTATGGACAAATTCTAAAAACCTTTCAATAAAAATTGTTCCAATCATCTGGAAAGATTGGAACATTTCATTTAGAAAAACTAAACAATCCCCTAGTAGCATTCTTATGAGGTTAATATAGCCTTGATGCCAAAACCAGACAAAGATGATATGACGAAGGAAAATTACAGATGATTAACTGATAAACATTGATACAACAATTCTAAACAGCTTTAACAAACCAAATGCAGCCAAGTCTGATCTTGTCCAAATTTGCTCTGTCCCAGGAATTCAGAAGAGGTTTAACATTAGAATAAATGTAATTTATCACATTTAATAGATTAATGCAGAATAACCATATGGTCTTTTCATTTGACTCACAAAAAGTATTTGATAAAATTTAACATCTTTAAAAAAATCTTAAACTGAAAACACAAGAGAGATTTAATAAACTGATGAATAGCATCCCTAAAGAACCTACAGCAAACATCATTCTTAATTGTGAAATATGAGAAGCTATGGATGTCCACTATCTTGGGGTCTATTCCACACTGGAGGCCTTGGCAAGGAGCCTTTATCTACTTCAAGCCCTTGGCAGTTTCTCCTGCTGTCCGTTGCATTGCTTGGCACATGAAAGACAATCTTTTCCACGTATCTTAGTAACAAAACAACACAACTTTATTTACTTAAGTAATCTTGCTTTCTGAGATCCTATAAAACGTCCTATAACCATATGGGGGTTATTGATTTAATTTTGCTTTACATATTTATTTACATTACGTTACCATTATGTATTGGATGTCAAGGATTTTCAGCAACACTCCTGTTCCTATGTAAAACCTTGAAAAGTCCTCGTTCCAGTACCATAAATCTCTCTCCTCTGGACAATTTCCTTTTTTTTTTTTTTTTATCTCAACCAAAGTAGGTGAAGTGAGGAGACAAAAATCAAATGTGTAAATGTTTTCCTTTGATTTTACAGGAAATGTTTCAAGAAGTTGGGTGTGGGCATGGCTTCATTTCTTCACACTGTCCCCAGTACACACAATTGTTGGTGACTGTGTATTCGCTGCGGTTCATCTTTACTTATGTTCATCTTTTCTTTCTTTAGATTTTCCAAAAATCACCTAGACATTTTTTTCCACACAGGCAAGGAGCCCTCTGTGCACATAGGACATTATTTTAGTGATGTTATCTGCCCAGTTAGAGAATCTGAATTCTTTTTCACATGCCTTCAATTCAAATCACAAATTATGCTACATCTACAGATGGTTTTCCTAAGAATAAAGTAATTGGCAAACATGATGTTAATTAAAGGAACTTTTTGTATCATGCCTGTCTATTCTTTTGCTGGTGTTTGCTGGTGATGTCATTATTTACAGTTGCTAAGGTGATCATGTAAGAATGCTTGGTTTTGGAATACTTAGTGTACAAGTTTGTGGCTCACAACCTTATGAATCCACTTACAAATGAAATTGATTTGACATTAGATCATTTTATCAGTCATATCTCTGACAAGTTAATATAAGCCAGTTGTTTTTTGGCAATAATAAATAAGTTATTTGTTGGCCAATCCACTATTGCAGGCAGCATTTCCCTCACTTGAAAGTAAGCAACATCACTCTATCAGGAAATTGAAGTGGTATTGCATTAGGAAAATTGAATAAAAGGAGATTCTGTTCATAACACCACAAAACTATTTAAAGCAAATCAAAATAAAAATGAAGCCCAGACGCTTCCAATTGTGGGTAGAAATACAAATGCTACCTCCTACTGGAGAACAATTAGAGGTATTTGTCAAAATATTAAACGAACATATCCTTTAGATCATTGGCAAACAATAGAGACACAGTCCGGCTAAATTAAGTAAAAAACTAACAAAAAACACAGGGTATTTGAAAAATGTGGAAGAGCTCCCTGGATTAAAGAAAAGGCTGAATAACAAGGTCTCCAGAAAAACAAGATCAGAAAAGCTCTAGTGCAGAAACAGTTGCCAATTTCTCTAAGGCACCTCTTTCTGGACAAATCATTTCCAACGATTTTCCATTTTTGTGTTTCTTTTCTTTTGTTTTTATTATACTTTAAGTGCTAGGGTACACGTGCACAACGTGCAGGTTTGTTACATATGTATACATGTGCCATGTTGGTGTGCTGCACCCATTAACTCGTGCAACAACATGCCAACATTTTTGTGTTTCTTGAAAATTCAAGTTCCCAGGAGGAACCATCTGATTGGGTTAGTTTAGGTGGCATGACCTCCCTTCTCCACAAGAGGGCGGCATACAGAGTTCTCTGGACGCCGGACAAGCACAAACCACATGGATTTGTTTCAACAGAAAAACAGAAGACAAAAATTACAGATATTTTCTTATTACATCTCCATTTCTACCAAAAGAAAATGGAGGTGTTATTATCAGAAAGAGAGAGAATGGAAGACAGGCAGATAAAAACACTTGCTCAATCTTCTTTGCAATAGTAGCTGCACTACAGTGACTGTTCCAGACTGTTGGTCCAAGTCGAACTTGCTACCTCAGATATAAAGAAAATGTTCATTTAATATTTTGACAAATCCTTCTAATTAGAGAACAATTAGAGGGATTGGGGACATTCAGAACCAACACTGGTTTCATCACCTGTTTTCTGATCCCACCCCCTCCGCACCTGTCCTTGGCTGCTTGAAACACCTATTCACCCTTAAAGACTCAGCCCAAGGTTTACCCGCTCTGAGAAACCTTTATATCACTGACAAACAATAGAGACACACTCTGGCCAAATTAAGTTAAAAACAAACAACACAGTGTTCGAAGAATATGGATGTCACACAGATGATGGATAGTGTTTTTGTAATATTACTTTTAATAACAGAAGTAAAAAGAATACAGAGTCCCATCAATAAAGCCGCAGTTACGCAAAGTATTGTTCATCCAGACTATAGAATTCTGGGAGCCACTAAAGTCAATGGAGTGAAGTTACACGGATGCAGGAAGCCCTTCAATGTGTATCAGCAAGTGGATAAAGGAAGTTTCAGAAGAGCTTGTGAAGTCTAAACATGTTTCTGTAGAACTATAAATGATACACATTGAACAGGAAAACTCATGAGATCTAATAAGAAAGCTTCCTTATTTTTATCTTTCCTGTTCCTTTAAAATATGTACAGTGGGAAAAGTTCTTCCCCTGACTCAGGGAGGAAACCCAGGCAGTGTCACAACTCCTGTGAATTTGTGAGTAATAAATAAATCCTATGGTTGCTCTAAGTCAGAAACACAGTGTCAATTCAGTGACTACAAATGTCAAATCCTATGTAACAGGCTGGGCGCGGTGGCTCATACCTGTAATCCCAGCACTTTGGGAGGCCTAGGTGGGCAGATCACGAGGTCAGGAGTTCCAGACCAGGTTGGCCAACATGGTGAAACCCCATCTCTACTAAGAACACAAAAATTAGCCAGGCGTGGTGGCGCGTGCCTGTAATCTCAGCTGCTCAGGAGGCTGAAGCAGGAGAATTGCTTGAACCCGGGAGACAGAGGTTGCTGTGAGCTGAGATCACACCACCGCACTCCCGCCTGGGCAACAGAGCGAGACTCTGTCTCAAAAAAAAAAAAAAAAGGTCCTATATAATAATAAAAATTCCAAAGGATTTAAAAGTGGATTCTCTGCTACCGCCCAGCTGGAGCTCATTGTACCTGGAAGACTGCAGAGTGTGAAGCCTTCTCTTCCTTCCTTTGCTTTTTCCAGACCCTTCCAGAGTCAAGGTAAGAAAAGGAGTAGGAAGAACAGGAACAGGAATGTTCTTGCCCAGTTGGAAATGTTTTAGGCTCGCCTCACTCTCTCATACGTGCCTCTGTGAGTTTCTAGAGGCCTCTCTGGGAAATATTCCACAGGGCTTTACACGATGCTGGCTGAATGCTTGCGTCACATGGCTGGCGCCTTCCCTGCTCTTCTTCAGGAGTCTCACCCACGCGGATTCTCAGCGTTGGCAATCCAGTTAGAATTTAATCCCGTGAGACGTGTTTTGGACTTCTGGCCTCCAGAACTGTAAGAGAAAACATTTGTGTTGTTTGAAGCCCCTGTGATTGTAGGGATGTGTTACCACAGCAAGAGGGAACATGCACCTAGACTGGGGAATCTCCTGTATTTCTCAGACCCCTTGCATTTAGCTCAGTGGGGAAAGTGACTGAGTTTGAGTTCTGGCCAGTGGAGTGTAATGAAAGTGACATGCATGACTTCAAGTCCTGGCAGGTAAAACATCCACAGGACTGTCCATGCTTCTAGTGGTCGGCCTGTAGAATGGAGAAAATCCAGCAGCAGACTCTGAGGCCCTTGGGGACAGCCGAGCCAACAGGAGGAAGGACCCTAAGTCCCAAAACACCCCTCACTCTGTTGTGCATTACAATCTGATATGAACAAGAAATACACCTTATTACAGTAGGTCACTAAAATCTTGGGACTATGTTAAAATAGCTAATGTTTAATCTACTTTGAACACCCAGAATTCTATTTCTTAAATGGTAAGAAATACGTAAGAGCAAATTCTGGTTGAACTTGACCAAACTACTTTAGGCCAGTTTATTTCCTGGTTTACTTCCCAATAGCTCAAATATCTACGGCAGGTAAATCCACACGTGATCTCCTAAGCCTAAGTGTTGAAGCCAGAAGTGGGCAGTGAACAATGACAGCTGTCTTCTCACACAAGTTGTATTGGTCAGTGTTCTTCAGAGGGGCGGAACTAATAGGATAGATGTATATATAAAGGGGAGTTTATTACAGCGTATTGATTCACACGATCACAAGGTGAGATCCCACAACAGAGTGTCTGCAAACTGAAGAGCAAGGAAGCCAGTCCGAGTCCCAAAACCTCAAAAGCAGAGAAGCCGACAGTGCAGCCTTCAATCTGTGGTCAAAGGTCCAAGAGTTCCAAAGCTGAGGAACTTGGAGTCCAACGCTCGGGGGCAGGAAGTATCCAGCACGGGAGAAAGATGGAGGCCAGAAGACTAAACCAGTCCAGTCTTCCCACGTGCTTCTGCCTGCTTTATTCTGGCCGAGCTGGCAGCTGATTAGATGGTGCCCACCCACACTGAGGGTGGGTCTGCCTCTCCCAGTCCACTGACTCAAATGTTCATCTCCTTTGGCAACACCCTCACAGACACACCCAGGAACAATACTTTGCATCCTTCAATCCAATCAATGACACTCAATAAATATTAGCCATCACACAAGTACACTGGGTCCTCATTATTCATGGTTCAGATTTGTGAATTAGCCTACTTTATAAAATTGAGTTGTAACCCCAAATCAGTGCTCATGGTGCTTTCAAGGTCATTCTCAGACATGTGCAGAGTGGTGAAAAATGTGAATCACCCAACTGACACATTCTCAGTTGAAGTCTAACAAGGTGACACTCTGCCTTCTTGTCCCAGCTCTGACAGTGTAAACAAGTGTCCTTTTCACTACTCATTTAGCGCCATGTTTTTCACATTTTTGGTGGTCTTTGTTGGTGATTTCGGTTTAAAATGGCCCCCAAGATCGTGCTGAAGTGCTGTCTAGCATCCCTAAGTGCAAGAAGGCAGTGCTGTGCCTTTTGGAGAAAATACGTGTGTTACAGAAGCTTCATTCAGGCGTGAGTTACAGCGCTGTTGGCCATGAGCTCTATGTTAATGCATCCACGACGTATGTTAAATAAAGCGTCTTTAAACATAAGCACGCACTTAGAAAAAGGTATATATTGGTGGGTTGATGAAAATGTTGTGATCAGAGATTCACAGGAAACTAACCCTGTGTTTCCCCTAGGAGCCAAGCTTCAGTATTGCTAATTCAGTATTAATAGCAAATGTATAGACCGTAACCACCATGCATAATGATAATAGGCTGTACTTTAGTTTTGATTGTTTGCAATTCAGAGAAAAGATGACCTATTCTGATTTTTAAACTTATAATGGAAAAGTCTACGCTCTCCTTAGGAAACCTCTCTAATTTCAAAGCTTCAGCTATGATCCACAAAGATGGCTTGTGTATGGTTTGGATTTGTGTCCCCACCCAAATCTCATGTTGAACTGTAATCCCCAATGTTGGAGGAGGGGCCTGGTGGGAGGCTATTTGATCATGGGGACAGATTTCCCCCTTGATGTTCTCGTGATAGTGAGTGAGTTCTCGTGAGATCTGGTTGTTTAAAAGTGCACAGCACCTCCCCCATGCTCTCCCTTCCTCCTGTTCAACCTTATAAGACACACCTGCTTCCCCTTCACCTTCTACCATGATTGTAGGTTCCCTGAGGCCTCCTCAGCCTTGCTTCCTGTAGAGCCAGCAGAACCGTGAGCCAATTAAGCCTCTTTTCTTTACAAATTACCCATTATCAGATAGCTTCTTATAGCAGTGCAAGAACAGACTAATACAGTTTATATTTTCAGCCCCCATCTTTCCTTTGAGTTCAGCTCCCCTTCTCCAGCTTCCTACTGGGTATTTCCACTTGAATTTCCTATTATTGTCAAAATCTAAATGACGATACCCCATGTAATTTTCATTGTTCTCTCTGAACCCTAGCCCCATAACCATTAACACCCTCTGTTTCCATTAATGGTCCTCCATTTTCCAAAGCTCTTAGGCACAGAAATCTTAGGCACTATCTCACCTTACCTAGCCAATCCATCACTAAGCCCCCTTGGTTTTAATTGCAGAATCTCTTACCCTTTCATTCCATTCTCACTCCTACCATCCTAGTCAGGTTCCTCTCACTCCACACCTAGGTAAGTGTGATCGCATTCTAACTGAAATCCCTTTCCAGCACTCCAGACCATCCTGTACCTTAGTATAAGACTGACCTTCCTAAAACACCTTTCCAACATGTTGTATGTCTGAGTTGACATTTGCCTCCACTCCTACAATTTTACCTACTGTCTATCTGATCTAGTCCCGCATTTGCACTGGCTATTCTATGGGTCCCTGAAACCCAGCACATTCCGTCGGAAGGCATTATCTGTTCTCTCTGTTCTTCCCTAGGCTGAGATTGCTGGCTGATTACCAAACCCACTTCTACTGCTACTAATAAACATAGGAAGAAAGGTTTTTAAAACTTCTATAACATGTTTATACGTACTATTCAAGGATTAGCTTCTAAAGTACTATTTACTTAGAGCCATTATGTGCCAGGCACTGAGTTTATTACTTTATCTACCTGATATATTTTACTTATCAGAACAATTCTGTGAGGTTCCATTATTATTCCCATTGTACGGGTGATGAACAGACTCAGAGACCATCTATTTTAATGCTTCAACATTCAAGTGCAAATACATTGAGTCCAATCATAACTAGAGAGTCTCAAAGACTAAAAGCATTTCAAGAATTCTTAATGATGAAATAAGATTTTGCAAATAACTCATACTAGACAACAGATGTAAAATATTTTTATAAAATGACAGTAATAATGAAAAAATTCTTTATTTTAAAAATATTGTGGTCTATCAATAATAGCCTAGAAGCACCCAGCTTTAAAACAAAAGCAATCTGTCTTTTATGCAAGAATTGTTGCCAGAGCAGGAAGCTAAGACATGGCGCACCACACTGCTTGGGTCAACACTGTTAGGTTTCTGTTGACAAGGCACTTAACCTTGGCTGAGTTATTTAACTTCCGTGCACCTCAGCATCCTCCACTGTCAAATAAGATACAAATCATTCCTTCCTTATAGAATTGTTGTGAGGATTAAAATGGATTAGTATTAGATTGAATCCTATGAAGTTGCAAATATTCAACCATTTTTTAAACTATAAAAACAACCATTACAGACCGGGTGCAGTGGCTCACGCCTGTAATCCCAGCACTTTGGGAGGCCGAGGCAGGCAGATCACGAGGTCAGGAGTTTGAGACCAACCTGACCAACATGGTAAAACCCCATCTCTACTAAAAATACAAAAGATTAGGCAGGTATGGTGGCACTTGCCTGTAATCCCAGCTTCTCAGGAGGCTGAGGCAGGAGAATTGCTTGAACCCAGGAGGCGGAGGTTGCAGTAAGCCAAGATTGTGCCATTGTACTCTAGCCCGGGCGACAGAGTGAGACTCTGTCTCAAAAACAAAAAAACAAAAACAAAAAAAAAACAAGCCCACAATCCTCACAGACAGCTCAACTTAAGTAATATACAAGGTACTTAACCATATAAATCTAGCATATTGTTAGCACCAAGTTCAATGTCAACTATCACAGGGAAACAGTCTGAACATATCTAGCAGGCACACCCTGACTTCCCAGCCTGCTCCTCTAGCAGACATGGATAATTAGTCTCAGAACACCCCTCAGTTAGCATCCAATCAATCTAAGAACCCCTCTCAAAGCAGCATTTTTGCAGCCTCAACCCAGCTGTGGTTTTATATCTACTCCCAAAGGAATTATCACTACCAGCATCCAAACCTCAGGAAGAGTTTTAAATCACAATAGTCATGGTCTCCTAAGATAATTTTCTCTGGCTTTTCATAATGTATGCCTTTATTGCTAAAAATCCAAAAAGATTTTTTAACAATATGATGAATATGACTTGTTATTTGAGACATTAATCTGATATTTCTGGAATTTTAACCATTTTATGTGTATGGAAAAATCAAGGAAAGAGGCTCTGTTCTTTACCCAAAGCAAAAGAACTAAGCTTAGGCACTCACTCTGGGATAACAATTTTTGGCTACTAACAATTTTTCAGCTGTCAGGTAATACCAACATTTGCAGAGCCACATGACACAAATAAAGAAAAAAACAGAAAAATTTTAATGTGTTTTAGTTTCCTGCCATTGTTTGAATATTTGTCCCCTCCAAAGTTCCTGTTGATATTTAATTGACATTGTCACAGTGTTAAGAGGTTGGATCTTTAAGAGGTGAATAGGCCAGGAGGTTTCTGCCCTCATGAACAGAGTAATGGTGTTATCACAGCAGTGAGTTCTTTTAAAATGATGCGTCAGCCCCCTTTTGTGTCTCTTGCCCTCTCTCACCCTTCCCCCATGAGATGACCCAACATAAAGGCCCTCACCAGATGCTGGTACCTTGATCTTGGACTTCCCAGCCTCCAGAAGTGTAAGCCAATTAATTTCTGTTTATTAGAAATTACTTAAGCTCAGGTATTCTGTTATAGTAGCAGAAAATGGACTTTAGTTCCCAAATAGATTAAATATTTGGAGCCAGAGTAAAAGAAATCGTTAGAGTCAGGTTTCATTTGGTTTAAATTTATAGTCAAGAGAGGTCAAAATTTTACTAGAGGTGAAAGAGCTCCCTGAGATATCAATTACCATCAATTATGGTGCACTCAGTCTTTGTTGTTGCTTGAAAGAGGGAAAATATAATTGAAGGGTAATAACTCAAATACAAAGGAGAAGTCAAGGTGCAGAAAGTAGTGGGAGGGTCAGATGTTCTAAAGGCTATTTTTATCTACTTCAAAGCCCACCTTTAAAGCAATTACCGCTGCTGCATACAGCTGCAAAGGTTGTGCAAGACGCTTCATTCCAAATACATACAGTGCACATTTCATTTTAGTGAAACAAAAATAATTGAGTCTTTTAGTCTACTATGTTGTGAGTCTCTGAGAATAAGAAGAGCATTTTCTTCATCTTTGTATCCACAGCCTATAACAGTTTCCCCACAATTTAGAGGTGTTCAATAAAATGTTTGGGCAGAAACAAAATCTCACAAATTATTAGGTGCAGCCAAACCTGTACCAAACAACAAAGTCAAAGTTTTCTATGACTTCATCATTAAAAAGAAAAATAAACGAACAGTGACCTAAGATGAATCTAAGAATATAAGGAAGAGTTAAACGTGGTAGCTCACGTCTATAATCCCAGTAACTCGGGAGGCTAAGGTGGAAGGATTGCTTGAGACCAGAAGTTTGAGATCAACTTGGGCAACACAGTGAGACCCATCTCTACAAAACATATTTTTTAAATATTAACCAGGCACCGTTGTGGTGTATGCCTGTAATGCCAGCACGTTGGAAGATCAAGCAGGAAGATTGCTTGAGCCCAAGAGTTCAAAGCTACGGTGAGCTATAATTGTGCCACTGCACTTCAGCCTGGACAACAGAGCAAGACTCCATCTCAAAAAAAGAATATAAGGTAAATAAACAAAATTAATGCTTTTCCCATGTATATTAATAATCTATTACAGATTGAAATATAAAAGATTCCCTTTATAAAAGCAATCAGCTCATAAATTACCTGAGAATAATTTTAATGTTTAATGAGACCTAAAATGGAGAACTATTGATCTTTATCTAGAACCTTTTAAAAAAGGCTTAACTAAATGAAGAGATACTTTATTCATCAGATATAAATTGCCATAGATGATAAGATGTACCATTATTATACGTAACACTAAGAAATAAAGCACTGCCAGTTAAGTTATGAAACGTCATCTACTGTAAATAAATCCTAATTTCAAACATGTTGTAATGTGGGGGCAGGGGAACTTTCTTAGCCTCAGTGAAATACGTTATGTTCTAAAATATGAAGACCAAATGTGATAAAGATATTGATTCTTCCCAAATTAAAGTATGAGTTAAATGTACTTCTGATGGGACCATAAATTGTCATAACTTGCCTAAATATTTAAGTAAATTGTTACATATTCACTAACATATAGCAAGAGACTTAAGATGTTTACTATATTTAATTTCTGTGAATTTTAAGGAATAATCAGATTTACGCAAAAAGATGTCCACTCCATCACTTGAAAAGTGGAAAATTAAGTCTGGGCAATGTGGTGAAACCCCATCTTTATAAAAAAATTAGCTAGGCATGGTGGCACGTGCCTGTAGTCCCAGCTATTCCAGGGGCGAGGTGGGAGGATCACTTGAGTGTGGGAGGTCAAGGCTGCGGTGAACTGTGCTCACACTATCACCCTCCAGCTTGGGTGACAGACTGAGACCCTGTCTCGAATAAAAAAAAAAAAGAACCTACAAACCCAATAATGGGGGGTTGATAGTATAAAATTTAGTACATGTATATGATTACATATTTAGCTATTAAAATTCAGTTTATACATAATTTTTAAAGACATGAAAAATATATAAATATAAAGGTATAAAGTTATAAATAAGGGTATAAAACCATATATGCATGCATCCATTTTAAAGTATACATAGAAAGAAATGGAAATACATGTATGAAATTTCGTCACTAGTTATATTCTGCAACAACAAAATACATTTTCCAAAATACATCAATAGACATGCTATTAAAACAAAATGAAAGCCCATTTTGAAAAGCCTAAAACGTGACTTACAAGAACTACAGGCATCCTGGGGCAAAAAAAAAAAAAAAATTTTATTTGATGACTTGGTAATGAGTCAACACGACTAGGATAAACTACACTTCCCAGAATTCCCTTTGATATTGTTTGCTGTGTCTCCACCCAAAATCTCATCTTGAATTATAATAATCCCCATGTGTCAGGGGCGGGATCAGGTGGAGATAATTGAATCAAGGGGGCAGTTTCCCCCAGGCCATTCTCATGATAGTGAGTGAGTTCTCATGAGATCTGATGGTTTTATAAGGTGCTTCCCCCTTCACTTGGCTCTCTTTCTCTCCCCTGCTGCCATGTGAAGAAAGAAATGTTTGCTTCCCCTTCACCATGACTGTAAGTTTCCTGAGGCCTCCCCAGCCATGCAAAACTATGAGTCAATTCAGCCTCTTTTCTTTATGAATTGCCCAGTCTCAGGTATGTCTTTATTAGCAGTGTGAGAACAGATCACTAATACACCCTTGCTGGAAGTTTCTAGTTAGGGTGGCCACAAAAGTGATCATTGTGCAAGATTTGGAGGGAGAAAGGAAGGAAAAAACAGCCATGTGTGGCTCGCACGTTGTCACTTAAATGTTGCCTCCCTCATTGTCATGAAGGGGTGGCCACCAGGTCTGCAGCTGTGCCTCCTTCCTGGGATTCCCTCTCCAGCCTCTCTGATTCTTGGGCCAGATGTGCTTGTATCTAGTGCCTAGCTCCTACCAATGGTCCAGCTTTTGCAGAATACCCAAGCCATTGAGGTCAGAACAATGACAGTGGACATGGCTTCCAGTGTCCTGCTCTGCTCTGAGTTTTTTCTTGGTTTCCAAGACTTATATCCATCTTTCTTTCCTCTCTGCCTGCCCTGCAGTCTTCAACTTTCAGCATCAGACATGAAAGCAACAGCCCTAAGGTAGGGACCTCTCAACCAGCTCCCAGAATTGTGTAGAGTCAAGTGTCTATAACAAAGCCCTTAATATTTGTGTGTGTGTGTTTGTGAGTATGTGTTTTCATGTGTGGAATATATATCAATAGCTAGATGATAGATAGAAGATAGATAATAGATAAATGATGGATGAATCGATGGATCAATAGATAGATAATTGATAGACAGAGATATGTCTATTTCCCTCAGTGGTTCTGTTTCTCTGACTGAACCCTGACGGATACAAGGGGCTTGTCAACATTATCATTGCCAATATCATTGCCAACATTATCAATCATAAAAGTATTGGCTTTCTAAGGTCATGCTCTGTGTAAGCCAAGTCTTTAAAATGATTCATTTATTTTCTCTTTCCTTCATAATTACTGAGGCAAGTATCATCCTCCCCATGTTATAAAAAGGAAAAGAAACAGCAGTCCCTTAAGGAACAATGGTCTGATGCACCCATCTTTCAAGAGTTACTGTGGAGGAAAGACAAAAAGAGGACCCAGAGGGCAAACTGGTCCCCTACTTTCGTTTATCTTTATCAGAGGCCAAGGGGCCACCTCAGTGTCTGGGCCAGATTAGGGACTCTGTAAATATGATACATTTGGTTCATAAAAATTAAATCCCTTGAATGTTTTGCTTTGAAGAGCCGACTTCTCTTTGCTTTGTTAAACAAAACTCTTCTGATTACTTCTAACCAGGCTTGAATCAGGGATTACTTGGCCTCTAGGCAAGCTTAAAAGTGAAGCAAGTCAAAGCAAAGCATAAACTGAGGGCGTGATTTTTGCATGGGGTTTTTTTATGTATTGGTTTAACCAACTCCTTTACTTTCCTGAAGGTCTAAGATATTTGGGACCTTACGCAAGAATACACATGCATTGCAGAAACTCCCTGAACCCATAAAAGTTTAATATGCCAAATACCATAGAGCTGCATTCTGCACCATGGATTGGTGGGTGCCCCTGTACTTACAGTGGGTATGGATTCCAGTGCTCCAATGCATGGATGCAGGAAACAGAACTTTGTTTATCTTCTGTACCTCAGCTGAATATCTATTTTGATACCCCATCCTACCAGGATGAGGAGGAACAATATCAGTCAACTCAAGGTCTCCCCTCTCCTTTCCCCGGAGCTGTGTCTAAGTTCTAGCACAGCTAAAGCGTGCAGAGTCTTTGGGGAAGGCACCGCCAGCCCTCATTTCCTCTGTTCACTCAAGCCCCTCATGTTCCTGATTACATCATCCTTTGTACCCAGCAGTTGTCCTCATGACTTCTATGCCACACATAAGGACATAGGGACTTTCGGCAGCTCCAGCAGCCCATGAGGCACCTGGCTCAGAGAGGCTGGACCCAGCACACAGCCTGTCCCCACCCTGTTCTGCTACTTGAATGGTGCATGGGAAAAGTCAAGTGGCAAGGAGGACCTGAAGATGACACGTGGGCTGATAGGTTCCAACTAATTTCCTGCCCCACAATTTATTAAACTTTGTCATCTATATGTTTCACAGGTTTGGGCAAGAGTTGGATTTCCTCCAGGACCTCAGTTGGGCCTTACGTCCCTACATGCCCTTGCTCCTAGCAGAGTTCCCACCTGGACACTCACACTGTTGCTAATAATACTGTGTGGACGACCTCTATTGAGGTATGTCTTAGGGTTCATACCATACAAAGGGCCCATGTCTGAAGTTAGAATTTCCAGAAGTAGACCCTAAGATAACGATTTGTGATATGGATTGGCTGTATCCCCACCCAAATCTCACCTTGAATTGTAGTTCCTATAATCCCCATGTATCATGGGAGGAAAAAAGTGGGAGGTCATTCAATCATGGGGGCAGTTACCCCCAGGCTGCTGTTCTTGTGATAGTACATAAGTTCTCACGAGCTCTGGCAGTTTTATAAGGGACTTTTCCCCCTTTTGTTCAGCACTTCTCCTTCCTGCCA
The DNA here is from genome assembly GCF_049350105.2 of Macaca mulatta. Lineage (NCBI taxonomy): Eukaryota > Metazoa > Chordata > Mammalia > Primates > Cercopithecidae > Macaca > Macaca mulatta. The sequence continues at coordinate 12,863,835 of NC_133409.1, forward strand.
CTATGTGAAGAAGGACATGTTTGCTTCCCCTTCCACCATGACTGTAAGTTTCCTGAGGCTTCCCCTGCCCTGCAGAACTGTGAGTCAATTAAACCTCTTTCCTTCATAAATTACCCAGTCTTGGGCTGTTCTTTATAGCAGCGTGAGATGGACTAATACAATTTGTGTGTAGGTGATTTATTGATTATGATGCCAGTACTCCCAGGACAAATGAGGAAGGGAGTGAGAAAGGCAGGATGGGGAGGAGGAGGAGGCCAAGCAAAGGCCCTGCAGAGAGCAGCTCCAGCTGACCCTACCGAGGAGCCCTGTGAAAGCTTAGGTGGTCCTGCAGAAGGCAGGAGCTGGGCTCCAAAGAGCTGGGCTCCCAGGTGCTCCCCCAGCCCAAGGGCAGTCCTTCAGAAAGGGTAGGGAAGTGCAAGGAACTGGTGAGGGGGCTCAAGGGAATCCGTGAAGAGCCTTGGCACTGACCAAAATCCAGCACCCTCCAACTGACCGCACAGGGGATGTAAGGAGCTCTGAGAGCAGGTATAGGAGGGAATGGGTGCCAATGACTCAGTGGCTGTGCACACAGGGCCAACAGAGTGAAGAGAAGAAAGGGCTTTTTAAAAAACTTTAAACAAGCGTGTGCAGTCCTCGTGTTCTCTGAGATTCTTTACCATGGAATGTCAGCAATAGTGTGACTTTTTGAGCAATGGCTTTAAGCTTATAATTTATCAAATAGACAGACCACAAGAATTTCACACAATGCAGATAGCGATTGTCAGTAACACCTAACATCAGTTGTCATGTGGCAGGACGCACCATGGAAAATTAGCTTTATCTGAAATTCACTTTACAGGCATTTGAGGGCCCACAATGTATTTTATATTTATTCATATAGATGCATTATCTATTTTCAGAAAAACAATGATCTCATAAAAATTCAGAAATTCTTTTACAATATTCTAAATATGATATTTTTAAAGGAGCATTTGTTCTAGAAAATTTGGAAAAGTTAGACAGGAGATCATTACTTCTAACTTTTTGAAGCACCTTTTTCCTTATCTAGAACAGCATCATGGCTCAAGGTGTACAAGTGTGGTTCCACACCAGCAGCAGCTGCCTCACCTGGGAACTTGTTAGAAATGCAAGTTCTCAGGCCCCATCCCACACCGACTGAATCAGAAACTCTGGGGGTGCAGCCCAGCAGTCTACATTTTTACAAGCTCTCCTTGTAATTCTAATGCACACTGAAGTTGTTTGAGAACCACTGATTTAGAAAAGCAAGCAAATGAGTTTAAGCTTACAATATGGAAGGGGGAATCCACAGGAAGAGTTCTGATTACCAATTTTGAATTTAGAGTTTTTCTGATAACCTCGTTGAGGCTGTACATAAGATGGATTTTATTTTCAAAAGGGCAGTACCTCTAATGACTTTCTCATTCCAAAAAAATTATGCGTTTAACTTTAAATGTCAAGCAATTATTAAAATGGCAAAAGTCCAAAACACTGTTAACACCAAATGCTGGTGAGGATGTGGAGCAACAGGAACTCTCACTCATTGCTGGTGGGAATGCAGAATGGTGCAGTCACCTTGGAAAACAGTTTGGCAGTTTCCTACAAACCCAAGCTTACCCTTCAACATACAATCAAGCAGTTGAGCTCCTTGGTATCCATCCACAGGAGTTGAAAACTTACATCCACATAAAAATCCACACACAGATCTTTGTAGCAACTTTACTCATCATTGCCAAAACTTGGAAACAACCAAGACATCCATCAGTGGGTAAATGGATAAATACACTGGAGTACGTCCAAAGAATGGGATATTTAGTAGCACTCAAAAGAAATGAGCTATCAAGCCACGAAAAGACATAAAAAAACCTTAAATGCATATTGCTAAATAAAAGAAGCTGATCTAAGAAGGCTACACGCTGTGTGATTCCAACTCTATGACATTCTGGAAAAGACAGAATTATGGAGACGGTACAAAGATACGCGGTTGCCAGGGGTTAGGGAGAGGGATAAATAAGCAGAACGCACAGGATTTTTAGGGCAAGTAAGTACTCTATATGATATGGTAATGATGGATACAGGTTATTATGTATTCATCAAAACCCGTAACATTTACAACACCAACAGCGAACTCTAATATAAACTCTGTTCTCTGGGTGATGATGATGTGTCGATGCGGGTTCACTGGTGTACAAATGACCCACTCGTGGTGCGGGAAGGTGATAGCCGGGGAGGCTGTGCCTCTCGCGGGGTGGCGGGGGGGGAGATATGTTTGCATTCTCTGTACTTTCGGCTCAATTTTGCTGTGAACCCAAAGCTGCTTCAAAAAATTAAGTCTTTTTTTTTTTTTTTTTGAGACGGAGTCTCGCTCTGTTGCCCAGGCTGGAGTGCAGTGGCCGGATCTCGGCTCACTGCAAGCTCCGCCTCCCGGGTTCACGCCATTCTCCTGCCTCAGCCTCCGGAGTAACTGGGACTACAGGCGCCCGCCACCTCGCCCGGCTAGTTTTTTTTTGTATTTTTTTTAGTAGAGACGGGGTTTCACGGTGTTAGCCAGGATGGTCTCGATCTCCTGACCTCGTGATCCCCCCACCTCGGCTTCCCAAAGTGCTGGGATTACAGGCGTGAGCCACCGCGCCCGGCCAAAATTAAGTCTATTTTTAAAAAGCCACAAAATAAAGAAAGGAATATATAAAGAAGAATGTAAAAAGCACCCTCAAATCCTGCTATCCAGAAAAAAAAATCAGTTAACATTTTAGCATATATCGGATTTTTCTATGTACACCTTCGTATAGTTATACATATATGTTTTTACCAAAAGAGGACCCTACTAGACGTGCTGTTTTGTAAAGTTTTGCAAACTGTCTTCTTAGTTTAAAAATATGCATCATGAATATCTTTTACTACAAATAAGTAGAGGTCTACTACGTTATTTTAATGTCCGCATAGTATTCCATGGGAAGAAACCACATAATTTTAACTACTGCCTTCTTACTAAATATGTTTCCAACATTTCACTGTTATAATGAATGCTGCCATGGCATCTTTACCCTAACACCCTTGTGTGCTCAGTTGGGCAGGTATTCTGCAAATCTCCCCCAGAATCATGTGGCCTCAGTCCTGCCTGTGGGGCAGCACACAGAGGACAAAACGCCAGAACTGCCTACTCCCATCCCAGCATCTTCTCCTATTCCCCAATTCCTCCCCGCTTTTCTTCTCTCCGCTCCCCTCTTCCCTTTCTTCTTTGTCTTCTACCTCTGTCTCTCAAAGAGAAGCTTTAAGAATGAGAAAATCCCCTCGCCTCCCTTTTTCCGCTATGCCAAACTCTGGAATAGAACGCAAAGATGAAAACGATTGTATTTTAAAACCCTAGTTTCTGATCTGTCTTCCTGTATTTTTCTCTTCTTCTCCTGAGGAAAAATTCTTCCTGCCCCTGTGGGAAAGTTGCCAGTGAATTGTCCTATCCTGGCTGAGCTCCAAGGCAGGTCTCGTGTCTATTCTATTCAGGATCGATGAATGCAACCTGCACAGGTGCACAAATGCCTACTTCTTCTTTCAGGGTAAGGCAAGAAAAAAGGAGGCAAAGGAATGGAGAGGGGAATCAAATAGAGTGGAAGGAGAAGACAGGGAGGTGGAAATAGAATGACAGGGAGGTGGAAAGTGGGGGATTCTCACAGAGATCAAAATAAAGCCACAGCCTCCAACCCTCCCCACCAGGAGTGCCAATCACATTCGACACCCCTTTACAGAGATATCTATGCAATTGTGCATCCCAAAATCCTCAGGTTTTTTTTTCTTTATGATCTCAAGTAAAATTCCATTTTTGCTACAATGGCTTCAGGCCACAGTAAATAATATCTCCAGCAATTTCAACTTTCAATGTCGCCGCAATCCTTGTGCCAAATTTAATCAGAAAAGCTGAAGTTGCAACCCCCTCAGCTATGAACGTATAAATGTGTTTTCCCTTTCACCATATAATTGGGATAGTAAATGTAACTCCCACAGAAGTATTAGTATGCATCTGAAATGGAAAAAGGATTACATAAATTGTCCCTGGACTTGGGGTATAAACTCACGCACATATTTTTCATTCTACTCTGTCAGTTGCACCAATAAATGCCAGAAAGGGAGAAAGAGAGAGAAACAGAACCTTTCAGTAAATTTGCTAGGGCGATTAAAAGTAAAAGCTCAAGAGTTACCTGGGCAAGAATGTGAAACTGATTAAAAGCAGTAACAATATCATACGACCCGTTCTGTAATAAGGTTAAATTAGCCACAGCTTGGTGGCCTCATTTGCCTCCTTTCCCCTCACCATCCCTCCCCCAACCCCTCCCTCCCCTGACACAGTGTGTGCTGTGCCCGTTTTTCCACTGATGGACAGGTCCCTGGCCTTGGGTAGCCCGCCCCAGCATCTTCTATGTCACCCTATGGGGCCCACTTCTGTCACTCTAAGGGCCCTATTGGCCTTTCGTCAACTCTGATGCTGGGTCATGGGGACCGTATAGTCTCCACCCACTCCTCAACCTGACCCCCAGCCCAGACTCTGAATCCTGTGAGAGTGGGGTCCGTGTCTTCATCTTTGCTGTTCAGCTGCAAAGCAAGGAGATTCCTAACAAGTCCTCAGTTATGTCCCTCTCCACCCATCTGCAATGTGACTTGGTGGACACTCCCGTCAAGAGGCGGAGTGTGTCCTCATCCCCCTTGAAGCTGGGCTTGGCCAGTGGGACATCAACAAGGTGACAGGTGAGGGAGCCTTGCCCCTGCACTGCGTGAAGGAGCCCAGGCCAGTCAGCCAGCCACACGTTGCCCTAGCTGCCATCGGCCAACTACAGGACACAGGAGGGCGCCATCCTCGACCACCTGGTCCAGCCTGCCCACGAAGTGGTGAGAAATTATCAAATTTCATTGTTTGGGGGTGAGTGGATAATGCATACATGACAGGAGAGGGACTATCTTAGTTTGCACATGCTCTGTCACCTTTGCACACACACTCCCTGACCTGTAGATAAAGGACTCTTAGGTCCTAGAGATAGAGGACGACACTTTCAAAAATACTCAGCACATTCACAGCTAATTATCCTGGAACTTGGAAGCAGCAAAGGCCCATGTTTGGGGATTACACTGGAGTCACATAATGTCTGAGAGGCCAAAATGGCTCAGAAATACCCCAGTCCCAACTTGCAGCGCCCCCAGATGAAGTATCACTCACTGCCTGAAAAACACAGATTCTACCCAGAGCTGCTGCATGCCCCGCACATAAGGAAGCTGGCCTCGCCTCCAGTGTGCATGTACATATGTGTGTGCACACAGATAACACGTGCATGCCTGCATACAGGTATTGCACACACTGGTGTATGCACACACTGGTGCACAAGCAGGAACACGCTTCCATGGCAGCAGTGCCTTGGCACGTGCAACCCCATTGGTGACAGGGGCCCCTGGCCAGCCACGATAAGAGCTTGCTGCTTTCCAAGCCTAGGTAAATTGTCAGTGCTGGTGGCAGAGAAATTGCTCTCCAGCTCTGAGAGAAGGAAACCCCAGCCTCGGGCTGGTGGTGGTTTATTCTTCTCGAAGAGCCCTTATACACTCTAAGACCTCACGAGCAGTGTATCTTTCAGGCCACCCTCCTCCTGAGGCTCATCTGCCATATTCTCCCACACGGATATGAGCAGTGACCCCTGGACAGATACACCTGAGACAAGGAGGACTGGGGCTTATTTCTTGACTTCCTAGGAGACTTTCAGAAAGGTTACTGCTGGGATACAAAGAATGAAAACAATGACAAACAGTGACAGCTTTACCTTGTTACACTATCCATTAATTATTTACATTTCTGTATATGTCTCTCCTCCCCACCGCATGTAATTATAAGCTGTTCTTGGGCAAGAATCACATACTTTCAATATTGTTAAGCCAAGTGCTATGGACGACACGAAATACATTATGACTTGAATCAACAGGAAAAGAAGTAATTAACCTCAATGTCGATTATCTTTAAGTGATTACAGATCAGGTCTCCACCGATAAAAGGAAGCAAAGAGTGGAGTTCATCAATACCAAAATAGATTTTCTTGAATCCAGACAATTTGGATGGCTTGGTGGAGAGAACGCAGGACTAGGAGTTTGAACACCTGCTCTATGTGGGTGTTTCTGGGTCTGCCCTCAACAAAATACGTGATGCTGCTACACTGACGTATTCATCTGGGCCTCAGCTGCATCATTTGTTGTTCACACAAGCTTAACACTTGACCCACTGTTAAAGGGAAAACCTGCAGACCTCCACATTTGAATTACTTCATTTTTACTGTAATAACACATAAAAACACACAACTATAAAATGAGGTGTAAGCCGGACATACAGCACTTAAGTATCACCAAAGCACATTTTTAAGGTAATTAATAACAACACTAAAATCACCGGCGTTCAATTAGCCAAACTAATGTGAGAGAGGATGTTGCATTTCTGAAACTGCATCGCCACCCATCACTGAAGGTGGACTGAAGACACAAGCCTTTTGCGCTGGGCTTGCCTTATTCCATAGTGTGCTGCAGTTTTCAAACTGCAAAACTTTTATTGGTACAGGAAGCCCTGGCTGTGCTGGCAAATGTGAAAACAGAACTGCAGTGCAGGACATGATTGGAAAGCAATCATCCGCATCTCCCAGAAGATGCTTACATTTTCACTTTCATCAAAATCTAAACCAATTTTTAATCTTGGAGATAATTCAGAGTCTTTCCAGATTGTGTCACAATAGTCTAGCTGGAGAAACACGGTAATCACAGACCTGTAAGGACCTTCAAGATTTAACAATCCATTCTGTTCAAATGTGACCTCATGGGAATCCTAGAACTATCCACTGCAGGGCATGCATCTGCCACCAGAGAGAAACAGAGAGCCATTATGGTAAAGAGGGGATGGCAATGGTGACAGCCTCCTCCCTGTTGGCAAAGAGCTACTTGGACCAGGGTGCACGGCCGTGCTCCCCCATGGCTCCTAAAATAGTTCAACTAAAATATACATGTGGTGAGCATGCAACTAATACATACAAACTCATTCCTTTAGTCAAATAAGAGGGTTTTCTTTTTTTATTGTTTTCTCTTGATTTACTTGTTTATTGAGCAAATTTTGAGTACCTACTGTGTGCAAGGAAAGGAAAGTCTCAGTGTGCACTCAGGATGCAGGTTGTCCACAGAAATCTGAATTGATTTCTAACCGGAGCTGAGGTGACAGTTCTCAGAGGTTCTGTCTCCAAAATTCCCTAGTGAGGATCTTCGCAAAGCGCAGGGGCTCTGCAGTGGAAAGGCGGGAGGGTGTTTGAAACAGCAACAGGAGATAAGCGGGGTGAGTGGCTGAGCTGGGAAAGGAGGGGACATGCTGCTTCGGCTGCAATCCTCTCTACAGAGATGATTATTTTCGTCTCTATAGAAAATAATCTGCTTGAAATACCATTCGGCCCAGCAATCCCATTACTGAGTATATACCCAAAGGAACAGAAATAGTTCTGTCATAAAGACACATGCATGTGTGTATACATTGCAGCACTATTCACAATAGCAAAGACATGGAATCAACCTAAATGCCCACCAATGGTAGACTGGATAAAGAAAATGTGGTATGTATACACCATGGAACACTGTGCAGCCATAAAAAGGAATGAGATCATGTCCTTTGCAGGGACATGAATGGAGCTGGAGGCCATTATCCTTAGTAAACTAATGCAGGAACAGAAAACCAAACACCGCATGTTCTCACTTAAAAGTGGGAGCTAAATGATGAGGACACATGGAGGGGAATGAGAGACATGGGCCTATCGGAGGGTGGAGAGTGGGAGGACGAAGAAGATCAGGAAAAATAACTAATGGATACTAGGCTTAGTAGCTGGCTAATGAAATAATCTGTACAACAAAACCCATGACAAAAGTTTACCTGTATAAAAAACCTGGACATGTTCCTCTGAACCTAAAATGAAAGTTAAATGAAGGAAGGAAGGAAAGGGAAGGGAAGGGAAGAAAGAAAGAAAAGAAAGAGAGAGAGAAAAAAAAAAGAAAGAGAAAGAAAGAAAGACAGAAAGAAAGAGGAAGGAAGGAAGGAAGGAAGGAAGGAAGGAAGGAAGGAAGGAAGAGAAAGAAAGAGAAGAAGAAAGAGAGAGAAAGAAAGAAAAAGAAAGAAAAGAAAGAAAGGAGGGAGGGAAGGAAGGAAGGAGAGGAAGGAAGGAGGGAAGGAAGGAAGGAAGGAAGGAAGGAAGGAAGGAAAGAAAGAAAGAAAGAAAGAAAGAAAGAAAGAAAGAAAGAAAGAAAGAAAGAAAGAAAGAAAGAAAGAAAGAAAGAAAGAAAGAGAAAGAAAAATATTCTGCTTTCTAAACCATTCATTCAACCCACCAAGCAATTCCCGAGCAGCAGCTGTGTTCTCACAAAAATGAGGATGATGTGTAAGACCAGGTCCCCGTCCTCAAAGAGCTCACCATGATCTGGCTCAGCAAACAAAACCAATACATGAAAACACGAGAGAAATCAATACTAAGCGGGTATTGGGGAAAATGAAGTGTAAGGAGTTGGAGGAAGGGCAGGACACCACTGTGAATGATAAGCGAAAGGGCGCCAGAGAAGATGTGGTGGAAAGGAGCAGTAGGGATCCTAATATCTATAATGCAGCCACTGGTGGGGGTGTGATGTGACTTTATAAGAAATGTCTGTACACCCACATTGACTTTCTTCAGGGGAAATGTCATAGCCTTTGTGGCAGGGAGGTGGCTGAGGCGAGAACCAGGGCTGGTCAGCAACAACACCCACATTGCAGGAGCCATCCCTCAGCCCTGACTCACAGCCTTCCCTGTTGTGGCTGGAACCCCAGGGTGTCCCACGTGGACTGTGGCCAAACCCTTCCTGTGTGTCCTGCCCACAGCCACCTGCCACCCCTTCTGCCCTCGGTGCTTGCTCCAGCCCCCGGTGCCACAGACTCCCTGCTGCTCCCACGGGCACAGGGCTGGAGGGCAAGGCCCCCTCCTCATTTTCCAGGGCATTGCGCCATCTCTGCCCCAAAGCAGGATCGCCTGGGCCTCAGGTCTCACAAAGCCCAGCCCCTCACAACTCCTCCAGCTTCCGCCCACAGGCGCCTCTCTGGAAAGGGTGCCAGAGCCTTCCCGTCCCCTGCCTCGGCCCCTCTCTGCCAGCTTCTCTGCCTAAGCCCCCTCTCTCTTCCAGCCACAAGACAAAGCCTCATCTCCACTTTGCACCAGAAATCACAATGTATCTTGTTCTTCTGTGTGGCCCAGAGTGGGAAATGGTTGTTCCTGGATCCTGTCCATGAATCTGACCTTGACAGCAGTTTGTGTACCCTGAAAGGGGCCAAAGTCAAAAGAGAAGAGGGTGAAGAATCAAAATCAATGTTGCATTCAAAAGTCAAGTGCATAGAGAGAAGCTGCTCCAAGAATGACCACAAGCGGTCTAATCTACTTACAAAGTTCTGTGTCAAGAGATAAGTCCTGGCCTCTGGGTAGGAAAGTTTGGTAAAGCTGAAATTATGGGAAATTATGGTTTTGTTTCTATAAACTTGGAGTTTCCATTCCCTCATAAATATCCATTCTTAAATAAATGAATAAATAAATAACAATTACACACCTACAAAATACCAGGCATCCTCCTAAGTCTGGGACTACAGAGAGAAAAACAACAGCCCCCGTCCTAGAAAAACTCAGCATGCTGTGTACTAGAGGAAGGTATATCCACATACAATTGTAATTTAACCAGAAGTCTTCATGGGTGCCTGTGTGTGTGTAAAATATGCCACAATTAGAGCCTCTCAGCACTCAGTTTTCACGGTCCTGGATATTTTAATTTTATACACAAGACTAAAGACAGTTAGGGGCCGCTAGAGGTGGGGCTACCACCCTGTAGGCTCCGATAAGAAAACATTCAAAGACCAACAAGAAACCAGAGGACCACACACAACATAAGCTGTTAATAACAGAATGTGGTGGCTGAGGAAGCTCCAGCCACGACTAAGAGGAAGGGATGCTTCTTAACCCTGATGCAACTTTCTTTAGTATTTAGGCGAAGGGAAAAAGTTACGTAGAGTGCCTGCTGTAAACACCAAAGAAGACGGAGGTCAGGAATCAGACCCGGGGTTACAGAGCACAACAGGAAAACCAGACACCCAGACAGAAAGACAGGCCCAGGGAGCAGGTCAGATGGGATGGCGTCTTGGTCACCTGGGGTGGCCATGACAAACTGCCACAGACTGGGGAGCTTGAACAACAGCAACAACAAAAAATCATCTTCTTTCCATTTTGAAAGCTGGAAATCCAAAATCAAGGCGTGGCAGGGCTGCTGTCTTCTGACAACCCCTCTCCTTGCCTTGCAGACAGCCCTCCTCTGCCTGTGTCTTCCCTCTGTACATGTCTGTGTCCTACTCCCTTCTTACAAGGACTCCCGTCATCTTGGATTAGGACCCACCCTAATGACCTCATACTGACTTCATAGCCTATTTAAAGACCCCGTCTGCAAGTACAATCACTTTCTGAGGTACTGGGGGTGAGGACTTCAATATATATATTTGCAGGGGGGTTGGGGACACAATTTAGCCCATGGCAGATGGCAACCTTGATAGGCCTCTCTCCCTACTAAGCACAGGCCTTCCTTGGGGGAGAGCAAGAAGCTACCGGTGAGGATGAGGGAATTCACTCTCCAGCTGGGAAGGACCAGACAGCAGCATCTGACCTGTGAACCTCAGACCCCAGCAAGGCACAGAGCTATGGCAAGGAATTCTGGATGCACTGTCCAGTTCCAGAAAGAACAATCCACAAGAACCCTCAGCTGTCACAGAGGCTTGGCTGTTCCCAGGCAAGGAGGTGGCTCCTCCCCAGTGCTGTAGGGCAGATGCCCCCAGGCTGATGGGGGGCGGATGGGTTGGAGGAAAGCAAGTCTCCTCGGGACTCCTGCAATGAGCGGGGTCAGCTCAGCAGCTGCATCACAAGTACTCAGGACCTGTGGAAACACAGACTGCTGGGCCACCGCTTGTCTAGGATTCCAGGGTCTGGGGCGAGGCCTGCCAGGGTGCATTGAGGACCTGGTGCTGACCTGGGAGTCCATAGGCCACACCTGGAGAAGCCCTGGCTCGAGGGAAGTCCCACACCCTGTTCTAGCATCATATTCTCATTCTCGGTCCATCTTTCACCTGGTTGCGGTACATCTTCAGGAAAGATTTTCAGGAGGAGTGCTGAGGGCAGCCCCACCTTACAGTCCAGCGTGCAGCCTCTGCCCCTAGCCTCCACTTTGGAGGGTGATGCTTGGCCCCTCTCTGGCTTTACTTCTTCCCACCGGCTGAGGAATCCGGAAGGCCAAACAGGTGTGCCCACCACAGATCATGTGCCCCTCTGGTCCCCTTTTGACACCCAGGGTCCTGGAATTCCTGGCCACAGAGGCCTCAAGCCTGCTCTCAGGGTCCACGTGGGCCTCCTGCCAGGTATGTCTCTGGGGACTAATCAGGGCCAGACCTCCCACAATGGAAGGGGCAGTTTCCTCGAAGACACACGCAGTGGCCTGGGGAGGGATGAACACAGGAATGGCATTGCCATTCTGTTTAGAGAGGGCTGCTGGCAGGGCAGGGGCGGGGGAGGCATGGAGCCAGGCTGGGTACCGCTGTCAGGCGACAGTAAGAGCAGGACGCAGCTCGAGGCGATGCCACCTTGAGATGGTGCCACAGGTGGCTGGCATTCCCTGTCCTGGAGCAGAGCTTCCACCAGGGCCTTCAAGTAATCATGAAAAATGAGAGGATATATTTTACTTAAGAGTGTATTACCTTGATGTGTGATTTCTCAATACCACTTAAAGAGAGGTATGTAGATTACTATTTGTTCTCTTTCCCCAGGACTCAAAATGAATAGAATGAGCCACCTAAGAGAATATTTCTGAACCCTTTGATATTTGAAAAAGTCTCTCTAGTGTCTTTACTCATGAAACACCATGGCTGTATATATATAGCTCTTCACACAGAGCCTGAAAGCTCCTTAGACAAGCATTTCCCAAAATCACGCAGTTGGATCCAGGTCCCATAAATGCTCCAAGATAAAAGGGTTCGACAACCTTTTCTGGGGGGGGAAAAAGGCAGTGTATCTACAGTTTGGTAAATAAAGCACTGTAACCAGAGTAAGACCCACCCTCCGCCTTCTTCCAGTGGCCACACTTACCTTACCATGAAATCCAAAGAGAAATGGGTCTGTCCACGGTGTGTCCAGGAAAGCAGGAAGAAGGAAGGGAAAGCTGTATACCGGATTGGAAGAGTGAATTCACGTATTTCTTTATTCGTGTTGCAAGATTTTCTTTCATTTTAAAACTACGTTGTTCAATTGATATTTAATAACTCAATGGCCAGTTGTAATTCTGGATGTTTCCTAAAACAAGAAGCCACCAGGCTGTGTTTGCACAGAGGGGCGACCTTGCAGAGACTCGCCACCCATCCTGACTTCACTGTAACTTTTTATAAGATGATCCCCGTATGTGCGCAGCAGTCACCGAGGGCGCCCAGCGGAGGTGGTCGGACGATTGTGAGCGCAGGCTGCCAGGCCAAGCGCACAGGCCGGGTGGAGACGGTTGAACATGGTCCACAGCCACCACTTTGCAGCTCGAGGCCTCGCCCTCATGTAGCCTGTTTGTAGTTTTCTAGGAGTGTTTCGCACAGCGCAGGCTCCAGGCGTCCGAACACCCCGGAGCACATCCGCCTCTGAGACGCGCGTGCGCACTCAGCTCCATGCCGGTTCCGGCCACCAAGCGCTCCTGTCTGGGAGGCCTCTGATGGGCCTGGGGAGGGCAGGGGGCTCTTCCCCTGAGGGAATGGCCTCTGCGTCACTGTGCCCTGCCTTTTGGCTTGGACTGCAGTCCTCCCTCAGGAGTAAAGAGCTCTTCATTACCAAAGGGGCTGTTGGTTCCGTGGCGAGCACCGACAAGAGACAGCGGAACAGCCAGGCGGATGATGTCCCGTGTCTCTGGAAATTCCTGACGCTTTTACTGTGAAGATGAAACGACCGTAACAGCACGAAGGTCGTGGGTCTGTGTGTCTATGAAGAGAGTCCAGCTGCTGGGAGCTGATGAACAGTGAATGCCCTGCCCTGCCCTGCTTGTGTTGCGCGTGGCCAGGCCCGCAGCTCACGTCCGAGAGGACTCCTTGATGTGAATTGGCCGTGCCACAGCAGCAGTTCTGCAAGGAAGCTAGGAAGCTAGACTGTGCTTTTTGTTTAATCACCATTCACCAAACGGATTTGGAATCTTCTTTTTGGTACTAGCTGGGGAGGAATGCACACATGCAGTCTGTTGTGACACGTTCGTGATGGTGCCTAGTGTGGCTCCCAAGAGCACTACAAGCTCTCAGAAATGTTCTCCCAGGCCTTCAGAGGAGGGAGAGGTTCCTGGGGAAGGCAGGGAAGCCTGTTTCTGTCCTCACACCAGAGAAACAAACCTAGGAGACAACCGAGACAAGAAATTCCCAATTTAAGTCCTTTTTTCTTTATGGGGAGGGTCATTTGGAATGGTAGCCTCGCTTCCTTCCCGTGGCTGCATCTATGATATCTTTTCCTCCTGTTTTCTAATGTGTCACTGAGACAGGAAATAAGGCAGAAAGAGACTTGTGAACCTCTGTCTCTCAGACAGGGCCCTCCCCACAGGAGGATCACAGGGAGTGAATGAGAAGGAGAACATCCCACAACGGTCCTGGTCAGGACGGTCTCCACATCCACGATCCCGTGGTTCCTGGTCCCCTGGTTCCAGGGATGTTTCTGGAGTGACTGTGCTTCCCGGGAGCCAGCTGAGGGAGCAGGGCGTGCTCTCAGATGCCCGTGGGTGTGGCCAGTGGGTACAAGCAGACCCTTCCCAGGCAGCTGGTGCCAGGCAGGTGCAGGTAGGTGATCGGCCGCTGCTGCAGCTCACCCCATGGGTCCCAGGCCAGAAGGTGCTCCCTCAGAGCCAGTGTCTCCCTGCAGCTCAGAAGAAAAAGGGTCAGGTAGGCCCCAGAGAGAGTCAGCCACACCACTCCACACACCTGTCTCAGCCACAGCCATGAAACTAAAGATGTATTTTAATTTAGTGACAGCTTTTTGTTACAGATGTTTAAAGATTATGAAGAATAAATTGTGAGGAAAATTGTTTTTTCACTCTTTTACCATTTGTTGTGGAGAGAAATAGGTAAGTGCAGGGAGTTTGTGATAAAAACAGCACCTGGAGGTTCTTCAGAAGTGAATCTGATGGCCAGCGCGGTGGCTCACACCTGTAATCCAAACACTTTGGGAGGCCAAGGCAGGCAGATCACCTAAGGTCAGGAGTTCAAGACCAGCGTGACCAACATGGGGAAACCCTGTCTCTACTAAAAATAAAAAAATTACCCAGGCATGGTGGTGGGCACCTGTAATCCCAGCTACTCAGGAGGCTGAGGCAGGAGAATTGCTTGAACTCAGGAGGTGGAGGTTGCAGTGAGCCGAGATCGCGCCACCGCACTCCAGCCTGGGTGACAGCAAGACTCCATCTAAAAAAAAAAAAAAAGAAGAAGAAGTGAATCTGATGTTTGCACTCCACTTTTGAACCATTCGCTCTCACTGCTGTCACCATAAAGACGTGGTGTTGCTGATGCAGGTTCTGGTGGCTGGTTAAGTTTTGATCATCACCTGGCCTCCTGAGATCTCGCTGCCTTTTTAGGAAAGGTGACTGGCTTCTGTGTGGGAAGCTATTGTTTAACATGCAATGATTCCGTCCTGCCTGCCACCGTGCACCGTCCCATGTATTGAATTTTGACCTTTTCTTTTTAAGTTTCTGTGCTTATCTCTTCTTAGTGCTTACTTTTGCCAGTTACAATAATATTACCAAAATAATACACATATAGCTTTGGCAAAAAAAAAAAAACAAAAAAACAGAAAACATGAGCAGAATAAGACAATTCCTTGGGACACAGTTTGGACCCTGACCAAATGCCTTTCTGTAGGCAGAAAGGCTGTCTGCCAGTGGGAGAGTAGCTGTTAAGTTGGAAAAGAAGGTCATGCCGCCTGACCTGGCCCCAGCCTTGCAAGGACACAGGAGCCACACTGCTTGCATCATCCGAGCCTTGCTCCAGAAGGCCTAGCCGCTCTCTTCCTAGGGGTGATTCAGGGACTTAATCTTGGACCAGATCCCCCTCTATACCTGCCCAGCTCCAGACCCATCTCTTGGATTGAGGGCATCTGTGCTAGACCCAGTGGGTCACTCTGGCAGCTTCATCTGAGCCAAAGATGTGGGTCCCTCCATGGCTGTGCGACTTGCCTGTAAGGAAAGCAGTCTTTTACTCAGAGGAGAAGGAAAATCATCTTCCCTGGTCTCAGTGCTACATTACCACTCAGCAATTTGAGGAAATCCTCCAGTTTTCCTATACGAGGAAGCACGCCACATTGAAAAAAAGAAAAAAAAGAGTTGGTTAAACTGAGCCCCCAATATCTGTGACTATGCTCGTGGTGCTGCTGCCTGGAACACAGATGTTGAGCGGGGAGCCTCGTGGCCGTCTGAGCAGCGCTGACTGTCCATCTCATGCTGGGCAGGGACCCTGGGCAGGTGGACATAAGACCAGTATTGATTGGCCAGGGCCACAGGGGCTGAGTGTCTTCCAGTCTGCCTGGAACAGCGAAAGCAGCTGTACAGACCAGCGACAGTGGGAGGGCTTGCTGGGATGGATGGGAACAGCAGACAGCTTGTGTCCTATTCAACTTGCCCGCTGTACTTTGCCTCCTGACCTGTCATCAGAAGAAATAACACTGGCCCAGACCAGCTACCCACATGACCACAGAACCAGCGGTCTGCCCTGTCCTAGGTTAGGTCATCATGGTTTAGAATAAAACAATAAGGCACATTTATTATGGGCATTGAAGGCTTAAGGTTTTCCTTAATTTCCTAATTTTTAGTCAACAATGATTAGCCTTCATTATGTGTGCAAAGAGGAATTTGAAGGCAAGGGAAATGTAAGAAAAATATTGCCATTCAGAAGAGAGGTTTATTGATATTTCTTTCTTCTTATGTATTTTATGATATTCACTTTTAACCACATTTCATCCAAAAAGTTGATGCAGCTTTAACATGAATGTTACATTTTACTTACAAGGAATGATTACTTGTGTTCTCTTTGTAAAGGAAAGACAATATTGTATTTTTATTAAATAATGTACAGATCTTCTCTGTATTTTTGAATCATTATATGGATTATGGATATATTGCTTAACAAATTTTTTTTGGAACAAAATAAAAAGAGGCCACATTTGTGCTCTGGAATGTTCTTCCCTGTTTGGCAATGGTTGCCTCTTAGTACTAATTTTTGGTGGTGCTATTAATTTTCTGCATCACCATCAGTATTTCCATGGCACCGAGGGAAGACCACGTCAGGCTGACTGTCAGATGCCACTTTCCTGCTATTCACCTAAACAGTCCTTCATTTAAATATCTGCAATAGAACCGCGAATAGAAAAATCATTAAAGAAGAAATACATCTTGTTAACAAATATTTGTATAATGTTCAATCTTACAATAATGTTTATAGAAGCAAGTTATAAGATAAAAATTTTCCCCCTATCAAATTAATAAAGATTTTTAAATATAAGCACTCCCTCTGCTGGCGAGCACAGGGGAAGTGGGCACGCTTAAGCAACACTAGATGGGGAATGAATTGGTGCAATCCTTTTGCAGTGGTAACGTGAATAAATAGGTTTAAAATCATCAGAAGCTTTAGTACAGAAATACACTTGTTCTAAGCTAATAATCCTAAATATTATAAAAGTACATACAAACATTTATTATGACATCGTTTATGATTGTTAAAAATATGAAACCATCTAATTCCTTAAAATTATGTGGGCAGATTAAATTACAGCACATCTATAACATTAAATAACACATAATAACAAAAACCATAAAAAACTTGTGATGAACATGGAAATGTGTATGCTATTTTATCTTAACTGAAAAAAAGGAAACAAAATTGTGTCTTTAAAAGAATCACAACTATGTAAAAATGCATCGAAAAGAATCAGACAAGAAATATGCCAATATATGACCAGCATTTATCTATCTGCCTCTATTTTTCTACATTTTTTAAATTTTCTCTACTAATCATAATTTTTATAATGTAAATATAAAACATTCTATTTAAATATAAATAAATTATGTAGCAAATTATACTTTTGATAATATAGATAAGTATCTGTTTACTTTTTATAATAGTGTCTACTCAAAGTGATAATGCTGAAGACTAATTTTAGAGTCAAAAATAGAAATAAGACAACAGATAAGACTACCCCTTTGAGAAACATGGAATGGAAGAAACAACTTCAAAAACATAATTTTAATGTAATTGTGAGTGTCCTGCATACTGGGGAGTGGGCTGAGGAGAGGAGATTCCCTTGCTATTATTACCAAACTCTGCATGTTTGTAAAAAAATGATTAACCACCCTCTAAGTAAATGCCATCTGTAGGTTATGCCATTTCCTGTTTAAATGCACAAAGAAAGTTTTTATTTTGTTTTGTCTTCTAGAACTTCTTTAGCAGAAAACTAATTATATGAACTACATACATTAGAGAGTTTTTGGTTAAATATTGTAGAAATCAGCCTGATATCGCTTGGCTGTGTCCCCACCCAGATCTCATCTTAAACTGTAGCTCCACAATTCCCACATGTTGTGTGAGGGAGCCCGTGGGAGGTAACTGAATCATAGCGGTGGTCTTTCCTGTGTTATTCTCACGGTAGTGAATAAGTCTCATGAGATCCGATGGTTTTATAAAGGGAGTTTCCCTGCACAAGCTCTCTTCTCTTGCCTGCTGCCATGTGAGACCTGTCTTTCACTTTCCACCATGATTGTGAGGCCTCCCCAGCCACGTGGAACTGTGAGACCATTAAACCTCTTTCTTTTGTAAATTGCCCAGTCTTGGGTATGTCTTTATCAGCAGCATGAAAATAGACTAATACACAGCCCTAACTGCTTCCTGTACAATGGATTGATTTTAGGATTCGACGAGAAGATTCTGGAAAGAGTCACAATGACCAAATTAGAAAACAACTGGACCCCCAGGAGGTGGCACTGCCAAGAGGGCCCCTCCATCCCCTCCTGCTCTGCTCCTTCTTCTTGCAAACTGCTCTCCCCTCCCCAAGAACACATGGGTGGCAAACAGTCACCTGAAGGATCGCCAACTTTTCTTCTCACAATCTTAACACTTAAGAGATGGTTTCGTCTCTTCATTCCACTTGCAAAATTCCCAGAAAACAGCTCTATCCTAATTTGGGTCTGGTGGTTATTCCTGAACCAAGGACTTACCGTGGCCAGGAGCAGTGTGGAGACGTCCCTGGCCCAGGAAGAGCCACTCATCCACCTCTAAACCAAACAAATATGGCCAGAGGCAGCACCACGTCCTAACACAGCTTCCCCACAACCATGAGGATGGCAGTGAGAAAGCACTGGAGATGCTGTAACAGAGCAGACCACTCACACAGGCCATCCCACTAGAGGCTGCCTTTATTTCAGTTTACCTTACCTTTCAGTTAATAAACGTGTAAATATCTCAGCACAGAAAAATCTGAAATAGAGACAATTTAACTTGCAGAACTGAGAATCTGTGCCAAACTAACTTCAGCTTTTCTTTTCCTGCACTGAGATCATTCTTCTCCTTCCACATTATTTAAAGAGAGTTAGAGGCCGGGTGCGGTGGCTCATATCTATAATCCCAGCACTTTGGGAGACCAAGACAGGCAGATCACCTGAGATCAGGAGTTCGAGAGCAGCCTGGCCAACATGGCAAAACCCCATCTCTACTAAAAATACAAAAATTAGCCGGGCATGGTGGCATGTACCTGTAATCCCAGCTACTCGGGAGGCCGAGGCAGGAGAATCACTTGAGCCTGGGAGGCAGAGGTTGCAGTGAGCCGAGATCATGCCACTGCACTCTAGCCTGGGCAACAGAGCAAGACTCTGTCTCAAAATAAATAAATAAATAAATTAATAATAATAATAAAGAAGGTTAAAGATAAAGGTATGATTTCCTTAACATGCAGCCTTAAGAAGGGAGCTTCAGTTTTGAATTTTTAACAGATGCTTCTGTATTTGGAAACCACTATTATAAGCTTCAGTCTGTACAAAGGTCAATAGAGAAAGTCATTCTACTCCCACTAGATGTCTGTTGTGTATGTGTAGCACCCAGACAAACTAAAGGCATCCATTAATAGAATATGCCACTGGATATGGAATGCCAGCTGTATACCAAAGGCCAAGGATGAATGCAGTAGCAAAGACTATATTTTAATGTGCTGGCAAACTATAAGAGCTCAAACAGACTGAGCATGGTGGCTCATGCCTGTAATCCCAGCACTTTGGGAGGCCGAGGTGGGTGGATCACCAGAGGTCAGGAGTTGAAGACCAGCCTGACCAACATGGTGAAACCTCATCTCTACTAAAAAAAAAAAAAAAAATACAAATTAGCCGGGCATGGTAGCGCATGCCTGTAATCCCAGCTACTTGGGAGGCTGAGCCAGGAGAATCACCTGAACCCCGGACGTGGAGTTTGCAGTGAGCAAAGATCACACTATTGCACCCCAGCCTGGGCCACAAGAGTAAAACTCCATCAAAAAAAAAAAGAGCTCAAACAAAATCTGACTACTTCCAGACCTTGAAGAAATTATTGATTTTGAGTCTTTATTTATTTAGGAAACGAGCAGTATGGACCAGATTAATTTTCAAGTTGCAGCTAAGTCTCAAATTCTGAAGGCTCTTCTCAAAGACTAACACTGTTGCTGATAGAAAATTCTTAAAGAATACATATTTTCTCTTGATTACCGGTTAGAATGGATTCAGTCCAATATCTGATCTTCATTAAGAAAAACCTTGAAAATGTCAATGGGCTTTAAGTTCCCAGGAGAAGGCAAGTCATTTATTTGAACTTCTCTTCTCTCTTAAAAGGTTTCTCTTAGCAGGGGTGAGGAGCGGAGCACTCTGCCTTCCAGAGAAGGATTGCAGCACAACCACCTGTGCAGGCTATAAAAAGCCGCTGCGCTCCGTGTGGGGGAAGAGAGCCCAGCTTTCCGATCACTTCTCCACATTGTGTCCCTGGGTAAGCGTCCAACATGTGACCAAAGCCTCCGCAAAGAGAGGTGGGTGCTTGGCTGAGCTGTTTTGCTCAAGAATAACTCTACAAGTCACATTTGCTGAAAATAGACCCTTGTGGCATGAATTTCCTAAGAACTCAGCAGATCAGTCCAAGTTGAAGATGAGAGAGAGAGAAGGAAAGAGAACTTGCTACTTTCTAGTTGTTTGGCAGAGAGAGAGCGTGCCAGTGAGTGAGCGCAGGTGCACGTGTCTTGTGCTTGGAATAGCCCGTCTCAGGGCACCTCTGTCTGGAGGGGCCCTCGTGTGTCCTGACTGCTCTGGTCCACTGTGATACTGAGACTCTAAGCTCAGCTCCTGGCCTTCTTGGAGTGGCACCACCATGCGTTGTCCCCAGCCTCCCAGAGCACCCAAGGGGGAAAGCTGTGGTGTCCAGACTACAAAGCACAGGGGAAGTAGGGAGATTTCGGTCTGAAGTAGATGGAGCCCTCACAATGTAAGGGAGATAGCGTATAGCAAATCTCCATCTCAAAGGGGACAAAAATAGTCTTAACTTAAAGACCGTTATTCAAAAAAAGTATATTGATTGAGCCAATTTTAATTTATATAGAGGCCTAGAAGAATATGTTTATACGAATATCTGGAAAGAGCTGCATTGAAATGCTGACAATGATTAGCTTCAATGTAGAAATGTTTGTAGATTTTTTCTTTTTGTCTATCTATTGTGTATTTTCAACATATAGTTTTTTTAAGTTCTTTTCTTTAGAAATCTCAAACTGAAGCAATAACAGCAGGAAGGCACATTTGTTGAGCCTGGGAGTTGGGATCTTGTGTTCTAAGCAAGAATTTAAACCTTTCCTCCATATATTTGTGTCCTCTACTTTTCTGGCTTGGTGTCACATCTTCTAAGTGCTGGCAGTAAATCATACAGGATAGTATCATAAAGTGTTCTCAAAGTAATTTTATAGTTTCATTAGAAAGAAACATTGGTATAGAAGAAAAATTACAAGTCTTCATATTTTCAGGAACATAGATCCAAATTTAGTTTAAAATCAAGAACAATCACAAGTCAGTATGCAAGAGTAATGGCCCAGACAATGCTTGTTGATGTTAAATTAATTATAATTTGTTAATTCATTTACAAATGATGGTAAATTGAAATCGTCAGTATTTGTTGATGTTAAATGAATTCAACACTTGTTAAATGAAATGAAACTTCAACTTCTTTAAGGGGTGGACTTCTTTCTTTGTAAGATCCCTGTAGTGTGTTCTGTGAAATCCTCTGTCTTGAAGCAAAGGAGAAGGAGGAAGGATGAGAGGGTGACATTTAAACCATACAGCCAAACTTCAAGGGGCAGCAGCAACCTCTGGTGCATGCCCAAATTCAGAGCAGGAATTGTTGCAGAAAACCAAATGGCTCTTCAAGACTTAAGAGGGGAAGTGTCTGTGTAACCAGTAGGAATAGCAAAAGCCTACCACTCACTTAAAACAGGCCCACTGAGAAGCTCCTGTCTCATATCCTGCACTCTCAGAAACAGAAGTTTCATGAGTTGCTTTTTCTTTTTAATTGCGTTTAGCAACTTCCCTGTCATTCAGACACGTATTCATGCCACAAGCACTGGTCAGATGTGCGCTGCGTGTGGGACACAGAGCTGAGCTTATGAAAGAGCTCATGGCCAGTGAGAAACCAATGTAGAATCGAAGCCAGTGCAGTGTGGTCCGCGCTAACATGGAGGGCAAAGTTGCCAGGGGAGGACCGAGAAGGAGGCATCCCCACTGGGGAAACAGGAAAGTTTCTAGAAGAGATGACACTGGGCCAGGTCTTCTATTCAGAGAAGAGTATTGCAAGCAGGGGAACATCTTGACACAGACCTGGGGTCACAAAACAAAGGAGGTTCCAGGACAAAAGGCCTATGCTCCCCTGTGAACTGCTGGGAACCTATGGCATAGGTGATGATAAGCCACTCCTCCACAGGAAGGTGACATGATCGGATTTGTGCTTTAAAGTGAAAATCTGCCTGCCGTTGAGAAGGTGGGGTGGAAGAAGTAGGGAGCTTGCTGTTTTGCAGTAAACCATACAGGAGAGATGAGGGCCTGGGTGGTAGCCAAGAAAACTGGGAGCTTGTGAGATACTTCAGAGGAAGAAATTAACAAGGCTTGCTCTCAGATTAGACACAGGAGGTGAGAGAAATGGGTCACTTTACATGAACAAGCTTTTTTTTGAAAAAAATAGATAAATTGCTTAGTGACTAACAACTAACTGCTTTGCAAAAAAAAAAAAAAGTGCAAAAAAAAATCATTTGTTAGAGTTCACCATTGTTAATCTTATAAAAGCAAAAGTAGTGATATGGTTTGGCCGTGTCCCCACCCAAATCTCCTCTTGGGTTGTAGTTCCCATAATCCCCACATGTTATGGGAGGGACCTGCCAGGGGGTAAATTAATTATGGGGGCTGTTGCCTCCATGCTGTTCTCCTGATAGTGAGTGAGTTCTCACGAGATCTGAGGGTTATATTCTGGGTTTTTCCCCCACTTTACTGTGCACTTCTCCTTGCTTCCACCATGTGAAGAAGGATGTGTTTGCTTCCCCTTCCACCATGATTGTAAGTTTCCTGAGGCCTGCCCAGCCCCTGTGGAACTGTGATTCAATTAAAGCTCTTTACTTTATAATTTACCCAGTCAGGAAGTTCTTCATAGCAGCATGAGAACAGAGAAATACAAGTTGTATATGGCCTGTGATATCAGGGGCATTCAGTTCAGACTGGCTTCTCTGAAGCCATCCCTCAGAAATGGGTGAAATACCTGCCCTGAGCATCTCAGAAAAGTCTCAGGTCCCTGACTTACTGAGCTGGAGGTTGAAGTCACCTGCTCTCCCAGCTCCTCTGAAGGAAACCGACTTGCATTTCCTAGATTTGGAATTAAAATTTCAGGCAGAAGAAAAAGCAACCTAAATTTTTGCTTTTCCTTCAGTTTCTTTAAACAATTTCAAAGCTAAGGACAATGACCTAAAATTGCTACAGTATCAGATTTTGGAAGAGAAGATACAGCTAAAGGACACATGGGAGCTGGTCTAGGTTGCAGTTAGGGAATTCATTTAACCTTCAGTCTTGGCCTCATGGTCTGTCCCAAGGTGGGCATCCTCCTTCCTCTTTCACCGCTAGATGTCAGGGGTGAGATCCTTGCCCTGTCTTGCAATATCTTTGTCATTTTAAATGTTGATCTCTGGCCTTTCCCTTTGTAGTTAAGTTTCTTATCATGCACAGCCTATAATGCTTATAATAACAAAAAGGCCACAGCGACCACAAGGAGAGCCACTGGAGGGCCACCAGGGAGTGTGAGTTTCCTGGGACGTGGCCTCTTCAGCACCTGATGGGCTTGGGGAGGAGATGAGAAGAAGCACAGAGAGGAATAGAACTGGCAGGGGCCATGAGAACTGGCAATGCCCCCGTCCCCAGTGCCACCCCGGTCTCTGCTAACGCCCAAACTCAGAATTACCCCATAATGAGTTTTTTCCTTTTTAATCCTGATGAATTAGAAAGAAGGGTATCTAGAAGCAGGCAGAGACTCCTGGAGAAGGAGGAAATAATCTTCTTTTCCAAGGGTGGCTCGGAGATGTTTTTGGTCGTTTATCATTTTGGTAAAGAGTGGGGATGGGATTGTTCTAGACTCCTCTGTGAGGTCTGTCTCCCCTCAGGGAGACACAGGCAACCCTGAGATGGAAAATTGGTGTCTCCCCTAGCCTGTCCCAGGGGCAGCAAATTGAAAGATTAGGATTAGTGCTTTGCTCCCTTGGAAAGCCAAAGAGACAATGGAAGAAAGAGTTCCATGGGCTGGTGGTTGTCCAAGACCAGGTCTGTTGCCAAAGGATGGAATGATCTTGGCATGGCGTCAACAGGGAGAGTCCCTGAGCAGGAGTCAATTTCCTCTTGGTAGCCAGGGCCCCTCCTCGTTATTGCTAATCACTCTGGGTCACACTATGCCCCGCCCCTTGTTCTTTGTAACTCATTGAACCCACCATCCCTACACCAAGTAAGGGCCACATGCAATGCTTGATTCTGTGTCCTGCTTGGCCGCCGGGGCACCATCCCACCAGGGACTGATATCAGCAATGCCTTTCCCCTGTTGTGTAGCCACCCAGCCTCAACGCAGGAGCTGGCTAGCTCGTGGCATTGAGTATGTAGTCATTTCCGTAACAGAGAGGCAGTCGCCGGTGACACCCTGACTTAACAAACCCATCTTCACCTCTGACGTTTTGGGGCCTCCCTGCACACAATAACCATCCCTCAGAATTGGGTGAAATATCTGCCCTGAGCACCTCAGAAAAGTCTTGGATCCCTGACTTACTGAGCTGGAGGTTGACGTCACCTGCTCTCCCAACTCCTCTGAAGGAAACCGACTTGCATTTCCTAGATTTGGAATTATCTGCTCACACCTGAGGTTCAGCCTGGGTTCTCAGGCCAAAACTCTTGCTTCGTAGAAACGGCTAACCAAGCCTGAGAACTGCAGCCTTGCCCTCAGAATCACTCATTCCTGTGTCCTCAACCCATGGAACTGTTTTTGTTAAAATGTGTTTACAATTATAAAAGTGTCACTCCTTTGGAAACTTTATTTCCACTGGGGCACAGAATTATGATATAATTTAAAGTAGAACATATTTCTTTTGTTAGTTGTAAGAAATTTACTCAAAAGCAGTCTCTGCCTAACAGACAAATATGGGGAACATGAAACTGAAACAGGAGAGTTCCCCAATTCCCTGTGCAGGACGTGCAACAGGGGTGTGGCTCGCCTACAGCTCAAACCCCTAAGGGGAGCATGCAGATGGGCAGGTGCAGAAGCCAGGGAAAGCCCTTTTGGGCTCTGGCCCCATGGCAGCATCTAGGGATGGGTGTCTGTGACTCCCCAAGCCCAAGTGGGTGTGTGTTACAAAGCTCTTTCAGATTTGCCATCTGGGCTTGTGTGCTAATCAGCTCAATGGACCCTCTGCCTTATCGCAAGGGCAGGGGACCAGTGTAACAACCTTCTGTATCCCGAGCTCTTGCCAGTGTCCTGAAAGAATCAAATCACATATAGGCTCAAAGGATGAATGAAAGGTTTTACTGAGTGGTAGAGATGGCTCTCAGGGAGATGGATGGAGAGCCAGAACAGGGGATGGAGCGGGAAGGTGGTCTCCCCCTGGAGTCGGGCCGCCCAGTGGTGAGACTTTTCTAACTGCCCCCGGCCGAACTCCGCTTGGCATTCAGACATCCCTCCTCTCCTCTCTCTCTCTCTCCGCTGCGTTGTTCCACCGTTACTGATCTGCTGGCCCGCTGGTCCACTGGTCTGCTAATCCCAGTATTTGGCTGCTTGCGTGCGTGCCCACTGAGGTCTCGGGTTTATATGGGGGCAAGATGGGGGGCGTGGCAGGCCAAAAGGCAACTTTTGGGGCACGAAAACAGAAATGGCTGTCCTCATTTAGGGCCGTGGGTCTTCAGGATTGAGCTTGGGCCTTTGTCGGGAACCACCCTCTTCTACCCAGTATTTTCCTGTCTCCTGTCCATATCAAAACGAGAGGCAATCTGAAAGAAAACAGAGAATGAATTTATTCCTTTCATGAGCTTTTTAAAAAGATGAACTGACCACTCAGAGTCTTCACAAAATGTCTTACAATTGTTAATAATATCTAGTACACAGCCCTCATGAAGTGGCAGGCAGCCATCTAAGCACTCCACCTAGAGTAACTTGTGTAATACTCTGTCAACCAACCCAACTGGGTAATAAGAACCATTATTACTGATATTTGACAGACAGGAAACTGAGGCACAGACAGGTTAAGTAACTCACCTATGAGCATGGCTGGTCCATGGCAGAGCTGGGTGCAAACTTCTCAAGACAGAGGACGCACTATGCTGTCCTGATCCCTAAAAGGGATAAATAACAAAAGAAGAGTCTATGATGAATCACTTTGCGACTTAGCAGAGGAAAAGCAGATGGCTCAAAACAGCTAAACAATGCCCTTAGGGATGACCCCATGGAACCCCATGAGGTAAGGGCCGCCTGACCATTCATTCCACCTCTAGGCCCAGATCCCAGAGCCCAGGCCACTGGCCTAGGAAGGGACATTAGGATTCCTACATTAGCCAAGCTCGTGGCTCCCACTGGCTCCTCCCTCAGAGCTAGTTTCCAGCAGCTCATCCTCCTTCCCAAGCATCTTTCTCTCAGTGGTTGGGAGAAACAGAACCTCTCTGAACCAAATCGCTCTAAGGTGCAAATGACTAATAGCTTTGGGAAGACACTTGCCTCTTCAATGAGGCATTTCTCGACTCAAAGGCTCTCTAATGGGTAGAAATACAGGCAATGTGGCAGAGGGTAGAGAATTCAATGTCATGCAAGGGATACGGTTTTTTGGTTTTGTCTTTTTTCTTTTTTTTCCTTCAGATAAAATTCACATATCAAAACGTTGTGCAACCATCACTGCTATCTAATTCCAGACCATTTTTCTCACCCCAGAAAGAAACCCTATACCTATTGGCAGTCTCTCTGCACCACCCCCATGCTCGAGCCCTTGGCAACCACTAGTCTGCCTTCTGCCTCCATAGATTTGCCTATTCTATTTATAGTTCACATAAATGAAATCATATCAAATGTGCCTTTTGTGTCCAGCTTTCTTCAGTTAGCATAATAGTTCTAGGTTCATCCACGTTGTGGCATGAATCAGTATTTCATCCCTTTTTACAACGGAATACTATTCCATTGTGTGGATAAACCACATTTTGCTTATCCACTCATTAGTTGATAGGCATTTGTATTATTTCCACTTTGGCTATTACGAATAAGGTTGCTGTGAATATTCATGCAGAAGAGTCTTTGTGTGGACATACGTTACTTTTTGTTTTTGTTTTTGTTTTTGTTTTTTGAGACAGAGTCTTGCTCTGTTACCAGGCTGGAGTGCAGTGGTGTGATCTTGGCTCACTGCAGCCTCCGCCTCCCAGGTTCACGCCATTCTCCTGCCTCAGCCTCCCGAGTAGCTAGTAGCTGGGACTACAGGCGCCCTCCACCACACCCAGCTAAGTTTTGTATTTTTAGTAGAGACAGGGTTTCACCATGTTGGCCAGATGGTCTCGATCTCTTGACCATATGATCCACCCACCTCGGCCTCCCAAAGTGCTGGGATTACAGATGTGAGCCACTGCGCCCGGCCAGACATATGTTCTTAATTACCTTGGGGTATACCAAGGATGATTGCCACTGGGTCATATGGTAATAGGAATAGTATCTAAATACAGGAAGTTTAGAAGAATCCATTAAATCATAAAACTTAGGTGACTGCCTACTTGAGCTGTGTGACCTCAGGCAATCCAAGTAACCTCTCTGAATCTCAGGTTGGCTTTTTGCTTAGTGTTGTTGTTTGGTATGTTGAATGTCTTAAATTAAAATGTTTGCCTCTCAGTGTCCTTGTGAAGATTAAAATGATGTAAGTAAAGGCATTTCTAAACTAGGCAGTGGGAGGCTCTTGAGCTCCTGTCATCATAGACCCTGTCAGATGGGCCCGATGGCAGGGTGGCCACTCGTGCAGGTGGACTGGGGACACCACTCTGCAGCAAGAGCTCTACCTGGTGATTCCTTCCCTTTCCCAGCTAGTGGCCCTGCTGGTAAATAATCTTGTGAGAGGCTTTAGCTGCAATCATGACTCAATGAGTTAGTTCATGAGGTGACTGAGAAAAGAAATTCTTCCATGGAAATTTCCAGTGTGGTTCGAAGCCAGAGTGGGTAATATTGTAGCTGCACACTCACACTGCATGCACACATACTGCACACTATGCCTGCTGTATACACGGTGAGCGCACACACGCACACCACATACACACTGCTCACACGCCACACACAGGTTCTCAGATGAGGCCAGGTCAGGCCATGCTCCCTGGGAAGCTTGCCCAGGCTGGCACAAGCAGGAAGTGCTCTGTGATTCACCCGGGAGGCTCCTCCTTTTCTGGACAATCTCTGTCCACGTCCTTTGAAAAGGGCCTGACCTGTGTCCTGTGTCCTCGGGCCCTGCTTCCGTGGCTCCTCTGTGGTTAGAGCTGAGCATCTGAGAAACTGGTCTGGGCGTTAACCCACAGGACAGGCGCACAGACGACCTGGGAGTGAATTCCAGCTCTCCGCTTGTTAACTGTGTGGCCTCGAGTAAGTCAATTGGCCTCTCTGGGCTTCAGTGTCCTCCTCTGTCACATGGGGATGATGAGAGTCCCTGCCTTGAAGGGTTATGGCCAAGATAAAATGATATCTGCCATAGAGCATGTCAAGAGCTGTGCCCAGCCCACAGCAAGTGACCAAGAGGTTTCAGCAAGTATTATCATCATTATCAGTTGTCTGTGGCTCCTCTCTTCCCTCAAAGCAACTACAGTCATGGGCCGCATAATGACGTTTCAGTGGACAATGGGCCACATATACAACAGTGGCCCCGTGAGATTACGACAGATTGAAAAATTCCTGCTCCCTAGTCAGGCCTCCATGATCATGACCCTGTGATGGCCTAGGACAACGTACATGTTTGTGTCTTCGTTTTTAAGTGAAAATGTTTAAAAAGTAAAAGTAAAGTTTAAAACATTTAAATATATAGAATAAGGATATAAAGAATAATTTTGCACCGCAGTACCCTGTGCTTGTGTTTTAAGCTAAGTGTTATTACAAAGGAGCCAAAAAGTGAAAAAAAAATTAAGTTCATAAAGTAATAAAAGTTACAGTAAACTAAGATTAATTTACTATTGGAAAAAATTATAGATTTAGTGTAGCCTAAATGTGCAGTGTTTATAAAGTCTACAGTAGTCTATAGTAGGGTGTAGTAGTGTATGGTGGTCTACAGTAGTGTACAGCAGTCTACAGTAGTGTACAGGAGTCTATAGTAGGGTGTAGTTGTGTACAGTAGTCTACAGTAGGGTACAGCAGTCTATCTACAGTAGTGTACAGGAGTCTATAGTAGGGTGTAGTAGTGTACAGCAGTCTCCAGTAGTGTAAAGGAGTCTATAGTAGTGTACAGTAGTATGCAGCATTCTACAGTAGTGTACGGTAGTGTGTAGTAGTGTGCAGTAGTCTACAGTAGTGTATGGTAGTGTGCAGTGGTCTACAGTAGTGTACCACAGTGTACAGTAGTGTATAGCAGTGTGCAGTAGTCTACAGTAGTGTGCAGTAGTCTTACCTGTGGATGTGTGGATGTTCTATTTACTGCACTCTTTAAGACTCTTTGCAAAAGTCACCTGATATGTAGGTACATTGCCTTTCCCTAAAGCTGGTCCTGCTCACAATTTTGTTTGCACGAACAAATGTATCTATTGCTTTCTGGACCCTCCTTCCTGATCCAAAACTTCCACTATATGCAATATAATTTAAAATCCCTAACTCCTTAGTGGTCTGGCCCATCCTTAGGTTTAGTCTTCCCTAATTGCCCTCACTTAAGCTGCAAGCAGCCTCAATCCTCAATTGGCTTCCCGAGCACCACTCTGCTTTCCTGTCTCACTGCCTCTGTCAGCACTATGCCCTTCACCAAAACACACCTTCCCTTGCCCCTTCCAACCATCTCCACCATCAGCCCAGCTCCAGGAAGTCCTGTAAGATCTGCACTACTGCCTCTGCCTTGTGCTCCCATAGCATTAATAGCATTCTTCTAGAACATTCTCTCTTGTATTATGATTATTTCTATACATGTCTTATCACTGACACCACACGGTGAGTTATTTTAACTTTATTATTTGTAACACTGTCTTTCATTTTTATAGTATCCTGCCAGGAACTTACAGATAGTATTTAAATTTTGTTGAGTCAAATGATGTGCACCCTTCAAAACGATTGAGTTTTAACATTAACTCTTTAAATAACCAGGATCACCATGTTACAATCTGTATCAGTAAGAACTCCTACAACTCTAGAATCTAGACAGGCAGTCAAAGAATTAAAGGTCAGTGCTGTGACAGCAGGCACACTCTGCCTTTCCCTAAAGCTGGTCCTCCTCACAATTTTGTTTGCAACAACAAACGTGTGTTGCCTTCCCTGATCCTAGGAACCTTAGGCACATTTTTAGCCTCTCCGTATTTCAGTTTCCTCATGGATTAAAAAAAGATAACAACAGTACTGACCTCCTAGGATTGCTATGAGATGAGAATGAGTTAGCCTTTGTAAGCCTGTAGGAAAGTGCCCGGCATGTAGGAAACATCCAGTAAATATTAGCTGGAATTCCACCTCAGGACCAACTCCCCACCATCTCTTAACCCTGCAGAGGTCGAGAAAATGGCCAATTAGATGCTGTAGTTACCAATTCTCACCAGTAGGAGACACCCAATCGCCACAGTTGTGATCATTTCCCTTCAAGATGGAGCCCAGGGATGGAGAATTCCGTTTGGGAATGGAGGCAAAGGTGCTTTTATAAATATCAAAAAATCTTGGGGTCTAAAGATCCCACATGGCCCTCTGCAAGAGACTGCATGGGGAGGACATTTGGCAAGTTCCACTGTTCCTCTTTCTCTACCCAGCACCTGCTTAGAAAGGGCAAAGGTTGTGGCAGTGGCGGGGAGGTGTGGGATGGTCCCTAAGAAGGGTGGGCACAGAGACCCGGGAAGGAGGAACTGGATCTGTAGCTGGCAATGCATATATTTAATTTGATTCCATGATTTCTTCCAGGATTAGCTAAATCTATCCACCCATCCTGGCTTGTGGGGTCACCTCCTGAACGTGGGGTCCAATCCACGTGAAATCACCCTCCTATCAGCTTGTTCCTCCATTCCTTCCCCCAGCCAGATTGTTAATCTATGCCCTGGGACCTGAGCATGCCTAGCCCATTCCCAAGCCTGCCCTGGGCTTCCTGGTATTTCTAGTTCCAGCTCATACCTCACTTCCTCCAAGAAGCCTTCCCTGACCTCTCTAGTCCAGCAAGCTCCTCCTCCACCAAGCCTCTCCCACTGGCCTTTCCACAGTTAGGCACTTTCTCCAACGCTGCCTGTTGAGTCACTTGCCTTTTCATATAGCACCATGAGGACAGGGACACGCCTTGTTTGCACCTCCTCAGGAGTCTGCAAAGGGTTCTGCATGGAATCTGGGCGATGCTGACTGCAGAATGACTGGAGAAGTGCCAGGTAATTTGTAGGTGTTCAAGAATGAATGGAAAAATTTTAAATCTCCACTATAGACAGAAGGGGAAAAAAGTCCTGTTTGAAATAAGTTACCTTGGCTCTAGGTTTGAATTTAAGAGCTGTTTTCTCCAATTCAGTCATCAAAATGTGACAAGTGAATGCTGTTGCCATGAAGTCTTGTGAAGATCTTGCATGCTATCCAGGCCTCAGGTCCCCTCTTCTCTCTCTAACAAAATATACTTTAAAATTTTCACTTGTGAGCTGGGCGCAGTGGCTAACACTGGTAATCCTAGCACTTAAGGAGGCCAAGGTGGGCAGATCGCTTGAGCCTAGGAGCTCAAGATCAGCCTGGGAAACCTGGCAAAACCCCATTTATTTAAAAAAAAAAATTAGCCTGGCATGGTAGTATGTGCCTGTACTCCCAGCTATTCCAGAGGCTGAGACAGGAGGATCGCTTGAGCCAGTGAGGTCGAGGCTGCAGTGAGCCTTGATTGCCCCACTGCACTCCAGCCTAGAAGACAGAAGGAGACCCTGTCTCAAAGTAAGAAAATCACTTGTGATTTTGTTTATTTAGTATTTGGTGAATGAACTCATTAGAAGTCACATTATCAACCACACACTCAGGTCAGCCATGCGCTGGGAGAGAAAGGGAGAGCAGAACAGATGCCAGCTCCCGCCTTCTTGGAACATGACATCATCTAATTTGTTCATTCAACAGAAACTTCACACACACTTACAAAGCACCCCGTCCTGTACTAGGTGGGCTCTGGGGATAGAAAACTGAATAAGAGAATGTGGTCCCTGTCCTCAGGCACACATTATCCATTGGAGAAGACAGCTGAACCAGGCACAAGTCACTAAGTTCCCAGTTTCTCAGAGGGTTTGATGAAGGTGTTAGATATATAGAATCACTCTAACACTATGTCTGAAACAAAAATACTTCCCATTAAAGAGCAAGGTTGTAGGAATATTTTGAGGGCAAGAAAGGAAGAGCAACCCTTCACTCTATGCCCAAAAAAATCCCGGCTGGTCTCTGATAGTTTCATTTCTTTTCAAGAGAAAATAAAGCATTACATTTCATAAAAGACAAGGCTTAGAAAGCTGACTTCAACTACTGTCATATTCCTGACTTCAATTACTGTCATATTCCTGAGGGGAGCAAGAAAACGCAGGAGAAAACACAAGGCATACCCATTTTACAGATAAGGAGACTGAGGCTCTGTGGGAAAGGTTTAACAGTTTGGCTGGGCTCTCTGGTGCGTCAGAGGAGGTGGCACTGCTCCAGCCCACATCCCTGGTTCTCAGGCATCCCTCTCTCCCAGTCTCCTCCATTAAACTCTGCGTGCCAGCCCAGGGCACCAGTCATGGGCATAGTGGGCTCTCCGCTGCCTCATGGGGTCCCAGCAGGATTAACTTTCATGAAGCCAGGTTGAGAAAGGTTGAGGAAGAGCAGCCACAATGCAGTTTGCTAAAGCCCAGCCCCACTGAGTGGGTGCACAGAGCCAGCCTGCTGTTCTGCAAGCACAGCCCGCTAGATGCCAAACCAGTGTGCTGCAGGCGGTCTGAGCCAGGAAGTAGATCTGAAGCTTCAGGGTAGCTGTGTGAGTGAAAAAAAAAAAAAAAAAAAAAAAAAAAAAGAACGTGATTCCTATCTGACCGATGACTCAGAAATATGAACTGGGGGGCCTTTCCTTCCTGACCCACCTGACAGGGCCATAGCCGACAGCCGTGTGTACACCAGTGAGCCTGTCACATCGCAGGTCTGCTGTCACAGACTCTGTCGAGCCCCAGACAGAATCCAGTGTGAGCAGATTTCTCATGCTCCAGGCTTCCTCACAAAGCTGCGTTTCCCTCAGCCACTTCTTTACCTATTTGGAAATAACAACAGGAAAAGGACAGATGGATCTTGATGAATCTTCCAAAACTCCTCTACTGGATTCCAGAGCTGGACTACTCAAAGGTGTGAAATTGGATCTCCTCCTCTTTAAAAACCCTTTTCCTGGGGTCTTCATACTCCCCACTTCTTCCTATCCCATAAAAACCTGGTTGTAGGAAGGGAAGACATCAAATCATTCACCTGGAGGACTACATGAATAAGAGCACCTTACCATGGTACTCGCCTTTTAACAAGGATCAAGAAACCTTTTGCAAAGGAGTGTTACCAGATGGGAAGTCGTGACTGTGAGTTTTCCAGGTCTTGGTGTGTTGGACAAAGAATTTAACAAAATGCACAAAGCAACAAAAGAACGAATCAACGAAAGTGCAGATTTATTGAAGTGAAAGTACACTCTATAGAGTGAGAGTTGGTTCGATCAACCAAGCAGCTCAAGAACCCCAGTTACAATGTTCTTTGGGGTTTTTGTTAAGCTGAAATAATTTGCTAACACCCTTAGATGCCCTTTAGAGGCCTCCAATTGGTTACCCGCTATGATGGATGGGCCCCCGACCAATCAGAGGCTGAAGTGGAAACTTCCGTTTTGTTACCACAGGAGTGAGGATGTGGCCGTATGCTGCCTAATCTTGCCCAGAACTGTCTGCACCTGCTGTTCCTTTGCTTATGCCTTAACCCTTGGTTACCCTAATTCCCTATTCTCCTGCCTCATAAGGGTGGTGCTAGGCATTAGCTAGGACACATATGGGGCATCTTAGAAGAGGCTCATTCTTCACTCAAAAAGCCATAATTGGTTGTCCTTTTTTTTTCTAGTTCAATCACTCAGGTTTGTCCTGGACCTGGTCCAGGTGCACTGTGCTGGAGGGAGACCTGGCCCAGTCCAACAGCACAGCTTCTTCAGAGGGCCTTTCTGGTCTACCTGATTCAACACAGCTTGATCATTTGCAACCCGATTTTGCAGTTCATCTCTTTGTATTCATATGTATTCTGACTCCTCATTTACCCTATAAGATCATCTGAGGGGTAGAAACCTGGCCATCTTCCTTGTTCTTTCCTATCCTGGAAGATCCATGTGATTTTTGACAATGAATGTAATTTCTATTTTACCTTGGAATGAGTTTTTGCATTTGATTATCAGCAGGTTCGATGTTTAGGGATTTCTACTCGCAGTGAAATCTAGTGCCAAACCTAGCAGGAATTGTGTCCTTTTAACATGCGACTAAATTCCAATGAGCCCAAGCCAGGAAGACCTGATTCGCGGGGGCCGGGGGGGTGCTCACTTCTCCACTTCTGCATGAAGCCACCTCCAGTCTGGAAAGAAGCAACTCTTCCCTTATCTGTTGGAGATTCCTTATTGCCTATAAAGTAGGAGTAAACAGAGTGTGTGAGATGTTGACCAAGTACGATGGGATGGAACAGATGACCTCTCACTAATGCAGAGCATATGGCAGAGTTCTGTAGCCATTCTCAATAAAATGGAAAACAAGGTACTTTAAAATAAACACAGCTGGACACAGTTGAGAAAACACCGGTGATCTTTATTTTGCAGAAACGAAGTCAAAGTTGTGCTTCCTGGTTGTCAAATTGCCACACATGAAAGCGGCTGGAAACACAGCCAATGTTCAGAGTTAGGGTCGCTACACTGGAGATCCAGAAATCAAGAGTCCTGATCACACCGAGCAGGCTAAGAGAGGGCTGGGGACGGAGCTTTTCTGCCCTGTCCTTTTCGGCCCCTGGTGGTTCCTTGGCCAGTGTGAGTACAATGATTTGCACAACTACTGCTTTCACTTAGTGCAAAAATGGACCAATGTTTTAAGTTCAATTGTAGTTCAACCACTGGAGCTTCAGAAGGGCGCACAGCCCACCCCTTTCTGCCGGAACTGTCTTACGTTATCATCTAACCAGGCATCCCTGGCCATTCACCAATGGTCCAAGTGTTGGGACCTCATGGATAAATGTATTTATTCCAAATGTAGGTGTAAGTCCCTTCCAGGCAGCACAGCAGAGCAGAGGACAACAAGGAAACAATTTGGTTTTCTCCGTTTTGTTTAGGAACACACTTTTTACATGAGTGCCCTAAGTGCAGCCGCCGTTTCCTACCAAGCAAGACAATAACCTGCCCTGCTTTGTTTATTCCCACAGCTCAGGAACCTGGCTCAGGGCTGCTCCTCAGTGCCAGCTGCTGGACTGGGCAAGATTTTAGACAAAGGGCGGCCATGCACCAGGCAGGTGAAAACCCACCACACTGAACCACTGCCAGGGAGCCCACTAAGGCACTGAGCCTCTCCATGAGCAGAGGCCTAACCTCAGCCTGCCCGGCTGATCTCATCTCTAGGGCGCTTTACATGACAGCAGCAGAGCGTGAGCCTGCTTCCCAGAGGAACTATGCAGGTGTGAGTAGCACCCAGCTTGTCCTCAGACACATGGCAGCCCAGAGGCAAAACATCAGGTTGTTCACTGAATCACCAAGGTATTTTTGGCATCACGTTAGTATACTCCAAAAACAACCAAATAGCAGGAAACAAAAACAAACAAACAAAAAAACCTAATTCACAAAAGCAAAATGTAGTCCATCTAAGAGGGTTAAGTTTAAAGTTTTCTTTACTGAATTGGCCCAAACTGGATAAGCATTAATATCCCTCCCTAAGGCTCCCAGTCAGGCGGGACCAGGCAGAACAAACGCTTGAGCCAGTTACTGGGCATTTGCCACAGGCCAGACGCCCTCACCATAGCCACATTGCATCATTCATCAAACCCACCTCAGGAAGTGGATACGGTGATTCTCCCAGGGAGACTCCGGGAAGGGAGCACAGATAATGAGAAAGACTAGGGATCCCAGGTCACATCTGGGGAATGCCAGAGCTTCAGGTCTTTGCATGAGTAAGGTTAGATAAGCCTGAAACAGCACAACCAAGGGTCCTCAGAGAGCAGCAAATCAGAGACCATGCCAGGCAGTGGACAGCCCGTGGTCAAGCCCAAAGTGACCTCCAGGAAAGGAGGACATCCCTGTAATGACACTGCAGCCTCTCCCTTGCCCCAGACCCCACTTCCAGGGTACAATTCCAGGCTGCCTTGGACACCAGAGCTCACATCCACCCAGGCATGGGCAGGAGGGTCACCGACTTGCGCTGGAGGCTCCGCTGCTGCGGAAGAACCACCGGTTCCCTGCAGAGGGAGCCCTGACCCCTTCGGAGGCAGCAAAAACCAGCCGTGCTCAGACCTCCCTCCTGAGTGAAAGGCTCTGCAGTGTAGACAGGTTGTTTCTGCTGGAAGCATTTCCACGGAGCCACAGCAGTGGATGGCTGACACGAAATTCCCTGGCTGTCTCCCATCGTTTGAGAATTAAGGTTATATAGCTGTTATCCGCACATCCTATCAGCCTTTGAGTTGCAGGCTGTGATGTTATGACTTTTGTGAAAGAAGCAGGGAGCGATGGGAGAGGGAGAAAGGCCTGAGGGGCCATTTGCAGACACAGCCCTGTCCTCTCCCGAGCCACTGTCACCCCGGAGTGGGGTAGCTGATACCTGGCAGGTTGCTCTTGGTAACTGAGCAGGTGTGGGGGGGATCCAGATCCAGAAGAGAGGAAAGGGGGAGAGGAAGGAAGAGGAGTGCGGAGAAGGCTGAGCCTGCAGCGCTGTGCAATTAGGGGGCTTGCTTGAAACCTCATTATCTGGGACCTAACTGCGGTCAGATGGACTACGGGGCTCCAGGAGGCTGATGATGTGAAAGGTAGTGACAGATTCTCTGAGGCAGTTATGGGAACTTATTTTCTTCATTAGGAGATGAAAACCGCTTTCCTAAGCTCTCCAAACAGAAGAGAGACTTGGCTGAAGGTCTAAGTAATGCCTGAGGCCTCCAGGAGGGCCAGTGTGTCTGGTCAGGACCACGGTGCCCCATGCAGTATTTGTTCCCTGGGGAAGCCACTCCTCTGCTACTTACTCTGGAAGAGACTCCTGTGTCTCACAAGGGGGTGGAGGTGTCCGCAGAGCCCCTTTAAGATGTGTGGTTAGAGAAGGCTTAAATTTGCTATCTGGGAACCTCATCTCTGAATCTACGCACCATGATTTTAACAATTATTTTTAGTGGTTAAAACTTCAAATGAAGATTTCAAATTATATGTGGACGCTAATGATCTATTCTAAGCTAATATCCACAGTAGAGGACAATGAGAAAATCTTAAATGGGAATCCAGTTTATGAAAGAGTCAAATGACTATGAGTCTCAGTAAAGACGCTGCCATGGTACACAGTATCCAAGACAGCACATGAAATTAACATGTGAAATTAAAGTGTGTCTAACTTCCTCTCCCGTTGATGAATTTCGATGAATTTCCGACCTTTTCCCCCATATTAGGGCCCAGGTCTCTCCAGTGCTTTCCAGGGTTACTATCTGTAATTGGCAAATGATCCCCTCATACCATCCAATTGTTCTCCTTCCAAAGACCTCCAAAAAGAAACCTGATTATCTTGTCAATTGATCTGTGTTACCAGATGTTTAGTTTGATAATTCGAAGTGTACCTGTGAGAATATCCAAGCACAAAACACTTCCGACCCAAGCTGGCTGGTCTGATCATGGGACCAAGTCTCAAAACCTTGAATTTTATATGAGCTTGACCCAATCAAATAGAATTTATACATCTCCTGGAAGAAGGGACAATGTTCTTCATCCTCTTTGAGACTTCCTCCTACCCATGGGATTCCATAAAGTGCTTTGCATACAGCAAGTGCTGAATAATTGGATTCTCTGCCCTGTGGTCACAAAGACCACACCATCCAAATGCCAGTGATAATCTTCAATGGCATTTACAGAGTCTGTGTGAATCAGACTAACCATATCTTTAAATCCTGACCCAGTTTCACTCAGATTTGGCTGGACAACAGCCCTTAATGGCCCAGCTTCCAGACTGTCAATCACACAACGATCTGGACACCTTCTGTGAACCTGGCAGAGATCAATGCTGGGGATGGGAAAATGAATACAGCAAGGTGTTCCAACATAGTGACAGGTGAGCAAGTCACTACAAGACAGGAAGACAGGCGTTAGAGACAGAGAGGGTGCTGGGCAGGCTTACAGGAGGGTACCCAGGTCTTCCCAGGGGTCTAAGGAGGCACCACCCAGAGGTGAGATTTGAGTCGGATTCTGGTAAACAATGGGAGTTTGCTGTGCCAGGTAAGGACTCTTCCAAGCAGAGAATAGCAGCGTCCTGAATGCCAGGGCGAGTTTGAAGGGTGGCAGGGGACGCCATTTGATTTTGTGAGGCTACCTTGAAAACAAACAGGATAATAAGGGACTGCCCCACTTCCGCTG
The DNA here is from genome assembly GCF_049350105.2 of Macaca mulatta. NCBI lineage: Eukaryota > Metazoa > Chordata > Mammalia > Primates > Cercopithecidae > Macaca > Macaca mulatta. The sequence goes on from NC_133409.1 coordinate 12,902,204, forward strand.
TCGTATGTTATCCCTTTATTCATGGAATTCCTAATAAAGAGTGAGTCCTCAATATTTGGAGGGACATGAATGAAGCCCTTTGAGAATCTGTTTCTTTAAAAAAAAAAAATCTCTGCCCCTCTCCCCCTGGAAGCAATCCTCGGACTCCTGTTTAAGAAATCCTGGTGTAGACTATAAAGTGCTTTGAAGCCAGCTGGCACCACACTGCACCCTCAGCTACACTCACAGATGCACTGGGGCTCTATTTCCCTGCCTCTGCCTCCACTGCCTGGTTTCCCTTCAGAAGCCCCCCAAGTCCTTTTTCCCAAGAGATGTGTTGAGGGGTGAAATTTCCCAGTGCCGAGCCTACCACCACGCTCGGAGACTGGAGCCCACCACACGCCTGCCCCGGCGGACGAGCTAACATGTGAGCAGCATGGTCCTGCTTCCTGCCCTGCAGCGGCATTTCCCTTGAGCCCAGAGGCACCCCCTTAGCTCACTGTGTCCACAAACAGAACATTTTGGCATAACCTGAATGAATGCAACTGACTCTTTAGATGATGGTCTCTGATGAGATCAACCAAATCAACAAATGTACTGAAAAGATGAGATTTGTTGATGTGCACAACAGGGCGAATTCAGAATCTGGAGCCTGATTTACGTCCTTCTGCTGCCATTGATTCCTTCTGTTTGCCCCTTCTTCCTCTGAGCTTCTGGTTCCCCTTCTGTACACAGACGGTGAGGATTCCTGCCCTATTCATGAGGTAGTCAAAAATTAAAATCAAGTGAGATGATGAGGAGGAAAGTGTTCTGAACTCTAAACCTTCTAAAATATCAAATATGATTATTATTAAAGAAAATAGTGGGGAACTAATGATAGAATCACAGAGGGAAAATGATATTTTACTACCACTCAAGAGCAAAATCTCAATAGAAAAACCAAAACAGCCAGCCAGTGGACAGGGAATACATAGTGTCTGGCATTTGTTATAAGGTATTGTAAATATTTTTTACTTTTATGTGTTTATTATACAGTTTTAGAAAGGAGGAGGAAAGAAAAAGACCCAAGAACGTTCTGCTTTGTTGGATCATGTGCAGGTTCTTCTAGAACACTGGAGGGTACATAGTCAGGGCTCAGCAATGTCCGCTGTTATCGTGAAAGAGCGTGCTGACCTTGGAAAGATGCTGCTAGGACGAAGAGGCTGCCTAGGAAGGGGCCAGCCAGGCCACTATGGAACAGCTGGGCAGGGCCCTCAAGGGGGAGTCATACCCCCCACCACTCCCTCAACCCCCACTTGTTCCACCACCCACTGCTTTTTCCAACACTCCACAACTTTTCCACATGACTTCAGACTGGCTATGGTGAGAGCCAGGATAGGATGACATAAATGCAGATAACCTCAGTGGAAAGCAAGTCAAGCAAGGCACATAAAAGATCAAATGTCGGCCGGGCACAGTGGCTCAAGCCTGTAATCCCAGCACTTTGGGAGGCCGAGACGGGCGGATCACAAGGTCAGGAGATCGAGACCATCCTGGCTAACACGGTGAAACCCCGTCTCTACTAAAAAAATACAAAAAACTAGCCGGGCGAGGTGGCGGGCGCCTGTAGTCCCAGCTACTCGGAAGGCTGAGGCAGGAGAATGGCGTAAACCCGGGAGGCGAAGCTTGCAGTGAGCTGAGATCCGGCCACTGCACTCCAGCCTGGGCGACAGAGCAAGACTCCGTCTCAAAAAAAAAAAAAAAAAAGATCAAATGTCGTTCAACAGATCTGTGAAGGCTTCATTCATTCACTGGAACTCTATTTCCCTGCCTCTGCCTCCACTGCCTGGTTTCGTTTCTGAACCACCCAAGTCCTTTTTCCATACTGCCTGCACGTCCCAATTCCAGGCACTATGCTGGGGCTGTGGAAATGAAAGAGACCATGTGCATTACAATAGACAAGACAGATGAGCCGGACAAGTAGGTGACACAGGTTTGCAGGGAGACACCCACTCTAGGCTGCAAGTGGTCCTGTGTTGAAAGGCGGAGCGGGGGGCCTCTTGGCAAGCAGCAGAGAGGGGCCAAGGTTATCACACAGAGCCTGGCGAGATCGATCAAAGGGACTGGGGAGCCCTGTGGGCTCTGATGCTTGGGAGTGCTTGAGGTATACACATTTGAGAGAATTCCTCGGGCAGTGACAGGGAGGATGGAGAGGACAGAGAGTTGAGGGAATTAAGGTCCAATGCAAGGAAAATAGAAACTATTGAAGTAATGCAGGCAACATGCCACAGGAGTGTGGAATGTCAGTGGATGAAAAAGAAGTAAATGAAAAATATCCAGAAGGCAACATTTGATCATGTGGAGAAGGGAAAGTCCCTGGAGCCAGACAGGCCTGACTCCGGCTCACACACCTGCCACTTCCTAGCTGAGTGGTCTGCAGATTGCTTAACATCACGGAGCCTCAGTTACTTCATCTATAAAATGGCCCTAATTGTATAGGAGTGTTGTAAGGATTGAGAAAGAATGAGGGTAAAGAGATTAGCCTGGCACATGGCAGGCAGTCAATGTTAGCCCTGTTGAAGAAAATAGTAACTCATGCCATGGGTTGAGGACCAAGTTTGAATTTTTTTTTTTTTTTTTTTTAGACAGAGTCTTATTCTATCACCCAGGCTGGAGTGCAGTGGTGCTATCATAGCTCACTGAAGCCTCAAACTCCTGAGCTCAAGCAGTCCTCTCTCTTCAGTCTGCCAAGCAGTGAGGACTACAAGCCCAGCTAATTTAAACTTTTTTTTTTTTTTTTTTTTTTTTTTTTTTTTGAGACAGGGTCTTACTTTGTTGCCCAGGCTGGTCTCAAACTCCTGGCCTCAAGTGATCCTCCCACTTTGGCCTCCCAAAGTGCTGGGATTACAGGTGTGTAAGCCACGATGCCTGGCTTGAAAAAGAAACCTAATTATCTTGCCAGAAATGAGATGAGATGCTGTGGGCACTTAGCAGCGGATGACGGGTTTGCACATACACTTCAGGGCAACTGCATCCACACAGCATGACTTTGGAGAGCTGTATGCGCCATGACTTTGTGCAGGGGGCCTCCAGTGCAGGTAAATCCAGGCTCTGCGGAATGGAGGACCCACAGCTGTGCTGCCTCGAAACCTCGGATACCCAGGAAATGATGGTTTCCAGGTCAGGCTTCTTATGGCTGAAATCCCTTTAACTGCACTTTTTTCTTTTGCAAAGTCACCAGTAATTCAAAGAGCCCCCCAAATACTGAGCCACCCTCCATCCCTTTATGCCAAATCCACAGTAAAATACTGGGAGTTCAGATCGGATGAGCACATATTTGGGTAAACTGACCTAAGAGGCCTCACCACCCACTCCCAGGGTGTACCTGTGACCACTCTTCCTTCTCCCGCTTCCAGCGGGCTCCTGAAGTCTATTCAGGCCGGGAGCTGATGCTGAACTCAGCAGGGCCCCAACTGACTAGATCATTTCCCATGTGAAGTTCCAGGGAGAGAAGATCCGGTCTCCACGGAGCAGGGCCCGGCGGCACTTTCGCTGTGCGAAGCCACCAGCAGGCCCCACTCCGCTGGAAATTCATCAGTGCATGGAAAGGCAAAGGGCAGAGCTGTTTCCGTTCACCAGGTATTCGCCACGTCACTTGTTTCCTATTTCAGTGCATTAAAAAAAATTTCCCCTCGGGTGAGAGCGCTGAGGTGCCTTTGTTGTGAAATATGGTTAACACGAGTGCTTTTTTTTTAATGACATCACCAAATTAGGTCTCTGTGTGTGTCAGAAAAATTAACCCCGGCAAGTGTACAGTTCTCCTGGGATCACAAGGAAGTGCAAAACAGGGCAGGAGGGTGGGGGACTGGCCGGGGAGCATGAGGAGGAACAGCGATCAAAGGAGAGGGGAAAGAAGGCAAAAATCGTGGGCAGACCAAGACTGACATGTGGACAGGAGCCTGGCAAGCAGAATACCCAGGAAAGAAACTTGACCTACTTCACTTGACTGGACGTGGATTATCTACACGTGCATGCTTTTTCAAGCTCAAATGAATAATTATCTGACAAATACAGATCTGTTCCTCTCAATTTGGTTCATAACATCTTATTTTAAGTATTCAAATATTTCACCCACATCTCCAGAGGCTCTGTATAGGCTGCATGTGTTCATGTGCTCTAAATCTGCAGATGGCTGGGATGGCTGGGGCGAGAGGTCAGAGCTTTGACCCACATTGTGTTTAAAGAAATGTTGGCTGGGCGCGGTGGCTCACGCCTGTAATCCCAGCACTTTGGGAGGCCGAGGCGGGCGGATCACAAGGTCAGGAGATTGAGACCATCCTGGCTAACACTGTGAAACTCCGTCCCTACCGAAAAATACAAAAAATTAGACAGGCGTGGTGGTGGGGGCCTGTAGTCCTAGCTACTCGGGAGGCTGAGGCAGGAGAATGGCGTGAACCCGGGAGGCGGAGCTTGCAGTGAGCCGAGATGGCGCCACTGCACTCCAGCCTGGGGAACAGAGCGAGACTCCGTCTCAAAAAAAAAAAAAAAAAAAAAAAAAAGAAAAAGAAAAGGAAATGTTTAGGGCCAGGTGCAGTGGCTCATGCCTGTAATCTCAGCACTTTGGGAGGCCGAGGTGGGCGGTTCACGAGGTCAGGAGATCGAGACTATCCTGGCTAACACAGTGAAACCCCGTCTCTACTTAAAAAATAAAAATAAAATACAAAAAATTAGCCGGGAGTGGTGGCACATGCCTATAGTCCCAGTTACTCGTGAGGCCGAGGCAGGAGAATGACCTGAACCCGGGAAGCAGAGGTTGCCGTAAGCCGAGATTGTGCCACTGCACTCCAGCCTGGGTGACAGAGGGAGACTTCATCTCAAAAAAAAAAAAAAAGTAAAAGAAAAAGAAATGTGTAGGATGAATGAACATTTAATAGAATGTCAGCTTACTGGCATTTTAAATCATTGGCAGTAACACTGGGTCCCCATTCCTATGTGACCCTCATGGGCTGTCCCTTTGGACACAGCACAACTTCTACCATTTTCTATGGTCCCACTGCTCCCAAGCACTCACTCCACCCATTGACTTCCCCTCAGGCGTTTGAGGGTAGGCTCTGGGCTATGCAGTGAAGCAGGCTTTGATGGGTATAACCAGAGAGACAAAGTCTGCTCCATACCTGGGAGTTACATATCCCTCAAATATCTGGAAATAACCAGGCATTTTTCCAAATAAATTCAAAGAGAAGCAGAAGCCATTTAAAAACAGAGCAGAGAGTTCTAGTTCCCATGCATTACGGTTTGAGACCCAATTTCTCTATCGTATTCCCTCCCTAAATAGCAAACTAACCACCAGCAAGACTTGAAACACCACCACTTCACAGCCTCCCAGGCTTTCCTGTGGGCTGTATCATTTATAGACGCCCACCCCCGCTTGATGGAGAGAAAGCGCTGAATTATTCACGAGGCTGTGGGAGGTGTCTGTGGGGTGGAAAGGCCAGAGAGCAGAGTCCCACTCCAGAGCGGGAACTCATCATCAGGGCACTAAATCCAAGACTCAGGCCACTTAATTGATTTTTGGAAAACAATGAGTATTGCTTTTTTTTTTTTTTTTTTTTTTGAGACAGGATCTCATATGCAGGCTGGATTGCTATGGTGCAATCTCCACTGACTGCAGCCTCAACTCCCTGGGCTCAAGCTATCCTCTCACGTCATCCTCCTAAGTAGCTGAGATTATAGGCACATGCCACCCAGCTAATTTGTGTATTTTTTTTGCAGAGACAAATACACAAATATTTCTTTAAACACAATGTGGGTCAAAGCTCTGACCTCTCGCCCCAGCCCATCCCAGCCATCTGCAGATTTAGAGCACATGAAAACATGCAGCCTATACAGAGCCTCTGGCAATGTGGGCGAAATATTTGAACATGGGGTCTCCCCATGTTGCCCAGGCTGGTGTCAAACTCCTGGCCTCAAGTGATCCACCCGCCTTGGCCGCCCAAAGTGCTGGGATTACAGGCATGAGCCACTGCATGCAGCTGAGTATCAAAATTTTTAATGTTTGCCTTTTAAATAACAGAAACGTATCCCAACTCATCTTTATTCATACATCACATTTGATTCCCTGGGTAAAAAGTGCCTGCAAGAGACAGTACTGCTGTGTTTAGAATGGAAAGGAGTGGCTGTAAAGCAACTGGAAAAGCAGGCCAAGGGACAAACCCCTTACGGCCTAAATTCACCATCGGCCCCAGACACAGGGTAGAGGACCAGGAAGAGAAGATGTTTCAAGGGCAACAGGAACTGGGTGACTTTAGCATTATAGGAAGCACAGGGAAAAGATGCTGGAGTCCAGATGAATGAATGATGACCGCTTGAGTCTCACGGGTAATGTTTAACCTGCTCTGCTGCTAAATCACTCTATGGAAGAAAACCATGAATTTAGAGACATTTGTTTAGACTTAGCAGCAGGGAAACCCTGACCTTTTCAACCTTTAGGGAAAACTTCTGCTAATCAAAGGAATACATCAGAGCTTCCCAAGCCACGTGCCACAAATGAGTTACAGCAAAGCCATGGCATTGACCCTCCCCGTTCTGTGTGTGGGCCGGCCTGGGTGGGCCAGCAGGCCTTTGGCTGCCTCAGTTTCCCTCAGAGTATGATATAAATGCTATCTTTGCTGTGTGTGCTATGGCATGAAAATATTTGGAAAGTATTGCCTTCGGTTAAAACTCTCACAGAAATCCTTAACATTGACATTACTAGCAGTGATTAGCTATAACCTGAATCAGGTCCAACAATTTGACTCAGTTTGCTGTGCTTTATTGTAAATTCATTTTAAGTTCAAATTTTACGAAAAAAGGTCCGCACTTTTTTCCTGCTGATTTCCACTCTGGTTAAGCCACATTAGTGGTGACTTGGTGTTTGGAGACATCACAGTCTTTGCACGCCAGCTCCCTGTGAACCCTCTTCCCTCAGGACTGACCCCACTCTCCCCCGCCCTCAGGAAGAGCCTGGCATCCGCAGTGACCCTTGAGCAGCTGTCCCTGCAGCTGGGCCTGCCCTTTAAGCATGCTGAGCCTGTGCTTCACAGCCCTGTGGTGCCAAGCCAGAGCCCTGTGACCACCAGGAGGCACCTCTTCCTCTTCAGGGACTGGCTGGTCATTGCCAAGCAGAGGTGAGTTGGTGGCAGTCATTGCCTTGCTCTCTCCTGAAACTCAATCTCTTTCCAAGACCCTATCAACACCCAAGGACACTGCAAGGAGCCCCAGCGCTTGGGACCCAGCCTGGCCCACGTTCCAGGCGCTTCCAGCCTGCACAGGCTTAGGTGGCTCCGTCCTTCCTCCCCGTTCATTGACAAGCAAAGCACCCAGAGGCTAAATCCCTGGGACAACATCACACAGGTAGTGGGTAGAAAACTAGGACAAGAAAAGTAGAGAAAAATCCATCATTTAAAAAAAAAAAAAAAGCCCTATGCAAACTTGACTTTTTGGTTTGACTAAAAGTGTATAATGTGTTTATAGCAATAAATTTGAAATCAGAAATTGAGAAAGTCGATAACTGAGTTAACACGACCTGCACCATTTTTCTCTTTGGGAAGTTCTGCAATGAACACTTCCCCAATGTGTGTGTTAGAGCAGCCTCTGGACTGGAGCCACATCTCCCAGGACGTGGTATATTTTTCACAAAGAAACCTACAGGCCCAAGGAACATGTGACAGCCTTCTAAAAATCCCACACTAGTTTAAAAACAAAAACAAGAAAACGGAGGATAAACACAGACATTAGGCACATAGAACTCATCAGAGAAATAGGGGGGTCCCCTGGGGGGACTGTTGATGTCCCTGGTCAGAGTCAATACAGGGAGAAACCCAGAGCTAGGGGAAAGGGCCATATTTGGCACCACTGGTGCTGACTACAGAGGGGCCTGGGGCCGGGGTGATGCCTGGAACATTATTTCTGTTTTGTAGGAAGGAAGAGCATTTACATGTTTTTATACTTCCATTTAATTTCCCTTGAAAAGCTCTATTTTAAGCTTTGGGGGAAATGTGCCACATTTTAAAGATCTTCTCACACCTACCCACCCTGATTATTTTTTTAGGTGCTTGGAGATTTCAAAGAATTCAAAACCCAGCTGGCATCCTCCCCCCGTATCCCAGCCCGGGATGTGTTGTTTTCAGAGACCTGAGAAAGCCCCGGGGAGACACAAACAGCAGCTGGGGAAATCCTGCCACGGCTCAGAATGCACCCTAGTCACAGTCTTCGTGAGCGAGAGCCCCGCTGAGCTCCTGAACCAGACTCTGGGCTGCGGGCTGGTACCCAGGGCACTCACAGGTGTGTGGCCTGAAGCACCCCTCACTTTGCATTCAGGAACTCCCCGAGTCGCCCCTCTAAACAGACTCGGCATGCTCACCAGCAGTGAGGAGGACAGGGAGTCAGGAGTCACCAGCAACCAGGAGGACAGGCTCAGTGCGGGGTGTTAGGGAAACGCACAGAGTTGACATGGACGGTTAGGGTCAAACACACCACCAAGCCCTGGCCACGGCGGCCTGTCTTGAGGCACACACGGGCCACCGTGCCCGGAGATCTCGCTAGACCTGGCCACGTGGCTTTCCACCGGGCACAGTGCCCTAGCAGTGGCCGGGAACTGAGCACTCACTGGGTGCTCAGGAACGATAACAATCCCAGAAACCCTTTCCTGCCCCTTCCCTAGACAATGAGGATGGCAGCACTCTCGAAGGATTAGATGTCCACACACCCCATGAACTGCCTTCGCCTACAGAGACCAGCTCCTTCTTGCCTCTGCGCCTCCGCCTGCTCTGCCCCGACCACCTGGGAGGCTGCGCCCCTGCTCCTGTGGCCAGCTCTTCCCCATGCTGGGGGACACGGCCCCAGGGAACTGGATCAAAGTGCAGACTGGGACCCAATGCCGAGTGGAATCTCCCCTCTGCCATTTACCAACTGTGATTGAGCTGTATGTGTCTCCGTCTTCTTGTCTGTAAAATGCGGATAAAAATAGCATCTTCCTCACCGGATGGATTGGGGTGCGGATTGAAAGAATAACTACAAGATCAGAGCTTAGAACCGGCTGGCACGTGTGTGCAGTGTTTCCTATGAAGTGGAGTGGCTTTCTGATGTGCTTTCCAGGAAGGGTTGAGGCCCCAACCGCTCAGAAAAAGAGAAGACCAGAGAAGAGATCTCAGTCTCCTCCACCAGCATGAAATGAATCTCAGTCACTTATTAGCTAACGGCTCCAGGCCCATGGAGGGTCTGCTCCACTCAAGCCGTTGTGCCATACTCTGGAGTCGGAGTCCAAGCTCTCAAAGAGTTGATGTAGCAGAAAGGTTTAAGCTCCACCAGCCTCGCTGGGCGCAGTGACTCACGCTGTAATCCCAGCACTTTGGGAGGTCGAGGCAGGCAGATCACCTGAGGTCAGGAGTTTGAGGCCAGCCTGGCCAACATGGCGAAACCCCATCTCTACTAAAAATACAAAAATTAGCCAGACATGTGTGGCGGGCGCCTGTAATCCCAGCTACTCAGGAGGCTGAGGCAGGAGAATCGCTTGAACCCAGGAGGTGGAAGTTCAGCAAGCTGAGATCCAGCCATAGCACTCCAGCTTGGGTGACAGAGCAAGACTCCATCTCAAAAATAATAAGAATAATTAATTAATTAATTTTTTAAAACTCTGCCAGCCTTCCTGGACAAAGGGAAGGACTCATGATTGACTCTTTACTTTGGGTGGTGTTTTGGTTTTGTTGAATTCAAAGAGTGAGACTCCTATGTGTTTGGGAAATTTATTTAATTTTTCTATTTTTAGTGTAATCTTCAGCTGTAAGTTTTCAAGATATACTTGGTATCATATTCCAATATGTATAATGAGGAACTATCTTAAAGAAGTTTTACTGCTTTTTATAGGACTAGATACCTGATTTTTAAAGCCTTGTGAATTACGACCACATGGTTATTTTCAGATCTGTGCAATTAGGTTCAGCGAATAAAAGTCCAGGAAAACCTTGGCAATCCATTGACAAGAATAACACGGCTATTGACTCCACAGGCCAAGGGAAGTGTTTTCAGTTGCGTTTTACTATAAACATTATGACATACAAAGGCATATTTCATAACTTGCCCAAGTGGTTTTGAAATATTATTTTCCCTTGAGGCAATAGCCATTCACAGTTAATAATAACCGCCCCCAGGACCGGCTACACAATCTGCGAGACAGTGCCCTGTTTTCAAAAAGTAATAGGAATTTTAAGACAGCAGGAGCAGAACAATAAACCAACTATAGGGGTCTCCAAGCCTGGGGACACAGGGACTGCACAGGTCACCTGTTCATGGAGCTGGCCCTGGCTGCCCCCTCTGATGGATTTAATATATTTTAAAATATCACACATATTTAAGGAACATCCAAGCTTAAGGCCTTGACTGGATATATTTACCAGCATTTACCAATATTTAGCAACATTCACTTTGCTCCACAAAAGATCTTATTTCTTTGCCAAAAATCATGTTTTAGAATAAAATAGACACAACTTCCACATTATTTTTTAAAATAAAAGTTGCAAAAGTACATCTCCCACATCTTCTGTGAATTTAAATAAATCGCTTTATTTGTTTTAGGCTGAAAGTGTAAATTCAGTGTGAATTTCACACCACGCTGTCATTCACATGCGGACATAACCTGCCTTTCTCATTTCACAAAGGCTAAACTATCAAACAACCTGATTTTTGAAGAATTTAGGGTAACACTGGTCTCACAGAATAAGTCTGGAAGTATTCCCTCCTCCTCTACTTTACGGAATAGTTTGAGTGGGAACGGTATTGGTTCTTCTTTAAATGTTTGGTAGAATTCAGCAGTGAAGCCATCAGGTCCTGGCCTTTTCTTTACTGGCAGACTTTTGATTGTGGCTTCCATCTCATTACTTGTTATTGGTCTATTCAGGTTTTGGATTTCTTCCTGATTCAATCTTGGTAGGTGGTGTGTATCTAGGAATTTGTCTATTTCTTCTAGATTTTCCAATTTATCAACATATAGTTGCCCACAGTGGCCATTAATGATCCTTTCAATTTCTGCAGTATCAGTTGTAAAGTCTCCTTTTTTATTTCTGATTTTATTTATTTGGATTTTCTCTTTTTTTCTTAGTCTGGCTAAAATTTTGTCAATGTTGTTTAACTTTTCAAAAAAACCAACTTTTGGCTTCATTGATCTTTTGTATTTTTTTCATTTCAATTTCATTTATTTCTGCTTTACTATTTCTTTTCTTCTACTAATTTTGGATTCATTTGCTCTTGCTTTTCTAGTTCTTTAAGATGTATCGTTATATTACTTATTTGAAGTTTTTCCTCCTTGTTGAGGTAGGCACTTAGTAGCTATAAGCCTTCCCTCTTAGTACTGCTTTTGCTATATTCCATAGGTGTTGGTATACTGTCAGGCACTATTCTAGGCACTTGGGATAAAATAGAAAGGAGTCCTGCTCTTCTGGAACTTATGTTCTAGCCAGGGGAGGTAGAAAATGGATGAGAAACATAGTAAATGATCTAGTCTGTTAGAGAGTGGTACGTGCCATGGGGGGAAAGGAGAGTTGGGCAAGGGGAATTGGCAATTCACAGCAAGAGAGTGGTTAGTTGCAATATTAGAGTGGCCTATGTGGGCCTCATTGCAAAAGGGAGTTTTGAGCAAAAATATGGAGTTGGCCAAGCAGATATCCAGAGCAAGAGCGTTCATGGCAGAGGAAACAGCAAGAGCAGAAGCCCAGAGCATGGAGCATGCCAAGCACATCCGGGAATTGCAGGCGGGCCTGCAGGGATGGAGGGCAGGGAGCAAGAGCAGGAGGACAAAGGAGGAGGTCAGCAGGTGGTAGGTGCCAGATCAAACAGAGCTTCATGGGCCCTTGGCGAGACTTTGGCTTGTCTTCCTTGCTGAGTGAGATGGAAAGCCATTGAAAAACTGACAGCAGAGTAATAATATGATCTCACTTCTGTGTTAAAAGATTCAGTCTGGCTGCTTTGCTGAAAATAGTATAGGGCTCAGGGAGATGCCAGGGTTAGGAAGAAGGGGAAGTGTTAGAAGATGACTGCAGAAAATCCAGGCATGGGATGATGGTGGCTCAGATTGGAGAAACTGCAGCTGAGGCGGTAAGACGTGACTGGATTCTGAGTACGTTTTGAAGGTGAGACCAACCTGCCAAATTAGAGGTGGGGCTTTCTCTCCTGTTGGGAGAAATCAAAAAGGACTGAAATTCCCTGGCCTGGAATTCACGTCTTGATGTATTTAGTAGCCAACGGCATCTCTGTGAAGTTGATATCACTTCTTCATCGCACCTTGCATGATTGCCCAAGTCACAGAGTTACAATATAACAAAGGATGAAGTTGCCGTCCACTGAGATGAGAAAGATTGGAGTGGAGCAGGTTCTGGAGCTGTGAGATCAGCAGTTCAGTGTTGGACGTGGGGGCTCGAGATCCTGTTAGACGTCTGAAGGAAAACGGTGGGAGGCAGTTGGATATCGGAGTCGACTGTATTAGTTTTCTATTGCGGGACAAGTTTGCTCCAAGACTTGGCAGCTTTTAACACGGATCATTTATTAACCCACAGTTTCTGTGGGTTGGGTATCTGAGAACCACGTAACTGAGTGATTCTGGCTTAGAGGCTATAGTCAAGGTATTAGACAGAGCGGCAGTCCTGTCTAACAGATAGTCTAATAAGTAATGAGGATGACCTCATTACCTTGTTTGAAGGCTAGTTTGAGGAAGGATCGGCTTCCAAGTTCACTCACACAGCTGGTGCAGGCCTTGGAAGATCCACTTCCACGCCCACTCGTCTGGCTGTTAATTAGCCTCAGATCCTCATCCTGTGAACCTCACATGGTCCCTGGCTTACCCCAGAATGAGTGAGCCGAAAGAGAATGAGGAAGTACCGAACATAAAAATCACAATAGTTTTATAACCTCATCTTGCAAATAACATCCTATCATTTCTGCCATAATCTACTCACCAGAACCAGTCAACAAGGGTTGGTGGACATATTTTTTAAAACCATCTCATTGACATACAGATTATATTTAAAGCCCTGAATGTAATGAAAAATGAAAAGGGGACCAAGGACCATATCTTGGATACTTCAACAATAAAAGGTTGGGGAGAAGAGGAGAAACCATCAAAGGAGGCCAGGAATGAGAGGCTTGCGAGTGGGAGGACAATCATGAGACTGCGGCATTTTGGAACCAAGTAAAGAAAGTGCATCAAGGAGGAGAGAGTAGGCAACTTCAGCAAAAGCTGCTATGGGATAGGGTCAGTCGATCTGCCTTCATCCTCATGTTATTACTAATCATGCTCCTCTTAACTCTCAAAAGGAGCCAGATTTGACAAAGAATCTTCTGGACATCCTATACCCAAGTTAAGTAATGTGAGCACTGAGATTTGGGGACTGGATCAGGCATCATAGAGGTCACTGGTGATAATGAGGGATGAGTGTCTAATTGTGTCTTACTGTGGGACATACATTGGCATACCTTTGCATTCAAAATACTTTTCCCACTGAAAGCTATTACAGAGCTAAGTAAACTATTAGCTAATATTAGTGTAAGTATAACATAAAATAACTATCAAATTAAAGTTAGATTTTAAAAAAACATAAGCTCAATTCATTCACTAAATTTTAACTCTTCTCAATCACTATTTAATGTAATCACAGATGATGTGAAAGTTTGAGTACACCTAAATTCATTTTATGCAGCTGAGTGTGGTGGCTCACACCTCCAATCCCAGCACTTTGAGAGGCCGAGGCGGGCAGATCACTTGAGGTCAGGAGTTCAAGAACAGCCTGGCCAACATGGGAAACCCCCATGTCTACTAAAAAATATGAAAATTAGCCAGGCATGGTGGCGCATGCCTGTAATCCCAGCTATTTAGGAGGCTGAGGATTGAACCTGGGAGGCAGAGGTTGCAATGACCTGAGATCATGCCACTGCACTCCAGCCAGGGCAACAGAGTAATATTTTATCTCAAAAATAAATAAATAAACAAATTCATTTTATGAGTTACCTATTTTGAAAAAAATTGTCACAATTGCAATGCTATAAAATTGTTTTCAAAACAAAATAATTTGGCAAACAGGCAAAAAGAATATCTTTAATAGTGACCCAAGTAAATAAAATAGAAACAGACATAACAAGATTCATATTTATTCCTAATTATTCATGAAACACTTTACATGTGATAAAATGTATAAAAGCTCTCATCATGCCTTGTTCCCTGGTGTCATAGCCATCCAAATGTCCATGGCTGTCTTGACACTTATCTTCCCCACTGGACACTTATGAAGGATGACCTCATTACCACCCATCTCCACTTAGCCTATGCCAAATTTTAATGCCAAGGTCAATCATTCCTATGGCCTAGGCACCAGGCTTATCCCGCCACACGTCATGCTGTATTCAGTAGCCAACAGCAGTTTTGTGAAGTTGGTATATCTTCTTCATCGCACCTTGCACGCCTGTCCAAGTCACAGAGTTATAATACTGCCTCACGGTGTGCTGCCATTTGTCAAGTGACAATTTACTTAGATGAATTATTAACCTTTGTTTAAAAAATTCTGGCTTATTTTTGACACTTTAAGGAAGTAGAGAGTTGATATTAACTTTCATTTTACATATTACTTAACAATTTTTTTCTTGAGATTGTTGGCTTCATGGAAAAAGTCACCTCCATCCACAGGAACAGTAGATTACATTTTTAAAAATGTTTTTTTCTTACTTGTACAAATGTATGGGGTGCATGTGAAATTTTGTTACATGTATATAATGTATACTGATCAAGTCAGGTTATTTAGGATATCCATCACCCACGTACAATACATTTTTGTTTAACCGTAGTCACCCTGCTCTGCTATCAATGAATTTAGGCCCAGTATGGTGGCTCACGCCTATAATCCCAACACTTTGGGAGGCCGGGGTGGGAGGATTGCTTGCGCCTAGGAGTTTAAGGCCAGCCTAGACAACACAGGGAGAACCCATCTCCAATTTTTTTAAATTATTTTTTTAAATTGAATTTATTTCTTCTATCTAATTGTATGTGTGTCCTTTAACCCGGGTCTCTTCATCCTCACCCCTTTACCCCAATCACCCTTCCCATTTCTGTTCTCTGTCTTTCCACTTTCTACCACCAGGTGATCAAATGTTTCAGCTCCCACATCTAAATGGGAGAACATGCAGTATTTGTCTTTTTGTGCTTGGCTTATTTCACTTACAATAATGACCTCCAGTTCCAGCTACACTGCTGCGAATGACTTGATTTCATTCTTCTTTATGGCTGAATAGGGTTCCATGGTGTATATATGCCACATTTTCTTTATCCATTCTTCTGTTGATGGGCAGTTAGTTGATTCCATATCATTGTCTTATAAATAGTGCTGTAGAAGACATAGGAGTGCAAGAATCCCTTTATATATTGATTTATTTTCCTTTGGGTAAAAACCCAGTTGTGGAATTGCTGGATAGAATGGAAATTCTATTTTCAGGTTTGTGAGAGATGTCCATACTATTTTCCATAACGGCTGTACTAGTTTACATTCCCACCAACAGTGTATAAGAGTTTCCTTTTCTCCACATCCTTGCCAACATTTCTTATTTTTTCTTTTTAATAACAGCCATTCTAACTAGGGTGAAATGATATCTTGTTGTTTTGATTTGCGCTTTTCTGATGATTAGTGATGTTGAGCATTTTTTCATGTATCTTTGGCCATTTGTATACCTTCTTTTGAGAAATATCTATACATGTCCTTTGCCCACTTTTTAATGGTATTATTTGATTCTTCCTGTCGAGTTGTTTGAGTTCCTTGTATATTCTGGATATTAGTCCCTGTCAGAAGAATAGTTTGCAAATTTTTTTCTCATTCAACTGATTGTCTCTTTAGTCTGTTGATTATTTCTTTTGCTGTGTAGAAGCTTTTTAGTTTAATTAAGTCCCATTTGTCTATTTTTGTTTTTGTTGCCTGTGCTTTTGAGGTCTTAGTCATAAATTATTCTCCTAGACCACTCTCCAGGAGAGTTTTCCCTAAGTTTTCTTCTAGTATTTTTACAGTTTGGGGTGTTCGGTTGGTTTTAATCCATTTTGAGTTGATTTTTTTATATGGTGAGAGATACAAGTCCAGTTTCATTCTTCAGCATGTGGATATCCAATTCTCCCAGCACCATTTACTGAAAAGGGTGTCCTTTCCCCAGTGAAAGTTCTTATCAGCTTTGTTGAAGATTAGTTAGTTGTAAACATGTGGCTGTATTTCTGGGTTCTCTAGGAAGCAGAGATTATCTTCACTGCTCGGGTGAATACTGGCAAGGGAAAAAATGGTAGAAATGAAAATTATTTCTAGAATCTTTCTAAGTGTTTCTGATATGAGTAGCATTCTCACTTTAACTATCTGAAACTATGAAATGATTGTATTCATAGAGAATCTCATCCACAGGTATCTGCCCTCTGACTCTGGGGCTGCGTGTGAGGAGAGGCTAGTCCCAGGAATCGGGCCAGGTGCATTGCCACCATAGCTGCATTGTGTGCCTTTCACAAGAGAGTCCCAAGCTGGAAAAAATCAGCCCACTGGGAGGAAACAGTTAGGGAGGCAGGACATGGCACAGCAGTTTGGAAACTCAGCTCAAAAACCCAATACTCACTAAGCTGTGACTTTGTGATAAGCTCTAAAGTACTTTACGCACAATGCCTAATTACCTTTATAATACCTCTATGAAGCAGGTACTGTTTTAATTGGCTAGTGTCACAAAAATGACACAGAACAAACCATCTCAAAACACAGTAGCTCATGAAAACAAGCATTTGCTTCTTATTCAGGCATCTGCATGTTCTCTAGCATTCTGCTGATCTAAGCTGGACCCGGTGGGCTTGGGTGCCCAAAACAGGTTAAGTTTGGGCATTCTCTAGTGTCTCTTATTCTTCTAGGACCAGCAAGATGGATACTCAGGGCGTGTGTTTCTAATGACAACTCAAATGCAGGAGGGCAAACCTAGCCTCACAAGGATGCGTCAGGCCTTTGCTTGCCTTGTGTGCACAAACATCCTATTGCCCAGACTCATCAAATGGTGAGTTAAATACAGCACACTGCTATTCTTACAATCATCTGTAAGATGAGGATACCAACAGAGGTTAGAAGACTTGCCCAATCTCCCACTAAGGTTAAGTGGTGAAACTGACACTTAACCCCAAGTAGACTGGCCCCAGAACCCAAGCTCTTATGCAGGGCAGCTCAAAAGGGACCAGGCAAAAACTCAGGTAGGCCAGGAAAGACACATTAGGGTCAAACATGGATGGGAAAAAGCCCAGAGAAGGAGCAGGCTAGGATCAGCCTAAGAGGAATCTGGCCCATGCTGGACCTCACACTCTAGGCCAAGGGTGGAATCATAAATTTTCAAGTTTATACTCACAAACAGAGAAGCTATTCTCATTAATTACCCAAAAGTTTGCTTTTTTTCTTTTTTTGTATTTTCAAATTGTCTACATTGAACAAAAGTATAACTTTTATAAATAAGACAATGGTTTGAGAATTTGTTCATGGAATTTTTCTGTTATATATTGAATATGTTTAAATATATTTTGAAGATTTTTTAAATTCATGGAATTCCAAAGATTTTTCCCTTTACAAATATTGAGTTTAAGTCTTCAGAATTTTATTTGAACCTAAAAATCTACTCCATTGACATGTGTAAGACAGGAATAAATTTCAATTACTTCAAAAACTGTTTTCCAAGTATTGTAACAAATTTTGTATGCAATGGATGAAAAAGTAATCAAATCAATTTAAATTGACTTAAAATTTTTAGTATCTATTCATTAAGTAACCATTTATAACAAAAATAAGTCCAATTAAGATTGATGAGAAGAGTTTTTACATTTTAAATTTTTAACATTTTAATGTCCTATTATAGCAAAATGATACCAACATGGGCAATATTTCTTAAAATTTCAGTGAAATATAAGCACTTGTCTTCTTCTGTTGATCAGTTGCTTATTCCAAATCAAATCCATGATAGGTTAATGGACGATGAAACAGTAATTCATTGTGAAAAATCATCCAAGGAGAGATGGCAATCTTGTTTTAACCCAAAAATAGATTTTTAAAAAAAGAACAATTACTTAATAAGCAGATGATGCAACATCAGTACTTTCATAGAAACAAAAAAAGATTCTCATGTACTGATGTCATTGTGCAAGTGATACATACCACGCTGGTTTGTAAAACCATTACCTTAATTTTTTTTCAGCTACAGATACTTGCATGCACAAACTTTATCTTGGTTTTCAAAACCTCTAAGTACAATTATGGCAAGACTTTTAATCATGTTATTAAAATAAATTTACTACTTAAAATGGAATATCTTGTTTGCTATTAAGTATAAAACTTCAAAACTAGCCCAGGTTTTAAAATATTATACACTGTATATGCAATTATTACAAAACAAGAGAGATTAATACATGAATCAATTGCTAAATTTAAAAATGGAGAAAAGCAAGTCAGACACGGTGGCTCACGCCTGTGATCCCAGCACTTTGGGAGGCCAAGGAGGGCAGATCACAAGGTCAGGTGATCAAGACCATCCTGGCTAACATGGTGAAGCCCTGTCTCTACTTAAAAACACATTTTTTAAAAAAATAGCCAGGTGTGGTGGCGGGCGCCTGTAGTCCCAGCTGCTCGGGAGGCTGAGGCAGGAGAATGGCGTGAACCTGGGTGGTAGAGCTCGCAGTGAGCCAAGATTGCACCACTGCACTCCAGCCTGGGCGACAGAGCAAGACTCCATCTCAAAAAAAAAAAAAAAAAAAGAGAGAGAAAAGCAGAATAAAAATATATACAAACAAGTAAAAAAATTTTTAATTTAAAAATTGGAAATAATAAAAGTTTTAAAATGTAAAAATAAGATCTAGTTTGCAATTGCAAAAAATTAAAAATAGGAATAAATCTAAGAAAAATCTTCAAGACCTTTACAAAGAAAGTTTTAATTAAATATGAAATGAGAGATGACTTGAATAGTAAAGAGCTATACTACATTCATGGATGGCAAGACTCAGTTTCTTCTCAAATTACTGTATAACTGCTATGTCTATCAAAATCATCATGAGATTTTATAAAACATAATTGATTATTAAATTATTAAATGTGCCAAAAAGCTAAGACAACTGTGTGAAGATAAACAAAGAAAGAAGACAGATGCTATCATTTACCAAAATAAAATACAAAGCCATAGACATTAAAACAGATACCATTGGGTAGTGGTTTCATGAACGATTGCTTTTTTGGTATTTGTATTTTTTTCTGTATTTTTAAAAATTAGCCTCCTCCTAAAAATAAGACATATAAAACAAATATGTACCTAGCTACTGCAAGAACAAGGAGAAGGAATTTTTAAAACCTCAAGCGTTTTTTTTTTTGTTTTTTTTGTTTTGTTTTGTTTTTGAGACGGAGTCTCGCTCTGTCGCCCAGGCTGGAGTGCAGTGGCCGGATCTCAGCTCACTGCAAGCTCCGCCTCCCGGGTTCGGGCCATTCTCCTGTCTCAGCCTCCTGAGTAGCTGGGACTACAGGCGCCCGCCGCCTCGCCCGGCTAGTTTTTTGTATTTTTTAGTAGAGACGGGGTTTCACCGTGTTAGCCAGGATGGTCTCGATCTCCCGACCTAGTGATCCGCCCGTCTCGGCCTCCCAAAGTGCTGGGATTACAGGCTTGAGCCACCGCGCCCGGCCACCTCAAGCGTTTTTTAAGCAGCATTTAGGAAAATCAGCACGAAGGCAGAGCTAACAACTGGCCCACATTATACGGTTCAGTAAGTTGAATATGTAATCCTCTATCTAGTCACTAAGTTACCTGGCAATGTTTTGCATCATCACGGATTAATTTCCAGATATAGAAATGTATGTGTATGTATATGCATACATTTTCTATCAGTCTATCATTAGATTCCAATTTTATTATTTTCACAGAAATAAAATGTTATATGCATGTTAGTTGTAATAAATCTAAATGAAATTTCCTTTACTAAAAATCCTATTTTCAATTTTATTTTATTTTATTTTATTTTATTTTATTTTATTTTACTCTTTTGAGATGAAGTTTTGCTCTTGTTGCCCAGATTGGAGTGCAATGGCACATTCTCAGCTCACTGCAACCTCCGCCTCCCAGGTTCAAGCAATTCTCCTGCCTCAGCCTCTCGAGTAGCTGGGATTACAGGTATGCACCACCACGCCCATCTAATTCTTTATATTTGGTAGAGATGAAGTTTTATCATGTTGGTCAGGCTGATCTCAAACTCCTGACCTCAGGTGATCCGCCCGCCTCAGCCTCCCAAAGTGCTGGGATTACAGGCATAAACCCCCGTGCCTGGCCCAATTTTATTGTTTAATAGTCATTATAATCTCAAAAACTCTTTTTTTAATAAAGCATATGACTAGTTAAGTAGAAGTGAGATATTTTGTTTTCTATCATTTTCCAGTGTGATTCTGTGGTATGCCGACACCTGCAGAAAGGCCCTGCATTTCCAGCCCTGCTCTAAGAGACGAGCTCATTATTAAAAGTAATTTGCATAATGACTTATTTTCCTCTGGGTAGATACCCAGTAGTGAGATTGCTGGACCAAAATGTAGTTCTACTTTTAGTTCTTTAAGGAATCTCTGTACTGTTTTCTATAGTGGTTGTACTCTTTCATATTTCCGCCAGCAGTGTGAAAGTGTTCCCTTTTCACCGCATCTCCACCAATCTCCATTATTTCTTGATTTTTTTTATTTACGGCCATTCTTGCAGGAGTAAGATGGTATCACATTGTGGTTTTGATTTGCATTATCCCTGATCATTAGTGATGTTGAGCATTTTATCATATGTTTTTGGCCATTTGCATATCTTCTTTTGGAATTGTCTATTCATGTCCTTAGCCCATTTTTTTATGGGATTGTTTGGGGTTTTTTCTTGCTAATTTGTTTGAGTTCCTTCTAGATTCTGGATATTAGTCCTTTGTCGGATGTATAGATTGTGAAGAGTTTTCTCCCACTCTGCTGGTTGTCTGTTTACTCTGTTGATTGTTTCTTTTGCTCTGCAGAAACTTTCTAGTTTAATTAAGTCCCACCTATTTCTCATTGGTTCCATCCAATCTGGATGGGACTGGAGACCATTATTCCGAGGGAAACAACTTAGGAATGGAAAACCAAACATCATATGTTCTCACTCATAAGTGGGAGCTAATCTATGAGAAGGCAAAGGCATAAGAATGACACAGTGGAATTTGCGGATTTGGGGTAAAGTGTGTGTGGGGGGGGATGAGGGATAAAAGACTACAAATTGGGTTCAGTGTATACTGCTCTGGTGATGGGTGCACCAAAATCTCACAAATCACTGCTAAAGAACTTACTCATGTAACCCAACACCTCTTGTTCCCCAAAAACCTATGGAAATTTTTTTAAAAAGCAATTTGCTTTATCTGCTTTTTCTTGGGAAATGCAACTTCTGACCAAGGGGTGCTGGACTATCTCACTTAGTTGAGGCTGTTAGGTTTAGTGATGAGCAGGGCAGAGTTTGGGAATGAGTGTGAGCTTTGGACACAGATGGTTTCAAATCCCTGTCTTTTTATTTTGGAGCTCTGTTAAGCTTGGCCACATGTTTCCTCACCTGTGAAATAAGGAAAATAGAGCTCACTTACAGAGAATTAATAAAGATTTAATGTTAATGGGTCGAGTCCTTGATGTTCAAAAAATATTAGTTATTTTCCTTAAATGTTGATTTAAAAACTGAAATGGACTGAATTTTTAGGATAGTGTGAGGACGTAATTACTTCTAAATTCCTGTAAGTTCTTTTTCTGTTTTTTTTTTTTTTTTTTCTTTTTTTAAGGATGTATATTCCCTTGTTCCGGGTCTATTTTTTACAGTAACTCCTAATTGTAAGAATAACGGAAAGTTGGTTGTAAGGCAGATTAGCAGGACTGCCTCACCACAGAGCATGGGACCTAGATGAGGGACTGGGGAAGACCAGACAGGAAGGAGGGCTCTGCTAAGAACAAAACAAAAAGAACCTTGTGGCTCTTTCTTCCTTTAGATGGGTATTATAAGATTAACCCACAGAGCAAAGAGAGAGAGAGAGAAAGGGACTGGTCATTTCTCTAAACTCAGGGTGTGAACCCCACAGTCCTTTCTGCAGAAGGGGAAGCCCCTGAGACCGTTCCTCTACCAGGCTACCTTGCCCATTAGCGGATGTGGGCAGTTACGTTACCCCAGTGTCAACAAAGGACACCTTCCAGCCTGTGCACAAAGGTGGGCAGGACCAGAGCTTAGTAGGATGTGGAGGATGTGAGGAAGGTTATGGGCTATTTCAAGTTTTTTACAGGCTTAGTGTCTCTTACATTGTGCTGTTAACACAAGAGCTAGAATGGAACCCTGCCAGGAGTTCAATTCTGACCGGAAAACCTCTGCTGTCATAGACCTTGGCCAGCCCCTGTTTCATTAACACAATGAACGGTGCCCCACACCTCTGTCTCTAGAGAGAAGCTAAGTTGCCTGTGGACCAGGTACTAGACTAACATTTTCATATTATTTCTATAATTTGGTCCTCAGCGCAACCTATCCTTGGTGTTTTTATTCTCAGCTTGAGGATCGAAACGCTGATGCTTGGGTTATCTCTTTGCCCAAAATCACAGCACAAGTACGCAATGAAGTTGGGATTTGAACTGGGTTTCCTTGTGCTTCAGACAGCTATGCAGGAGCCTCATAGCTCTGAGCCCAGATGTTTCAGTAGTTTATTTGGTCTAGGCTTTCTTGATATAGTGAAAAAAATGCAAAACAAAATTTAAGGAAAAGTTATAAAATAAAACAATTGGTTCCAGGAGTCTATAACCCAATTTCACCAAGATATTCTAATTAAAGAAATCATCTAAATTTGCCTCTTTCTTCCTCATTTTATAGCCCATATGTTAAATTATCCCAACTCTTGATGGTTCAAATATTCCAGAAGATATTTTCTCCATGAATTGTTCGGGGTTAAGATTTCCTTATTGCAGGTCTCTGTTTATTTTTACTACATGCCAAATATTTTTATTTTCTGCCAAACTGTTCTTCCCTGGAATGCTGTACCTTGTAACCAGGGAGAGACCCAGTGCAAGGCTGGGAGCAGCTGGGAGACAACAAGGACAGCAGCTTTACACAATGTCCCCCCTGTCACTTCCAACCTCCTCCACCACGATTTCCACTGGGGCTGGTTCTGCTTGCAGATTCATGCTAGAGACATGAATAATAGAAGTGAACAAATGAAACAGAGGAACTTAGAAACCCATCCCCCTTTACTTAGATAATGGCCACCCTGAAACCCCATTATTTTTCTTTTTTCTTTTCTTTTTCTTTTTTTGAGACAGCAGTCTCGCTCTGTCTCCCAGGCTAGAGTGCAGTGGTACAATCTTGGCTCACCACAACCTCTGCCTCCCGGGTTCAAGTGGTTCTCCTGCCTCAGTCTCCTGAGTAGCTGAGATCACAGGTGCCCACCACCACACTCAGCTAATTTTTGTATTTTTAGTAGAGACAGGGTTTTACCATGCTGGCCAGGCTGGTCTCGAACTCCTGACCTCAAGTGATCCACCTGCCTTGGCCTCCCAAAGTGCTGGAATTACAGGCGTGAGCCATCACGCCCAGCTTGAAACCCCATTTTCCAGTATGCACCAACTAAGTCAAGACAGAGGGTCCCCTTTAGCACAAGACTGAGACAATGGGGTGAGGCAGAAACCAAAATGTTCTCTTTCTCTTCCTTCCCCTAAATGCATTCAATGACCAAGACCATGTCATTCTAACCCATCCCCTCTGCCTTACCCCAGGCTCTCATCATCTCGCACCTAACTATTGCGCCTGTCTCCTTGCCTGTCGGCCCATTTCATCCTTCATGCCACCACAGAGTAGTAGTGGTTTCAAGACTGATCCCATCTAGCACCCGCCTCACCTCACTCCCATCTCTTCCAATCCTCAAAGGCAAACATCAGCTCAATAAAACATCAGTAACGTCACTCGCCTTCTTATGAAGCCCATGCAGCTAGTGTGGCATTAAGAAGGTTTACTCTCTCCTACTTCCTCCCTCTCCTCCCACTGTGCAGGGAAATACCTGGAGTTTTCCAAATTCCCCACGCCTTCCATTCCTGGGTCACCTTGCTGAGTCCTCTCCAAGTCTCTTGCCCCTTTTTCTCCTCTTTGGGATAGCCCACTTCAGCGTCAATATCACCACGTCACGGAAGTCCACTGCAGCTGCCGCAGGCAGAGTGAGTTGTTCTTTCCTCAAGGTTCCCACTGCCTTTGGCACTGCCTCCCTATAATTGCTCCAGCCCAGGTGCCTTCCAGATGGGGTAAACCTTATCCACCTTGGGTTCTCACCAGCAGGGTCTCAACAGAAGTTCCCTGGATAAATGAAGAAATGCGGAACCAATAGTAGTAGTTCATTTCTATGAAGTAGCTATTTTAGCCAGAAATTTCCAAAATGGCCATACAGGGCAGCAGCATGATACGGAGCAGGTTGGTGATTTGGCTGAACTTGAATTTGGTCTCAGCTGTCTATGGGGGTCTTAAACTTCTAGATGCCAGTTTCCTTCTCTGTAAAATGTGGATAGTAATAGTACCATAGCATAGTGGTGACAGGGAGATTAGAAAAGGTTATTAGGCTGGGTGTGGTGGTTCACACCTGTAATCCCAGCACTTTGGAAGGTCAAAGCAGGAGGATTGCTTGAGCCCAGGAGTTTAAAACCAGCCTGGTAAACACAGCAAAACCCTGTATCTAAAAAAGAAAAAAAACAAAAAACAAAAAAAAAGCCAGGCATGGTGGCTCATGCCTCTACTCCCAGTTACTCAGGAAGCTGAGGTAGGAGGATTGCTTGAGCCCAGGAGTTCGATGCTGCAGTGAGCCATGATTGCACTACTGCACTCCAGCCTGGGAGACAGAGTGAGATCTCGTCTCAAAAAACAAAACAAAAATAGTTGTTGAAAAATGTTTATCACAGGACCAGGCACAGTGAAAGTGCCCCAGAATGCCAACTTTTTTTTAAAAGCGCCTGGATCCACTGATCTCTAGTTTTATTATTCTGTTGTTCCTGAATCTCTCACAAATCAAAATCCAGTTTCATAAGTGCTTTCTCTCTTCAATGAAAAGGAGCCAGATGTCTGTTTCCTCGCTACAAGGGCACTGGGAGAGATTTCACTTGATCCAGGATGGCAGATGGCAACCACAGTGTGGTGGGCTTGGAATCTGAAGACCTGGAAAACCCATGGTTTACCACGGAAACCATGACAGGACCTCATGTTAACACCCAGCCTTCCCTTTCCTCCCCAGGCCTCCCAAGCCCCCTCACAGAGAAAGGACAGAGGCCACCGAGCTGGCAGCTGGAAGCCCACTCTGTGGTTTGACCTTTAAACGGTCCGCCCACATACTGCAGAGTGGGCTGCGCTGCTATTACTCACGGGCTGCCTCGCTCACAGCACTGAGGGCTGGGGAAATCACAGGCGCTGGCAGCTTCTGACTGGTCCCAGAAGAGCCTTGATTAGCATCAACTGCAGACCAAAGCATTTCCCATCCACACCTTCGCTTCTCTTCTGAACACAGGGATCTCTCCTGCAATTGCTTTTGAGCAGAAAAGGACTTCATGGCAGCCTCTCTTTTCTCCCCAACAACCGCACCGTTTAAGAAACTATTGTCGTGATCCTACTTTGAAGACATTCAAAAAGTTTTCTAATAGCTGCAGACGTGGCAAAGGTTTCTTTTTAGCAAAGGCTTTAATACTGCATGTCTGCTGCACAGTGACACCTGACCAGTTTACAGCATCGGAATCTTACTCATTTACCTTCATCACCTCTTCTGGAAATAAGCTTCTCACACAGCTATTTGCCTCCCAGGCACCGCCCCAGAAGGGAGGACTTGTAGAAGTTGGTAGTAGAGGCCAGACGTGGGCTCATGCCTGTAATCCCAACACTTTGGGAGGCCGAGGTGGGCAGATCACTTGAGGTCGGGAGTTTGAGACCAGCTGGTAACATGGTGAAGCCATGTCTCTACTAAAAATACGAAAAAAAAAAATAGCCAGGTGTGGTGGCACACACCGGTAGTCCCACTTAGGAGGCTGAGGTGGAAAGATCTCTTGAACCCAGGAGGTGGAGATTGCAGGGAGCCAAGATCATACCACTGTGCTCCAGCCTGGGTGACAGAGCAAGATTCTGTCTCAAAAAAGAATAAAAAAGGCCGGGCGCGGTGGCTCAAGCCTGTAATCCTAGCACTTTGGGAGGCTGAGACGGGTGGATCACGAGGTCAGGAGATCAAGACCATCCTGGCTAACACTGTGAAACCCCATCTCTACTAAAAAATACAAAAAAAACTAGCCGGGCGAGGTGGCGGGCGCCTGTAGTCCCAACTACTTGGGAGACTGAGGCAGGAGAATGGCGTAAACCCGGGAGGCGGAGCTTGCAGTGAGCTGAGATCCAGCCACTGCACTCCAGCCTGGGCGACAGAGCGAGACTCCGTCTCAAAATAAATAAATAAATAAATAAAAATAAAAAGAAGTCAGTGGTACTTCCATGTGCCAGACAGGGCCTCTTACAACATGAGCAAGATGCACTCACTGGTTAACTTGGTTCACAAAACAAGAAACAAGTATTACAAAAAAATCTTTCAGCATGGGGTGGGCATGGAGGTGGCAGGAAAACATTAAATTTTTTTATCAACAAATTTGTTGAATTGAACCCGGTGTTGGATATTGTGCTACTCTACTGAGGGGCTTTCAATCTCATTGGAAGATGACTCATGCACAGAACACACACAGCCATTTATCCCATTAATTTCTCTGGAACAGCAGTTCAAGTCCAAATAGATGATTTCATTAAGAAAGTCTTGGGCAGTAACACTGGGAAAAGCGATATATCTCATTCCCATGTTAAAGATTCACACAGCACAGCAGCCTTCCGCAGGGTCTGGGAAATCCTAACAGAAATTGTTTCATTTTGTGCAGCAGTCAGGATAGGTCATGCTGTAACAAACCACTCAAAAACCTCCATGGCTTAGGACAACAAAAGTTTATTTCTTGCTTGCGCTAACACATCATGGATCAGCTGCAACTCTGCTCCACGTTACTTTCATTCCAGTGTGTCCAGAATTGGTGGGTTTTTGGTCTCACTGACTTCAAGAATGAAGCCGCAGACCCTCACGGTGAGTGTTACATTTCTTACAGATGGTGTGTCCAGAGTTTTTGTTCCTTCTTCCCGGTGGGTTCGTGGTCTCGCTGGCTTCAGGAGTGAAGCTGCAGACCGTTGTGGTGAGTGTTACAACTCTTAAAGGCAGCCCGTCTGGAGTTGTTAGCTCTTCCCAGTAGATTCGTGGTCTTGCTGGCTTCAGGAATGCAAAGCGGCATATCTTCACAGTGAGTATTACAGCTCTTAAAGATAGCGTGAACCCAGAGAGTCAGCAGCAGCAAGATTTACTGCAACTAGCGAAAGAACAAAGCCTCCACAGCTGGAAACGGTCCCCAGCGAGTCGCCGCTGACCAGCTCGGGCAGCCTGCTTTTATTCCCTTAGCTGCCCCCCCTACCCCACCCCCCCACCCCCCCCACCCCACCCCCCCACCCCCCCCAACCCCCGGCACTACTTGGGGACCTGGCGCGACCTCCGCAGCTGCTGGCCTGGGTGCTAAGCCCTTCGCTGCCCTGGGCCGGCGGTGCCGGCCGCTCCGTGTGCGGGGCCAGCCGAGCCCTCGCCCGCCGGAACTCGCACTGGCCGGCTAGCGCCAGGCGCAGCCCCGGTTCCCACCCGCGCCTCTCCTTCCACACCTCCCCGCAAACAGAGGGAGGCGGCTCCGGCCTCAGCCAGCCCAGAGAGGGGCTCCCAAGGTGCCTTGGGGGGCTGAAGGGCTCCGCCACCAGAGTGGACGCCGAGGCCGAGGAGGCACTGAGAGTGAGGGCTGCCAGCACATTGTCACCTCCCACCAGGAACCCGGGTGATGGAACAGGATCTGTTAAAGAAAGAAGAGATGTAGTAAAAGATTCCTGGGCTCTTAAAGCTTGAATTGCAGGCGATAAGTGCCTTATGCCAGCCACAAACAGAGCAGAGAGAGCATTGCACCTGGATGCAAGCAGCCCCACAGGATGGAGCTGGGGTGACAGAGCAGGACTCCCATCACCCAGGAAGGGCCTGGCAACAAGCCCAGACCCAGAGCAGCAGCTCCTTTAGGAACTGGCAAGTAGACACTGTGGGTCAGAAACAAAACAAAATGAAAATCTGTACCCCTTCAAAGTAGACTGGAGAAGGCAGGTGAAATGGATCCAGTTCTAATCCGGAGGCGTATAAAGTTGACTAAGTCAGTGAGGAAGCTGCTGTTCCATAGGGGGTTTCCAAAAGGTTTTCTGCCTGGGTTTAGGGAGTCCTTAGGCATGGCAGGTAAGAACATTTGGGTGTGTGTCTGCAGGGGCTGGAAGACTCCAATTTCGACAAGGAGTGTAGGGTGTGGTTTTACGCCCATAGAAAGCAATAAATTCTCTCCCAACTACTGAGACAGGCCTATACAAACCGAGAGTATATAACCGCTCTGCACCCCAGGGGGACATTTTATAGTTTACGTATTTATCACAAAGGAAGATAGGAAATCATCATGATACACCAACCCCAAATAAGTCTGACAGAGCAGGGTCTCTGTTTGCAGAGAGCCAAAGAAGTGATTCTATATAAAGGCAGCTTTGTCTTCCCCCAGGGTGGATATCAGCATCTCTGAGATTAATTCACTGACAGCATGACCAGATGGCCTTGGAGAATCAAGGAGACCTGGCTCACCTACACGGGAATCCTATGCGTTTCCATTCAGATGGTGTTAAGGTTATTCTTGTGAACTATAAAGAGGGTGGGATAGCCAGGCCTGCCTTATCAGAAGATTTTATGGCTTATTCTCTTCTGATTAAGAAGTAGTTAACAAGCTAAAATTAGAAGAAAACTTCCTTAAATTGACAAAGGATCTCTGACAGAAATCTATTATAATCATACTTAAAAGTGAAACATTGGCATCATTCCTATTAGACAAGAAAAGTGTGCTCATTAGTTAATATCATATTAGCAATAACAAAAATAAAATTTAGTTACTGAATTTTCTACTGAAATTCAGTTAATGAAAGAATTAAGAAGCATGTGGGTCGGGAACCTCCCAATATCCATTTTCCCTTTCTTTCACGGTAACAGAATTCTGAACCAGGCAAATGACCATCCAGAATAAGAACCACATTTCCCAGAGTCTCTTGCAGTTAGGCCAGTAGCCGTGTGACTGAGCTTGACCAAAAGGATGAAAGAGGAAGTATCATGTGACAGCTTCTGGGACTTCAAGAAGGGTCAGTTCTTTCGATGGAAGAAAAGCTTCATTGGCTTTTCTTCCATCCTGCTGCCTGGAACTGGATACTGCCATCTCAGATCTAAGGATGAGGCCACACTCTGGATGGGAG
Source organism: Macaca mulatta (assembly GCF_049350105.2). NCBI lineage: Eukaryota > Metazoa > Chordata > Mammalia > Primates > Cercopithecidae > Macaca > Macaca mulatta. Next base: position 12,931,610 of record NC_133409.1, read on the forward strand.
AGTGGTGAGTTGGACGGACTATGAGGACTTCCCAGAACAGAGTTGCCATACCAGCCTGAGACTGCTCATCTCTGGGCATTTTATGAGACAGAAATAAACATCTATCTTGTTTAGGCCACTGTTATCTGGAAGATCTGTTATTCAGAGTTGAAACAAATTCTAACTGATATGAGGAATAAAGATAAAACAATATTTATCACTTATCTAGATCATTTATCTTAAACAAAGGTCAGCAAACTACAGCCCAGGGGATGAATTCCACCAACCATGTGTTTTTTGTAAGTTTGTTTACACGTTGTCTATGGCCACTTTTGTGCTACAATGGCAGAATTGAGTGGTTGTGCAAAACCCAAAATATTTACTATGTGGTCCTTTACAGAAAAAGTTTGTCAACTCCTGATCTAGAAAATATAGAGAATCAACTAAGCAAAAAGTTGTCTGAGCAAATACAAGTAATCCTAGTTAAACTGGGTGGACTAGGGGTGGGGGATAAAATTGAGTTGCATAATCTGTTCTGTCCATGCCATCTAAAAGGATAATTGATCTAAATACAGTTCCAATCTCCAAAAATCAGTTAAGCCTCTGACTCCTACTCAACATAAGCTGTGTGTAAGAGATCCTGTAATTATTTAAGTTGAATCTGCAGTCTCTATTTAGGACAATGATACCATTTGTGAAAAAGACAAAGAAGTGATTTGAGAAGAACACTACATTTGGAGTCTGAAGACCTGGGTCTGTCTGAGCTCTATTGTTTATTAGTTTTTAGATTTTAACAAAGTCCTTCTTGGAGCCTTGGTTTCCTCATGAGAACACCTCCATAACAGGTTGGGGCTGGGATTCAATGAGACATGTGTAAAACCGCCCTTGCAAATGTGATAGACAAATGGGGATTCTTTCACAAGGCTTATATATGAAATTGTTCCAACTTTACATTATGGTGTTTGAAAGTTGCTTTACAGAAAAGCCAGCAGGATTCAAAGCATGTTCATAGACTCAAAAGATTTCAAAGTTTACACAATAATATTATGACCAGAAAACAACCAAATGTCAAGCAGACTTAAAGTTCAAGGATGAAATGATAAGAACATAGAAAAGGGATGAGGTGAGGACGACACAAGAAAGGATACAAGGGGGAAAAGCAAAGGAGATAGGAAGGAGACAGCCACTATTCCCAGGTCTAAGATGGGAATGCTAGAGGGAGCGAGGGACATAGAGGCTGGGGTAGCCGATGGCTTTAATGTGAGAAGGAAATAGTGGTTCCTAGTGGTTCCTCATCCTCACAAGCTCTTTCCCAGCTGAGGTTCTTTACATGTGCTGCTTTTTTCCTTTCTCTGGAAACATTCTTCTTGCCTCAGCCAACCTCTACCCTCACTCCCACCAACACCACCATTCATCCCCCGCGTTGTCAGGTTTCAGCCTGATTGTCACCTTTGCTGAGAAATCTTTCTGCCATCTAACATCTAACATCTCTTGAAAAAATGAAGGACTGAACGGCAGGATAAAGTCACACAAGCAAATGGAGAGGCTAGATATATCTAGAATGCTAAATGTTAGGTATTTTAGCACCTATTACTAGGATTAATAATGCCTTTACTTTGCAACAAGGTGGCAAATATGCCAATAAATAATGACGAATTGAAATGTCCACAGATTTAAATATGTATAAAGTCTGATACAATGTTCTCATCTCCTCAGAGATTTGGTCCTCAGCAAGCTCCAAGGGAGGCAGAGACTTTGTTGACTCCCTGTCACGTCTTTGACACAGCACAGTGCCTGACGCATAGTGGATTCTCATCAAATACTGACAGGACAAAAGGAAATGGACCAATCTTAGCAAAACTTCATAGAGCATTGGTGGCGCCCCTGAGACTTTTGTTACTGCCATAGGAGCTTTGCTTGTCAAATCACAGAAGAGATGTTGCCAAAATTGTGTGACTGGTGATAGTGTTAGACCCAGATAGACCCACAGTCAGACACTGTGTTCCCTATCATGTTACTTAACTACTATGTTGTGTAAGCAGAGTAAAGCATAGCTCCGTGTCAATACTGAAAATATAACTAACTTTCTACAAATTACTTTGAACCCATCAAAGGATCACAGTGTACTCACAGATTAATTCAAACTGTTCTTCGTACTAAATTTTTGTTTTGCCATATCTGAAATTTAGAGATCATTTTATTTACATTTTCTTCATTGGATTGCTTTTGTTTTTATTTTCCTGTAAATTGAAGGGGGGAAAAAAGACAAAAGAAAAACAGAGGCCGGGCGCGGTGGCTCAAGCCTGTAATCCCAGCACTTTGGGAGGCCGAGACGGGCGGATCACGAGGTCAGGAGATCGAGACCATCCTGGCGAACACGGTGAAACCCCGTCTCTACTAAAAAAATACAAAAAACTAGCCGGGCGAGGTGGCGGGCGCCTGTAGTCCCAGCTACACAGGAGGCTGAGGCAGGAGAATGGCGTAAACCCGGGAGGCGGAGCTTGCAGTGAGCTGAGATCCGGCCACTGCGCTCCAGCCCCGGCGACAGAGCGAGACTCCGTCTCAAAAAAAAAAAAAAAAAAAAAAAGAAAAACAGAGTGGTATGTATAGTGCTACTCCACGTCCAACAACAAAAGCCAAAGTCACCTTTCAGAAAAATGTGAGTCACTTCTAGAGAACACATAAATGCTACTCACCAGAATATGTCTCATCAAAAAATTGCCCTTGCCGTATTTGTTTCCATTTTTACTCTCTATCTCTCCCTTCCCCTTACATATCCCTTGAAGATTTTGTCTACTGGATAGTTAACTAGTGATTCTTTGCAAATTGGAACATCTCTAGAAGTGCTAAGTTTCAAATGTACTTTTCTCCCTCACAGAACCCTGATTTGGTTCAGGTGTTCACCCTCCCTCTCAGCCTGTTTCTCAGGAGGAGATTGAAACACCCTCACCTTGATTAGGGTGGACTTGATTGATCTAAGGGTAATTCCCTCCCCCTTACAATCAATTGGCCTGAGAAAAACATGTGACTCCACTCTGGCCAATGAGATGCCAGGAAAGGTTTCCTGGAGGCTTCTGGGAAATATAAACAGCTCTGTAGGAACAGCTTCATAAAAATAGTATGGGAGACTCTCGTTGAAAATAGCCCTTTTAAAAAAATGAATTCCGACTCTAAATCACATTAGGAAACAGACTACCAACAGAGGCAAATAGCAAACACAATAAATGGGAATATTTGCACTTCAAGAACTAAAAATAAAATAATCTGGCTAGGCATGGTGGCTCACACCTGTAATCCCAGAGCTTCAGGAGGCTGAGGCAGGACTATTCCTTGAGCCCAACAGGTGAAGGCTGCGGTAAGCCATGATTCTGCCACTGCACTGCAGCCCAAAAACCAGAGCAGACTCTGTCTAAAAAAATAAAATAAGAAGAATAAAACAATCTGAAAAGATCATAAGTATATCTAAAATATGTAATGATAAAGATATACATAGCATAAAGAGCATGGGAGAGAAAAAGAGAGATTAACCTCCAAAACAAAAACCCAAACAGAAATTATACAAAAAGCCTCAATAGGTGGGTTTAGTAGTTGAAGAGAAGAATAGTGAATTAGCATAGAGAACTAGGAAAAATCATCCAGAATGTAGTTCAGAAAGGTAAAATGTAACATATGAAAGTTACAAGGGTGGCTCACGCCTGTAATCCCAGCACTTTGGGAGGCCGAGGGGGGCCAGATCACCAGGGCAGGAGTTAGAGACCAGCCTGGCCAATATGGTGAAACCCTATCTATACTAAAAAAAAAAAAAAAAAAAAAAAAAAAAAATTAGCCGGGCATGGTGGCACACTCCTGTAGTCCCAGGAGTCCCTCGGGAGGCTGAGGCAGAAGAATCATGTGAACCCAGGAGGCGGAGGTTGCAGTGAGCCGAGATCGTGCCACTGCCCTCCAGCCTGGGTGAGAGAGTGAGACTCCATCTCAAAAAAAAAAAGAAAAAAGAAAAAAGAAAGAAAGAAAATTACAAGGGTAGAGCGAGAAAAGTCAACAAAAAGTCAACTCTAATTAGAGTTCTAGAATAAGTGCATAAAATGGAAAGTTAGAGAGGCAATATTCAAGTGATAATGGCTGAAAACTTTTCCAGAAGACAGGAAAAACATCACTTTTCAAATTGTGTAAGTAGACTGAAACCAGGACAGTATAAATAAAAGCTCCAAGGCACATGGTAATAAACCTGCAGAATATCAAAAGTAAAGAGAAAAAACCTGGATGTTATCTAATAAGAAAACAAAACAGAGAGCTAAAATGAATAATAACTAACCTGACAGTAGATGTACAGGAAGCAATAACAGATACCAGGAGGAATGAATAAGATCTTTTAAATACTCAGGAAAAAACAATTTTCATCAGAGAAATCTAAATTCCAGCTAAATTATTATTCTAAGTTAAAAGCTAAATAAAGACAATTTCTGGCAACAGAAACTGAGAGTTGAATGCCCACAGACTCTTGGTGAAAAGAAAAAGTTATAATATTATACCTTGGCAAGAAGGAAGTTGAATCCAAAGGGAAAAATGAGGATCCAAAAAGACAATGGTAACCAAAGAAATCAATCAAATGTACTCATCAGCCTACAAAGTTGACTGGTACAGATCATAATTACAGCTAGTTGGAGATTGCTTAAAAATCAGGATGCAGGCCAGATACAGTGGCTCAGATCTGTAATCCCAGGATTTTGGGAGACTGAGGCGGGTGGATTTCTTGGGGCCAGGAGCATAAAATCAGCCTTGGCAACATGGCAAAACCGAGTCTCTACAAAAAAACGTAAAAATTGGCCAGGCATGGTAGCACACACCTGTAATCCCAGCTATTCAAGAAGCTGAGGTGGGAGAATCACTCAAGCCCAGGAGGTTGAGGTGGCAACAAGTGGTGATTGTGCCACTGCACTCCAGCCTGGGTGACAGAGTGAGACCTGTCTCAAAAAAAAAAACAAAACTCAGGATAGTGGAACCGATATAACAGACAACGATATCATAAAGATGGAAGAGAAGAGTTCAGAAGAAAGTAAACCATTCTTGACTTGCTCAAGATGAGAGTAGAAATATTAACCACCTCTAGATTTTGTTAGAAAAAAACATAAGGTCGAGTAAGCACTAAGAATTAAGAATTAGTGGATGATTTCTAAAATAGTAAAAGTAGAATGTATGTCTTTACCATTTAAAAGGAGGCAAAAGAAAATTCTGAAAGCAGGAAAAAGAAAATTTGACGAATTCCGCATGAGTGAAGAAGAGAGATAAAAAAGAAGCAAAGTTTAAAAATGCGGACAAGAGGCAGAAACCAAACTGGTTAGTCTGACAGAGAGAACGTAATGCATAGAATTGCCAACTGCCTGGAGAAATGAAAAAGCGAAATGGAAACAGTGAGGGATCGTGGATGTAGCAAAGGCGGGAAGCAGCTGTCACACCTCGGCTAGGAGAACAAAGGAAGAAGTTGGAATTCGTAACAGTTTTGGGGGAGAGCCTTGCAGAGCAAAACCCATGAGAATCAAGTGATGCTCAGGTGGGTTGGGATCCCAGAGATCAGAGAAGGGTCCCTGTGAGGCTGAGTCCCTGACCTCTGAAGAGAGCAGGGACGCTGGGCAACAGGCACTCACGGCCCTGAGAGAGTGTGATGAGGCCAGTTCTGAGAATCTTGGAAAAATCTGAAAACTGATCTCAATTCCTGCTACTGCATGGGACTGCCACTGCCAACCTGAAGACACGGACAGGCGTCTGACTGGAACCAAATGAAAGAAAGCAGAACTAGGACAAACCAGGAAGGAGCAAGCCCCTTCCCCCCTCCTCCAGCCGGCAGCCGTCCCATCAGAAGAGCCTCACAGGGAGCCAGGCAGCAAGGCGGGCATCGGTTTGCAGGGTCCCAGCCCGGCATCTCAGGGTGGAGGATGGCAGGTTTGGGACTGAGAAACCAAAGCTCCATACCCGGCACAGCCTGTCTCGGGCTTTGCTTCCACACACTCCCCTCTATGAGCATTGGAACTCCCAAGACATCTGTGTTTCAACTTAACAAGATGGGAGCCTCTTTCATAAGAAATGGAGGCGTTCCCATTCTCTCCCTTGAATGAGGAGACACAACGTCCCAGTCATCAATGCTGCCATCTCCTGAAAACAGGCCACCGTTCGTCTCTGGGGTGAGCGCGTTGTTTCTCAAATTCAGTTACAGCCCGTTTGAATAATGTGTTACCTAAAGACAAAACTGTAAATTAATCTCCAACAAGACTTGCTCAAAGACATAAAGAGAGGGAGAAGGGAGAAGACAAAATACGTTCATATGTAAGCACACTCATGCACACACTTATGACAAATGTGAGAGAGTTCACAGAGTGGCTTTGGTCCCCCTTTCTCTAACTCATCATGAGGCTGTCATTGATGTGTACAGTTTCTTTCTGCACGGGCCATTCTGTTTCCTTTGTCCTTGGCCATGACTTCAGCTTGTGAGGGTTCTCTACACAGTGACTGGAACCTTTATTCCTAAGGGGTCAGCGACCCTGCATTTTTGTTGTTACTATAGTTTTCCCTTAATGTTTATTATTAGACATGGAAGAGCTAAGGGACAGCCCAGAGAGTCCCCTGGGCTCCAGGGAATCCTCCCTTGCCCCCCTGTATGGCAACAACCACATTTCCTCTTGGTGGTTGTATGTCCACCCCAGCCAGTGGGGTAATGCCCTTCTTTTCTGTGCGGTTCATTGGTGTGAGGAGCCCTGAATGGTCAGATAGAAGTCAACTGGCAATCAATGGAACCACCGTTGGTGCCCTGCTGGAAGTATTCCTCCGTTGTAAAACAAAGTGTCCTAGAGGAGCTCAAATTCAGGACAGCAGAAACCGAAAATTCTAGAAGTGTGTTACTAGGTGGAATAGTGAGATTTCTGACCCCTGAACACTGGGTAAAGGAGACACACATCCATTAACTGGAGAAGTTGACTTCAACTCACTTTTATTTGTTTCTCTCCCCAACTACAGAGGTGTTCTTCCCGCCCCCGCCACCATCATTTAATCAGCCTCACCTGGTAAAATCTTACTAAAAATCCAACTTTTAAAATAATAACTCCCGGTTTGAGGGACTCTCAGCTGTGGCCTCTCCAAATGTATTCACCTCTTCTGAAGCATCAGAGCCAACCAGTTGCCATCTGTTCTCAGCAGCCAGCCCCACACATCTCTGCAGGTAGGACAGCCCAGTTGCACATCCACTACTCCTTGGAGTAAAAGAACATGTCCCCAGCAGACCAATATGGTGCTTTCCATAAGGACGGGAAAACCTGCCTCCTGGTGCTCCCAGCTGCTTCACGATGGAGGATAAAAACACATTGTATTGAGTCAGCTCCGCATCGTATTGAGGCAGCTCTGCATCATTTCATCACCATCCCCAGGTGAAGCAAGATACCAGTGCTGAGGGCCAATGTGCTTCAGTATGAAGCATGTCACATGGAGCCATCTCCCAGGGAAAGGCCCTGCTTTGTGCTCTTCCCCTAACCTGGCCCATCACGTTCCTCCCATTTGATGCCACATTTCAATGACCACGTATGAAGTGTGGATCCAGAACAAGGAGACGTTTCCTCCATGGTTTCTGGTACTCGTGTCACTATTTTATAATCATATTTCACAGCTTATGTTTTTGTCTTCTGTCTTGGTGACTGACACTCCATCCTATTTCCTAAAAGAGAAAACATTAACCATTTATTGCTTTTCATTTTTTTCACATGGACGAAAAAAAAAAGTCATCTTATTGGGTTGAAGTGTCCTTTTGTTCTGCTGTCTACTGGGTTCCTAGAAAAGGCAAAAATTCTGTGTTTGGCTTGTAGTCTACACAGCCATCCAAAATAAGTGACACAATCTACTTAGTTAACAGTAACACAAAAAAGAATAACAGGAATGAGCATGCAGCAACCCAGGCTACTGTATCCCTCAAGAAGATCAAAATTCTTCATGAAGATCAGAAAACACAGCGGGGAGGTATGGGGGGAGAGTGAGGGGCAGGAGAAGAGTGAAGCAAGAACAAGTATTGAGCATCAAGGGAACATTTTTTAAATTTTCAAAATTTAGAAGGATGGGGCCATCTCTGGAGTTTGAGTTAAAGAACACCTGGTCTCACTTACTGCTTTTTGGCAGGCCACATACGGTGAGGGAGAGATATGTCACTTGCAAAATGTACATTGTGCCAAAACACAGCACCCTGGGAAACAGAAACGTGCCAAGGAGTAGGTTCTGAAGACAGTCGTCCTAGCAAAGTCTCGGTCCTTGATGGATTCCAGCTCTCACAAAAAGAAGTTTTGCAGGAAGGATTTACATTTCTATTTACTTCCAAAGAACAGGTTGTGATTGCACAGGGTGGGTGACATGTTTAAAGAGAATGAAGTTACACAGTGGCATCCCCCACTAGAAAAATGCATGTCATCTTCTTCATTGGCTCCTAAGTAGAGGACACCACTGGCCATTTGCCCTTAATCTTGGCAGTCTAAAGATCTGAAGTGCCCTGGTGGCAATATGAGAGAGGAAAACAAAATGCAACCTCATTTCTTATTTATTATTTCAAGCAGAAAATTGTTGTTAGAAACATATATATTTAGGACTGACAGTTCAGCCTGCCCCACAGAGCAGCTGGACTGTTTCAAGACAGTCAACAGAATGCCTTCTGCTGGTCTTTGGAGAAGGAGAGAATTGCTACGATGCCCTTCCTCAACGCTTCCTCTGCTCTCCACAGCTCCCCCTGCACGCCCCACCCCACCACCACCAACCACCAGAAGGCCTCCTGAGGTCCTGGTATTGTCTAAGTTCACTGTCATGCGTTAGCATCACCATGTGCTTCTGGGAGGGTTGAGATGTTTTGAAAACATGCTGAGGCTAAATGATATTTATGGGTCTCTTGTTTTGCCCTCTCTGTTTGTTACATTTCTCTTATTCAGCTCAGATCTGCTCATGAAGATAAAGCTGCCTTCCTCTCCTAAATCAAGGGACAGCGAGGGCCACCCCCACTCAACTTCTTCATCCCTGCCAAAGCCACAGTTGTTTTCTGCCCACAATTCTCATGCTAGGAGGTTCCCAGGAGAAAGAGCTGGAGGAGAGTCCAGAAGTCAAGAAATATACTCCTTCTAGGGCTTTTTTTCTTCCTGCATGTTCAGAATTTGTCTTTTCCCTGACTTAAAATAATTTTGTTATGATACCTTGTGGTGGCCGCTAAGACTGGAAGGGAAACTTACAAGTTTGTCCTTGTTAAAAAGGAATGTCTCAACTCCCCTGCATACCCATGGGTTTTTATTCAACCTTCGAACTCCTGATACATTCTGAGCTTTTTGTAAATTTTTCTTTTCATTGTTAAGTGCCTAGGATCTGCCTGGCGTTCCGCTTTTCTTTTGATCTGTTAAATTACGCTTTTTATTTATACCTGCAACAAAGCTGAGAAGGTGGGGGGAGCAGGAATGTCTTTCGCTGGCTTTTGATGCTTTCAAAACAAAGTCACGGAGAAAGCAGCGGCTATCATTTATTATTACTGCTTTTATTATCAAAACACTTGGCCACGACTTGGCTCTTGCCAGTGATGGGGGCTGGGTGGGAGCCATGCAGAGACATCAGCTCTATGAAGGAAGCCGTGTCACCTAGCTGGCCCATATCTCAACACAGGTTCCTTTCCCCCTTGGAGACAGGACCTGGTAGTAAGTTGAGGTCATGTGTGCCAGGGAATGCTTTGTCACACCAAGGCCACCGAATGGTAACTTCACAAGCACCTCACACCTACAGATCCAGGTATGTTTGTGGTGTGTCTTCCTTTCCAGATGCTGTCTGGAAACTGAAGAGAAGGCTAATCAAGGACAGATCTGGATAGAAAGGGACACGCAAGGACCAAGCGTCTAATTGGGGGCTGCCCAGGTCTCACCGGTGCCTGCTTCCCTTGGAGCATTTCCACTGCACTTCACAGTCAATCCAAGAATCAGCGAAATTCTCCTTTTCTTTTTTCCAGGTCTTCCAAGAGCTACAGGTTCGAACAGAAGCTGCATCTGTCCGGCGTACAGGTTGTCACCTGAGACAGAGAGGAAAGGCAGGACGGGGACAAAGACCAGGACCTCATGATCAGTTGAGGAAATTCTCTGGTCTTCACAGCGGCCTCTGACCCTTGTGTTTCCAAGTTTCCGTGAGTGCCAGCAGTTTCGATTACAGGTTTACAAAGCTAAGATCTTCAGGAAGCCCCTGGTCCCTTCACTAACTCATGACTGTTAAAACAGAACATGACAGTGTCTTCTAGACACTCGACCAAGACGTGTCACTTGCAAAGAATACATTATGCCAAAGCACAGCACCCTTGAAAATAGGAATGTGCCAGGGACAAGGCTCTGAAGACAGTCATCCTAGCAAAGTCTGGGTCCTTGACAGATTCCAGCTCTCACAAAAAAAATTTTGGATGGAGGATTTAGATTTCCATTTACTTCCATTATTGTTACCAGACGGCCTCATAGCCTATTTTTGCTTTTTCCCATATTTCATACAGATTAGTTTTTAAAGAAAGAATTGTGTTGTGTGCAGAGATAAGAAGGGAAGAGAAACAGTTGAATTTTAGTAATTCACTACCAATTCCCAGACTCGAGCTAACTATTAGTTTTGATTCCCTCTAAAGATTGTATTACACAAACAATGGCATTTCTTTTCCTTAAAGCACATTTGTGACCATGTAACCCAATGAGTCAGTTTATCATGTAGGAAATTGGACACAGGAAAGAAGGCTGCTCTGTCTCCATCTTTCATGAGAAGGTTCACAGCAACTCTAGGCTCCCGCCAAGAACAAAGTAGAAATGGAGTGTTTATGTCTCTATTACACACCCTGCTTCCCCTTCACAGATCGTAGGGTTCTTCTGTGGGCAGAGGGCTGCCAGGATGATGAGATGTACACAGCATTATGAGAATGACCTCTTCTTTGCTTTGGGAAGGGTTGCCTGGGTCACCTGGGTCAATGGAACAAAACTTCCAAAAGTTCAGCATGTGTTCCTTCAGTATGGGACACGGAGGTCATAGAAACATAGCTTGAGTTTGCCTTCATTGTTATTTCCCATTGACGCTCATGACCGACACACTGTCATAGACGCACTCCACCTTCCTCCCTTGCAGAGCAGGTCCCTCCAGCCCACAGCCTACTGTCAGCCCAGAGCCTGGCTCTCAGTAACACCCACAATATCTGTTGCATCGACTCTTCCTGCTCTTCCGGTCTCTTCCTGGAGCCTCTTCATCCCCTCCTGCCATCCATACTCACCTGTGCCCTCCATTGGCTGGTGTTGTCATCTGATCTAGAGACCCACTGGAACAGGGAGACTGTGTGCCCCCCAGGTCAGTACTGAGAGCCTCTGCTGCCCCTTTGTAAACACACCTTACCCGAAAACAGAGATTCTGACTGAGGAATTCCAGACATCTCTGGAGAGACCTCATATACAGAACCTTCTCAGTGTATTTCATCAGCCATGTCCTTTCCAGCCTAAATGGTCTCCCTGACTCAGACACTCCCAAACTGAGAAGCTTCAGGGGATTTGGAAATAGCCTAGAACCTGAAGCCAAGAAGACCAACATTGGAATCCTAAATCTGTCTTTTCCTGAGTATTTTCCCCAGGCAAATTTCACTCAGTTTCCTCGTCCATTAAGGAAGTAGCTTTATCTGCACTACAGAATTTTGAGGAAGAGTAAGTGAGCTGCTGTCACACATAGTTTAGAGAACTAAGAATGAGGCAACTTAAATAAAAATAACTAACACAGAATTTCTCGCCCTTAGCAGGTGTGTGATGCAAGTGCTGGCTGCTAATTGGTTTTTGGTTTTGGTTGGGGGAAGGAAGATCCAGGCCAGTAAAGATGGTCTTCACAGCCAAGATGATTGATAAGGTTAGAATTACTAAGTTTCCGATCTCAGTCCATCTCCGAGGGGTGGCTTGGGAACTCTCCCACAACCTCCCTATTTGCTTCAAATTGTTCTGGCAAACTGCTCAATGGCAAAGTGTGGAGAAGGGTTTTCTATTGGAAAGCAGATATAAACACCTGCAGAAGGAGGTGCCATGAAGAAGGTTCACTCTGCAGCCTTGAAGAGGCCCAACTGATAACAGAGAAGCTTGCAGCCACGCCTAAGAACTGAGAGGTTCACTGAGCATCACAATAGAAAACCAGCTCCGCAAAGCTTTAGCCACAGATGTAGGGCTTTGGCAGGAAATGGTTGGGGTTGTGTCACCTTCTTTTACTTTCTGAAATATTCTAGAAAAAAATGGCTTCTATTTTATTCTTGCAGTAGATAACTGTGGTCCTATAAACTTCACAGGATCAGCTCATAGGGTACAAGGTAGGAGCCATCATTAATGTTTGTGACACTCTTTCTTGGCAGAGAAACTTTAGAATACTACTAATAATAATGGTCCACAGTTACCCACAACTCACTACGTGCCTGTCACTGTTCTGAGCACTTGACATACAATAAGTCACTCACTTCCTTTCTGACACAGATATCCTAATCACATGTGAGGTAACAGTCTTTCAAACTGGGCGTCACAAATGGATTTTCTCCTTGCAGAATGGCTGCCTCCAAGTTAGAAAAAAATTCTTTCTCTTACTAATGTGGGAAGTTCCACCCTCTCTAATGTCAGATGACCACGAGAACCCCTGGCATCGCCACTCACACTGGCCTGAGCATCGCCATACCCTTTGAACTGTCCCTCCCGTTGTGGTCTCTGGGATATCATGCAATCCTGTGACTGCTGTTTTTGGTTCATTCAGATGGGTTCTGTTTACAATGTCAGCACAGGCTAACCAGCATAGACAACACTTCTTTTCATAAAAAGGAACTTCAGATACTGTGTTTTTAAGATAATTAAATGAGATAATGCATGTAAACCTCTGAGCATGGTGCCTGCCCCAGGGGAAGGGGTTAGATGGTTTGAGAACTACTAGAGTGCTCACCTGTGAGGGCTGCCATAACAAGGGACCACAGACTGGGTGGGTTAAATGGCAGAAATATACATCTCCCAGTTCTGGAGGCTGGAAGTCCAAGATCAAGGTGTCAGCAGGGTTGGTTCCTTCTGAGACTGTGAGGGAAGAGTCTGTTCCAGGACTCTCTCCTCGGCTGGTAGATGGCTGGTTTCTCCCTGTGTCTTCACATCCTCTTCCCTTTATGCATATTTGTGCTCAAATTTCTAGTTTTTGTAAGTACACCAGTCATCCTGGATTGCCCACCCTAAAGACCTCATTTAACCTGATTCCTTCTGAAATGATCCTATCTCCAGGTAAGGCCACAATCTGAGGTACTAGGGACTCCAACACATAAATAAGATTGAGGGCAGGTGGGCACTCTAATCAACCCACTGCCAAGGGGCTGGTGTCACTGCACCGCAGTCAGAGAGCTTGCTGCAGGGACAGGGGGCTGGGGGACTGGCCAAGCAAATAGATAAGACAAACTGAGCCTGAAATCTGGCTGGAGACCAAGTCCTCAAGGGCTCTAAGTGCTGATGAGGACAACGGGGGTGCACAGAAAATAAGCCCCTCGCCCAGTGCTGTCTGAAGTCTACCAGGGAGGTTGGGTGAGGACATCCTAAGACTTGAAGAAACAAAAAAGCCTCAGGGCTGAGCCAGAATCCGGCTGACCCAGCCATGGAGGGGAGGGGCCACCACGGAGGCCAAGGAAGTGCTCCTGCTCCCTCTGAGTCTATTAAGTCCCTTCAGGGGCATTAACTCTTTTGGGCTCCAGCTTCGTCATGCAGTACCGTGCAGACGTTGCCAGAGTACCAGCCCTTCAGGAATCCTCGAGAGCAGTGGCATGAGGGCATTCAAGCCGGATCCTGCCCTCTGGGGGTTATGATCTGATAGAAGGCAAATGCGTGTGTGAAAAAATAAAACATGGAATCAGAACTGAGGGGTCTCAAGAGAAAATCAGATAGAATAATAGGGTTCAGGAAAAGGCAGCATATTCATCTCTGGGGGCACAGTAATATATTATCACAAACAGCTCTGAGGCTAGAAGTCCAAAGTCAATGGTTCCGCTGGGTGAGTTCCCCTGGGAGGCTCTGAGGCAGAACGTGTCTGGGCCTTCTCCTGACTTCCAGTGGCTCCTGACATCCCCGTGCTCCTTCGTTTGTAGACATATCGTTTCAGTCTCTGCCTCCATCCTCACACAGCCTCTCCTCTGTGAGTCTTCTCCTTTTTTTATTTTAAAAATACCCGTCATTGGATTTGGGGCCCGCCCTGATCTGGGATGATCTCGCCTCAAAATTCTTACCTTAATTACTTCTGCAAAGATTCTATTTCCAGACGAGATCACCTGCACAGGTACTGTAGGTTAGGACTTAGACATATGTTTCTGAGGGACATAGTTCAAGCCACTGTAGGCAATTAACCTCATTGAGAGAAACAGGGGAGGATTTGGGGGTGAGGGGCAGGGGGCATTCTAAGCTGGGCCTTGTGGGGAGAGGCAGGATTGGGCCTTTGGAGAAGAGTGGAAAGGACGTTTCAGTAGAGGGACAAAAGGGATGAAGGCCCAGAGATGCAAAGCACCCTTCACCCACAGAAGACAGCAGCCATAGCAGAGGAGGGCTGGACGGGATTTGGTATCTGCCTGTCCCATCCTTTCTGCTCCATAAGCTACTCCCGTCATCCCCATTGTCATGGCCATGACTGACACTGAGTTAAGCAACAAAACAGAAATGTTGAATGAGGAATGCCCATCCCCTCCATTCCTGCAGAGCAATTCCAGCTTGGCCTACTCCTGAGTTATTTCACTCCAATTCACTTACAAACATGTGTGTGCCATCAAAAGCATCCAAGAGATCAGCATGACCCAGGAGTAAGCATCTCCCTGCACCTCAACTTTGGTGATTTGAGAGTGAAAAAGTACTCTCTTTATTATGAAGACAAACCCTGGTATAGTAAGAAGGAGACTTCAGCGGCGACATGGGATCATAAGTAAGAAGGGAATGATAATTCCCACTTCTCAGGTTTATGGTTAGTTGCAAAGAAGATCAATTTGTAAAATGTGTAACAGAGAGTCTGATCTAGGGGATGGCCCCAGTAATGGTAGAGAGGGGAAAACAGAGGACTTGGGAGACTCTCTTAGACTCTCGTTGTTGTGTCTCTTCACTAGAAAGATTTTAGGAAGACTGGCCCAAAGAAAGGCACCATAGGGTACAGGGATGGAAAGGCACAGTGTGACCTCATCATGGAAGGGCTTAAACATCAGCCTGAGGAATTTCTACTTATCCTGTAGCTAATGGGAAGCTGCTGTCACAAAAATCAGTGAACTCAATGTCTTGTGCCAGATTAATATAATGCAAAGAGTTAACAATTACTTGGTGCAGTTGTGCCATGTTAATCACTGATATATTACATGCCACTTTTTCTGCTCTTTGCAGAGTAGCCTAGAGCCTTGCAGAATGTAGTATTATTATCTAGCTAATTGGAGACACACATTTCATTTGCCACCAAAAAATAAGGCTCACATAGTATTTAGAAAAGTTGTGTTTGCAAAATGAGCCACCCGTCCTGGCTGGCAAGATAATCCTTTTCAGCCAGTCATTTTGTTGCTAGTCATTTTGTCGCCCACTTGTGCTCTTACTGTTCAAATTTGTTAATTTCTGTTTTTAAAACCCACATTGAGTCAGACTGAGTTAACTCTGTCGTGGGCATTTCCATTGCTCGACACAGAGCTTCCTAGCAACACCAGAGTGGGACTTTTGGCAAACGCTGTTTATCCACCTTTGAAATTAGACATTCATTGCCAATGCATTTAAAATGAAATTCCTGTAAAAAGCTTTTATTTTCAGTGATAGTTTTTGCCTTTTTTGTTTCACTTGCCCATAACTTTCTGGAAATTTCTACTTTGGGCTGAATTTTCTCATAATTGTTTTCAGTATAAGTTTGCTTTGTTTTTTATTAATGGAAAGTTTAAGGGGAAAAATCCCTTTGGTAACTTTTGAGTTATGAGATTATTTTTTAAAATACACTTTTTCCAAGTAAAAGAAGCCTTTGAACATTTTTTAAAAATCGAAATCTTTGCATTTGAGGACTATAGTGGACTCCAGGCAGTGGTTCCCAGTATTGTCTTCACTTTGGAACCCCTTGACAAACTTTTAAAATACTGATGCCTGAGTCAAAGATTCCGAAGCAACTGGACGGGGTCCAACCCAGGCCTTGGGATCATTGGTAGCTCCCCAGGTGATTCTCATGTTCCAGATTCACTGAGTAATCTCCTCGGACACAACCACCCCGAATATCCAAGCTCTAAAAAGGATGCAGAGGTCTTGGAGGGTGCAGAAGGGAAAATCAATTCTTACTGGCACTAATTTTCTTTCCATTAAGAGAAAAATAGTTGGCCAGGCACAGTGGCTCACGCCGGTAATCCCAGCACTTTGGAAGCCGAGGCAGGCAGATCACGAGGTCAAGAGATCGAGACCATCCTGGCCAACCTGGTGAAACCCCATCTCTACTAAAAATACAAAAAATTAGCCAGGCGTGGTGGCGCACGCCTATAGTCCCAGCTATGGGAGGCTGAGGGAGGAGAATCACTTGAACCCGGGAGGCAGAGATTGCAGTGAGCCGAGATCGTGCCACTGCACTCCAGCCTGGAGACAGAGTGAGACTCCATTAAAAAAAAAAAAAAAGAAAAAAAAGAAAAAAACAGTTATACTTTTTACTATGTGAAATATACAGCTCTGAGAAAGATATGAAAAAAATTTGACTCACAAGTCTTTATGTAACCCACACCCAACTAGTCAACTATCACCAGGCCCATCACTTTCTGTTCCTTAGGGAGAGATTCACTTTTCACCACCACTCATAGTGAGGAACCTCCTGCCTGGCTTTGGACAAAGGGTTTCTCTGTATTCTTGTGGCCATCAAAGAAAAAGAGAGAAACTCTGGGGAACCAACCATTGTCCTGGTTCTGTGGCCACCTTTTCCCATCATTGGGGGTCTTCTCCTGAGCTTTTGTAAAAGTTTTAAAGAAATTCCTCTACCAAGGGCAGCTAGGATAGAGTTCCAGAATGGAAGTATGACTTCCAAAATGAACCACAGAGAAAACCATCCTCGCTACCACAGAGGAAATATGTCCTCCCTCCCCATCTGGGTAGAGCCTGGTACATAAAGTCCCAGAAACCAGAAGGTAACTCACCCTCCTCCTCCCTTCTGACTCTTGGGGCTCATGGATCTCCTGCCCTTTAATGACATTTCATCACCGTCAGCTGCAGAGCCATAGCCAAGCATGCTTCATGCTCAAAGATGGACCAAACCAGAATTCATCTGGTCTATGAGCCTTTACTGAATGCCGACTATATGCGAGCCCTGTGGAGACGGTATCAACATTAACAGGACCCAGCCTCTGCCCTCCTGGAAAGACGGTCAAGCGGACCACCGCAGGGGACACCCTTGTTCGAGGACCAGAGTGTCTGAAAGCCACAGGAAAGTTTTTCTGATCACTATGAAAGTTTAACATGTTCACTGTAAAATAACTCGGCAATTTTATACCAAAGCAAATAGTCCCATGGAGTAGATTCCAGCATAGACAAATGTGAGTTGCAGATTTGTTGTAAATATGGGGAGAAAATTTAAAACGAAGCAAATTTGATCTACCAGGTTAAATTGGTCTGTGAATTGGGAAGAGACTGCCATTCTTGTGTTTCGCAGCAGAACACTGCAGACCAGCTGAGGGACACCAAGCAGGGTTCCCAGGAAGACATCTGAGGACCCTGTGCTCTTAGTCACACTCATGCCAAGCAGGTCCCTTCATCACCATAGAAGAAACTCAGGCCCCGTGTGATTGTGTGTCTCAGACACGGCTCCTTTTTCAGGGGAAAAAATGGTTTCCCTGTTGAGAAAAAGCAGTACAGGAAATGTTTACATATTTTACTAATTTAATGAGCTCTGAGTAAAATGTATAAATCTTGGCATCCAGGGACCATTGCAGAAATTCGTGAAAGCTCTTGGAATCTGCCTTCTTTAAAGTTTTCAATCCTATCATGACCAAAACACAACAAACAAACAAAAGTGTGCAGGAAGGCAGACTAACTCTAGGGCTGAAAACCTGCAGGAAGCTGTCCCACTCAGGACTCTCGGGGGACCTAGGCAGCATCCCCCAGTCTCCTCATGTTGACTTCTGCCCAGGGATGCAGTGTCTCCAGGATTTGATGTTTTCATCTGGCCATTTTTGCTGACAATTCCACTTTCAGGACTGTGAAGTTAACGTTGTCTCCCTGTTTGTTCCTGGGTTAGGCTTTTCATATTTCCTTTTTAAAATCCTGTCTTCTCTCATCCATGGCCATCAGGAGCACTTCACCTCCTGCTGTGATGGCTCCAGCCCTTCTTGGGGAAGGCTGTGGGAAGTCTCCCCTCTGGCTGGCTTCAAAAGCTTCTCCCATAAAAGCTGAGCAAAGGTCTTTGTCAGATTTATTTGGAAAAAGGCTCCTCAGACATGAGTAGTGAATAAACTCTAGAAAACAATCTGTTGAGTTTGTGAATTAATACATGTTTTTGGACTTCATGCAAACATTCTCAATCCCCATTCTCAGAGGTCCTAGTTATCTGCAGAATTCCCCTTCAGTTAGGAAGTAGGTTTTTCATGTCTATCTGATAACCTGGCTTTTTATTTGAAATGCCTCCAATGAGAAAAAACAGGAACTAAGTGGCTCTCATTTAAGGAAACAAAACTCCTATCTGCCTATCACATTCTAGAGAGTTTAAAAATGAGAAGAAGGAAAAGAGCCACCAAAAAAATGTAATTTCCTCTTTGACAATTATTTCTGAATAGGATCTTGAGCAATCACACTCGAGAGGGTGAGGTTTTTGTCCCACTGAAGTTGCTCAGAAGTGTGCAAACCGATGCCCTCCTGATGCTGTGGGGCTGGCCCAGAGCTTTGTGTGGTCCCTGCATGCGAAGATTTGAGTTTCTGTCACTCCCGCCAGCTCCAGACTTCCTGGAGCTTTCCTGGTCTCTGCCTTTAGCGATTCTGACTTGAGTCTGACTTGAGAGTCTATTGCTTTCAAACCACCTGCCTGTCCCTTCCCTTTGTCTGTATCTGTCACACTGTAGGATGCTCCACAAGGCAGAGAACTGATACCAACCCCTGACAGAGAAACAAAGGCAGGCATACTTCTGGTCAACTTAAAAGTGTATGTATGTATGCATATGTGTGTATTCATATATTCATATGTATATTTATAAGTTGAATTGTGTCTCCCCAAATTTCCTGTGTGGAAGCCCTAGCCCTCAGCACTTCCAAATGTGATAGTGTTCGGAGGGAGGCTCTTAAAGAGGTGGTGAAGTTAAAGTGAGGCGGTTAGAGAGGGTCCTACTCCAGTCCAACTGGCGCCCCATAAGAGGGAATGTGGTCATGAGAGACCCCAGGAATGTGCACACGGAGGGAAGACTAAAGCGGGGTGCAGTGAGAAGACGGCCGTCTGCAAGCTGAGGAGAGAGGCCTTGGAGAAAGCAACGCTGCCCACACCTTGGTCACTCCTAGACCCCAGGACTGGAAGGAACACATTCCTATTGTTTAAGCCACCCAGTCTGTGGTATTTTGTTATGGCAGCCCCAGCAGACACATGTGTGCATTTGTGTGTGTGTGTGTGTGTGTGTAATATGAGGAACTGATAAAAGTTGGAGTGGTTAGTCACGAGGCAAAGCCTCCTCCCTGAATTAATTCTAGATCGCTGAATCACCTGGCTGTTGCCCAGCAGAAGCCCCTTGTCTACACTGTGGATTGAAACATGCCACCCCTCTTGACTCCATTCTGAACGGTGTGACAGGGCCCTTTCTGGTCACAGCCCGACACACGTTCCACAGCGTCCTCCTGGGAACCTTGGCTCCCTCCTTTGTAATGAAGGACCATGAAGATTTCCAGAAGAGCTAAATGTGAATCCCAAATCCCAACTGTTAGTTTTGAGATATGCCTGTTGACAGCAGCTAATAACTTGGAAAACTGAAAGGATGAGATAGGAACGTGAAACACGCCTTGAGTTTGGGAGCCATGGCCATTTTCCAACTCGCTTAATACTCAGTAAAGCTCCATGCACCTTGTGGGGACTCAAAAGTATTTCTTGACTGAGTACAAATAATAATGCAATTAAGTTTCCAGAAGTATCTCAGTTCAACTCCTTGAGTACCCAAAGAATGTCAGACTTTTTTGGAATTTCTGAAAGTTCTACCCAAAGTTCTGGATACTCCACCCTTTAGTTTTGCATCCTGAAAATTCCCTTATATGTCATTTTTATCCATAAGCACTTATTTTTTTAGCATCCACTACTGATTGATTTTTATTTTATATCTCTCTGGTCTATTTTAAACTTTATTATCTTAAACACACTAAAAAATGCATCATGGGCTCACTGTGAGAAATACTATATCAGTAGCTCCCTGAGATGCTTTAAAATAAAGCTGGATTGCTTCCACTAAGAACGAGACTAAATCAGTGCTTTTTAAAGTTGCATTTGCGATGCATTGCACTGTTACCCTGGGGGTACATGTGCAAAAGTCATGGTAACAATGTATGGAGTCACTATTTGTTTCAGGCATCTATTGCTGAATAATAACCACCCCAAAAACTCAGTCTCCTAAAACAACATCAGTTTCTGATTTAGCAGGATTCTATGGGTTGGCTGGGCAGTTCTACTGTTGGTTTCACATGGGCTCACTCAGATGACAACATTCAGGATTGCCCAAGACAGCCTTACACACACATCTGAGAGTTGGTGTTGGCTGTGGGCTGGGCACCTTGTCTCTCCTCCACGTGGTCTCTCATCCTCCAGGAAGCTTGTATGGCTTCCTCACGTGGCTATCTCAGGGCACATTCAAGAGGGCAAAGGTGGAAACTTTGAGGCCATTGGAACACAGTATCCTTTTTTCTGCATTCTATAAGTCATGAGGGCAGCCTCACATCACGTGGGGAAGTAGACTCTGTGTCTTGATAGAAGTCGCCACAAAGAATTACGGCCACATTTCATTAACCACAAGATTGCAGCAGATTCTAAGTCACCTCAGCTCTCTCATGTTGTGGGTGAGAAGGGGTAAGTTAGGGAAGTAGTGCTCCTGAGATGACACTGCTCAATGTAGGGATGCTGAGGCTCAGCTTCCCACCCAGGCAGAGAATGTACCTGCTGCTCCTAAGATTGCCCAGTGCCTGTGGTTACAGTGGAGAAGGATCCCATTATAAAACTGACAGATCAGTTGACCCCAAAAACTGTGGCTGAGATCACTGGTTGAGCTGCATGTTGGAATTCTCTGGAGAATTTTTTTAAATCCTGAAATCTCATCTCCAGAAATTTCCATTTTATTGGTAAAAGATTAGGTGTGGGCATTGATTATTCTTAAAAAGCTTCCCAGGGAATTCTCATGTGCAGCCAAGTTTGAGAAGGGCTGATATTTAAACTTGAAACTGCCTTTTCTCAGTTGGCAGAGAGATTCAACTAATGCCTTATTTACTCTGTTGATCTGGTCATCTGTGCATCGTAAACATGTGTCATGAAAGGATAATGTTATACACACACACACACACACACACACACACACACACTGAGTGTTCTTGTAGGTGGTGGTCAAGGAAGCTCACCCTCAAGTGTTTAGGGATCTTCCAAGGGACATTTGTGGAGAGCTGAGCTCTCTCACCAAAAACAGACGCCCTGTGGACATACAGCTGTCTCTTAGGTTCAAGACAAGTTTGTGCACCTGGTGGTCTATTTGGCTTCCTTAAGCCAGGCCATTGGAAGTGAGTCATCAATAGGGAAATACCACTTATTTGAAAAAATTAAGTAAAATTAGCGAAGCCTCTGTTGAGTTAGATCTCAGGGCTCTAACTAAGTGGGCCAAGTGGTAGATGCCTTATCTCTGTTTAGCCACCTAGTAAAAGGTCTTGGGCTTATTCTCAACACAAAAGTGTAAACGATTCCTTTGGAGTAGCCCTCAGCTTTTGTCTGGGAAAACAGGGTTGAGCATAGCAATCAGAAGCAGAAATGTGTCCAAACATCCGAAAAAGCGGAAGTCCAGCTTCGGGCTGGGTGTCTGTTTTACTCATTCTTAAAAATGGATACTTGTGTGCTTCGTACCGTGCGCTCCAGGCTTGTCTTGGGGTTTAAGAATGAGTTTCTTCGATTTAAGGTCCTGCAGTCTAATTTCAAGGGGCAAGATAGAAAGATAGAATGTGAAAGCTAGCAAAGAATCGTGGAATAACCTAGCGATTATAAAAATGCCATTAAATAAACTACTCCAAAGCCAGGAAGCAGGAATATATAAAATGCATTTTACTTTTTACTTTTTTATGATACAGCAGGTCCTCAAATAACATTATTTTGTTCAATGTCATTTCATTATCACATGGATGAAAAAAGCAATTTCTTCCTGGCTGGGGTCACTCTCGATGTGGAATTTCTGTGCTCTCCCAACGTCCACATGGGTCTCCTCTGGGTGCTCTGGTTTCCTCCCACATCCCAAAGCTGTGCTGTTAGGTGTGTCTACATGCTCCCAGGAGGAATGAGCTTGGGTGCGTGTGTGAGTGTGCCCTGAGATGGGGTGGCAGCTGAGCCGCCAGGATGGTCTCTTGTCACCCCAGGCCCTGAAGTGGAATGAGCAGGTAAATAATGATTCTCTTTGTTTTTATTCATCTTTCCTAAATGTTTGTATAGCTCACACTTATTTCAATGTTTAATATTTGAAGTGTTCTGGGTCTTTATTTAGAAGTTCAGTGATCCTTTTGTGACCAGAAATATGCCACAGGAACTTGACTCTTTTTTACATCATCAGTTAGCCTATGGGAAAATTGTTTTCGTTATATGTTGATTCACTTAGAGTCACAGTTTCCAAGAACCTATGGATGACATTAAATGAGGTCTTACTGTGCTTTCAGTCATCCTTCAGAGTGTGGCCCTCAGACCAGCTGCATCAGCATCACTGGGTACTCCACAAATGCACATTTTCGGGCCTCTCCCCAGACCTGCCGAATCAGACGCTCCAAGGTGGAGGCCACAGTCTGGGTTTGAGTGAACCTCCAGGTGATTCTGATACATGATCAAGTTGGAGCAGCACTGCACTGCACTGCACATTTGAGAAATGGTTGCTGTTTGAGATTTAGGGAAGATCTCACAAAGGCTACAACTCAGAGAAAGGGCTTCTGGGCTCAGTTTTCCAGTTAACATATGCAAACTTAGGAAAGATATGGAAATTTTTAAAAATATGTATCATAGCTGGGCACGGTGGCTCACACCCGTAACCCCAGCACTTTGGGAGGCCGAGGCAGATGGATCATGAGGTCAGGAGTTCAAGACCAGCCTGGCCAAGATGGTGAAATCTCGTCTCTACTAAAAATACAAAAATTAGCCAGGTGTGGTGGTGGGTGCCTGTAATCCCAGCTACTTGGGAGCCTAAGGCAGAGAATTGCTTGAACCAGGAGGCAGAGGTTGCAGTGAACCGAGATCACACCACTGCACTCCAGCCTGGGCAACAGAGCGAGACTCCATCTCAAAAACAAAAAATTATATATGTGTATGTATATACACACAGATACATATATATATAATGCTTTCTAGTGTGTCGTATAATGTTTTATGACGCAAAAGCAGAAGGAGAAATCTTATGATTCTTTTTTCTGTAAGAAGAGCCTAGGAGGCTGCATCAGGCTTGCAAAAATTACGTGCCTTTCCCTTGCCCCCCTGCCCAAAGTCTTTTCACATAGAAGATGACACTAGCTTTAAACCCTTCCCCGGGACTGGTCCTAGAGTCTAAATCAGAACCAGTCTGGACTAGTGCATCAAGAAGGCTACAGTTGCCAGGAAAAGAAAGCACTCAACAGATCCAGCCACAAAGGGTTAGGACTTGCTAAATGGTTGGTACCTGAACCTGGGCGAAAGGTGAAAATCAGATGTGACGCCGCCAATGAACACACTGCCCTGAGCACTGACAAGCCCGCTCCGGCCAGGTGAGAGTTTGTCTTCAGGGTGGAGACCCCTTTACTTCTTCCCCTGGCAGGAGCTGCATGCCTAGTGGCCACGCTCCCCAACCCCGAGGAGCAGGGGCCGCCTCAGGAGGGCATCACTGAAAGATTTTCTTAGGAGACACCAAATAAGGCACAGTATTTGAGAAGGAGACCACACACATTCAAAATAACAAATACTTTTCTTTTTTTAAATTTACACAGGGAGGTAAAAGCCCTGGATAATTTTTTTCATATGACAAATGAAAAAAATTGCTCAGTAAAAAAACCAAAGTCAACTACAGTAAATACATCTTTAAAAGGCATTTTAAAAGCATGGGGCCAACTAAACATTTTTCCACCATTTCTACTTTTTTGGTTCAGATTTTTACAAATGCCGCACATGAATTTTGTAGACTGCTAACAAAGAACCTCAGCTTTCATAGTTTTCTCTTTGTTTCTTCAAAAAAATAACCTACCACATCATATTGTAGTTAACTGATGTTCAGGGTTGCTGACATGCCTTTTTTGACATCATGTTTTCTTTGTGCAATTTTTCAGGCCAAAATATCAACAGACAGAGTCTCGCTCTGTTGCCAGGCTGGAGTGCAATGGCACGATCTGGGCTCACTGCAGCCTCTGCCTCCCGGGTTCAAGTGATTCACCTGCCTCAGCCTCCCGAGTAGGTGGGACTACAGGCATGTGCCACCATGCCCGGATCATTTTTTGTTTATTTATTAGAGATGTTTCACCATGTTGGCCAGAATGGTCTCGAACTCCAGACCTCGTGATCTGCCCGCCTTGGTCTCCCAAAGTGCTGGGATTACAGGCGTGAGCCACCACCCCCAGTCAGATTCTTTAGTTCTTAAAGTGACAAACAGAGCTAAGCTGAAGCCCTGCTTGGGTCCCATAGCAGTGATAACGCAGCTAAGGTGAGGCCATGCCTGGGTTCCATAGCAGTTTGTGTCATCAGCCATACAGCTCTTAATCACCTAATCTCAGGAGGTCTTATTTTTAAGTCTTCATCTTGATCTCAATAAGTGGAGAAGGCAGTTTAAGAAGAACATTTTGTTTGAGACTTTCTTAGTTTTCAAGCCAGCTTTTGAAAACACAGAGTTCTTCAAATATTATTTTATGCTGAGCCTATTTTGTATTCCAACACAAAGATAAATTCATAATTGCAAAGATCTGAGGGAGCAAATCTGAAATGTCTGCTTCCACTGCTGCAGAAATGCAGGCATTTGTGGAGACAGCAAATTATTTTGCAAGATGCAATGATGCTTGACATTATTTCAGGGATGCCAGGGTCCCAGCAAAACTCTGAGAAGTTCCCTAGAAGGCAGCCCTTTTCCTGCTGGGGGAAAAAAAAATTAAAAATTAAAAAATGACCTTAAAGGACTGAACTGGATTTACTGTAGCTGAGACCGAGTCCTCGCCTGCATCTGTGAGCCCGGGGCCTGCGGAGAGGCGAGAACCTCTCTTCCAGGTATATCTTCCCCACCCACAGACTTTCCTAGAAGTTTCTTAGAGGAGAGGCAGACAAGGAGTTTTATTGCTAATTCGCTATAACCAAAGTCACCGCATGAAAGACTCTGCAGGTTGGGTACTTTGCAGATTAGTGAATCCAAGACCGTCATTCGAAGTGAGCACCGTCTCCCCAGCCCGCAGAGTCCTTTACGCTAAGTCCTCCTCTGCCTCCAGACACTGAGGAGCATGGCTCTGGGGACATTCATGTTCACACTTCCCAGAGCAGACAGAACTAGGGAGTCTAAGGTGAGAACACTGGTAAGGCTTTGGTCCTTGGAGGTGAGAGCTGGACAGGTGTGGTCACGCCCTCCTGACAGATTCACTGACAGAAGCTGCCACTCAAGTCCACCTAAAGAGAGACTTCCTTACTCACCACAGAGCTAGAAAGTCCATGTGTCGAATCCCTCAACATTGGTATTGACGTAAGCCGGTGGTGTGTGCAAGGAGAGCATGTCCCCAGCTCAATCAAATTCTGCAACAACGGTCACTGTTACAGCGTGACAAAGAGGTAGTCTTTCTCTATGAAACGAAACAGTCAAAGAGGCTGAGTGACAAAAAGTCTGAGTGACGAGTTGCAATACCAGCAAATGTATGGTGAGATTTAAATGTTTTATTTTATCACACAATTTTAGTAGTAATTAAAGTGTAGCAAATGCCTACTGTGTGCAAAATAGGAGGCCAGGCACTCGTAAGAATGAAAGATGAAAATGTGTCCCTGCTTTCTGGAGACTCACAGTCTACTGGATGTGGCCACTATGCAGGGCCAGGGAAGGGAGTTTAATTCAATCTAGAAAAATCCCTTCTTAGAGGAGATGGGACTTGGGCTAGATTCCGAGGGAAGGGCAGAATTTCAAAAGGCAGATGGGGTGAACGGCATTCCAGGAGGACGGAACAATTTATCAAAGGCCTGGAGACTCAGAAGCACACTTTTAGGGAATAACAATAGCCTGTGTGGCTAAAACATATGACAAGTGGGAAATGGGGAGGAGGGATAATCAGAGAAAAGGCTGGATTGCCCTTTTTTTAAAAAAGAAATTGTAATTTGAGCTTTCTAGAAGATCAACCTATTAATCAATCATTAGGTAGCCAGACACTGGGGTGATGGAGAAGTCCTGAAGGAAATTGTGAACTCTTTGGGAAAATAATCTTCAATGCAGGAAACTGTTGACATTAATCTCATTACAGAATGCAGGACTCTGAATCACTGGGTGGTCCCAGGAAAAGAAAGAGAAAGTGAGTTCAAAATGAAGAGCCAGACTCTGATTCTCCAGTTGGTGTTTCCCAGGCAAGCTGGGTAAACAATGTGGGGAAAATGACTTCCATATTCTGGTTCACAACAGTCCAGACTGAAGTGGTAACTGAGCCTGGAAGTATGGGAAGGAACGATGGTGCTTCCGGTAACTCTCCAAAGCACACATGTACACAGCATAGAAGTCACAGTCCCCGGAACGGAACTCACTGTCCCTAGAGACTCAACACAAGAAAAGCAAAGCCAGTTCTTTGCAGAAAAATTGATTGTGACCAGGACCCAAGCGATGAAAGTCCCACCATGAGAAGCATCTTTACAGATGTGGGTTTCACCGGGGTTTCCTTCAGCCCAACCCAGCAAAAGCCATTGAAGTTCCTTTCCACATTCTGAAGACTCTTACCATGCAGGGTGATGTGAGCTTGCTTTTCAAAGAGATGTGTGGGAGACAAGAATATGGAAAAAGTGAAACTGACATTTCCATCTTTTTTTCTAACTTTTGACATGACTGCTTCCACATTTTGCACTGTATTTACAAATGTTTCTCCTAGTGTTCGGAAAAATGCAATCAAAATTACTGTAAGATTTTCAGAGGTGAGGGTGTAGCACCTGCCCTCCACAACTCTTTGCATAGTAGGGGCCATATGCAGGTGGGGCCACAGTCATGAAGCAGAACGCCTCCTCAGTCCCCCACCAGCACCAGCTAACAATGATGGCTTTCCTTCAGTCACAAAATGCACCTATTCATTAGATGTTGACTGTCAAAATCTCCCAGGGACCCCAAAGGATGGCACCTCCCTCTGGGTTTTCCCACCATCAGTTGGGTCAATAAGAAGAGCCAAAACATATTTCTGCTTTAAAAAATGTAGGGGCCCTAACTCTTTTCTGTTGCCGTATTTGCTACTAACTTTTCATCCTAGATAGTTCGGCACCTTCCCTGGTTGCTTAACTAGGCATGGTAGGTCCCAGAAGGAAAAGGAAAGTTTGTCAATGTAACCATTTCTGCAGGTCATCAAACCATTCATCTTACATATTTTTAAAAGATGCTGAGGCTGGGCCCAGTGGCTCACACCTGCAATCCCAGCACTTTGGGAGGCCAAGGCAGGTGGATCACCTGAGGTCAGAAGTTCGAGACCAGCCTGGCCAACATGGTGAAACCCCATCTCTACTGAACATACAAAAATTAGCTGGGCGTGGTTGCACATGCCTGTAATCCCAGTTACTCAGGAGGCTGAGGCAGGAGAATCGCTTGAACCCAGGAGGCAGAGATTATAGTGAGCAGCAATCTCGCCATTACACTCCAGCCTGGGCGACAAGAGTGAAACTCCGTCTCAAAAAAAAAAAAAAAGAGATGTAAATTGTGTTTATTTATTATTATTAATGAAACTGACAAAAGGAAATTCTGAAGTTTCAGGAGCTTGCCCTAAATCTAACTCTCTGCTAGGTAAGCATTCCCCATAAAAATCTACCTGGGTTGTTCAGATATAAGTTGATATACGAGGTCTCAACATCTTGTCTCTGTTTCTAAATGATCCATTTGAAGGGTTATCTCTGAGTGGAAGAATACAGAGAGCTCTGGACTTAGGATCCAAACGTAGGACCAAGGCTTAAACACGGCTGAGTGACCATGGGCAAGTTAACTGACCCCGGGGAGTCCCAATTGTCTCACCTATAAAACAGGGAGGAGGACATACTTCAGAGTGCTGTGTTGCTAATTACATGAGATAAAGTCTTTAAAAATAGCTAGCGCATATGCAGGTTTTCAGTAAGACTCACCTTCCCCCACTCTTAGAATGGTAGATGCAGAGCTAATGACAGATGCCAAGATAGATGGCTTTTAAAAAGAACATGAACCACTGGGATGATGCCAGCACTGAAGTCATTTCATTGTTTGGTGTTTTGGGGGTAATGGTAGATGAATCTGAAATGAATGAATGGTAGATGAATCTGAAATGAATGAATGGTAGATGAATCTGAAATGAATGAATGCTAGATGAATCTGAAATGAATGAATGCTAGATGAATCTGAAATGAATGAATGGTAGATGAATCTGAAATGAATGAATGGTAGATGAATCTGAAATGGTAGATGAATCTGAAATGGTAGAGGAATCTGAAAGTTGTATCTCCCAGGATAGAACTGGGATTTAAGATGGAAACTTTTGGAAGGTGGGCTCCATTTTTCCATAACCAGGAGCCTTCACCTGATGAGGGAGTGGCTTTCTCAGGAGTGGCAATGCCTGTAGCACTAGAGGCCGGCAAGAACAATCTTAAAGAGACAATTTGGCCAGGCACAGTGGCTCACGCCTGTAATCCCAGCACTTTGGGAGGCCAAGGTGGGTGGATCACCTGAGATCAGGATTTCCAGACCAGCCCAACCAACATGGCGAAACCCCACCTCTACTAAAAATACAAAAACTAGCCAGGCATGGTGGCGTGTGCCTGTAATCCCAGCTACTTGGAAGGCTAAGACAGGAGAATCACTTGAACCCGGGAGGCAGAGTTTGCAGTGAGCTGAGATCATGCCATTGCATTACAGCCTGGGTGACAAGAGCGAAACTCCGTCTCGAAAAAAGAAAGAAAGAAAGAACAGTAAGTACATTAAGTTTCTTACAAAAATTAAAAAGTCCACTTGTCAGAAAAAAAAAGTTTAGAAAATACATATCAACGATGAATAGATATCACAATATAGTATGATATATAGAATATTATAGTAATACTCTATTTTGACTATTTTATAAGGAAATGTATACATTCAGAAATTATTTATTTAGTACCTACTATATACCTGGCACTAGGCTGGGCACAGCGTAAATGCCCTTTTTCAATTAAAAAAATCAGTGAGTCCACTTTGGAGGTTTATAAAGGCAGGAGAGGGATGCTGAAAGAGCAGGGGCCTCTACAGCTGCCCTGGGAACACTGGGTGAACTCTGGCACTGTGGTGGCTTTAAGAGAGGGAACGTCCAGCTGGAAGTCTGAAAACCAGGATCTGTCCCTAGGTCCCCACTGAGCCTCTGAGTTACAGAGCAAATTTCTACCTCTCTGTGCTTCAGTTTCCCAAAGTCTGCCCCCATAATCACCTCCTTTCAGTAAAATGACAATAGAAGTGACAATATGGAAAAGTCTTTTTTTTTTTATTTGAGATGGAGTCTCGCTCAGTCGCCCAGGCTGGAGTGCAGTGGCTCGATCTCAGCTCACTGCAAGCTCCGCCTCCCGGGTTCACGCCATTCTCCTGCCTCAGCCTCCCAAGTAGCTGGGACTACAGGTGCCCGCCACCACGCCCGGCTAATTTTTTGCATTTTTAGTAGAGACGGGTTTCACCGTGTTAGCCAGGATGGTCTCCATCTCCTGACCTCATGATCCGCCCGCCTCAGCCTCCCAAAGCGCTGGGATTACAGGTGTGAGCCACCGCACCCTGCCTGGAAAAGTCTTAAAATGAAAGATGCTGATGATGAATGAAGCCAAGTTATTTTAAAACTTTTTATTGAAAACTAACATAAATAGGAAAGTGTACACATAAGCCTAGCACCACCCAGATCAAGAATGGACAATCACCAAACCCCCGCTGGCCCCTGGAAGTCACTACCAGCCCCTCTGGGAAACTGCTACTCTTGCTTCCAACAGCACAGACGACTTTTGCTAGTTTTGTGCTTTGCATTAATTAATTCAAGTCTGGCTTCCTTGGCTCAACGTCATATTGTGAGATCCAACCATATTGTTGGCTATAGTCATAGGCTGTTCATTGTCAGTGCTATATAACATTCATTCTCTATGTGAATGGATCACAACTTATGCATCCATTCTCATGCTGAGGCATTTGAGTGGTTTCATATATTGCCCTTGATCTATAGAAAAGATCAGAAATTCTCTTATGCAGAAAGAGTGATCCACAAATGAAATTCACCATCTCTTTCCTATTTTAAATTGGTCTGATCAAAGGAATTTTTGTTTTCCTTCCATGTCAGAACGACATCTGCTCTGACTGTAAATTAAGTATCAATACTTTTGACCAGGAGTTACAGAAAGGAGAAGGGGGTTACTGTATTGACAACTGACTCGAGGGAGTTTTCTTCCTACTTCCAAAGGAAACTAACGTGGCTTTGGATGGTGATTGTTCCTCAAGGAAGGGACTGTCTTGGGTTTCTTTCTGGTTCTGTAACAGTGTCCCACATCCAGGGATGCTAATCAACGTGTGGTGCTGGTGGACAGAGCGGATGGCACGTGGGAGGGGGAACAGCACCCAAACAGGACGCAAAAAAAGGCACTTGAAATTACCACTTTAGAAAATAAAGTGATGTTTATGCACAGAATAACACAATTTCTTGTTCACACATCCCACCTATGACATTAATCAGAGCCTTCACCTATGGGCTGAATGTCATCTTTTCCACTCCTAGTAGTTTACAGATTTTTTACTTTGAAGTGGAGGAGAAAAAAAAAAGACAGAGCTGCCCTAAAAGGAATGAGGAAGTGAGAGCTCTCCAGTGTCTGGCTGGCTTCGTCTGTGTGACAGCCCATGATGTTCTTTCCGGTCTCTGTAATATTCTGAATTTCCACCTGCCCGCCCCCTCGCTTATAATGCAGAGCATGTGAAGGGAGACCGGCTCAGTCTCCCTCTCTCCCAGTGGACTAGAAGCAGCAGAGTGTCATGCTCTTTCTCCCATTATTTACAGCTCACCGGATGTAAAAGAACTCTGGCTAGAGACCCTCCGAGGGTAAGTACTATATATTAACACGCCTAGAAATTGCAGGCTGCCTTGCCAGTCACAGGTCACTCAGATCACAGGCAACAGAAAACAGCTAGCCCGTGGAATATACACTCACTTTATAAAGTCTCAGGACAAAGAAAGCTTTGCTTCAACGTGAAGGCTGCACCTTTTTGGTGTAGGGATTCTATAAATGTTGTCTTTGTTTCATGTTTACTATTGCAGCATCCTGGAGATACATTTTTTTTTTCCTTTTTGGATTAGATGAGAAAATCCATGCAAAGCACCTACTACGATAGCTGGCATATAGTGAGGACTCCCCCTAAAAAGTTAATGTTAATGTTAATTTAAAATGTTAATGTAATTGATATCCAAATTATCTCTTGATGGGAATGGAATAAATTGGTGACAACGTTTAGAATGGTAAAGATAGTTGGCTTAAATAATTTAGAAATAATTGTGTTCAGATGCTGTTCTTAACAACATATGACATCTGGTAACACAGAACTGACTTTAAATGAAAACTTGTCTATGTAATAGTTTTTTTTCCAAAGTAAAGGCAATTGAAAAAGTAGTAAAATAGAAAAATAAATAAATAAATAAATAGTTTCAAACTCTGTGCTTTGGCAAAGTGGTGCTGAAAGTGGCCAACCTACTGTGTGTTCCTCCTAACTCCTTTCCATATGATTCGTTGTAGACAGAGCCACAGCCGCACAGGAGTGAAATTCACTCCCGGACAGTCAGTCCCAATACTGATGAAGCTGAGAAGCAGCCACAATGCTGTGAGTGACACTCTCACATTTATTAATTCGCGTTTCCTAGAGGCAAGGGCCAAAAGATATTTACCTAATTTTATTTTTTCTCTTTTAGTCAAAAACACTAAATGCCAGTAATATGGAGACGCTAATCGAATGTCAATCAGAGGTAAGAAAGCAATTTTTGAAACTTTTTATCTGTACTGTGAGAAGGTGGAAAACTTTGTTTTATTGAATATTATTTGGGTTGAATATTAATTATCAGAGTAGTAAATTAACATCACACATGTAGTAAATTAAACACATTAATTAGGATCTTATATGATGACAATCGAGACTTTAATATTGCCTCTAGAAGCTAGAAAAAAACATCAATGCACTCTACTGACTTCATTTTTAATATGAATAAAATGTTGTATGTGTGTTTTGTGGGGAAAGACTCGATAGGTTTCTTCAGTCACTATATTTAACTGAAATAAAAATGTTTTTAGGGTGACATCAAGGAACATCCCCTGTTGGCATCATGTGAGAGTGAAGACAGTATTTGCCAGCTCATTGGTGAGTTTTGAAAACATACTGATCTTTTATGTAAGTGCTAACAACCAGCGTTCTTGGTTTGCAAAACCACAGCGTTTTTACTCTACTAGGAATTTTTTTGTATAAGTGTTCTGTTAAAGACCGCAGAACATTAACCCTTAAATGGCAGGTGTGCTCCAACTCACTAGAGCCGGGAGTGCTGCGAGCGGAAAGAGCCTCTCCACAGAGAATCCCCCAGTTCTGCCAAGGGTTTTTAATGCGGTTCCGTCTCCTGGCCGTGTATGTTTCCACAATTAGCATGCACACATTTGAAAACACACAGCGTCTTTTCCATTTTCTTCCTTCTCTTATGGAGAATGCATCCAAGAGCCTATGAAGCAACTGTTGCTGATCTCAAATCCCAAAGGACCCACCATTCGCTCTCAATTTTTTTCATAATGCATTTAATTACAGCATAACCCTGACCCAGTTCTCCTGAACCATACAGGCCACTTCTTTCTCATCACGCTTCCACTTGCCAATCTAAAATGTACAGAAACATATGCCAATGCATTTAGAAAATATAGCCTTTATAATTAGTTTAAAAAAAAAGGAGAAGGAAGGAAGGAAAAGAAAAGAAAGAAGGAAACTTTTGAGATTGCAATATCCATTGCACACACATCTTGTGGATTTCGGAAGGACAGAATATCTTGATAACGTTTTGCTGATAATTTCCAGTTGCCAGATGTAGGTTCAGACCTTCCTGCCGCGATTCGTATTTGCCTCTGTCCTAAAGCAGCGACCTGGAAAACCCAGGTGACCAGTCACCCGGAAGGAAGAATGGTGTTAGCTCCCTCTAGTGGCTATGTAGTGCCTGCGAGGCTGCAAAGGGTTGGAGCCGGCCCTGCTATGTGCCTTCGAAGAGAGATACTGAGCAAGTCACTTCCTCACCTTTTAAGTTTCGTTTTCTTCGCCAATTAAAGGAGGAAATCAAAATAATCTATTTCATATCAGAAATTTCCTCTATAGTTATTCAGGCCAGTAGGTTAAGATGGTTGTTTATGATCTGCACAGTTAGGTTTTGCTAATTTTCTGTAGCAAACAGCTGGAAAGAGTGAAAACAGGAAAGGTGGAGGCTCTGAGGAACCCTGGTGTTGCTGTTTAGGGAACTGGTTGCCCTGGTAACAGTGTGGTTGTTTATCGGTTGGTTTTTCTAGATTAAGATTCACGCCCTTTGCTTTCTTAAGTTTTCAAAATTATTTTTCTCACATGGCATATACTATCGACCACATTATGTGGCCAACGATACCCATTTTCTTACCTGGATCTTTGCGTATTAACACTGTAGTCTAATTTTTCTCGTTGCCTTGTTTTCTTGGCTGTAGAAGTTAAGAAGAGAAAGAAGGTGCTGTCCTGGCCCTTTCTCATGAGAAGGCTCTCCCCTGCATCAGATTTTTCTGGGGCTTTGGAGACAGACTTGAAAGCATCACTATTTGATCAGCCCTTGTCAATTATCTGTGGTGGCAGCGACACACTCCCCAGACCCATCCAGGTAGGCATGCATTTTCTCATAAACCTACTTCAGTTTTCAGTTGGACATGCAAAATACTCGGGAAATCTGAATGTCATTCTCCTATGAAGTTTGTAGGGACTGATCTTCCATATTTTCCACTCTTCGACATGGCACTCCCACATATGCATGCAGTTAGAAGAATATCTGACTGCTTCCATTCCAGAAATTGAAATTAGTTGTATTTGCCAATGAGCTCAGAGCTATGGTCCCTCCATTTCTCTGACTGCACAGAGTGAAGAATGCCGAAGATTTGTAGCTTCTGAAGAGTCTGAAGGGGAAACAGAATATAGACTTTGTGATCCAAAATCCAATGCTCATATGGAAGTATTTGAAATGAGAGAGCTCCAAAATGATTTTAGAAAGTGCAAAATTAGAGCTTTCACAATTTGCCTCCTCTTAGAAAAATAGCGGGGTTGAGGAAGGCCATTGATAGCGACTGAACTGAAAGCAAAATCTGACATTAATATTCCTGTTAAGACTATCTCAGTATACTAGAGAAGATAACTAACTTTTAGAGAGATGGTATTTTATGACAAGTAAAGTTAGAAACTGTTCATGTACATTATTTTAATTCTTTCTGCAGTCTAAGCATAGATCTTCATGCATTAGTAGCAGCACAGTATCTTTGAACCAATGGTAATCCTTTCCTGTTCCTATCGCTGTTTCCTTTAGGACATTCTCACTATTCTATGCCTTAAAGGCCCTTCAACGGAAGGGATATTCAGGAGAGCAGCCAACGAGAAAGCCCGCAAGGAGCTGAAGGAGGAGCTCAACTCTGGGGATGCGGTGGATCTGGAGAGCCTCCCCGTGCACCTCCTCGCTGTGGTCTTTAAGGTGAGTTCAACACGCTTGCGCCAAAAAACCTGCCAAGGGGCCCTGGCACACTCATTCTCAGGATGCAAGAAATAGGCTCTTCTCTCCACACAGCAAGGTACACTGATCTTGGAGTTTTATTTTTTTCATTAAGCCCTTTATTTATTTATTTATTTGGTAAGCACCTCTGTTTCTGTGACCTCAGATTCAAACAGAAAGCAATGCATTCTGCTCTCTCAAAACTTTGCCAACAACGGGCAATTTGATTGTTCCATGGCAGAATCCACATGCCAAAATCCAGTGGCCCCTCAGAACACACCCACCTGGGGATGGTGCCTCTGACTCTGCTTGATGTTAGAAAGTCGCAGAGAGGCCAAGGGTGTTGCAGAGAGGGTTCCCTGGATTAATCAAATGCAGGAATGAAGGGGCACAATCTATGATGGGCTAAGCATAGAACACCCTGTGATGGAATGAAAACCAGGTGAAAACGAGGACATGGGACATCATACAGTACCAATAGGCCAATAGCCCGCTCTCATCCCCCAGGACTTCCTCAGAAGTATCCCCCGGAAGCTACTTTCAAGCGACCTCTTTGAGGAGTGGATGGGCACTCTGGAGATGCAGGACGAGGAGGACAGAATCGAGGCCCTGAAACAGTAAGTCATCAAAGTCATCAGTGATTGCCAGGCCGCATCACCTCCGTCTTCTGATTCTTTACACAACTTTGTAAAAGCTTCATGATCCCTGTTTCATGAGAATTGTGATGTTTAGGGAATCTGAGTGGAATTGCTTGTCCACTCCCAGAATAAAAACCAGAGGGTGCCCTGGACTTTTGAAGTTTAATTTTAGCCAAATGAAAGGAAATATTTCTTCAAAACGTAGGAAGTGAATTTCAATCCTCACAAATCCCAAGAGGTAGGGAAGTCTGAAAATGTAAGCTGTTCAAAAAAGTGTGAGATAAAATCAGACCTGAAAACTGTAACACAGGCTTGCCAGCAAAGTGTAGGAGTTTGGGGTTATCTTTAAGCTACATTGGTGTCATGCAAGGCAACAGTTCTCCCATAAAACATCCCTCAGGATGCAGCCAGGCAATGGGGTGGGGGCGGTTGTTTTGTTCATAAAATTTCATAGCATATTTAATCCTCTTATAATTAACCAAAAGGAAAACTATATAATAACAAATTCCAGTGAGAGTAAAAATAATAACATATGCAATGGAAAGTGTGATCTGTTAGTGACTAGAGAATTCTAAAACCCAAGCTTTGAAATGTCAGCACGGTTATCACATCCTATGAAAGTCTATCTATATGTTATAATTGTCCCACATGGCTAAATATTTTCAATGACATATGTATAGAAGTGAAGACATTAAAATGTCTGTCCCAAAATGAATATTCTAAGATTATCACCATGAGTTTCCACCTAGACATAAAGCATTTTTATAACAATTCCTTCTTCTGAGAAATGAAAAGAATCACCATTTCATTTTTTGAAAAAGAGACTTTAAGAAGTCTAATTTCTTATCATTAGGAACAATGTTGTGATTGAAGTGCTGCCTTATTATGAATATGCCCTTAGAAACTGATTTAGTCGGCTGGGCGGGGTGGCTCAGGCCTGTAATCCCAGCACTTTGGGAGGCCAAGACGGGTGGATCACGAGGTCAGGAGATCGAGACCATCCTGGCTAACACAGTGAAACCCCGTCTCTACTAAAAAAAAAAAAAAAAAAAAAAAAAAAAAAAAAAAAAAAACTAGCCGGGTGAGGTGGCAGGCGCCTATAGTCCCAGCTACTTGGGAGGCTGAGGCAGGAGAATGGCATAAACCCAGGAGGCGGAGCTTGCAGTGAGCTGAGATCAGGACACTGCACTCCAGCCTGGGCGACAGAGCGAGACTCCGTCTCAGAAAAAAAAAAAAAGAAAGAAACTGATTTAGTCTTCATAAAGATTTCTCAGAATGTTGTAAAAATGTGTCATCTTCGTTTGGTAATTATAGTTTGTTTTTGTTTTAAGGCAAGAAAACCAGCCTAGCCGTGTTAGAAACAGAAAGAAATTCTACATGGCTAAATGATTACTCAACAAAACTATTTTCTAAATATAAATGCAAATTCTGGTCTTTAATGCAGATTGGCTTCATAATTTAAGCTCTGTATAAATAATAAAGGGCTGAATTATTCATGTCCCAATTATAAAGGCCAGTTTCTTAGCTCCTCAAGACCTTGCGGTTAACCAGCCTCACTCTGTGTCAGTTGCCACTGGAAGTGTCTGAATGAGCATTTCACAATATTACTTGTGAAAATGCACCTTCCTCATTTTAAAGGAAGTCTGGTTTCGGCAGAAACTCTCAGCTTGCTACACTGAAGACCATTAGCCTTTTTGAAAACTAACATCCCTTCACTTTATTCCAGGGTTGCAGATAAGCTCCCCCGGCCCAACCTCCTGCTGCTCAAGCACTTGGTCTATGTGCTACACCTCATCAGCAAGAACTCTGAGGTCAACAGGATGGACTCCAGCAACCTGGCCATCTGCATTGGACCCAACATGCTCACCCTGGAGAATGACCAGTGTCTGTCATTTGAAGCCCAGAAGGACCTGAACAACAAGGTTTGTTCTGCTTACTGATGAGAAATCCCCAACTTATGATCTCAGCATCTCTTTGCCAAATGCAGGCAATAAAATGCTTCTGAATGTCTCCAACTGAGTCAGCATCACAGTGAAAATATAAAATGCAAAATGCTTTTGTCATAGTTCCACTCCCTCAGATACATGTATCTAATGAAACTGAATAAATCTGTGTCTTCTGTGGTCTGTGACACAGATGAGTGCTGCAAGTGTTTACATCACTCTCTCCCGATATAAAAAAAGCCCTTTTGTTTTTGTGGTTTGTACGACACAGTCTATCGATCTGAGAAACTACTTACTTAAATGAAAATGTTATTAATACTTTAATTTTTTGTATGTTCTTAAATTTAAATGCATGTCTCAAAACACCAAGGAGTATCTAACTTTAATGTATATGATTGTTGGCATGGTGGCTCAGGTCTGTAATCTCAGCACTTTGGGAGGCCGAGGCAGGTGAATTGCCTGAGCTCAGGAGTTTGAGACCAGCCTGGGCAACATGACAAAATCCCGTCTCCACTAAAAATAGAAAAAATTAGCCGGGCCTGGTGGCACATGCCTGTAGTCCCAGCTACTCGGAAGGCGGAGGCAGGAGAATCAGTTGAGCCCGGGAGGTAGAGGTTGCAGTGAGCCGAGATCGCGCCACTGCACTCCAGCCTGGTGACAGAGTGAGAGCCTGTCTCACAAAAATAAAAAGTATCTGATTGTTACCAAATTTCTGTATGCTCTTTTCAGACACATAAAGATCTCAAATTCTCATTTTGGCATGTGACTCCACTGTGTCCCCATTCTTCCTCACCTCCCTAAAAAAAAAAAAAAAAAAAAAGTCTTCAAGCTGACAAATTGCTTACTTTTCCTCACAGGTGAAGACACTGGTGGAATTCCTCATTGATAACTGCTTTGAAATATTTGGGGAGAACATTCCAGTACATTCCAGTATCACTTCTGTTGACTCTCTGGAGCACACTGACAGTTCAGGTATGGAATGTGCTATCATTTGATTACGATTGTAGGGAAAAGTTCATGCCAGGCTGCCCGTCATGTAAAGCATCTCTGATGTATGAGGTAGAAGTTACCTTCACAATTCCCCAAGTCAGACTAGACTCCAGTCCACTAAACATGAAAACCCTGCTCCGGGCTTTTCCTGCAGCGCCTCTCAGACCACAGATAGTCTTTGCCCCTTCCCAGTGTTCATCGCAAATCACTGCTGATTTCACTAAGTCACCTTTAGCTCTGGAGTTGGGTGAGAAACTTTTGTTTCCACTTCATGGCATATGACTCCATTACAATGGAAATGGGTCCAGTAAAAGGAGCGGTTTTAAAAATTAAGGTCAATAAATTTGCAGTGAAATGCTGTTCTCTCTTTTCTTATTCTCTCCTCTCTTTCTCTCCTCCTTCTCTCCTTTACTCATTTCCTTTCCCTATTTTTCTTCTGATCTCAAAATAAATTCAGAAAGAAACAAACTTTTCATATGGTACATTTCTTGTCATATCAAGCCCCTAAGTAGTTCTGCTAATAAATCACCTAGTGATTTATTAGCAGAATTAGTCCCCTGATTGGTATGAGCAGGGCGAACTGTAGCAAAGTTCATTTCTAAAAGAACCTGAACGGCCATGCGTAGTGGCTCACGCCTGTAATCCTAGCACTTTGGGAGGCCAAAGCAAGCATATTACCTGAGATCAGGAGTTTGAAACCAGCCTAGCTAACATGATGAAACCCCCTCTCTACTAAAAATAGAAAAAACAGCCAGGCATGGTGACGGGCGCCTGTAATCCCAGCTATTCTGGAGGCTGAGGCAGGAGAATTGCTTGAACCCAGGAGGAGGAGGTTGCAGTGAGCCGAGATCACATCACTGCACTCCAGCCTGGGCAACAAAGCAAGACTCTGTCTCAAAAAAAAAAAAAAAAAATACAAATACAAATAAACCCAAACAAATGTTCAACTGCTCTTTGACTTCCCCCAGATGTGTCGACCCTGCAGAATGACTCAGCCTACGACAGCAACGATCCTGATGTGGAATCCAACAGCAGCAGTGGCATCAGCTCTCCCAGCAGGCAGCCCCAGGTGCCCATGGCCACAGCTGCTGGCTTTGATAGTGGGGGCCCACAGGATGCCCGAGAGGTCAGCCCAGAGCCCATTGTGAGCACCGTGGCCAGGCTGAAAAGCTCCCTCGCACAGCCCGATAGGAGGTACTCAGAGCCCAGCATGCCGTCCTCCCAGGAGTGCCTTGAGAGCCGGGTGACAAACCAAACACTAACAAAGAGTGAAGGGGACTTCCCCGTGCCCCGGGTAGGCTCTCGTTTGGAAAGGGAGGAGGCTGAAGACCCATTTCCAGAGGAGGTCTTCCCTGCAGTGCAAGGCAAAACCAAGAGGCCGGTGGACCTGAAGATCAAGAACTTGACCCCGGGTTCGGTGCTCCCAAGGGCACTGGTTCCCAAAGCCTTCTCCAGCAGCTCCCTGGACGCGTCCTCTGACAGCTCACCCGTGGCTTCTCCTTCCAGTCCCAAAAGAAATTTCTTCAGCAGACATCAGTCTTTCACCACAAAGACAGAAAAAGGCAAGCCCAGCAGAGAAATTAAAAAGCACTCCATGTCTTTCTCCTTTGCCCCTCACAAAAAAGTGCTGACCAAAAACCTCAGCGCAGGGTCTGGGAAATCGCAAGACTTTACCAGGGACCACGTCCCAAGGGGTGTTAGAAAGGAAAGCCAGCTTGCTGGCCGAATCGTGCAGGAAAATGGGTCTGAAACCCACAATCAAACAACCCGCGCCTTCTGCCTGAGACCCCACGCCCTCTCGGTGGATGATGTGTTCCAGGGAGCTGACTGGGAGAGGCCTGGAAGCCCACCCTCTTATGAAGAGGCCATGCAGGGCCCGGCAGCCCGACTCGCGGCCTACGGGAGCCAGACCGTGGGGAGCATGACCGTGGGGAGCATGAGGGCGAGGATGCTGGAGGTGGACTCCCTCCTACCCCCTCTTCCACCTGCTCACCACACAGGAGACTCAAGACACAGGGACAGCAAAGAGCCACTCCCTGGCCACGGACCCTCTCCCCTGCCTGAGCGATGGATACAGAGCAGAACTGTCCATGCTTCTTGGGACTCTCTGGGGCACGTGTCTGGCCCAGGGAGACCTGAGCTCCTCCGGCTGAGGACCGTCTCCGAGTCCGTGCAGAGGAATAAGCGGGACTGTCTCATGCGACGATGTAGCCAGCCGGTCTTTGAGGCTGACCAGTTCCAACATGCCAAAGAATCGTATATTTAGGAGGGAGGCCATACACCATGCCATAGCTTGTGCTATCTGTAAATATGAGACTTGTAAAGAACTGCCTTTAGATTGTGGTTTTAAAAGGTCTTGAATAAGCTCCTTTAGAACGCTGTGCAAAGCCCTCCTCAGTGAGGATAGCTACACCATGGCCATGGTGCATCAGATAGTCTGTGTGTACCCGGATTTGTGCAATATGTAACAAATGTATAAAATGTATTATAGATAAGGTGTTAGGTGCAAAGAATGTCTAATAATCCCTGCATACGTTTGTGGATTTGCAGTGAAGTACATTGCTGTTCCTTGCTTCCTGGGGCACTTTTCTCTTGGCTAGTGTTTGAAAATTATCTTTGCTTTTATAATGTGGCCTCAAATGTCATGCCAATTTTCACATTTTCCACAAACTCCATTTAGGGAGAAGTGTTTAAACCCCCGGTAAGTTTACTCTATACCAGAGTAAACTATATATTACTCCATATAAGCAGCCTTGCAATAACTAATCACCACCATAGACGAAAGAAACAGACTGCAAGGAACAGAGCTGAGCGTCTGGAGCCATCAAAGGCATTAAAAACTCCAGCAAAAGCAGAGGTCATAGCAAAAATCATGAAAAAACACT
This sequence comes from Macaca mulatta, assembly GCF_049350105.2. NCBI lineage: Eukaryota > Metazoa > Chordata > Mammalia > Primates > Cercopithecidae > Macaca > Macaca mulatta. Next base: position 12,973,156 of record NC_133409.1, read on the forward strand.
TCAACCTGTCCTTTCAATCATCCAATTAAATTTGGGTAAATTAATGAAAATGTATTATATCAATATTAACTCATCTACAGCACTTTGAGTTTCTTTGTAATTCATGATGTCCTATCCTATAGTGTGGAGGTAAATGATTTTATATGCATTGGGGGTCATATATAAAACTTCAATGTAATTTCACTACAATAAATTGCCTTCCTTATTTGAAAGTAAAAATGTTCATTTTTTTATTGACATGTTACCTCCTTTCCCTCGATTAATAGAAATCCACCGAGAAAATCATTCACATATTGGTTCACTCAACAAGCATTTATTGAATATATATTCACTATTCTAGACTAATAGCAAGACTGGAGATCTTGTTTAGGAAGAAGCAGTCTCTGTTCTCCAGAATTTGCAAAACCATAAAAAAGTACCTACTTTAACCCATTTTCTTTTTCAGCAACCAGTCATTCTGCCAGAAAAATTTAGTACACAAATAAAGGATAATATAATAAATGTAAAATTTCTCATTTCTAGCGAATTAAACTTTCCAGTAATTTTACATCTCATCTCATCTCATTCTTATGATGCTCACTTTGCTTAATGATTGGCAAACATAATGGTAAAATGTTTGTAATGTATTAGAACTTTACTGCTCAATTATTAAGATATTTATCCAGTATCTTTGAGATACTGGACTTCAATTTTCCTTATTTCATCAACTTTTTAAAAGAAAATATCATACATGCTTCTCCTTTGTTATAGAAATATGTTGTGTTGAGTCTTTTCAGAGATGATTTATCAATAATGTTGTGCAAAGTTAATAATGTTGTAAAATAGACTGCTCAAGGTAGCACACTCAGACCTAATATTAAAAATACTTTATTGATGGGCTGGGCGTGGTGGCTCATGCCTGTAATCCCAGCACTTTGGGAGGCCGAGGTGGGCAGATCATTTGAGATCGGGAGTTTGAGACCAGCCTGGCCAACATGGTGAAACCCCATCTCTACTAAAAATACAAAACATAGCCAGGTGTGGTGGTGGGCGCCTGTAGTCCCAGCTACTTGGGAGGCTGAGGCAGGAGAATCACTTAAATCCGGAAGGCAGAGGTTGCAGTGAGCCGAGATCATGCCACTGTACTCCCGTTGGGGTGACAGAGTGAGACTCGGTCTCAAAAAATTAAAATAATAAATAAATAAAATAAAAAATAAAAATATTAAGCACCAATAATATATAAATTTCATGGGGGCAGAGCTCAACTGACTGCTAACTTAAGCAGTCCATTTCCAGAGTTGGTCACTAATAGCAATAGTTACAATTTTAGCATCTACCATGTGCCAGGCACTGCACTAAGTATTTTAGTACTGAAAAAAAATCCTCTGCCTCTAACAATAACCACTTCTCATTGAGAATCAGAGGATTCCCATCAATAGACCACTAAGACTACTAACCAGGAAGCCACAAATGTATTCCAGCTTTACCACTCACCTGATCTCCGTGTGACCCTGCTCACTCAGGTCACGAAAACCCTACCCAAATTTCCTTATTTTTAAAAAGTGGAATGAAACCGGAAGTCCTCTACACACATGAATAGCACATTGTGCTGATGAACGTTTAGGAGCTCCCTGCCCAAGCAAATGTTGTTGTTAGTCTTTGAAGAGTGCAGTCAGTCACAGTTGACTATTTCAAATACTGCACGGTGTGGTAGCCCCACTCCTATCTACAGAGTCCGTCTGCCTTTCAAAAGGTTTCCCCAGCCTGGCTCCCAAGTATATTAGTTCTTGAGGGCTGCTGTAGAAAGTCCCATAGATGGGGTGGCTCAGACCACAGAAATGTATGTCTCACAGTTCTGAAATCCAGAGGTCTAAGGTCCAGGTTTCAGCAGGGGTGGTTCCTTCCGGGGCTGTGAGGGAGAAGAGGTTCCAGGGCTCTCTCCTTAGCACGGATGGCCTCCTCCCTGTGTCTCTTCACATCGTCTTCCCTCTACGTGAGTCTGCCTCCAAATTGCCCCTTCTTCTAAGGACACCAGTTACACTGGATTAGGACCCATCCTAATGACCCCATTTTACCTCTGTAAAGGGCTTCTCTCCAAATATAGTCACATTCTGAGATGTTGGGGATTAGCACTTCAACATATGAATTTGGAGGCGGCAAGACAGTTCAACCCGTAACACCAAGTTTTTCAAAATACTACTGAATGACACCTTCAATATGCCAATACTTTTTAATATTTCACCATAACCAGAGAGCAAGGGTGTACAGTGAGATTTAGATGGCATTAAAATGATGCCTTAGTCAAGGATCCAGGAACACCAGAGTTCTGTCCTCTATTGACTTCCTAAGGGCCCACACTAATGACAAATGGGAAAATCACAGATGTACCTGACGCCCCAATGCAAAGTGTATAGTAAAACCGGGTTGGAAGTCAGGGCCTAACTAGGAGATTAAACTTAAATTCAGGTCTGATTCCCTGGGAGATGCTCTCTCCTCCGGTAAAGAGGGGGAGAGGTGGATGACGCATGATACACGGATTATCTGTGCTGACACACTGTGCACCGTGCCCCCACCCACACACCAGCACTACTGAGGACTGGAAGAAATTAAAACTTGTTCCAGAAATGTTGACTTGTGGGAGTTAACCAAGGTTAGGCGCTTTTGTGGGAGCTTAGCAAAACTAAGATTGCACGAGAACTTGAACGCAACAAATACAACACCTCTGTTACACTGGTATCCCTTGGAAGCTGAAGTCGCAGCTATGGTTTTTAGCGCTAATAAAACCAATAACAGTTAATGGCCATAGCGCATCCCATGGCCATAGACAGAATGTGCGAAGAGCTACGAACACTGTTTATCCTTAGGTTTATCCTAAATTAAAAGAATATATTGACAGATAAATTCTTCTGATTGTGATCTCACTGGAAAAATCGCCAATACACGCTTCCCTCTTGAAAGGTCAGACAGAAACTCACATCAGATGCGATCTTCCATGTTTCCAGTTCTTTTTTAATTACATTATGTAATCTCAACTCTTCCTCTGAAAAAAGAGAATTACTAAGGAATCAGAGGGATAAACATTTTGCTAGAATTGGAAGTGAATCACTTTTTAGCAATATTTTAAATGTGGACTGAACTTCTGCATTATGTTCACTCCAGAGTAAAAATTAAATGTAAATGAGGAAAAACAAATGGGATGAAGTGCTTCCTCCTACTATATGCTACAAAGAGGCGGGCATTGTGAAACAAGCAAACTTGCGGAATGCAAAATCTGGCCAGAAACAGGAAATGCAGAATGTTAACATCTCTGTGGAAAAAGAAAGACAACGTGTTGAATGAATATACGACCCAAATTCAAATTCACGGAACCTGAGTCTGTGAATACTCCAAAATCTGCTCCCATGCACAGGGCACTAAACCTGTCTGAGCTCCAGTTTCTCCATCTATCAGATGAGGGTAATGATAACCTGCATCAGTTATGGAACACATGTAACAGAAAACCCAGACAACAGATGCTTAAATAAGAAGGAGGTTTGTGTGCCCTATGAAAAGAACAGACTGGCAGTCCAGGGCTGGGATCATGGCCTCCTCCGGCCCAGGGTTCCTTCACACTCAGAGCCAGTCATGGGGCTATGACCTGTGGACCCAATGCTAGGGTAATTCTCTGCTATTGGCATTTTTAGAGTATTAATAATTGAGAACTGCAGTCCTGCATGTCCACTTTGCACTGGGCCCTGCAAATTATGTAGCCAGTCTAGTTCACAACTTCAAGCTTTCTAGTCTACCATCCTTTCTGGGAACATGATCCTCTTCCCCTAACCTTTCCTTCCACATCCCAAGCGGGAACTTTCTGCTCAATAACCTCTACCTCCATCCCAAAGGCCAGAACTTAGTACGTGGCTTCTCTTTTTTTTTTTTTTTTTTTTTGAGTCTCCCTCTGTCGCCCAAGCTGGAGTGCGGTGGCGTGATCTCGGCTCACTGCAACCTCTGCCTCCCGGATTCAAGCAATTCTCCTGCCTCAGCTTCCCAAGTAGTTGGGAGTACAGGTGCATGCTGCCACACCCAGCTAATTTTTTGTATTTTAGTAGAGACGGGGTTTCACTGTGTTGCCCAGGCTGGTCATGAACTCCTGAGCTCAGGCAATCCGCCCACCTTAGTCTCCCAAAGAGCTAGGATTACAGGCATGAGCCACTGCGCCTGGCCAGTACATGGCTACTCTTACCAGCAGAGGAACCTAAGGATACAGTTTTTATAGCCAATTGCCTCTCCCAGCAAAATCAGTAAGAAACTAGAAGCAGATGGATACTGCGGAAGGCCTTGACACAAAAGTCAAATAAAAGAGATCGTCGGTACAATGAAACACATCCAAATTTAGTTGCTCTAATGATTAAAAAGGCAGGATAAAGTAGATTATCTACTTAATATAATGAGACCATTGAAAATGTTCCATATAATTAGGAATAATAAAAAGATAAGGCAGATAATCTCAAGAGTATTTCAATTATTTGTATGCTCACTGTGAGAATTTTATAATTATACAACAGTTTTAAGTAAAATAAATTAGTAACAAATATTAACTGCCCTCCTACAATATAAAAATATTATATTTGTATAAGGAGTTAACAATCTAGTAGAGAAATAAGACACCTTTGACAGCAAAGGTAGATTCCAAGTGAGTGATAATAACACAAAATACATAGTAGAAATGAATGACTGCTTCCTGGTCTCATTACTTTAGGATATACTTCCCATTTAAAGGAACTTTAAAGATTTCAAACAAGTGTAAGTACAACGTTCAGAACAATTGTGGAAGGTTCCAGCTGGATATTCATTTACAAGATCTGGCAATATCTTTGAGAAGCAAATAGTTAGATGTCATTTTTCCATCTTTGCTGAAAAGGACATTTCCTATCCAACATTTGTTTTGAAAAAGACAAAGCAGTAGATAAGGTAACTGCTGCTATACGGGCTGTTCATCTTTCCAGACAACACGTATCTTGTTAGTTTCCTAAGCAAGGATTTTCAATGGCTTCTTAACACTGTTTTTATTGAGTCTAAAGTCCTCTGCCTACCATCTATCATTCAAGGCCCTTCTTAATTTAGGCCCATCCTAAGTAAGCAAATTTACTAATTTTCTTAACTCTCTAGTGGCTTTCTACCATAAATCATAATTATGACAACAGCTAATTATATATATTAACACTAAGAATCTGAGATATAGCTACAGTGGTGTTCAGATGAAAATTCACATCCTCATATGATTATATTAATAAACAAAAGTAAAAATGAATGAATTCAGCATACCACTCATGGAGTTAGAAAAGGAAATAATAAAGTTGAAATTAATAATTTAGAAAACAGAAAAAGAATAAAACTGATAAATACAACCAAAGCTGACTCTCTGAAAAAATAAATAAAACAAACTCCTGCTTAATCTAAGCAAGGAAAAGGGAGAAATTAAAAACATATAACATGAGAAATGCTAATGGGACAATAACTACAGAAAATTAGAAGAAGCAAAAGACAACTTCACAAATATATTTGAATATTCTATGCAAATATATTTGAAGTACTATATATTATAACATATTATATTATACATTATATTAATAGGTATTATTATATTATATATTATACTAATATATTTGAATATGCTATGCAACTATATTTGAAATATGAATGAGATTATCATTTTTCTAGGAAGATATCATTTACCAACCTGATGACAAAATAGAGAAAAATCTTAAGCAGATTTATTTCATAGATGAAACAAAGAAACTAGCCAACCACTCTCCCTAATTCCCTAAGTCCAGTCGGTTTCACAGGGATTTCTCCCAAATATTTAAAAAACAGATCATTCCAGTGCCATTTAAACTACCTAGACTATGAAAAAGAAAAAAAACTTTTAAATTTTTTTGAAAAAGCAACTATAACACTGCCACCAAAACCCAGTAACAATTTCACATACACATAAAGGAAAATTACAGATCAGTCTTACAAATATTGATGTAAAAATTATAAATTATCCAATAGAATATATGATGACCAAGTGACATTTATTCCCAAATGCAAATATGACTTGATGGAGGAATTATTAATATATCATACTAATAAGTTAAAGGGAAAGTAATATGACTAGATCTATAGATAGTAAGACAAGCCCTATCAAAATTTAATCTCCAATATGAGGCTTTTATTTGTTTATTATGTTTTTAAAAATAATACAGATAGGGTTCCACTATGTTGACCAGGCTGGCCTTGAACTCCTGGCCTCACGCGATCCTCCCATCTCAGCCTCCCAAAGTGCTGAGATTGCAGGTGTGAGCCACTGCACCTGGCCTTTTGAGGTTTTAAAAATATATATATTTAATAAAATAGAAATGAATGAACATAATTTTTTAAAAAATATATGTCTATCTGAAGTCAGAAAAAAGTCTGATTGGCATTATTTCCTTTTATTATCTAACACACTCTGGAGGTACTATCTAAAGCTACCAGACAAGAGAAAGAAATCAGAGAAACAAAAATTGTTAGAGAGGAGGCAAGGCTATGACTATTTACAAATTATATAATTGGATATCTGGAAAATTCATGAGAACCAACTAAAAACAAAAATTACTAGAAATAAAACACATTCAGCAATCAAGGTATAAAATAAATACACAGAAATCACAAGCCTCTGTGCATACTCACAGCCAGAAAATATAACGAAAGAAAAGGTCCCATGTACGTTCACAACAAATAGATAGAAATAAAGTTAGCAAAACCAGTCTTTAATAAGATAGGAATCAATGAACACAATTTTCTAAAATATGTCTGTCTCAGACCAAAAGACAATATCAGACTTAATAAGGAAACAAAATGTTCCTGCAGGACAAAGAAGTAGAGTTGAATAAACAGAACCACTTATTATATCTTTGGAGAGTAACATAAAAATCATAAAATATGTCAAGTTGTCCTAAGTTAATTTTTAAATTTAAGGTGATCTTGATTAAAAAAAAAAAAAAAAAAAAGGAAGGGTTTTTTTATTTTTATTTTTTTGGTTGTTTTTGTTGCTCACTAGAACTAAAGAAAACTGAATCCACAAATCATATTAAAAAATCAATAAGCCCTGATAGGAAAGATGACTCTAGAAAAGAGGAGCAATTATGGAAAACTAGAAACCAGCCCTTCTAGATTTTAAGCGACACTCAACACTTTTGGGAACTGGAGCTTGAACAGACCTACTGAACAGAACGGAGGCAAATGCATACAGGACTTTGGTATGTAAAGCTGGCATTTCAAATCAGTGGGGACTATAAAGACGATTCAATAAATGGTGTTGGTATAAATGAGTGGCCATTTGGGGAGGAAAAAAAAGAAACATTGGGACCATATCAATTTATGCTAGGGGAAATTCTGGATAGGTGGAAGGTTAAATGTGGGAAGTGAAAGAATCAAAGTTCTAAGAGAAATGAGGAAAAAATCATTTATAATATCAGAGTAGGAAAGCCTTGAGAACATGACTTAAAATCTAGAAGACATGAAAGAAAATAATGACAAGTTAAAAACATAAAAATCAAAAACATCTGCATGAGTAAAACACCATAAATAAAGTCAAAAGACAAAGGACAAACTTGGGAAAATATTTGCAACTCACCTAACAGAAACAGCTAATTTGGTTTTATTTATTTTAATAGCTTTAGGGGTACAGGTGGGTTTTGGTTACACGGATGAATTGTACAGTGGTTAAATCTGGGATTTTAGTGGACCCATCGTCACCCCAAGTAGTGTACATTGTACCCAATAGGTACTTTTTCATCCCCTACCTCCCTCCTAGCCTCCCCCATTCTGAGTCTCCGATGTCCACAGTACCACTCTATATGCCTTTGTGAACCCATAGTTTAGCTCCCACTTATCAGTGAGAACATGCAGTATTTGGCTTTCTGTTCCTGCGTTAATTCACTTAGGATAATGGCCTCTAGCTCCATCCATGTTTTGGCAAAGGACACAATTTCATTCTTGGGGCTAACTTTTAAAGTTCCTGTAAAAAGATAAGGGAAAGGACAAAACTCAATAACAAATGTGCAAGGGATATGAACAGCCAATACATAGAAAAAGAAAAACAAATGGAACTGGGCATGGTGGCTCATGCCTGTCATCCCAGCACTTTAGAAGGCTGAGGTGGGCAGATAGCTTGAGCCCAGAAGTTAAGAGACCAGCCTGAGCAACATAGTGAGACCCCCTCTCTATTTTAAAATATGTTTAAAAAAAAAAAAAAAGCAAATGGTTCTTTAACTTTTGAAAAGATACACTCATTTTTTTAAAAAAACTAAACTACACGAAGACACTTTCTCCCATGAGATAAGCAAAAATCTAAAAGTTTAATAATACACTATGCTGATGTGTACATCTGTTATGTGTAACAGGTGTATAACTAAATGTGTACATCTAAATGTAGATATACACCTGTGTACATGTTATTAAATGTACTGCTAAATATTTTTGAACCTATTATAAATGAAATTGTTTTTCAATTCATTTTCCAGTGGTTGCTGCTAAAATATAAGAATAGAATTGGCCAGGCACAGTGGCTCATGTCTGAAATCTCATCCTTTGTGAGGCCGAGGCAGGAGGATCACTTGAGGCCAGGAGTTCAAGACCAGCTTGCTCAATAGAGTGAGACCCCCATCTTGACAAAAATAAAAAATAAGCCGGATGTGGTGGCACATGCCTGTAGCCTCAGATACTTAGGAGGCTGAGGTGGGAGGATCACTTGAGCAAGGAGTTTGAGGCTGCAGTGAGCTATAATTGTGCCACTGCACTCCAGCCTGGGTAAACAGAGCAAGACCCTGTCTGTAAAATTTTAAAAAGAAAACAGAATTGATTTTTGTATTTTAATTTTATATACTTTGACATATTTACTTATTACTTGATGTTGTTTGGCTCTGTGTCCCCACCCAAATCTCATGTTGAATTGTGACCCTGAGTGTTGGAGGTGGGGCCTGGAGGGAGGTGATTGGATCGTGGGGGTGGTTTCTAATGGTTTAGCACCATCTCCCTACTGCTGTCTTATGATGGAGTTCTCATGAGATCTGCTTGTTTAAAAGTATGTAGCACTTCCCCTTTCACTCTCTCTTACCTGCCATCATGTAAAGATGTGCTGGCTTCCCCTTCACCGTCTGCCATGATTGTAAGTTTTCTGAGGCCTCCCCAGCCATGTCTTCTGTACAGCCTGCAGAACTGTGAGTCAATTAAACCTCTTTTCTTCATAGATTGCCCAGTCTCAGATAGTTCTTTATAGCAGTATGAGAATGGACTAATACAGGAAATTGGTATCGGAGAAGTGGGGCATTGCTACAAAAGATACCTGAAACTGTGGAAGCAGCTTTGGATGGGCAGAGGTTGGAACAGTTTGGAAGGCTCAGAATAAGACAGGAAGATAAGGGAAAGTTTGGAACTTCCTAGAGACTTGTTGAATGACTTTTACCAAAATACTGATAGTGAGATACAGACAATGAAGTCCAGGCTAAGGAGGTCTTAGATGGAGATGAGGAACTTACTGGAAACTGGAGTAAAGGTCATTCTTGCTATGCTTCAGCAAAAAGACTGCTGGTATTGTGCCCCTGCTCTGTGAAATTTGAACTTGAGAGAGATAATTTAGAGTATCTGGTGGAAGAAATTTCAAAGCAGCTAACCATTCAATAAGTGACCTCGCTGCTTCTAACAGCATATGCTCATATGCATTCACAAAAAAGGTGGTCTGATATTGGAACTTATATTTAAAAGGGAAGCAGAGTATAAAAGCTTGGAAATTTTTCAGCCTGCCATGTAGTAGAAAAGAAAAACCTATTTTCTGGGAAGTAATTCAAGCCAGCTGCAGAAATTTACATAAGTAAAAAGGAGCCAAATGTTAATAGCCAAGACAATGGGGAAAATGCCTCTAAGACATTTCAGAGACCTTCATAGCAGCCCCTCCTATTACAGGCCCAGAGGCCTAGGAGGGAGAAACAGTTTCGTGGGCCAGGCCCAGGGCCTTACTATTCTGTGCAGCCTTGGGACATGGTGCCCTGAATCCCAGCCACTCCAGTTTCAGTCATGGCTAAAAGGAGCCAAAGTACAGCTTGGGCCATTGCTTCAGAGGGTGTAAGCCCCAAGTCTTGATGGCTTCCCTGTAGTATTGGGCCTGTGGGTACTCAAAGGGCAAGAGTTGAAACTTGGGAGCCTCTGCCTAGATTTCAGAGGATGTATGGAAACACCTGGATGTCCAGGCAGAAGTCTCCTGCAGGACTGGATCCCTCATGGAGAACCTCTACAAGGGCAGTGTGGAGGTGAAATGTGGGGTTGGAGCTCCCACCAAGTTCCCACTGGGGCACTGCCTAATGGAGCTGTGAGAAGACAGTCACCATCCTCCAGACTCCAGGATGAGAGATCCACTGACAGCATGCACTGCGCACCTGAAAAAGCTGCAGGCACTCAATCCCAGCCCATGAAAGCAGCTGTGGGGGTTGTATCCTGCAAAGCCACAGAGGCAGAGCTGCCCAAGGCCTTGGGAGCCCACCCCTTGCATCAGTGTGCCTTGGATGTGAGACATCGAATCAAAGGAGAGTATTTTGGAGCTTGGAGATTTAATGACTGTCTTCCTGGGTTTTGCTTGCAAGAGGTCTGTAGCCCCTTTGTTTGGCCAATTTCTCCCTTTTGGAATGGGGGCATTTACTCAATGCCTGTACCCGCATTGTATCTTGGAAGTAACTAACTTGTTTCTTTATTTTACAGGCTCATAGGTAAAGGGTACTTGCCTTGTCTCAGATGAGACTTTGGACTGGGACTTTTGAGTTAACTCTGGAATGAGTTAAGAATTTGGAGGATTGTTGGGAAGGCATAATTGTTTTTGAAACGTGAAAAGGACATGACATTTGGTAGAGGCCGGGTACAAAATGATATGGTTCGGTTCTGTGTCCTTACCCAAATCTCATGTTGAATTGTGATACTGAGTGTTGGGAGGGGTGCTGGTGAGAGGTGATTGAATCATAAGGGTGGTTTCTAATGGTTTAGCACCATCCTTCTAGTGCCATCTTGTAATGGAATTCTCATGAGATCTGCTTCTTTTAAAAGTGGGTAGCACCTCGCCCTTCGTTCTCTCTCTCACCTGCCACCATGTGAAGATGTGCTGGCATCCCTGTCACCTTTTGCCATGATTATAAGTTTCCTGAGGCCTCCCCAGCCATACCTCTTGTATAGCCTGTGGAACTGTGAGTCAATTAAGACTCTTTTCTTCAGAGATGACCCAGTTTCAGGTAGTTCTTTATAGCAGTGTGAGAATGGAATAATACACTACTTCTAATTATTTTGTAGATCCTTAGGATGTACAAAACAATCATATGTAAACAATCATATTGCCTGCAAATAAGGATGATTTTGCTTCCTTCTTTCCAATCTTTATTATTTTATCATTCGTTATTGCAGTGGCTAGAAGCTCCAATTCAATATTGAGTAGAAGTGTCTTTTTTTAGACAGCATATTTGCCTTTGTTCTGATTTTGGTAGAATATCATTTAATATTTCACCATTAAGTATAATGCTTGCTGTAAGTTTTTCATAAATGCTCTTTATGAAGTTGAAGAAGTCCTTTATAGTCTCAGTTCGGTGAGAAATTTTCTCATAAATGGATATCAAATTTTGTCATATTTTTTATCTACATGTGAAAATGAACAGATAGTTTTTCTCCTTTATTCTGTTAATATGGTGAGTTATATTGATTTTCAATATATTGTTAAACAAACCTTGAATTCCTGGGATAAAACTAATTGGTTATGCTGTATTATTTTATTATTTGCTTCATGTTTGTTTCCTCTGCTGTTAGTCCCTCTTGTTCTCCCTTTCCTATATTCTTTTGGATTAAGTGAATATTTTTATAATTTCATTTTAACTTACCTATTGGTCTTTTAGTCTTTTACATGATTTCTTAGAAGCTCCTCTAGAGACTACAATATAATCCCTTAACTTCTCAGTCTACTTGCAATTTTATTGGTCCATTTACCCTCCCCAGCCATACCACCAACACTGCCACCATCTTTTATGCCATAGCTGCCATATAATCTATCTATATGTGATATAAACCTTAAGTCAATATTATAATATGTCCTTTATACAGTTGTGCATATATGAAAAAATTAAGAGGAAAATTGGTCTTTGATGTTTACCCCAGAATTTATAATTTTTTATGCTTTTCATTCCTTTTCTCATATTCTGTACGACTCTCTTTAGCTTCTGGAAGTGCAGGTCTTCTGGTGATGAAATCTCAGTTTTCTGATATCTGAAGATGTCTTCATTTTGCTTTCATTCTTGAAGGATATTTTTGCTAAACAGAGATTTCTAAGCTGACAGTTTTTTCTTTAAGCACTTCAACAATTTCATTCCACTGTCCCTGACTTCTATAATTTCTGCTGAGAAGTCCACAACCATTGAAATCATTATTCTCCTATATATAATGTGTCATTTTTATTTACTGCTTTTAAGATTCCCCTTTGTTTTTTGTTTGTTTGTTTGTTTTCAGTAGTTTGACTATGATGTGTCTAGTTTGTTTTTCTTTGTATTTATCCTGTTTGGGATTCACAAAGCTTATCCAATCAGAAAATGTAAACATTTTATTAAATTTAGGATGTTTTCAGCCACTATTTTTTCAAATGTTTGCCATCTCATTCTTTTTCTCCTCTCTTCCTGATACTTTAACTCTCCATAACGTCAGCTTTTTAAATATTGTGCCACACATTCCTGAGGTTCTCTACGTTTCTCACTCCCTTTTCTCCTCCTCCTCCTCCTCCTCCTCCTCCTTCTTCTTTAGATGGGACAATTTCTATTGCTCTATCTTCAAATAGAGGCATTTAGATATGTGTAGAAACTGGTCAGCTTCCAAAAATGCAAATACAGCCCAAATAAATGTTAAGAACAATATATTAAAGTCTTAAGAAACCAGAAACATGTCGAGTGGGGATACCTTCACTGTTAGGTGATAGGGCAACCATCTGGTCATTTCATTCATGATCCCAGTTATTTTCATCTGTAGCAAAAAGTTATAGGATTTTCATTGTTACTGGAAATGAGAAAAAGTATATATACACATATATATGTATATATATATTTATATCTGTGATTTCTGGCAAATGTATAGGTGGTATTACACTTGAATTACATCCATATAGTTCCTAAGAATAATTTTATATGCCAAGAGTTTAAGATGCCTAAATTCTTTAAAAAGAACAGCAAATATCCACAGGCCTCAGAGTACACTGAGATGCATACAATCTAAATGTATTCCTTTCAGGATTTTGATTATAAAAAATTTCAGTAACTCCCTCAAAGATAGAGATTATTTATTCAACAAACATTATGGCAGATTCAAGTATCAAAACAATCTGTAAATTTGGGCATGTAGACCCAAAAAAGATCCTCTCTCAAACTGCTAACCTGGTGCTGCTAAATGAAGCAGTTCTTGCCTAAGAATTTTCACAGGTGTTCATTTGCATCCATGAAATTCCTCTCATTACATCAGTTTTTAAACAGGTTGTTTGCATCAAGTTTCAAGAGTAATTTGTGAACATTGGTGTCTGACTATCTATCCCCATAGTAGAGATAGTAACTTCTGAAAATTTCCAGTTACTCCTAGAGATTAAAGAGTTGGAAAATAAAAAGGTAAAATTTAAATTGTAATCTACTGGTCTAAGCCTATATTTTCAAATGGCCAGGCTTATAAACCATCTTCTTACTTAATATCCTTGCCTCAGCTGTCTTCCTCACACATTTTTTTTAAACAGTCTCAATCTGGCATCTACTGCAGCCTCAACCTCCCAGGCTCAGGTAATTCTCCAACCTCAGCCTACCGAGTAGCTGGGACTACAGGGGTATGCCACCATGCCCGGCTACTTTTTTTGTATTTTTTGTACAGACAGGGTTTTGCCATGTTGCTTAGGCTGGTCTTGAACTCCTGGGCCCAAAGTCCCATGCAGTTTGAACAGTATATACAATTGGAAGCCTCACATTCCAAACCCCACCTTCAACATGTTTCCCAAAATTTTCAAATCCCACCCTTTCACCTGGTCTTTCAGACCTTCCCCTAGAGCAGCAGTACCCTGTACCTGGTCCGTGGCCCAGGCATCGGGGACTCCTGCCCTAGGGTACATCTATTTGTTCTTGGAGTCACTGCCACAGCCACTGTCATTATTCCCCAATGTGGCCCCTCACAGGCTTGTGCGGGTGCATGCAAGCCAGCCCTCCCTCACTGATCCCGCATGCTGTTACCCTGGAGCAGCTCCCACACATGTGCAAAGCTGATGTACACCTAGGCCTTCGTTCATTCCAGTTCCCTACCTAGAATGTCTACGCAGTCCTCACACCCTGCCACCAGACCTTCGCAGCCATGCAGACACCTCGTCTCCAGAATTACCTCTGACACCTAAAGCACTCACAGACCCCACCTCCCTCCCTTTCTCTTTTGTACCCCACATTTTAATATCTTCCATTTTTTCCTGTTTCTCTCCTCCCAGTAGACTATAACTTCTTTAAGGGTAAGAAATGGGTCTCCTTTCTCTTCGTATTCTCCAGTACTAAAAACGCTTCCTGGCATATGTTAACCATTCACTACATGTTTGTTGAATTAATGAAAGAATAAAGAAATAAATGTACTTATACTCTTTAATTCAACCAAGAAAATATAACAGTGGTCCCCTACATGTAATTTATCCCTTACAGCTCAACTTTATATAAAACTTTCTCCAAACTCGAATCACTCAACTTCTTTCCACCACTTCCTTCAAAATTCACCAACTTCAAAGGCTCCATAATTTAACCCCTCCCCTTTGATCCTTCTCTTCTGCCATCTTCCAGATTCCACATTCCTCAGGAGCAGGCTTAAGGCCTTATCTTTCTCGTATTTTAAGTGTTTGCTTAGTTCCTTTTTGTGCCAGGTACTATAACTAGATGGGAAAAGGTTTTTTGGTTGTTTTCTTGTTTTTAATTTATCATGCAATTTTCACAACTTCACAAGATGAATATTAATACCCAAGATTTAACAGATGAGAAGACTAAGTAACTTGCCCAAGGTCACACAACTAATGAACGATGGAGTTGACATTTTAACATAAGGCTACTGTATTCTGAAGACACGCTCTTTTCTTTTTTTCCATCCCAGCACAGGGGAAAGGGGACAATTATTCTAGGCTGGATACTTACTTTATGTTCTTTCTGTAATAGATCTGTTATATTTTACAACAGGAAATATTTTTGAAACCACAGAATAGGTTCAGCAAAATAAGTGAAGCTTATCTTTGATCAGAGATAAAGGCAAAGAAACCCCGGCTTCAAATTAAAACCCCATATATGCAAACGTCATTTTATGAGCCAGGACTATCTTTTCCTGAGTTTTTTAACTTTAAAACACCAAAGCACAGTGGCTACAGAAGGAAGGTAGTCACGGAGTTGCACCACGGAATGAAATCGTATTATCACAGGCCTTAATACAACAGGCCAAATTCATTTCGAAAAAATGTATTCAAGTCTTAGACCCTGTGAAGAAAAAACTCTTATTTTCAAGAACAGAAACAGCTAGGGGTTTTTTATATCTTCTTACAATAAATTTCCATCCATTGGCTTTAAATTTTACTTTTCATTCAAAAGCACAGCATGTTTTTATATTGAAAACTTCCTAGGAAAAGGAGAGCCATTTTCTCATACTCTGAATCACGGTTTTGCTCTGACTAGGTAAACAGCATGCACGCTCAAACTCTTGCTAGAGAGAGTCACTGAAACCTTTTAGGTTAAAAGGAAATGATTGGTAAATAGCTTTTCTGAATCTGAGTTCTTCTGTAGGAAATGGAAAAACAGAGAACTTACAATTCTAACTAGTAGCATCAGACTCAAATAACAACTTTGTGGGAAAACAAGGATCGATTTGAAAGCTAGGCTCCTTCAGGTCAGACTCAGATTTTGAGGGGCCCTGTGTTTTTATAATTTTGGAGGCTCTCTACAAGAAAAAGAAGGCAAACTTACAAATGCAAATTTAATCATAAACACAAATATGTATCTAGAATAAAAAAACATAAAGCATAAATTTAATAAGGCTGACAAATACGGCAAACAAAATTTTTCACCACAATATGAAATAACATTTTTACTAAAATGTACATTTCGGTAGTGTTTCCTTTCCTATCTTTTTTAGTTGCATGCTCTCTTAAAAGACTTTTTTCCTAAAAAATAAAGATTTAAAATTATTTTCTCTATTGAGAATAAAGGTTTTTCCTTTAATTTGGCTAAAATTTGGAGTTCTTTCCAACATTAATAGCTTAGAATAATTTATTTCAGCTTCTCAACTCATTATTGTAATGTCATGTAAATTTTTAGAATTATTGTCAAATTTGGAGAAATCTCTGTCAAGTGTTTTTCATACAGGAGCTATATAATCTGGAAAAATATCTGCAGACTGCTGGTTTTATATATTTCAAATGTTCCTCTACTACCTACATACTGCCAATATTAGGCTCTGCAAAAAGTGTTCTTCTCATAGTACATGTCACAAGCCTGGTGAGTAGGCACCGTGGCCAGTAGGACTATCTTTGAAAGCCCCTCCTACCCCAGGATAGTTACGAAAAACTTACCTACTCAAGGAAGTGACTGCAAAGCACATAAGTAAATCTCATTGCTATGGCCTGGATGTTTGGGTTCCCTCAAGATTCCTAGGTTGAAATCCTAACCCCTAAGGTGATGGTATTAAGAGGTAGGGCATTTGGGGGAAAGATGAGGTCATGAGGCTGGGGCCCTCATGAGTGGGATTAGTGCCCTATGGAAGAGGCCTGAGAAAAACCCCTCACCTCTTCCACCACATGAGGACATAGACTGAGAGTGCTATCTGTAACCAGGAAAGGGGCCCTCATCAGACACCAAATCTGCTGGTGCTATGATCTTGGACTTCCCAGCCTCCAGAACTGTGAGAAATAAATTTCTGTTGTTATAAGCCACCCAGTTTATGGGATTTTGCTATAGCAGCCAAAATGGTCTAAGACATTCACTGAAATCAAACTAAATATATCCATAAGTCAGCTTTCCCTTAGCCTAGTCCTAAAATCCCCATGACCACTCCAGGGCCATTCAACAAGGTAAGTTAGCATGAAAAGAGACATGATTGTGGTTGAAATATTTTTCACAGACAGGCATGGTGGCTCATGCCTGTCACCCTAGCAGTTCAGGAGGCCAAGGTAGGAGGATTACTTGAGCCCAGGAGTTTGAGGCCAGCCTGGGCAACATAAGGGAGACCTTGTCTCTACAAAATAAATAATAAATAAATAAATCAGCCAGGCATGGTGGTGTGCTCCTGTGGCCCCAGATACTCAGGAGGCTGAGGTGGGAGGATTGCATGAGCCCAGGGAGTTTAAAGCTGCAATGAACTATGATCACACCACTGTACTCAAGCCTGGGCGACAGAGCAAGACTCTGTCTCTGTGTCTCCCTCTCTCTCTCTCTCATATAGATGGATAGATAATATATATAAAAAACACTCTATATCTATATATACTATCTATATATAGGTGATATACAATCTATATGTTATAGATACAATATATATCTATATATAGATATCTTAAATATATATATCTTAAAGTACTGACATCTTCCACCACCACTCGTAATCACAGCCACAGGCCGTAAACCACACTGGAGAATGGAGGCGAAGTGCAGCTCACCAGGCCCCAGCGCCAGACACTGGATTCCGGGGTTCCACGTGTGTCTGCAGAGATGCATTTGTTTCTCTCAACACCGAGGAAGACTCCCCCATTACACACTGGGAACTGGACTCAGAGCTACTCCCCAGGGGAGTGGGACCCAGGGCAGCTGCTCTTTCCACTTCCCATAGCGGCTTTTCCAGCGTTCTTTTCCTTACCATAAGAGGGGTGACACATATTCATTAAACATTTTCAGTAGATGGGATTTTTTAAATTACCTGTAGTCATATTACCTAGACACAACCATGGAAAGATTTTGGCATATTTTCATGTTTTATGGAACAAAGAAATTGAAAACATTAAATTAAACCAAATCTATTTCTCTCATTATTAAAGAAATATACATTCCCTGTCAAAAATATGAAAAGAATTTAAAAAATACTTAAAATCATCTGTATTTGTTGGCGAGGGCTGTTGTAACAAAGTGCCACAGACTGCATAGTTTAACAACAGACATTTTTTGTCTCGCAGTTCTGAAGGCCAGAAGTGCAAGATCAAGGTGTTGGCAAGGCTGGTTGGTTCCTTCTGAGGGCTGTGAGGGAAGGGTCTGTTCTACACCTCCCCGCTAGCTTCTGGTGTTTTACTGCCAATCTTTGGCATCCCTTGGTTGACAGAACATTACCCTGACCTCTCCCTTCATCTTCACGTGGTGTCCTCCCAGTGTGCAAATCTGTATCCAAATTTCCCCTTCTTATAAGGACACTGGTGACATTGGATTTGAGGCCCACCCCACTCCAGTATGACCTCATTCTAACTTAAGTAATTAATACACGATTTCCAAATAGTCACATTCTAAGGTAGTGGGGGTTAGAACTTGAACATATGAATTTGGAAGTGGGTAGGGGGACACAGTTCAACACAGAACACCATCTCAAATCCTGTGAGGCAAAGAAAACCAACGTTAGCAAGTTATTACTAGGTCGTTTTTGAAGGTATGGCCAGAAATTTCTTCTGCTACTCTGCTCATTGAGGTTGGGGTCTGTGTCCCCATGTCTCTGAATCTGGGCAAGCTGGTGACTGCTCTGCTCAGTAATCCTCGTATTCAAGTCATGACAACCCAGGCACCAGGCAGGGGAATGAAAGAGCTTCCAGATGTTTCCAGCCCTCAGCTACCAAGTCATTTCCAGCTTGGGTCTTACTGAGCTGAGGTCACAGACACCAGGGAATAAAGACAAACCCTCCCTCCTGTGCCCTGGTGAAATTCCAGATCCACAGAACCCGTGAGCATAATAAATGTATGTTGTTTGTGACCGTTAGTTTTACATCTAGACCACAAGATGCCTAAATACTTCGATAAACCTTATTCTGGGTATGTCTGTAAAGGTGTTTGGATGAGATTAACACTGGAATCATAGACTGAGTAAAGCAGGTTGCTTTCCCCAGTGTTCCTTCCCCAGTCCATTGCAGGCCAGAACAAAAGGCCTGGCAAGGTAGAACTTGGTCCCTCTGCCTGACTACTTGAGCTGGGACATCAGTCTTCTCCTGCACTCCAACTGGGGCTTACCCCATCAGTGCCCCTGGTTCTCAAGCCATTCGACTCATTCTGGAACTACACCACCAGCTTTCCTGGGTCTCCAGCTTACAGATGGCAGATTACAGGACTTCTCATCTACCACAATCCATGAGCCAACTCCTCGCAATAAATTGCCTATAATAAAGGTCTTATAATATATATGTTTATACACTATTGGCTCTGTTTCTGAAGGTTCCAAATATATTGTTTAAGTCAGTAATTTCAGAGGTGGGCGGAGGGCTAACTACCCAGCAATAGTTATATTGTAATATTTCTAGTCAGAAATATTTTAATTCTTATATAATTATAATTCTTACTCTTTTTTCTGTGCCTTTAAAAACATTTCTCTTACTAAAGTGAGTCACTAACTTCTTAGATCAAAAGGAAATGATAATTTCTCTGATTCTGAGATTTATTTTAAAAAATATTTAAAAAACAGTTCAGCCTCACTTCTAAACATTTGCATTATATAAACATAATGAATATACTAAGTCCAGCCATAGGTAACACAGGGACATTCACAAGTCCCAGGTGGAGGACAGTATGAACTGAAGCTTTTTGACGCAGTGGCTGCTTAGACCTTTTACTATTCTTTCCTAGTTAAAAGTCAGAGAAATCAAGTAAACATTGAAGTCTTAAAGATGCAGACAACAGCTGGGCACAGCAGCTCATGCCTGTAATCCCAGCACTTTGGGAGACTAAGGTGAAGGATTACTTGAGTCCAGGATTTCAAGAGCAGACCCTGGGCAACAAAGCGGGACTATCTCTTTGAAAAAAAAAAAAAAAAAAAAAGTCGTAGAAAACATGTGAGGCTCTTGGTAATGCATATGATGAATACGATGCACTACACAGCTCTGGTTTTGAGAAAGGGGAAGTGCTTGGTTCTTCTTGGCATTGGCTGTCAACCATGTAAATAGTTTGGCCAATATTAACAGACCCTGGAGCCAAATCAGTTTCATGGGGTCATCAATCATGACATTTCTTCTGAAACATGAGGTAAAGCATGTGGTGCAAGAAATACACTTTCTGGGAAATGACGGAAACCTTAAGAGGTGCAGCTCAGGGAGCTTCTTGCAGGCCAAACCGCAGCCCCTAGCCACAGAACTGACCAGACCACACGGAGGCCAAATACCTGTGTGTGGGTCCAGCATGAACAATGCTGGTCCTAAGTCCCTGTGGATCATGATCTCCTCATTACTGAGATTTTCATTTTCACTGCTCTTTCGGGTAGTAGATCTTTGAGATGTGTTAATGAAGGGACGGGAAGGTCTATGGTACTAAAAGTATATACTGTTGCCTTGAAAGACAACAGACTTAGTTGGGCATGAGGTTGTTCCCAACATTTTCCTCTGAAAACTCTGCTACATGTGGTTTCATTGTCTTCTGATCTTGGGTGGTGCAAAAAAAAAAAAAAAAAAGCCTATGGCCAGAGAGATTTCTGTTCCTGCATAGGAAACTTACTTTTTTCTATCTGAATGCTCATATAGTCTATTTCTTATATCTTTGTAATGTGAAAATGTTGTCACTCTTTTTTCTTGGAATGTGGTGGAATTTTTTTTTTTTTTTTTTTTTTTTTTTTTTTTTTTTTGAGATGGAGTCTCGCTCTATTACCCAGGCTGGAGTACAGTGGTGCAATCTCAACTCACTGCAACCTCCACCTCCTGGGTTTGAGCAATTCTCTCCTGCCTCAGCCTCCCATGCAGCTGGGATTACAGGTGTCCGACACCACGCCTGGCTAATTTTTGTATTTTTACTAGAGACAAGGTTTCACCATGTTCGCCAGACTGGTCTCGAACTCCTGACCTCAAGCAATCCGCCTGCCTCCACCTCCCAAAGTGCTGGGTTTATGGGCGTGAGCCACTGCACCCAGCCCTGTGGTGGATTCTTTTGATCTTCATCTTCAAGTTCTTTTCAGCACAAGAAACACTTGTTTAATTAGGTCTTTGGTTGTTACTTCTATTTTCCCACAGGAATACCTAAGATTCTTGCATTGAATCATTCTTCCCTCCCCTAGATAGCTCTCATCTCCCACACCGAGTCAATACTTTTAATCCTTTTCTCTGCATTCTGGGAACATACCTTAGGTGGTTCTTCACATCCCTCGCTTGACATTCAACAGCATTCTCTCTAATGTGGACGTGAATGTTATTATTCATCTTTAATTGCTTTTTAATCACTTCTCTCTTGATATTCCCTGCCTCACACTCTGATTCAGACACATTGAACTTCTCTCAATTCCTCAACATTCTAGGGTTTTGTTTTTGTATTTATATTTGTTTTAGGAGACAGGGTCTCCCTCTGTCACCCAGGCTGCAGTACAGCGACACGATCACAGCACACTGCAGCCTCTACCTCCCAGGTTCAATTGATCCTCTGGCCTCAGCCTCCCAAGTAACTGGGACTACAGGCACGTGTCACCACACCCAGTTAATTTTTGTATTTTTTTGTAAAGATGGGGTTTCACCATGTTGCCCAGTCTGGTCTCAAACTTCTGGGCTCAAGCAATTTTCCTGCCTTGGCCTCCCAGTGTGCTGGGATTACAGGCATGAGCTACTGCGCCTGGACAACATCTTGGGTTTTTTCTCACCTCTAGGGCTTCACACACGGTATTCTTTGGTCATAAACGCCCTCCACCACCAAGTCATTTCATTTGGCAAACTCCTACATCTTCATATGCTCTGAGCTTCAGCTTTCATGCAGGAAGCTTGCTATGACCGCCGAGGATGGCTCAGAGTCCTCGGGCTTCTATTGTGCCCTGCCAACCCTATTATCACGCATTTCACCCTGAATTGGAAATGCCAGTTCCCTTGTCTGGTACCTCACTAGATTCTGAGAGGACAAGAATTGACAATTTTATTCATCATTATATCCTCAGCCCCGAACACCACTGCTGGCATGTGGTAAGCATTAAAAAATATTTTTGCCTATAATATCCATCTTTTTCAATCACATTCGTCTTTTTGCATCTTAAGAATTCTCTGCATGGTACTCAAAGATGGTACCAAACAGCATCTTTAGGGATACCAACAAGTTTCATTTTTAGAGCTCTGTCTTCCTCTGATTATTCAAATGTGTGTTCCCTTCCTCCTACTTGACAGCATTTTTTCATAGATTTTATGTTTCTCCTGACCTCCTCCTCCAATGAATAGAATAGATCCAGACTTGGTGCCCACCAACAGACGCACATCATACTGACCCTGGCCTCACTTTCTATCTACCTGGGTGCCTGCCAATCTCCTCTTCAAGCTATAAAACAGACTGCAATGTCCAGCTCCCAGCTCCCTACCATTTCCATCTACTGTGCTCCTCTAGACAGAAATGGGACATGTCCTGTCCCACTGCCATAGGTATTTAGTTAGAATTGGAAGAAATTCCAACTTCAGTCAATGCCACTTTAAACCAGGAGTCCCCAGCCCTTTCAGTTTAAATGAATCCCAGGGACAAGGACATAATTTTGATAATTTTGGCAGGTGTTCTTAGAACACACTTTAGAAGTCTTATTTATGTCCTATATATTAGAGTTTCATCTTAAAGCAGCCTTGTATAGAAACTTTTGTAATCCTGTTAATGTCTTTGTTTTCTGCCTCTATAATTAAGAACTTACCTTTGACCTTTGGAGCACTGACCCTGTTTCTCTGGAGTCTTCCTCCTGAATGGGTCACTCCCCGTTTTTTCTTGAATAAACTTTTTTTTTTTTTGAGACAGAGTCTCACTCTGTAGCCCAGGCTGGAGTGCAATGGTGTGATCTCGGCTCACTGCAAGCTAGGCCTCCCGGGTTCACGTCATTCTCCTGCCTCAGCCTCCCGAGTAGCTGGGACTACAGGCGCCTGATACCACGTCCGGTTAATTTTTAAACTATTTAAACTGGAAAAAAATGAAACAAAATAAAGTTTAAAATAGAAAAATTAGCTGGGCATAATAGCAACTACTTGTAGTCTCAGCTATTCTGGAGGCTGAGGTGGGAGGATGACTTAAGCCCAGGAGGTTAAGACTGCAGTGAGTCATGATTCGCATCACTGCACTCCAGCCTGAGTGCCAGAGTGAGACCCTGTCGGAAAGGGAAAGGGAAGGGGAAGG
Source organism: Macaca mulatta (assembly GCF_049350105.2). NCBI lineage: Eukaryota > Metazoa > Chordata > Mammalia > Primates > Cercopithecidae > Macaca > Macaca mulatta. The sequence continues at coordinate 12,996,474 of NC_133409.1, forward strand.
GAAAGGGAAGAGGAAGGGGAAGGGGAAGGGGAGGGAAGGGGAAGGGGAGGGGAAGGGGAGGGGAAGGGAAGGGGAAAGGAAGAGAAAGGGGAAGGGGAAGGGGAACAGAAGGGAAAGAAAGGGAAGGGGAAGGGAAAGGGAAGGGAAGGGAAGGGAAGGGAAGGGGAAGGGAAGGGAAGGGAAGGGAAGGGAAGGGAAGGGGAAGGGAAGGGGGAGGGGGAGGGGGAGGGGGAGGGGAAGGGAAGGGAAGGGAAGGGAAGGGGAAGGGAAGGGAAGGGGAAGGGAAGGGAAGGGGGAGGGGGAGGGGGAGGGGAAGGGAAGGGGAAGGGGAAGGAGAAGGGAAACGAAGGGGAGGGAAGGGGAAGGGGAGGGAAGGGGAAGGGGAGGGGAGGGAAGGGGAAGGGGAGGGGAGGGAAGGGGAAGGGGAGGGGAGGGGGAAGTGAAGGGGAAGGGGGGAGGGAGAGGGGAAGGGGAGGCGAGAGGAAGGGGAGGGAAGGGGAGGGGGAAGTGAAGGGGAAGGGGGGAGGGAGAGGGGAAGGGGAGGCGAGAGGAAGGGGAAAGGGGAGGGGAGGACAGCTGAGGGGAAGGGGGGAGGGGAGGAGAGGGGAGGGGAAGGGGAAGGGGAGAGGAAGGGAAGGGAAGGGGAAGGGGAAAGGAAGGGAAGGGAAGGAGAAGGGAAGGGAAAAAGAAAGAGAGAAGGGAAGGGAAGGGAATGGAAAGAAAGGTGGACAAAGACATGCAGACTCAAGGATATTAAACTGTTTCAGAGCATGTGAGTTTTATTTTTCAAACTGGAAGGTTAGCATTAACTGACAATGGCTTTCATAAATTCAAAATTCATATTCGCTTCATCAAAATCAAGGTAATTCTACGTCTATTTCTCCAGCCCCAGCTTCTCACCTTCTCAAGCTATAGGATGTTGTCATGCAAGTGCCCTACAATCGTAATATCAAAATGTTCCCCACAAGGTAGAGGAAGTAAGTTTGGGCCAAAGAGAATCAAGGCATCAGATAGAAGCAAAGGGGAATGAAGGGTACACATGCTGCCCTCATTCCAATCTCTGCCTACTGCAACGCCTAAAGCCCACCCACAATGCTGCCATTCTGAAGGCACAGGAACCACCCCATAAACTTTAAAACATGCCCTTTTGCCAAGCAAATTCAAATTAGATTTCTCCCTTATGCAACCGAGGGTTCTCACTAATACAACTGCTTTACATAATACCTATATTGCTGTAAAGTTCGGTATAAATAATTTTTATAAAATTTTTTAAATCTTATATTTACATAGTACTTCACAATTTTCTAAATTGTTACACACATTATCTCTTTTGGTGTGCAAAAGTAATTGCTTGAGATGGCTAGAACAGCATTTACTATCTATGGTTTTAAAATAACAACAATAAAATAAGACACAGAATAATTTAAATTTTGCATAAGGTCACACAGCTAGTGAGAACAAAACAGGAGATGAACTCAAAGCTTCTGACTCCAAATCCAATACTCTACACCCAGAACTCTGGTCTTCTGATTGCTATCCCAGTGCTCCATGCACCCCTTGATGGCTATGCACATTTGTTAAACATACTAGAGACTATCTTTTGAAAGGAAACCTTTCCACCATGTACATAACTGCCTTCTAGTTGGCCTACTTTGTTTCGGTTTTGTTTTTGTTTTGAGACGGGGTCTCTTTCTCTCTGTCCCCCAGGCTAGAGGGCAATGGCACAATCTCGACTCACTGCAACCTCTGCCGCCTGGGTTCAAGGAATTCTACTGCCTCAGCCTCCCGAATAGCTGGGATTACAGGTGCCTGCCACCATGCCTCGCTAATTTTTGTATTTTTGTAGAGATAGGGTTTCACCATGCTGGCCAGGCTGGTCTTGAACTCCTCACCTCAGGTGATCCGCCTGCCTCAGCCTCCCAAAGTGCTGGGATTACAGGCATAAGCCACCACACCAGGCTAAGTTGGCCTACTTTGTAAATGTGATTTTTAAAAATAATATTTCCCTAATCAAGGGATACCCCGGCTGCAATTATTTCGATTACTGGAAACTAATGAAGAATTAGTGACACCTTGTGGCAAAAGCTTATTAATTCATGTTCTACTGCTACCCATTTTCAGAGATGTCCAAAGGCTTCATGCACTTCACTAAGAAGTTAAGACAAGAGCAAAACTTTGGAAAGAATAATCTAGGGTTGCAACTCTACCTCTGTAACTAGATTCTCTCCTCAATAACTCTACATGTGCTTCAGTCCCCTCCTCTTCACAGAATCTGTGTGACTTCAAGTTCACAGATGACTTCCAGGTTGGCAAACCCAGTGATTACTTCTCAAGTCTCATCTTTCTCAACTTCTCAGTTATATCTGACCAGGTTGAACACACTGTTCCTGAAACCCTTGGATTTGACAAAATCAGTTTCCCTTCTCCTTTAAAATGTTGTAAAGCGGTCTAAGTGCTCACGAGTACCAAATTTATATCTCTAGTTCCACTGAACTTCAGACTCACATCTCTAACCTGCCAGTGTGACATACGTATTTGGATGTCCAATAGCATCTGTCCAAAATAAAACTCTTGGTTTCCTGCTCTTTCCAACAATTGACTGCATCGCAGTAAATAACATGATCATCCTGTCAGTTTAGTAAAGCCATAACCTTAGCAGTCATTCTGTAATCCTCCACTACTTACTATTAGTAAGTGGCAGTGAGGAGTAGGAATAAAGGGACTTAGTTCATTCTCTGAAAGCTCCCAAATGCACCCCTTCTCTCCATTTTTCCTACTATCACCCTAATTCAAGCCAGAGTCTCTCAACCTACTCAGCACCTTCCTAACTAGTATCTTACTCTTCACCTCTTGCAATCCATTCTTTACATAGCAATCAGTGATCTTTTTAAAACATAACTCAGATGATATCCTTTCTTAAAACCAAAATCCCCATAATCCCAACTCCTCTTCCATTCTACAGAGCCCTCCAATTTGCCCCCAGCTTCCCCAAAATGCTCTAAAAGCTCATGTCTTACCACTCTTCCCTGGCGTTCCATGTTCTAGCCACGCTGGTCTTCCTTTCGCTCCTTAAACTGTTATGCCCAGACTGTTTGTTCCCCAAAGAAGACCACCAGAGTCCAGAGTCAAAGCCAAGTGGCAAGGATCTTTACTACAAGTTCGAACTTGGTCCCTCCTTTACACAGTATACAAGAGGGCCCCGATCAATGCGTGCGTTTGCTTTTTATAGCCCGAAAGTTGCAGGGGAACAAAGAAATTCTTTTGGCTCCCACGCTTTCAGTAACCTTGAACGGCTGTCTCCTTATCGGAGACTTTCCAGGTGGTGTTTGTACTGGGCTCAGGGAGTTTCGAGCCCGGGGGCTGAGGAATGTGCCCAGCTCCTTTCATTCCCCCCTTCTTTTCAGGTATCTTTAGAGCCAATCTTGGGTCTTATAAGTCTGGTTCTGTTTCAGCGTTTACAGGTTGGTATTGGGCTCTGAGGACTATGAGTTGTACGGTGTCAAATTTCTCCTTAATAAATTGTAAAATTCTGTTAACAACACAAGGTCCTACGGTAAGCAGAAATAGTAGACTTAGCAGGGGTCCAAGGAAGGGGGCTAACAGAGAAAACATAGAGGAATTCCACCATTGGTCTGCAGCTGAAGCAAACTGCCGTGTTTTTACTTCAGTGCTTAACTTGCGTAACTGTTGGACCCGGTCCTCTACAAGTCCTGATTCATTTATGTAGAAACAACAGTCTTCTTTTAGAAATATACATGTACCACCTTTTTCTGCAGTGAGTAGGTCTAGGGCTCTCCGGTTCTGCAAGGTTACCTGAGCTAGGGACGTGAGCTGTCGCTGAAGGGAGGCAAGGGACTCAGCCGACTCCTCCATAGCAACAGCAAATTGTTGTTACAACTTGTTACTTTCTATGAGGGTGTGACCTAGGGCTCCCCCCGCCAGTCCGGCCGCAATGAAGGATGCGGTGAGGGAGATTCCTGCAATGAGGGGGAGAAACATGGCTCGTGCAGGTCTTGGTCTAGGGTCTGGGTGAATAACAGCACTAGTCCAGTTACCGGTATACCCTAGGAACTCGCCAGCAGTTAGTAGAGTCAACCGGGGAACTAATGTGACAGGGAGACACAGTAGGTTATTAACAGAGGGACTAGGTAGGTTCTTAGATAAGGTTCCATTACACCAGAAGAATATGCCTGATGGAGCCCTTAAGGTGATATTAGGGGGCGTTGCAGTGATGCTGCAGAGGCTGGAATTGGTTTCTGAGAAACAGTAGGGAAACTTCTCCTGACTGGGGTTTAGGCATAGGCGCACGTTCAGGATAGGAGCATACGAGAGGTTCGGAGGTTGTTAGCTTGGGCAAAGGTAGAGGATCCCCATGGCAGAGGGACAGCGGTTAGCGGTGGACGCCCTAGAGTGGCGCACAGAAAGCAGCCAGACAGGCTATGAAGTCCTGTAAGGTTAGCAAGTTTTAGTCCTTCTTGTAATAACTTTAACCAGGAGAAAGGACGTAAGTCTTGTGTTAGTCTGTTTTCCTGTCATTGGATATTCCTGTGGACCAGGGGCAGTACTTGTACTAGGCCTCACCATAGATAGAGATGACTGCTAGGCCATGTGGAGGAGGGGGAGTAGTATACAGCCTCATGCTGAGGCGAGGTCTAGCGGGAGTTCCAGGGGTTTCTAACTATCTATGTATATGAAAAGTCTTTATCCCGTCTACGATGGAAGGGCCACTTAGGTTCTAACTGTTTTCTCTCTCCCCAATAACGGGGTCTATGGATGTTACAATAGTTATAAGGACAGCCGGCATTTTGGTGCCACCAATAGTGTTTACAATTGTATTTAGTCTGATCAAACTTAAAGCATATTATTGGTGTTATAGGTTTGGCTATTTGAAAACCAGTAAAATTTAGTAGAATTGGGCTGTTGCACCCTGAGGAAGGGCAATCAGCACTGGCCAATAATTTTCCGGGCTTATGAGGTTGCCCAGGGTGGGTTCGGTTTTCATAAAGCCAGAATCTCCAGACAAAGGGATTATGAGCTGGTTTTGTGATTTCTCCAGCGGCCACTAGGGCGACTAACGTTAGGGTTAGACTACCTAACTGCATGTTTGCAGTGAGCTATGCTGCCGGCGCAGGGTGAGTTTTAAGGGGTTGTTTCTAGCTCTGTCCACAGTCCATGCGTCCGGTGCTTCAGCCGCCGCCGTGATTGGTCCCAGAAGATCGGAGGTTGGGTCCACTGGCTTGACGTGGGTGTAGTGGATCTACGATGCGATGCCTTCTACCTTCAGGGCGGTGGGTGTGATTAGGAGTACCTGGAGTGGTCCTTTCCACCTGGGTTCTAGGGTCTCTTGTCGGTGTCACTTTACCAGGACCCAGTCTCCCGGCTGGTACGGATGGGGTGTCGGCGGGGGACCGGTCTCATATAGTTCCTTCAGCTTGGGCCAGATTTCTTGATGAATTTTCTGCAAGGCTTGTAGGGAAAATAAGAGTTCAGAGACATTTTCTGTTTTAGACTTGAGCAGATCATCTTTTAGGCCGGGAACTAAGGGTGGGGGTCTGCCATACATAATTTTATAAGGAGTAAGGCCTAGTCTGTAAGGTGTATTACAGGCCCGGAACAGAGCGTAGGGGAGAAGGACCACCTAATTAGTGCCAGTCTCCATAGTTAATTTAGTTAAGGTCTCCTTTAAGGTCCGATTCATTTTCTCTACCTGTCCTGAACTCTGGGGCTTGTAAGCGCAATGTAGTTTCTAATTTGCCCCAAGGATGGAAGCCAAATCCTGACTTACCTTAGCGACGAAGGCCGGCCTATTATCTGACCTTATCTGGACGGGGAAGCCATACCTGGGGAGGATATCTTCCAGGATTTTCTTTGCTACAACCTGAGTAGTTTTCTTCTTGGTGGGGAATGCTTCAGTCCACCCTGAAAAAGTATCTACAAAGACAAGTAAGTACCGATACCCGTATTTTCCTGGCTTTAGCTCAGTAAAATCTACTTCCCAGTAGATACCGGGCCTGGTTCCTCTAAGCCTTGTTCCCGTTGCAGCCTGGGATTGGGGGTAGGCGTTGTTAAGCTGGCAGACTTTGCAACTTGTCATGATGTTGCTGGCCGTCTCGGCTGTATGTCTGAATTTGAGCTTAGAGCGTCTGATCAGGTCTATCATCTGCCGAGCACCCAGGTGGGTGGTTCGGTGGATGTGTTCTAACACTTGTTGTCTTAATTTTTCTGGTAGGATGGTTTGGTCATTAGTATCAGTCCACCACCTATTCTGGATCTGTTTCAGGGGAAGCTTGTCAATCCACTGGAGATCTTGTTCTGAATAATCAGGGAAATATGGCAAGTCCCGGGGGCCCGGGTCAGGGAGCTGGAGTGCAAGGAGTTGGCTGGGAGCCTTCGCCACCTTTCTTGCAGTTTGGTCCGCCAGAAAGTTGCCTTGAGCAGTTGGAGTAGTTAGTTTCTGATGCCCTGGGCAATGCACAATGGCTAACTTTTCTGGCCTCTATAGGGCTGTTAGCAGGGCTAGGATTTCTTGCTTGTTTTTTTATCTCTTTTTTTTTTTAGCCGTCAGTAACCTCCGCTCCCTGTAAATGGCCCCATGTATATGCACCGTTGCAAAAGCATATCAGCTGTCTGTATATACCGTCAGCTTTTTCTCCGCCCCTAAGGTAAGAGCTTGGGTGAGCACTATTAGTTCGGCCTTCTGGGCCGATGTCCCCGGGGGCAGGGGTTCCGCCCAGGTTACCTCAGTCTCTGAAGTCACTGCCGCTCCAGCGTATCTCTGGCCCTGATGCATGAAGCTGCTCTTATCAGTGAACCAGACGAGGTCGGCGTCAGGAAGTGGGCGATCCTGCAGGTCTTCTCGAACCCCGTGCATCTGAGCCAGTACCTCGGTGCAGTCGTGGAGTGGGGCATCCAGGTCTGGGTTGGGCAGCAGCGAGGCAGTCTCTTACCCAGTGGCCAGCCTCCTTGCAGTAGGCACATTGGTCTTTTATCAGATTATCATGCCTGGGGGGGCCGCCTAGGTTAGGTGTACTCTGGCTGTAGATGTTCTTTCTGTACTACTGCTGCCAGGACCTTGGTCATTTTTTTAGTGGCCTTAAATTGCCTTTTTTCTGGAGTATCTCTGTTATTATAAACCTGCTGGGCTATCTGAAGGAGGTCTTGAATCCGCTTTTCTTCCAAGTCTTTTAATTTTTGGAGTTTTTTTAATATCTGGGGCTGCCTGATTTATGAAAGACATTACAACAGCTGTCTGACTTTCTGGAGCCTCTGGATCTATGGGGGTGTACTGTCTAAAAGCTTCCATTAATCTTTCTAAGTAGGTGGCTGGGCTCTCTGTCTTTTCTTGCCGAATAGAATATATTTTAGCCAAATTAGTGGGCTTGCGAGCAGCTGCCCGGAGACCTGCCATTAGAGTCTGGCGATAAAGGTGTAGCCGTCCCCTACCTTCTGCCGTGTTGTAGTCCTACGCCGGCCTGGTCAGAGGAAAGGTCGCGTTTATGAGGTCAGGGTTAGCAGTCGGTTGACCGTCGTTCCCCGGGACCAGCTTTCTAGCTTTTACCTGTATTCTCTCTCGCTCCTCCGTGGTAAACAAGATTCAGAGGAGCTGCTGACAATCATCTCAAATGGGCTGGTGGGTGAACATGACACTATCCAGTAAAGCCAGTAAATCTTTGGGGTTGTCTGAAAACCGAGCACTCTGAGTCTTCTAGTTATACAGATCACTGGTGGAGAATGGCCAGTACTGGAGCTTGGGGATTCCTGTGTCATCTGGGGGTCTTATTTCCCGAAGGGGTAAAGCCACCGTGGAGTCAGGCGGCTGGGGAGGGGGGCTAGTCCGTGAAGTGCACCCTCGCGTCCGCCCCGCCGGCCTTTTAAAGTTACTTTCCCTTTCAGTGAGCCCGCCTCCCCTCCGCCTGCTCCCTCCCTCTATCTCTCTCTCTAATCTTTCCGTTTCTGTCTAAATCTTTGATTGACATACTTACAGGGTCTCTTCTTTAAGTCTCTATCTCATTCGCGCACGCTTTCTCTCTCTCTGTCTCTCTGTCATCCCGTGTCCTTTCTCCTTTATACTCAGTCTCTTTTTTTTTTTTCTGTCTCTTTCTCTGACTCTCCACGTCTGCCGTTTTCTCCCCTTTCTCTTTCCGATTTCCCTTCTCACTTTCTCCCTCTCCCGTCTCTTATGGTCTCTCTCTCACTCATTCTCTCCCTCTCCCCAGTCTCACTTTCTGTGTCTCTTTTTGTAAAGGAATGTGGGTTAGAATCCCTGTAAAGGAAATCCGCGCCGGAAGCCGGGAGCCCGGGGACCGGGGCCGCAGGCGCGGCGCCGGAAGCCGGGAGCCCGGGGACCGGGGCCGGGAGCGCGGTGCCGGAAGCCGGGAGCCCGGGGACCGGGCCGGGAGCACGGCGCCGGAAGCCGGGAGCCCGGGGACCGGGGCAATTCAGACCGCGAGCGCGCACCCAGGGACCGGGGCAATTCAGACCGCACGCACGCACCCGGGGACCGGGGCAATTCAGACCGCGAGCGCGCACCCGGGGACCGGGGCAATTCAGACCGCACGCGCGCACCCGGGGACCGGGGCAATTCAGACCGCGAGCGCGCACCCGGGGACCAGGGCAATTCAGACCGCACGCGCGCACCCGGGGACCGGGGCAATTCAGACCGCGAGCGCGCACCCGGGGACCGGGGCAATTCAGACCGCACGCGCGCACCCGGGGACGGGGCAATTCAGACCGCGAGCGCGCACCCGGGGACCGGGGCAATTCAGACCGCGAGCGCGCACCCGGGGACCGGGGCAATTCAGACCGTGAGCGCGCACCCGGGGACCGGGGTCAGAGTCAGCTGTTGCCCAGATCGCGAACGCGCTCCGGCAACTCAGATCACAATTTAAATCAGAAGAGAGCCAGGGGACGTCTCCCACCGGTCTCCACTGGCTGTCCTATAGCGCGTCTGCCAGGACTGTGCCAGCTTCAGTTTCAGACCTCGCGAGTCACAGATTCAGATTCAGAACAGACACTCAGACACAGACAGACAAATGGAGACGAGCCAGCTCACCTATCAGTAGATCGATCTTAGCAGATCCGTTGACCAGGGGTCTGGTGGGCTTGGGGAATCCCGGATGAGCCCCCAGATGTTATGCCCAGACTGTTTGTTCCCCAAAGAAGACCACCAGAGTCCAGAGTCAAAGCCAAGCGGCAAGGATCTTTACTACAAGTTCGAACTTGGTCCCTCCTTTACACAGTATACAAGAGGGCCCCGATCAATGCGTGCGTTTGCTTTTTATAGCCCGAAAGTTGCAGGGGAACAAAGAAATTCTTTTGGCTCCCGCGCTTTCAGTAACCTTGAACGGCTGTCTCCTTATCGGAGACTTTCCAGGTGGTGTTTGTACTGGGCTCAGGGAGTTTCGAGCCCGGGGGCTGAGGAATGTGCCCAGCTCCTTTCAAAACATACAAGCTTGTTCCTTCCTTAGGAACAGTGCACTAGCCACCACCCTCTGCCTGGGCAGCTCCCCCAGAACTTCACGTGGTTCACTGCTTCTTTTGTCACAAGGTCTCTAGTTAGATGTTACCTTCTCAGGCTTTTCTGCTACTTAACTGAAGGCAGCCACTCATGGCCCCCACCACGACCACAAAGTTTTTTTGTTTTCACCAAAGGTTTTATCTTTCCATGAAATTTTCTTTTTTTTTCTTTTTTGGTTTATTTGCCTATTATCTATTTCCCTACAGTAGGACAAAAGCTTCGTCTATCCCAAGCTCTTACAATACTGCTCAGTACAAGGAAGGTGCTTAGTGTCTGCTGAATAATGAACTATCGTAAGTTCTCCCTTGCATTCTCTTACCGATATGGTTTGGATCTGTGTCCCCATCCAAATCTCATGCCAAAGTGTAATTCCCAATGTTGGATGTGGGCCTGGTGGGAGGTGATTGGATCATGGAGGTGTTTTTCATGAATGGTTTAGTGCCATCTACTTGATACTGTCCTCAGGATAGTGAATGAGTTCTTGCGAGATCTGGGTTTTTTTATTTTGTTTTGTTTTGTTTTCTTTGAAGCAGAGCCTCACTCCGTCACCCAGGCTGGAGTGCAGTGGCGTGATCTCAGTTCACTGCAACCTCTGCCTCCCAGGTTCAAGTGATTCTCCTGCCTCAGTCTCCCGAGTACCTGGGATTACAGGCACGCGCCACCATGCCGGCTAATTTTGGTATTTTAGTAGAGACAGGATTTCACCATGTTGGCCAAACTGGTTTCAAACTCTTGACCTCAAAGGATCTTCCCACCTCGGCCTCCCAAAGTGCTGAGATTACAGGCGTGTGCCACTGCACCGGGCCAAGATCTGGTTGTTCAAAGGCATGGAGCACCTCCCCTTCTTCCTCTTGCTCCTGCTCCTGCCATGTAAGACACCTCACTCCTCCTTTGCCTTCCACCATGACTGGGAGATTCCTGAGGCCTCTCCAGAAACAGATGCCGCCATACTTCCTGTACAGCCTGCAGAACCATGAGCCAATTAAACAGCTTTTCTTTATAAATTACCCAGCCTCAGGTATTTCTTTATAGCAATGTGATAACAGACTAATACATTTACCCACACTTAAAAGCATTTCTGAAACCATAGCCTTTCACTCACTTTTTGCACACTTAAATGGAAAATATGCTGCTGCTTCTTTTCTTGGATCAATTGTATACCCCTGCTATTCACTCATTCAAAAAACTATTCTAACTAAACATTAAGTAATATGGTAGGCCTACAAATACAAATAGAACATGATCCCTACCCTCAAGGAACTCATGGCCTAGTAGAAGCAAACATGTTAGCAAATCATTATAAAAGCCATATGCAAGTATATCGGGAGAACCCGCTCCCGATGTTTAACGTGGGTTCTTCTCTATTTCCTAAGTGTCTCAGCTGGGTTGAGAAATAAAGGGAAAGAGCACAAGAGAGAGAAATTTAAAGCTGGGTGTCCAGGGGAGACATCACACATCGGCAGGATGCGTGACGTTCCCCGAGCTGTAAAACCAGCAAGTTTTTATTAGTGATTTTCAAAAGGGGAGGGAGTGCACGAACAGGGTGTGGGTCACAGAGATCACATCCTTCACAAGGTAATAAAACATCACAAGGCAAATGGAGGCAGGATGAGATCACAGGACCACCGGATAAGGAGAAATTAAAATTGCTAATGAAGTTTCAGGCATGCATTGTCATTGATAACATCTTATCAGGAAACAGGGTTTGAAAGCAGATAACCTGTCTGACCACAATTTATTAGATGGGAATTTTCCTCCACCTGATAAGCCTGGGAGCACTATAGGACACCGGGGCTTATTTCATCCCTTCGGCTTCTACCGGATGCCTTAAAAGGGGCCATCTATAGGCCTACCTTCAGGGCTCATTCTCTTTCTCAGGGATGTTCCTTGCTGAGAAAAAGAATTCAGCGGTATTTCTCCTCTTTGCTTATGAAAGAGGAGAAAAGGAGAAATATAGCTCTGTTCCATCCAGCTCACCGTCGGCCAGTTCAAAGTTACCTCTCTTGTTCCCTGAACATTGCTGTTATCCTGTTCTTTTTTAAGATGCCCAGATTTCATATTGTTCAAACACACACGCCTTACAAACAATTTGTGCAGTTGACACAATCACAGGGTCCTGAGGCGACATTCATCCTCCTCAGCTTACAAAGATGATGGGATTAAGAGATTAAAGTAAAGACAGGCATAGGAAATCACAAGGATATTCACTGGGGAAATGATAAGTGCCATGAAATCTTCACAATTTATGTTCAGAGATTACAGTAAAGACAGGTGTAAGAAATTATAAAAGTATTAATTTGGGGAACTAATAAATGTCCATGAAATCTTCAAAATTTATGTTCTTCTGCCGGGGCTTCAGCCGGTCCCTCTGTTCGGGGTCCCTGACTTCCCACAACACAAGTAAAAGATGGCGTTGTGGCTGCAGAGTATATGAACCCAAGTTAGAGGCATCATAAATGCCTTCCTGGCCAGGCGCTGTGGCTTACGCCTGTAATCCCAGCACTTTGGGAAGCCGAGGTGGGTGGATCACCTGAGATCAGGAGTTCGAGCTCAGCCTGACCAACATGGATAAATCCTGTCTCTAGTAAAAATACAAAAGTAGCCGGGTGTGGTGGCACATGCCCATAATCCCAGCTACTTGGGAGGCTGAGACAGGAGAATTGCTTGAACTCGGGAGGCAGAGGTTGCAGTGAGCCGAGATAGCACCATTGTACTCCAGCCTGGATGACAAGCAGTGAAACTCTGTCTCAAAAAAAAAAAAAGAAATGCCTCCCTAGAGAAAACAACAGGAGCTGAGGTTTAAAAGAGGAGTAGAAGAAAAATCCAGGAAAAGAGACAAGGAAAAATCATAAAGCACAAACACAGCGTGGAAACATAATAGTTCATGCAGTGAAGGACCGCAAGCACTCAGCTCTGCTAAGAAAAAAGTACAAGACAGAAATCAGTGAGATGTGAAATTAGAAAAATACACAGTAACCATGTAGTGGCAGGCTTATAGCATAGTTTAAGAAACTTGAACTTATTAGGCAGTGGGTTATGGAGCAAGCATGGTCAAGGATGCCTTTCTCTTAGATTATTGTTTGGTTCCATAGACGATTTAATTTAGACTACATGGGGTCAGAATGACGAGGTCAAAGGCTGGTAGGAATAGGAAGGACACAAAAAAGAGGATCCAGAAGCAAGAAACACTGAGGAAGTAAAATGGACAGGACTTGGTGATTATTGGGATATGGAGAATGAGGGGAGGGGGAACAAGCAAAAGGGACAAGAAATGGGGGATCTGGGAGTGGAAGGACAATGAACATCATAAGCTGACGCTTTCTTGCGTAAGTTCTACAGTCCAGCAGTCAAGGGCTTAAGTCTTGGTCCTGTCACTTGCTTGCTATATGACTTTGGTAAGTTATTTCAACTTCTCTAAATTTCAGTTCCTTGCAAATTAAATGGGAATAATATCAGAATCTACCTCATTGTTAGACTGGGATTGTTATAATAACTAAACGAAATCAGGTATGTAAAGTGCTTAGCACAGTGCCTGCTAATCAGAAACACCTATTGATTAAAGAATTTTAAAATGATTATCTGACTATGTCTGTGGTCATAGATCTACCTTTCCTCTTCTTACTAGGGATGAATTGTCCATGTTTCTAGGCAAGGCCAATCCCTCAACTTACACACAAGAACCTATTCCTTTTTGCCAACATCATTCCACCAATTCTTCCCTCCGTCCCACACCATCCATTCCACCCTCTCTCCTGAATCACTTCTAGAAACATATACACACACAGTCAATTCTCGCATTAAAAAATATTGAACCTGTTCTTGACTCAATTTCCCTTTAACTACCAGCCCATTTCTTTCTTCTTTCCTTAAGTCATAAATTGCTCTTCTGCCACTCTTTTCAGGATCCATTATAACTGAACTTTCTCTTCTATAACTTCATGAAAGTTGCCTTTTTTCAGATTACCAGTGACTTCTATGTTTCTAGATCCAATGTTCTTATCTTGCTTAGCACATGTATAGCATTAGATATAGCTGATTACTCCCTTCTCCTTGAAACACTTTTATTACTTAACTCCCAGGTGACCAGGCTTTCTGCATTTTCTACCATTTCTTTGACCCTCTTTTGCAGTCTCCTTTGCTGATTATTCGTCATCTTTCCAAACTCTAAATATTGGAATACTCAAGGCCTTATCTCTCTATACTCCCTTGGTAATCTTATCAAGTCTCATGGCTGTTGATTCAAAAATCCACTTCTCTAACCCAAACCAATCTCCTAAAACTATAGACTCCCATGTCCAACTGTCTACTCAAACTCTCCACTTGGATGACTAACATGCCTTCCAAGCGTGATGTGCCCCAGACCAAGCTGCTAATGCTCACTCCAATAACGGCTCCTCCCCAGCGTTCCCTGTATCACTAAATGGCAACTCCATTCTTCTAGGTACTCTAGTCAACAACCTTATCATGGCCTCTGGCTACAATCGAATAGCTTAAATTAAACCAGTCCTCTCATGGGAATAAGCATAAAAGTTGAACATTTCAAAAAGCACACATAACAAAAACTACACAGGCTGTTTGAAGGCACCGGAGAGCAACCAAGATGGTCAAGACATGAGAGCCTGGGATCCCAGGAAGAAGAGAGATGCAAAAAGTGATACAGAACTTCTCCATCGCTTTTTCTTATTAGGGCATTTGCTGAGTTTTGTGCAGGGCATTATGGCGAGCAGAAAGCAGTGACCTGGAGGTATCAGGGACCTTTCAGATACGGGGAGATAAAAAATTGGAGTTGAAAACTGCTGACGGGACTTGAAGGGACAAGATCTCAAAGAAAGAAGGATCATAAAGAAGCCAGTCTGACATTTTGTTTGGCTTTTATCCTTGAGGTATTTGCTGAATTCTAAGCTGTAAGGGCACCGGAAATCAAGAAACCAAACAGTTGCTAAATAGTTAAAATGCTAAGTGTACATTTCAACAGTCTCACAGAGCTGGGGGTACAAAAATTGGAGTTTAAGGTTACCCAAAGATGGGGACCTGTTAAATATCGCAGATGTTCATGTTGAGAAAGAACAGAAAGGCCTAGCTCTGGGATAAGACCAAACCAGAAAATGATCAGCCCTCACAAAGTCTGAATCCCTGACTAAAGGTCATCTGAGGCTGAGCACAGGGGCTCATGCCTGTAATCTCAGCACTTTGGGAAGCTGACGCAGGTGGATCACTTGAGGTCAGGAGCTCGAGACCAGCCTGATCAACATGGTGAAACCCAGTCTCTACTAAAAAAATACAAAATTGGCCAGGCGTGGTGGTGCACACCTGTAATCCCAGCTACTTGGGAGGCTGAGACAGAAGAATTGCTTGAACCCAAGAAGTGGAGGCTGCAGTAAGCCAAGACGGCACCATTGTACTCCAGCCTGGGCAACAAGAGCAAAACTCCACCTAAACAAAAAAAACAAAAAAAAAAGGCATCTGTTCCTACTCTAATTGCTTGCCAGAATAAAATTAAATCCTTTCTAGAAAAAGACAACATCAGCCACAGTCTCTATGCAATTTTTATTTATTTCTTTATTTATTTTATTTTATTTTTTATCTTTTTTGCCAGAGCCTCTATGTGATTTTTTTCCTGCACAATGTCCAACATTTAATCAGAAACCTTAGGTTCATCTCTTATGCGTTTCTTTCTCTCATGTACCACGTCACGTCCAATCTGTTCTACCTTCAAAATTGAGCTGGGATCTTCCCACCACTTTTGGCCCAGATCCAGAACCAAGCTCCACCAAAAGCAAGGCAGTCTGCCCCCCGGACATGGCCTCAGCACTGACTGACCGCACCTCTCAGGCCCGAGCACCACACCTACACCAGATCCAAGCCACTCTCTCACCAGCCTTATTGGGAGCAGCTTCCTATCTGGTCTCTCTGCTTCTGCCTTCGCCCCACTTCAGTCTATTCTCAACCAAGCAACTAGAAAAAACAAATGTTTTTAATCAAACTATGTCAAGCTTCTATGCAAAACCCTTTAGGGACTTTTAACCCTAGAGTAAAACCTAAAGTCCTTTCACTGACCTACAACAAGGCGCATAGCCCGGCCTCTGACTTCATCTCCGAATGCTGCTCTGCTCCACTCACTCTTACTCCCATCCCCAACATGGCTTCCTGCCTTAGAACTAGGAATTGGCTGCTTCCTTGACCTGGAATGCTGTGCCAATTAGTATCAATTTTCATTTCTTCACCTCCTTCATGTCTTTACTCAAACGTCACCTTTTCAATGAAGCCTGCTCTGAAAATTGCTAGGTCTCCCATGCCCCAGCACCTAGCCTTCTTTCCTGCTTTATTTTGCCTTAGCTATTATAATTATCTAACACACATAATGTACTCACTTTTCTTGTTTGTATGACTCCTCCACTGGAATACAAATTCTGTCAAGGCAGGAGTTTTAATCTGTTGTTTGGTTTTGTTTCTCACTGCTATATCCCCACGAACACGAGGGGAGTGGGGGTGAGGGACAAGAAAACAACAGTGCTTGGCACATACTAGATACTCACAACTATTTGTGGAATGAATCATTCAGTTTCAGATCATCCAAGAGTTGTCCAGAAAATAGTCAGATATCCAGGACTGTCATCTGAGGGAGAAGTCTAGGTTAGAAATACATCCTTTATTGCCCTGGGTATACAGGTGGTACTAGAAATCATAGATGTGAAATGGGACTGCCCTGGGAGAAAGGAGAAGAGAAACAGGTTGTGGATAAAAACTTGTACAGGCCAGGCGCGGTGGCTCACGCCTGTAATCCCAACACTTTGGGAGGCTGAGGAGGGTGGATCACGAGGTCAAGAGATCAAGATCATCCTGGCCAACATGGTGAAACCCCACCTCTACTAAAAATACAAAAGTTAGCTGGGCAGGGTGGCATGCGTCTGTAGTCCCAACTACTCAGGAGGCTGAGGCAGGAGAATCACTTGAACCAGGGAGGCGGAGGTTGCAGTGAGCCGAGATCACGCCACTGCACTGCAGCCTGGCAACAGAGTGAGACTCCATCTCAAAAAAAAAAAAAAAAAACTTGTACAAGAACCTACAATGGCTATCAATTTCTTTATAAAGCCCACTGTGGCTGGTATAGCACTACTGGTTACTATCATGCATGTCCGTGTGAAGAGACCACCAAATAGGCTTTGTGTGAGCAATAAAGTTTTTTAATCACCTGGGTGCAGGCAGGCTGAGTTCAAAAAAAGCATCAGTGAAGGGAGATAGGGTGGGGCCGTTTTATAGGATTTGGGTAGGTAAAGGAAAATTACAGTCAAAGGGGGGTTGTTCTCTGGTGGGGAGGAGTGGGGGTCACAAGGTGCTCAGTGAGGGAGCTTTTTTGAGCCAGGATGAGCCAGGAAAAGGACTTTCACAAGGTAATGTCATCAGTTAAGGCAAGAACCGGCCATTTTCACTTCTTTTGTGGTGAAATGTCATCAGTTAAGGCAAGGACCGGTCATTTTCACTTCTTTTGTGGTGGAATGTCATCAGTTAAGGCAGGAACAGGCCATTTGCACTTCTTTTGTGATTCTTCAGTTACTTCAGGCCATCTGGGCATATAGGTGCAGGTCACAGGGGATATGATGGCTTAGCTTTAGCTCAGAGGCCTGACCGTTACCCACTCAATACCCATTCTATTCTGCCCCAACATCCTTCTAACAGAATTCGTTCATCTCCTCCCTGGCCAAGCGTTTCTTGGAGGCCCGGAAAGACTGGTTAGCTGGTCTAATCCAAACATGGTGGTCTTACATATAGATCCTAAGCTTAAGTCAATATGATGTAATTCTGGTCAGCTGGGAGTTCACGAGGGGGTTTTGCTCTTCCAATAAAGACAAAAGAGAAGATACTTCTATTACGACCTTGTTGAAGCCTACAACCCAGGGGACAGAGTGGAAAGGCAGGGGAAAAAATGCGGTGTTGATAATGTGCTGAGCCCCCAAGTTAACCTCCAGGTTAACCAACCTGGGGGGTGTAAAATAATGAATTCCTTATTATTCAGGACTGTCACCTGAGGGAGACCTTATTATTTCAGCCACTTTGAATTGGTTTTTTGTTACTTGAGGGAAAAAAAATTCTTTTTTTTTTTTTTTTTGAGACGGAGTCTCGCTTTGTCGCCCAGGCTGGAGTGCAGTGGCTGGATCTCGGCTCACTGCAAGCTCCGCCTCCCGGGTTCACGCCATTCTCCTGCCTCAGCCTCCCGAGTAGCTGGGACTACAGGCGCCCGCCACCTCGCCCGGCTAGTTTTTTTGTATTTTTAGTAGAGACGGCGTTTCACCGTGTTAGCCAGGATGGTCTCGATCTCCTGACCTCGTGATCCGCCCGTCTCGGCCTCCCAAAGTGCTGGGATTACAGGCTTGAGCCACCGCGCCCGGCCAAGGGAAAAAAACATTCTAATTAATACGCTAGTTTTTACGGTTTCCACGATGTGGTGCCAGCCTTTCCTTCTCTAGATATTTCTACAACTCATCTACACAAGCCTTGCTTACAGTTTTCCAAATACATCTTGCACTTTTTGAGCCTTTGATCAAGCCATTCCGAATGCACTTCCCCCAAGAGGCTGGCCAGTTAAAATACTATCATTCATCAAACACAACTTAAATGTCACTTTCTCCTGTAGCCCTTTCAGAAATTACCTCAAAATTAAATGATCAGACCTAAAATCTTTTGGGAGTGTTTTCGCCTCTAGAATTTACCACATACCTTTATGTTGGTGTTACTTATGGAATGCCTACATCTGCCTTATGTCATAGACTTCAAAGTGGAGACTGGGTCCAGATCTTAATATAAAGGCTTACCATTTACCAGGCACAGCTCTAAGTATTAACGGTTTTAATCCTCAAGACAAAACCTAAAGAGATAAATTCTTCCATTGCCACTTTGTGGATTAGGAAAATGAAGCACAAAAACATTTAACTTGCCTGAGGTTTCGGAGCTAGTACATTGTAGAATCTGGATTCAAATCAAGACAGCAATTAGCTGAATGAAGGTGTAACTGTAAATGCAAATAACTGATCACAAGGGATACACATTCACTCACACAAGATACAAGATTTTTAACGTTGCCGATACTAAAAACAAAGCGTCTGCGTTTTTAAGCGCAGCCCCACCCCGCGATACTAGATTCATTCTTCAGAGCTGGGAGCCTGATGAAGGGGAACTATTCCTTTATATTTTTTAAGACTCAATAAATTGCCCACTTCTTTCCCAAAATGAGATGTCTGTTCGGGTGGCCCTTGTCGCTCCGTGTGCCAAGGGTCCTCCGATTGCTAAGGACACAGCGGTGAGCAGAGAAGGCAGGTGAGGAACTGCACGGACTCAGCTGCAGAGGGCAGCGGCAGCCCGCCCCTGGGGCGGGGGAAGTGGAGGTGCCGGGAGACATCAGGAAGCCCTTCCCTCCCCGGGCACGTAACAGAGCTGGGAGCCTGGCTGCCAGAGGTTTGTCATCGCGGGGGCGGCCTGGGAGCGCTGCGGCGCCGCGGCAGGAGAAACAGCCAAGGACGCCCTGGAAGAGCAGGAGCACGTGGGCGAGAATGGCGCCAACACCAGCCCTGCAAAACCACATCCCAGAGCGGGGCCCAGGACAGCCACCATTACCCCGCAGGCCTCAAGGAAGACGGTCAAGTCAGCCAACGCCGCCTCCCTAGTCAGGAGCCTCCCAAAGCGCAGGCGCACCTACCCGGGGGGCGCGGCTGGGCGGAGTCAAGAGCCGGAAGAGCCTTGCGCCGCAGTCCTACCCCGGAAACCCGCGGGCCGGAAGTGTCGGGAGTTCCAGCTCAGAACCCCGGGTTGCTGGGCAACCGATGCGGCCGCTGCAGCTGGTCTCTGTGGTGCTGGGAGCGAGCCCAGTGTAGCTCCCACCTCCTACGCTGGTAACCTCCCGTCCCGCCCGCTTCCCTTGTTGTCGCTTCTCCTCGCGTCGGGGAATCCTTGCCCTTGGCACTACTTACATCTCTCCGGGTCCCACGACACCTTAGCGCCTACCTGCGTGAAAGCCAAGCTCCACAGAAAGCGAGGCAGTCTGCCCCCGGACATGACTTCGGCGCTGACTGATGGCACCTCTCGGGCCCCGAGCACCTACACCTACACCAGCCGGCCCCGAGCACTGCCCTGCCAGCGCAGCCGTTACCGGGACAGCCTGACGCAGCCGTGAGTGACCAGGCCAGCCCCTGTGTGGTCCATACTTGCACCCCATCCCCGGGCCGGGGTCTGGCCCCTTCGCCCTGGCAAAAGCTACTTATATGCTGTCTTCCCTTGGCTGCACTCTGCCGAAATAAAAGTTCTGCCCTAAGGAATCTCCCGTGGTGTGGAGGAGTGAAGCAGGAAGGGGCATGGATTGGGCACCAGCTAACTTTTAGTGATACTGAGTTGCTGCCGTGGTCCTTACCAGGTACACGAATCGGCTCATTTCACAAAGTTTGAATTGTACCAGTGTGTATTGAGGGCCAGCTACGTGCTGAGCACCTTACTGGGGGCATTCAAATACGTTTTCTTACTTAATCCACAGTGCTGTGAAGTTGGTTTTATAACTCCATTATGCAGATGAGGGAACTGCGGTGCAAGGATAATCCAACAATAGCATATCCAAAATGGGAGCCGAGTAAATCTCTTCTGCAGGCTTTGAGCAGGAGTAAGATTATTCTTCCATGCAGGACCACGTATTGGTTTTTTGTGGTGCTGGTGGTGGTGGTGGTGGTGGTTGTTTTGAGACGGAGTTTCGCTCTTATCGCCCAGGCTGGACCGCAATGACGCGATCTCCCCTCACTGCAACCTCCGCCGCGCCCCCGCGCCCCTGGCCCAGGGTTCAAACGATTCTCCTGCCTTAGCCTCCCAAGTAGCTGGGACTACAGGCGCCCATCACCACGCCCGGCTAATTTTTGTGTTTTTAGTAGAGACAGGGTTTTGCCACGTTGACCAGGCTGGTCTCAAACTCTTGGCCTCAAGTGATCCACCCACCTCGGCCTCCCAAAGTGCTGGGATTACAAGCGTGAGTCACTGCGCCTGGCCGGCAGATTGTGTTTTTACATCGATGAACAGTTGCAAATATTCAAACATACATAGGAAAGAAAAAAATATACATAAGCTCTTAAAGTTCTCTTAAAGTTAAACGGTTCTCTAAAATTATTTCCATAAGCCTCAAATGTTGAATTCAGCAGACCTTTACAGGAATGCAAGTTCCATGGATGCAGGAACCTTTGCATCTTTTGTTCACCTAGTACAATGCCTGGTACATAGTAAGCACTTAATACAAATTGTCGAATTGATGATTGAATATCAACAGTGTAATTATTGATGCTTGTTTCAAACACTGTTTCTAAATTCATAATTATCTTGTTCTGACATTCTTTTGTAAGAGATGTCTATCACTGTGAGAAAACTAAAATAGAAAATTTAAATCTGAAGAGTGGTCATTTATGTTAGAAAAGGATTCAATTTTAAAATTTTCTAATCCTTCCAAAAACACTTTCTGGTGCCTTTAAGTAGTTGCTTACAAATCATTACTATCCAATCAGACCAACAAATTAGAAACAAGAATCAAGGATGGTTCATTAGGAACAACTTTTTTGATAGTTGATTAGTATATTGAAGTAATCTGTTGATTAGTTGCTTAGTATATCTGAGTAATGCACAAGACAGAAAAATCTCAATTTTGAGAAAGTAGTATCTTACAAATCATAATCATTGATATCCTAATGGATAAAATATTAATATTTTATCCATAATTTGCTTATGGGTAAGGATAATATTCTCCTCTGATACCTTTATGAATAAAATATTTTTTAAGTGTTCAGGAGAGTAGCTGGGCATGGTGGCATGTGCCTATAATCTCAGGTACTTCGGAGGCTGAGGCAGGAGGATCTCTTAAACCCAAAGGCAGAGGTTGCAGTGAGCCAAGATCACGCCACTGCACTCTAGCCTGGGCAACAAAGCGAAACTCTATGTCAGGAAAAAAAAAAGTGTTCAGGAGAGTACTTGTCTTAATCCCTTTTATGTTGCTTTAACAGAGTATCTGAAACTGGATAGTCTATAAAGAGATGTATTTAGCTCACAGCTCTGCAGACTGAGAAGTACAAGAGCATGGTGCTGGCATCTGCTTGCCTTCTAGTGAGGACTTTTCTTATTGTATCATAACATGATGGAGAAGGTCAAAGGGGAAGCAGATACGTGGGAAGTGGCCAAACAGGAGGAAGTACCTCATTTTGTAACAACCTGCTCTCCTGGGAACTAGTCCTGTGAGAACTTAATCCAGTCTCTTGAGAGTAAGAGCTGCCTCACTACTGCAAGAACTGGTGCCAAGCTATTCATGAGGGATCCACCCATGATCCAAACACCTCCCACTAGGCCCCTCTTCCCAACACTGCCATATTGGAAATTAAATTTCCATGTGAGTTTTAGTGGGGTGACAAACCACATCCAAACCACAGCAGTACTTTTAGTACTTTCAGTACTTGCTGGTGAGTAACTAGATGACCATATCCAAAAAGAGTATGCTTTTGTGTCAATCTGTCTCTATGCTAGAGTGCCCTTTAGTTGTTTCCTGTTCAAAATTTCACATTGAACTGGATAAATCTTCAGTTTTTCATGGCTGGAATGGATAACTAACTTATAATTGAAGGGAGTCAAGATTCCAGATTATCTTGATTGGATATATATAACTGGGCTGAAACCAGAAAATGAAACTTAATTGGAAAGCTGTGAAGTTTTACTTAGGTGTGAGAAGTCAGTTATACAGAAATGGGAGTATCTGATTTTTCCTTTGAAAGGGTCTAGAAATTTAACACAAGTCTAATGTGAGTCAAGAACTTCCACCTTTTCATAGGATTATAAAGCTGAAAGAGAACATTTGAATACTAGTCTTCTTATTTACAAACAAGAGAATGTAATACATCTTTTATGTATTTCTTGGTAGTTGGGTGATCATAAACACCATTAAATTCACCTTTAGGCATGTATCAAAAGACAATTGTGATAATGACATCCTCATTTTACAAATCCTTTGGTAAAGGATGTGTAGCCCTTCTAATAAAATAACATTTTAATGCAAATGAATTAAAACCTTAGAATATACCTTAGAACATTTTTTTTTAAACTCAGATCAAATAAGGTTTAAAATCACTATAGTGGGCAGAATAATGATTCCCCAAAGATGTCCTCTTCCTCGTCCCCAGAACCTGTGAACATGCTATGTGGTAAAATGGACTTTGAGATGTGATTACATTAAGGATCTTGAGATGGGAGATCTTGAGATGGGAAATTAGCCTGGCTTATCCAGGTGGACCCAGTAGAATCACAATGGAGTCTTAAAAGTGAAAGAAGAAGGCTGGGTGCGGTGGCTCACGCCTGGAATTCCAGCACTTTGGGAGGCCGAGGCGGGCGGATCACGAGGTCAGGAGATCGAGACCATCCTGGCTAACGTGGTGAAACCCAGTCTCTACTAAAAAAAATACAAAAAAAAAAAAATTAGCTGGGCATGGTGCCGGGCTCCTGTAGTCCCAGGTACAACAGAGGCTGAGGCAGGAGAATGGTGTGAACCCGGGAGGCGAAGCTTGCAGTGAGCCGAGATCATGCCACTGCATTCTAACCTGGGTGACAGAGCGAGACTCCATCTCAAAAAAAAAAAAAAACGTGAAAGAAGAAGGCATAGGAGTCTGAGTCATAGAAGGAGATGTGTCATTAGAAGCAAAGGTCAGAATCACACAAATGCTGACTGGAAGGCGACCACAAGCCAGGGAATGAGGGCAGTCGCTAGAGCCTGGAAAAGGCAAAGAAACATTCTCCCTAGGACCTCCAGGAGGAGTGCAGCCCTGTTGACACCCCTTTTGGACATCTAAACTGCAGATTCTGAGAATAAATGTGTTATTTTAAGGCAACTACGTGGTTAGTAGTACCATCTAATCAAATAGGAAACACTGAAGAAGTAATGAGTTGGAATGGGAGAGTAATAATTAGTTCCATTTTGAGGTTGCCTTCCAGATAACATAGTGAGATGTCGTTGGGCAACTGGATATGCCTAGAGTTGAGAGAAGAGTTCTTGGCTAAATAAAAATTGGGAGTTTTAGGTATATGGATTATAATTGAAGTCTTGAAAATGGATGAGGTCGACTAAGGACAAGAGAAGGCTGAGCCTGGAGGAAATCCTCCAGTATGGGAGGAACTACAAACAAAGGCTAAGAAAAAGGCATTAGAGAAGTAGTAGAAAAACAATCAGAAGATTATAGTGGTAACACAGAGGCCTAGGAAAGAGAATGCTTCAGTGAAGGAGTGGCCAACTGGGCCTAACACTGCCCAGAGATCAATTAATACAAGCAATGAAACATGTTAGAATGTTCAATTGTGGCTTCAATATATGACAAAAAAGCAACTTATACCCCACTCAGAATCATTTCCCATAGAATACTGTTGTTGGTATAGGACAATGTTTAGTTTCTTAGCTATAAACAATATACCATTTAAATAACTTTGAATGAAAATATCAACTGTGTTTTTGTATTTTTTACTAGCAATCATTCTGATCCCTGAAATTAATATTTTATTTTATTTATTTATCTATTTATTTTTTGAGACAAAGTCTCTCTGTCTCCCAGGCTGGAGTTCAGTAGCCTGATCTCAGCTCACGGCAACCTCTGCCTCCTGGGCTGAAACCATTCTCATGCCTCAGGCACCGGAGCAGCTGGGATTACAGGTGCAGGCCACCAGGTCTGGCTAATTTTGTATTTTTAGTAGAGATGATGTTTCACCATGTTGGCCAGGCTGAAAAATTTTATTAACATTTTAAACAATAACTTTAAAAAATACGTTTGGGGGCCAGGCGCGGTGGCTCAAGCCTGTAATCCCAGCACTTTGGGAGGCCAAGACGGGTGGATCACGAGGTCAGGAGATCGAGACCATCCTGGCTAACATGGTGAAACCCCGCCTCCACTAAAAAATACAAAAAAATAGCCGGGCGAGATGGTGGGTGCCTGTAGTCCCAGCTACTCGGGAGGCTGAGGCAGGAGAATGGCGTGAACCCGGGAGGCGGAGACTGCACTCCAGCCTGGGCGACAGGGCGAGACTCCGACTCAAAAAAAAAAAAAAAAAAAAATACGTTTGGGTTTAAAGAACAATTAGAAAATGGACTTAATTTTTAAGCCTCATTTTTTTATTACTGTAACTTTTCAATCTTTGAATCAAGCTTTTTTCAGTCCTTTAAAGAAGGCCCCTTTTCAGGTGGGCCATTTTCATATTTACTAAAGTCATACAGATTTACAATCTAAATCTAGCCCTGCCACTTACTAGCAAGGTGACCTTGGGCAGATTCCAGAGTCTGTTTCCCCTTCTGAAAAAGGAATCATAATTCCCACCTTGGCAGCTTATTGTGAATAATAAATAAATAATGTACATGAAGGACCTGGCATATAGTAAGCATTACATAAATTGTATCCATTTACCTCCTTATTTTATGGACCACACTGAAACAGAAATTTATTTTCTTAAAATATATTTATTTTAGTCTAAATCCTATTGAAAATGAGTTACTTCATAGATACCAATACTCTATTAAAATGGTTTTACAGGATTTTCTGTTTTACAGAGATGAAGAACCTATGCGTTATGGAAACATAATGTATGACAGAAGGGTAATTCGAGGCAACACTTACGCACTCCAGACAGGGCCACTGGTAAGTTAAGTTTGAATAGTCTAACACTGTTCTCACATTATCTGTGGGGAAGGATCAGTTTCTTTGTGTTAATTTCTAATCCATTGCAGACTAAAACATTCATAAAATAAAGATGAATTACTATAAAAATGAAGTTTTAAAAAAGACATACAAATGGAAGCCCAGTGAGTTTCCAGGAGCTGGGGGATGAGGGGGCCAGGGAAGGAGTTACTGTTTAATGAGTGTAGAGTTTCGGTTTTGCAAGGGGAAAAGAGTTCCGGAGATAGAGGATGGTGACAGTGATAGAACAATGTGAATGTGATTAATACCACTGAATTTTATACTTAAAAATGGTTAAGGTGATAAATTTTACATTATGTGTATTTTACCACAAAAAAAGAATTAACTAAAAAAAAAAGCCCCAATTTTTCATTAGATTCAACAGAACTCTGCCATTCTAAACATTTCTAGACTTTTACTCTCAATTTCTATACTTAAATTGTTACAGACCAGTTCAAATAGTTTATAGACACACTAGCCAGAGGCCCACATTTTGAGTAGCCCTTGTTGATTGCATCTAGGTTTGTTTAGATTATCTCATACTCTAATACAATTATCGTTATTTAATCAAAAAGTCTGAATTCTGCTGCTTTAATTCACTCAACAGATATTTATTGACTTTCAGGTCCTGTTATGGGTACCTAGGATACAGAGATGAGTAAGACATGGTATGATATTAAGGGTGGTGAGTTCTTGGCACAGAAATGAAATACAGGTGAATCTCTAAACTGTATATGACATATAAGTGCCTAATACAAGATGGTGATAGAGATGCTCCTCTACTTAGGATGAGGTTATGTCCCAATAAACTCACTGAACATTAAAAATGAATTTAAAACACCAAACCTGCCAAACACACCATAGCATAGCATAGCATAGCCTACCTTAAATATGCTCAGAGGCCAGGTATGGTGGCTCACGCCTGTAATCCCAGCACTTTGGGAGGCCAAGGTGGGCAGATCACTTGAGCCAAGGTGCTTGAGACCAGCCTGGGCAAAGTGGTGAAACCCTGTCTCTACAAAAAAAAAAAAAAAAAAAACCCACAAAAATTAGCTGGGCATGGTGGCACGCACCTGCAGTCCCAACTACTTGGGAGGCTGAGGCAGAAGGATTGATTGAGCTCCGGAGGACAAGGCTGCAGTGAGCTGTGATCACACCACTGCACTCCAGCCTGGGTGACAGAGGGAAACCCTGTCTCAAAAAACAAAAACAAAAAAACACAACCTAGAATGTTAAGGAATTGAGGGAAGCTCAGTGTGCCTGAATCGGAGTCTGAGGCAGGGAGTATCAAGAAATAAGTGATTAAAAAGAAGTTAAAGATGAATAATAACATTCAAATCCAATGTTGTTGAATGTCAAATGAGGCATGTGAAGAATCCACCTAAGGTATGTTCCCGGAACGAGACCCTGTCTCAAAAAAAAAAAGTGCTCAGAATACTTACATTAGCCTACAGTTGGGAAAAATCATCTAACACAAAGTCTATTTTATAATAAAGTGTTGAATATCTCATATAATTTATTAAATATTAAAGTGAAAAATAGAATGGTTGTATGAGTATTCAAAGTACATTCTCTGTGGATACTTTTGTATCATCATAAAGCTGAAAAGTCATAAACCACATAAGTTGGGGAACATCTATTAGTCTGAAGCAATGGTTAACTTATTAAACATATATATATATGTATGTATGTATGTATATACGCTTCAACCCTATCCTGGATCTCTTGCATTAGAACCTCCAGGGATTCCCTGCTTCTCCCACTGAGGTGGTATCAACAAGGGTGGAGCAGGAAGCTGGACTTTCACCCAGTACCAGTGAGGTAGTAGGAGATGGCACAAGTCAGTGCCCCACTCTTTCTGGGGTGGTGCCAGCAAATCCAGTAGGTAGCTGAATTGCAGTCCTATCTGGCAGTAACAAGGTGGTATGAGGCAGTACTAGTCAATGCTGCACTCTCCAGACACCACCACCAGTGTCAACAGAGCCTAGAAAGGAGCTGAACTACCACCCCCACCTGGCACCTATGTGTTGGTACAGGTTGACCCTCTGCTTTTGTTGAGGTGGTGACAGTGGGGCCCAGCAGGAAGTTGAACTTCTAACCCCACACAGGCTTGTTCACTAAACAAAAAGGGTGACTTTCTACTGAAAAATTAAATAGGATCCAAAGTCTTCAAATATAATACCCAAAATAGCCAGGATACAAACCAAAATCACTTATCATACAAGAATCAGGACAGTCACAACTTGCACAAGAAAAGACAATCAAGAAATGACAAAACCAAGATGACTCAGATGTGGGAATTACCTGACAAGGATTTTAAAGCAACAAACATGTTTCAATGAAAAGTGGACAATTGTAGACACTCTTGAAACAAAAAAAAAATCTTAGCAAAGAAATAGAAGATAAAGTGAACCAAATGGAAACTTATAGAACTGAAAAATACAATAACTAAAATAAAAAACTCACTGGATGGACTCAGTAGTTCATTGGAAATGATATAGGAAACAATCAATGAACTTGAAGAAAAATCAATGAAGAATGGAAGTTATCCAGCTGAACAGAGAGAAAATAGACCAAATAAATAAATAAAAAGCCTGAGAGAGCTGAAGAACAATCACAAAGATTTATATTCATGTTGTTGGAATCCTAGAAGGAGAGGAGGAAAACTAGGAGATGGAAATCTTGAATCTGTAGGCAAAAGGCCTACAGATCCAAGAAACCAAGTGACTCCCCCAAAGAGGATAAACCCAGAGAAATCTACCCGAGACAAATCAAGATCAAACTTTTGAAAATTAAAAACAAAACATTTTGAAATCAGCCAGAAAGAAATTACGCATTAGCTAAAGGAGAACAATGATTTAAATGGCAGTGGATTTCTTACCTAAAACATGGAGACAAGAAAGTGGCACGATATTTTCCAAGTCCTTAAAGGAAAGAACTATCAAGCTCTAATTCTAATCCAGTGAAAATATTTTTCAGGAGTTCCAAAACGGCAGCATAGAAGCAGGCCGGCTTCACTCCCCCTGCAAAAGAAAATCAAGAACAAATATACAGTGCCGAGATTACCACCAGCAATATTCTAGAGGTCAAGTAGAAGGAGGAGGCACTTCCCAGGGCTACAGAAAAGTGAAAAAGCTCCAAGAAAGTGGTAGGAGAATCAGACGTTCATGTCTGCAGTATCTCTCCTTCTAGTCTGCCTGGCACTAAGGATGTGGAGGATTGTATTAGCGTTCTCTAGAGGGACAGAACTAATGGAACAGATATATATATATGCAGTAGAATTTATTAAGTATTAACTCACACAATCACAAGGTCCCGTAATAGGCCATCTGCAGGCTGAGGAGCAAGGAGAGCTAGTCCAGATTCCAAAACTGAAGAACTTGGAGTTCAATGATCGAGGGCAGGAAGCATCCAGCACAGGAGAAACATGTAGGCTGGGAGGCTAGGCCAGTCTCTCTTTTCACATTTTTCTGCCTGCTTGTATTCTAGCCACTCTGGCAGCTGATTAGATTGTGCTCACCCAGGTTAAGGGTGGGTCTGCCTTTCCAAGCCTACTGACTCAGATGATAGTCTCTTTTGGCAACACCCTGAGACACACCTAGGATCTGTACTTGGTATCCTTCAATCCAGTCAAGTTGACACTCAGTATTAACCATCACAAGGATTTATCTCTGACTTGTGATTTCTGCACTGGAAAAAGATCAAGGTGGACAACTAGTTTCCCTACCGTGTTGGGTTCCCTGGCAGGAAATTCAACCCACAAGAAGCATCATGAGTTCCTGAAGAGAGAAATACCCCTGAGTACAGCCAAAGACAAAATGGGGAGGTGAGACTACCATCCCCAGCCCTGGACACTCCGCTGTATAACTCGATCAAAGGAAACACCAAATGAGCATGGCTGTTCAGCAGCACCACACTGTAGGAGATAACATTGTACCGGTCCCCTGGGCATAGACCCCTAGCCAGTCCCACTACCAGTGTATCCCCTTTGGGACCTCCCCCATTCAGGATGGGCAGTGCTCTGATCATTTACTAGAGCCAGGTGAACCTGGCCTTAAGGCACCACCTAGAGCCAAAAAGGAGGCAGCAATCTAGTGATAAAGGATCTCTGGCAGGGCGCAGTGTCTCATGCCTGTAATCCCAGCACTTTGGGAGGCCGAGGCAGGCAGATCGCTTGAGGTCATTAGTTCGAAACCAACCTGACCAATATGATGAAACCCCATGTCTACTAAAAATACAAAATTTAGCCAGATGTGGTGGCAGGCATCTGTAATCCCAGCTACTTGAGAGGCTGAGTCAGGAGAATTGCTTGAACCCAGGAGGCAGAGGTTGCAGTGAGCCAAGATCACACCAGTGCACTCCAGCCAGGGTGACAGAGTGAGACTCTGTCTCAAAAAAGGGGGAAAAAAAAGGGGGGGTTTCTAAGAAAATATATCCAATAAAAAGCAAAAACAAGCCAGACAGAGAAGACTGGACTAAATAACCCTTCAGTGCAGAGACATAGACATACATCCACATGAAACAACAGCAAATGAGGAACCACGACCTACCTACCTGAAGGGACAAAGCAAGGAATCAGTAACTGGCACTAATGAGATGGCAGGATGTGAGCTCTCTGACCAAAAATTCAAAATAGCAGTCTTAAGGAAATTTGGTGACATCTAAGATAACACAGAAAAGCAATTTAGAAATTTGTTACAGAAATTTAACAAGGAAATTGAAATAATTTTTTAAAATCAAGCAGAAATCTTGGAGCTGAGTAATACATTTGTTGAACTGAAAAATGTATTAGAGGCTTTCAACAACAGAATGAATCAAGCAGAGGAAAGAATCAGTGAACATGAAGACAAAGACAGACTATTTGAAAATAAACAGTCTGAGGAGAGAAAAGAATGAGAAAAAAACAAAGACTGCTTACAAGATATAGAAAATTACCCCAAAAGATCAAAGCTAAGAATTACCTGTGTTCAAGAGGGAATTGAGTAAGAGTAAGGAGTAGGAAGCTTGTTTTAAGAAATACTAACAGAAAACTTTCCAAAACTTGAGAAAGAGATAGATATCCAGGTACAGGAAGGTCAGAGAATACCAAACTCTTTCACCCCAAATAATACCCCATAGAATAATCAAGCTCTCAAAGGTCAAGGACAAAAAAAGAATCCCAAAAGCAGCAAGAGAAAAGAAGCAAATAACATACATGAAGCATCTCCAATCCATCTGGCAGCTGACTTCTCAATGGAAATTGTACAGGCCAGGAGGGAGTGAGATGACCAGGAGGGACTGGGGTGACATTTTCAAAGTGCTGAAAGAAAAAAAATCATCTAAGAATATTGTATCCACAAAATTATCCCTCAAATATGAAGGAGACATAGTCTTTCCTAGACAAATAAGAGCTGAGCAAATTCAGCACCACCACGCTCATCTTACAAGAAACGTTAAAGGA
Source organism: Macaca mulatta (assembly GCF_049350105.2). Lineage (NCBI taxonomy): Eukaryota > Metazoa > Chordata > Mammalia > Primates > Cercopithecidae > Macaca > Macaca mulatta. Next base: position 13,027,141 of record NC_133409.1, read on the forward strand.
AATTCTTCAGCCTGAACAACAACAAAAACCACTAATATGCCAAAAGAAAACATTTGAAGGTATGAAACTTACTGGTTAAATTAAGTACATAGACAAACCTAGAATACTCTCATACTATAACTGTAGTATGCAATCCACTCATAATTCTACTATGAGGCCCAAAAGACAACTATCAAAAACAGTAATAGCTGCAGCAACCTGTTAAGAGGTAGGTAATCACGCCACTGCACTCCAGCCTGGGCGACAGTGCAGACTTGGTCTCAAAAAAAAAAAAAAAAAGTGCAATGAGGCAACTGAAAGTTAGTATGTGGGGGAATGGAGTTAAAGTGTAGAATAATTTTTCTTTGCTTCTGTTCTTTGTGATCTAAGATAAGTTGTCATCTCTGCAAACAACTTGCTATATCTATGTTTTTTGTAAGCCTCATGGTAACCACAATGCAAAAATCTGTAGTGGAGTCACCAAAAATTAAAAGCAACAAACTAAAATATACTACCAGATAAAGTCACTTAACACAAAGACAGACAATAAAGAAGGAAGGAGATACAAAACAACCAGAAAATAAGCAACAAAATGGTAGTAGGAAGTCCTTGCTTTATCAATAACAACACTGAATGTAAGAGGACTTGGTTCTCCAATTAAAAGGCATAGAATAGCTGATTGGATAAAGAAACGAGACCCAACTGTATGCTCCTACAAGAAACCCACTTCACCTACAGAGACACACATAGACTGAAAGTAAAGGGATGGAAAAAGATTTTCCATGCAACTAGAAACCAAAAAAGAACATGAGTATACTTACATCAGATAAACTACAAATCAAAGACTGTAGAAAGAAACATAGTCACTCTGTAATCATAAAGTGATCCGTTCAGCCAGAGGATGTAACAATGATAAATATGCACCCAACACCAGAGCTCCCAATTATGTGAAGCAAACATGAATGGATCTAAAGGGAGAAATAGACAGCAATGCAATAATAGTAGGAGATTTCAACAACCCATTCTCAGTAATGAATAGATAATCCAAACAGAAAGGAAAAAAAAGAGAAAGAAAGAAAGGAAAATTGGTGTTAAACTTCACACTAGACCTATTAGGACTAACTGATATCTATAGAACATTTTATCCATCCTCTGCAGAGTACACATTTTTTTCTTCAGCACATGGATCATTCTTCAGAATAGACCATATCTTAGGCCACAAAACATGTCTGCACAAATTCAAAAAAGTAGAAATTCTATCAAGTATCTTTGCTGATCACAATGAAGTAAAACTAGAAATCAATAATAAGAGGAACCTTGGAAGCTACAAAAATACATGGAAATTAAACAGCATGCTCCTGAATGATCAGCAGGTCAACAAATGAATTAAAAAGGAAATGTTTTTATTATTTTTGTAAATATATAGATAGGATTGTGCACCCATGTATTCCAGTTAACAGCCATACTTTGAAGTTACTTTTATGCTTTGTCAAACATCTTTGTAATTATCTGACAAAGTACTAATGCAATTTTAATGAAGTTACTGATAATCAGGAAACATTATGATAAATGCCTTTATACTACCCAGGAATTGCTTTTGGAATGGCAGTTCTTGTATGCTTTAATAAATATTTTCTAAATTCTAGAAGTATTTTCTATCACTGTTAGCTCGGACAGCCTGATTCTCTAGAGCTTCAGAGACAACGGGAGGCTAAGAAGAGGGCTCTTGCCAGAAAACAAGCCCAAGAGCAGCTCAGACCACAAACACCTGAACCTGTGGAAGGCAGAAAGCATGTCGATGTGCAAACAGGTGTGTGACTGTGCCCTTGGCATTGTGTCCTCTTGGTTTACTCAGTTGTCTGTCAGTTCATTTGTGTTTGGCCTTTGTATTATTTATGCCTCTCCTGTGCTGATACTTCCCCAGTAACATGGTAGGGAAGTTCATTTATTAAAGAAATACATAGACTAGGTTGGGTGTGCTGGCTTACACCTGTAATCCCAGCACTTGGGGAGACTGAGGCGGGCAGATCGCCTGAGGTCAGGAGTTTGAAACCAGCCTGGCCAATGTGGTGAAATACCCCGTCTCTACTAAAAATACAAAAAATTAGCTGGGCATGGTGGCAGTCACCTGTAATCCCAGCTACTTGGGAGGCTGAGGCAGGAGAATCACTTGAACCCAGGAGGTGGAGGTTGCAGTGAGCCGAGATCGCACCGTTGCACTCCAGCCTGGGCGACAGGAGCTAAAGTCCATCTCAAAAAAAAAAAAAAGAGAGAGAGAGAGAGAAAGAAATACATAGACTGTATACTATTATCTTAGTGGATATGACTGGAAGTGTGGGATGGGGTTCAAAAAACAAACAAAAAAAAGAATTTTGGCCAAGCGTAGTGGCTCACATCTGTAATCCCAGCACTTTGGGAGGCAAGGCAGGAGGATCACTTGAGCCCAGGGGTTCGAGACCAGCCAGGGCAACATACCAAGACCCCATCTCCACAAAAACATTTTAAAATTGGTCAAGCATGGTGGTATATGCCTGTAATTCCAACTACCCAGTAGGCTAAGGCAGGAGGATTATATGTGCCCAGGATTTCAAGGCTGCAGTAAGCTATGATCACATCACTGCACTCAGCCTGGGCAACAAATAAATAAATAAAAGAATTTTGTGACCAAACAAATTCTGTCTTAGGAGCCCTTTTCCACATATTCTGTTCTCAAACTGGGATTCTTTCTCGTAGCCCAACATGAATCACTATTCTTTTCATTAGGACTTATAGGAAAGGAGAGCAATATAATTCTACTTTGTCATTTTGTCTTTTGAGAGGAATAAACCCACTCCCATCTGAGTCATCTGCCTCTCACACCAGCCTCCTCTGTCCTCCAGTTCTGTCACTGTGCACATTCCCCAGGGCCACACAGGTACCCCTGAGGCAGATGTCAGGATTTGCGTGCTTGTCTTGCTGTCCTCAGCTGTAGAGGTTTACCTGGTCCTATAGGGTCTAGCTGTATTGTTGACAGAATCTTGGTCATCAGACAGTGCTTGGTGTTTTCCTTGGACCACTGTCACTACTTAAGGTTCACTTTGTACCCTTCCAAGATGGTGAGTGGATCCATCAGGATTATTTCTGCATGGTAAAGGCAAAAGGGACCATTCCATGCTTTAACACTTGCCTTTACGCCAAGTCTAGAATGTGTGTATGGCTGTCATTAGCCAAAGAGCTAAGTTTTCATGTTTCTTTATACCATCAGAATATTAAGTGATATAATAGCAGCCAGCTTTTTTTGGATATTTCCTCAGAGACTGAACCAGGTCCTTTATCTGTGTACTTCCTTCATTATTACAAAGATTCTGTGTGACAGGTAGTTATAGCCCATTTTCCAGATGAAGAAACTGAGGCCCAGAGAGGACATGACTTGGCCAAGTCCTGTGCCCAACATCTGACTCTAGTGCTCATGTTCTTTGCTTGATACCACATTACCCTTGCCTCATATAAATTACTCCTAACATGAAATTTGTTTTCATACATCTGTTTATAATCTGTAGTGAGAGGGAACATCAAATAACCTGGTGACTTGGTACATGATTTTTTTAAATATCCAGGAATTTTCAAATCTTTATATGTTTACTATCTTAGGACGCAAATATATATATGTGTATTACTGACCTTTTATCCACTGTTGTACTCTGCATCTTATACACATCTATGGTCTCATGTTCTTCTTCAGTTCCATTTTCAAATACAAAGCTCAGTGCTTTCTAGACATTCAGTAAATGTTCTAGCCTGACTAACTCTATCTATGGTCTTCCAAATATTTAAAAACTCTTAGTTCAGTATGTGAAGTAAGCCCCATATTTGAACACTTTTATTCTAATACTTATTTTCTGATTCATTTAAATATGTTTTGAAAGAGCTAAAATTTCAAATACGCATATATGCTTGAAATAGACCAGAACTTTTTGTCTTAGAGACAGAGTCTCATTGTGTTGCCCAGGCTGCAGTACGGTGACACGATCTTGGATCACTGCAACCTCCACCTCCCAGGTTCAAGCAATTCTCCCACCTCAGCCTCCCAAGTGACTGGGACCACAGGCACGCACCACCACACCCAGCTAATTTTTGTATTTTTTGTAGAGATGGGGTTTCGCCATGTTGGACAGGCTGGTCTCAAACTCCTGGCCTCAAGTAATGCACCCTCCTCGGCCTCCTAAAGTGCTGGGATTATGGGCATAAACTACTGTGCCTGGCCTTAGACCAGAATTTTAAACTCAATGTATATGATGATTCTTCTTAGAATTATACCTTGAAGAAATTGCTGATCGCATAATAGAAGTTGATATGGAATGCCAAACAGATGCATTTTTGGACAGACCACCAACACCACTCTTTATTCCTGCCAAAACTGGCAAAGATGTGGCCACCCAGATACTAGAAGGAGAGGTACAGTATATCCTGTGGGTTCCCTCTATAATCTTTATAAATGAGGTAAAGTTAGGTGTAGATAATGCTTAATATGAACAAGAGCCACTTCACAATCAGATTCTACTTCTTGAATTTCTTTCCAGATATTATCTATAATGGTTTTATCATATAGTACTCAGAAATGTTTTGAAATACCATGTTCTGATTTCTTTGCCAATTAAAAACAAAATCATTTAAAATATTTTTAGAATATTTCCACATTTGATTTTTGTTTGTTTATATGCTTGCTTAATGTATGTATATAAGATAGATTTGTACTAAATAAGGAAAAATAATATCCCTGGTATAAAAGATTCCACAATTAGTTGCTTGTGGATTACATAACTTTTGTAAAGATACTCTCTCATTTTAAAAAAATTTTAATAATTACATTTTTCTATCAGTGTGGAATGCATAAATGGGCCTGTTTATGAAATTGAAGAAGAGAAGGCAATGATTATGTTCATAATGACCTAAATGAGTTTTAACACTTGTGGGAACTTGAAAGAACTGTCATTGAAATTGGGAAATAAAATAAATCTTCAGAAGCTATCTGAAAGTTATATTTGCCTAGAAATCCTAGCAATGAATCACCAAAATATCTATTATTCTTATTTGTTCGTTCATCAAACTGTTATTTAAAAATAAATAAAAACAACGGCCGGGTGCGGTGGCTCAAGCCTGTAATCCCAGCACTTTGGGAGGCTGAGACGGGCGGATCACAAGGTCAGGAGATCGAGACCATCCTGGCTAACATGGTGAAACCCCGTCTCTACTAAAAAATACAAAAAAAACTAGCCGGGTGAGGTGGCGGGCGCCTGTAGTCCCAGCTACTTGGGAGGCTGAGGCAGGAGAATGGCATGAACCCGGGAGGTGGAGCTTGCAGTGAGCTGAGATCCGGCCACTGCACTCCAGCCTGGGCGACAGAGCAAGACTGCGTCTCAAAAATAATAATAATAATAAATAAATAAATAAATAAAAATCAAACAGAGAAGGCAAAGAATAAGACAGACAAGGATATTCCTCTTCAGTGTCAGGGTTCATTTTGATGAATGCATACATTTTTTTCATAACTTTGACTTAACAGATTTTTGCCTGTAAACAAAATGTTGTTGATTTTGAGGATTAGGAACCATAAATAAAGCACCAGCACAGTGTCTGGCACACAGGAGACACTTAATAAATAATATCTTGTTATTGCTATTCATTATATTTTTGTTGAGCATTTGATTCGTAATTAAAATTTTAAGTTTGCTTTATTTTGTATGTTTAAGCTCTTTGACTTTGATCTTGAAGTTAAACCAGTGTTAGAAGTTTTGGTGGGGAAGATAATTGAGCAGTCTCTTCTGGAAGTAATGGAAGAAGAAGAGCTGGCTAACCTGCGGGCCAGTCAGCGTGAGTATGAAGAACTACGGAATAGTGAACGTGCTGAAGTTCAACGACTTGAAGAGCAAGAGAGGCGACACCGAGAAGAAAAAGTATATATAATTGTATTTTTCTTTCTTAGGCAGTCTTTTGGCTAGTTAGCATATTATGTTCAAAATTACATGTGATGATATATCATAAAACTAAAGATCTTTGGGAATATATTAGAAAAAGATCTATAATATTTTTGCTCAGGTCTCTTCTATAGATCAGAGATCTTTCGTGGACTGAATTCCATCTTTTAAACTCCAGCTTACATAAATATACCTAAAGTGAGTTTCCAAAAGTTTCTAAATAAAGTAAAAGTTCCTAGGTTACATGTGTCCCAGTTGAAGACTCTTAAACATCAGCAGTGCTAAAGAAAGAAAGACATATGTTGGTTTGCCGTAAGTTAGTGGCAGAAAGATGGAAGGAAGGAAAAAGTGAGTGTATTGGAGAGAGACTGTGGGTAAGAAGCAGGGCATCTGGATAGAATTCTGATTCTTTTTCTTGGTGACCAGGCCCTTCTTTATACCCTTAGTGACACACCAGACTGATTTGGGTTCTTATAGAATATTTTTCAGATTCAGGATTTTTAGAATCTTCAATAAGGAGAGGTTTACAATCCAGTTTTTTTAAATGTGCCGGTAGCCTACAGTTAGGAAGCACTAGAATAGATAGTCTTTCTGGTTCTGGCAATAACTGTCAGCCTTTGTTGTATACTGATGAACAATTATAAAGTAGTATCTTAATACCTGAAACAGTTCAGAAAAAATTCCCAAGGGGCCTAACTTACTATGCTATGAAAAATAGCGTAATTGTTGGGAAATCCTACTCAATACCTATCAAATGGACTTTAATTCCAAGATGAATACTTAGTTGTGTAAAGAGCATAGGGCTTACAATAAGGATTGTGCAAAAGTAAGATTTTATTTACAAATATAAAATGAATTGTGGCAAAATAAACTTTGTTGAAATGAGTCATGAAATCTTTATCAAAAAATATTTGTTTATTCACTATTTGGAAATATATTATGGAAAACTGGATACAGGAATCACCTAGACTTATATTTGTTTAGAGTTTAAATATAGATTTAATTAGAAAATATATTAATGCTCCCACTTCCACGTGAGAGTAGAGAACAGGATTCATCAGCTTTATAAATATTACATGGTCTAAAGGAAGCAACAGCAAAAAATAAGAGGCTTTCATAATCTTCAGAACCATTCAGCTTTACAAATTCAGGGAATTGTTACAAATGAACTCATTCACTGGCCCACTGGTAATTTTTCTTACCAGTAATATTTCATGATAATATTATTTTAAAGTACATATAGTGGTGATTATCTTTTTGCTACCATCTATACTGTCAAGCATGTATGTCTTGAAATTATTTTACTTGAAATGAATAGTGAGGTTTTTACCTTAAATTCCATCTTTTATAACTTCCTGAATTCAGTACCCACTAGCTGTTGAAATTTGTTAAAATTTTGATGAAAAATATGGACCTTTAATAGATAGACACCTCACTGCCCATTTTTTGATAAGTCTGGATTCTTCTACTTATTAACTTCACTAGATTCAGTACTTGGGGAGGGCATAAGAGCTAAATAACCACCTATGTTGTTTTGGCAGGAACGGCGTAAGAAACAGCAGTGGGAAATAGTGCACAAGCACAATGAGACATCACAAAAAATCGCCGCCCGAGCATTTGCACAGCGTTACCTGGCTGACCTTCTCCCGTCTGTTTTTGGCAGCCTCAGGGATAGTGGCTACTTTTATGATCCCATTGAAAGAGGTTTGTAGATATTTTTGTTAGATTAATTCTGTTTTAATAAGCATCCTCTTAATGGTTCAAATTTATGTTATGTCCATTTTTATTTTGAATTGGAATCTTTATTTCTGATACAAAGTCAATTTTAGTTGTTTAAAGTAAGTACAGTTGTTAATGAGATGTGTATTTTGAAGATCTTGATTTAAGGATATTAGTGTTTGTTTATTGAGAAGCAACATTTGTATAGTAGAAAGACATATGGACTTGGTATTGAAAATTTGAGTTTGGGTTGCAGCTTTATCATTAGCTAGCTTGATGACCTCCAGTTTCTCCATGTGTGAAATGAGGATTTTTTTTTTTTTTTTTTGAGACGGATTCTCACTCTTTTGCCGAGGCTGGAGTACAGTGGCGCGATCTTGGCTCACTGCAACCTCCACCTCCCAAGTTCAAGCAATTCTTCCTGCCTCGGCCTCCCGAGTAGCTGGGATTACAGGCACCTGCTACCACGCCCAGCTAATTTTTGTGTTTTTCAGTAGAGACGGGGTTTCGCCATGTTGACCAGGCTGGTCCTGACCTCAAGTGATCCGCTTGCCTTGGCCTCCCAAAGGGCTGGGATTATAGGCGTGAGCCACTGTGCCCAACCTGAAATGAGGATTATTTAGGAGTTAAGTCATAAGATATATGAAACGTGTAAACTGTAAAGTCCTATGTATGCGTAAGTAGTTGTTATTAACTTTTTCTCAGTTGACTTACTCCAATCAAAAACCCTTTGAGGGCAACTATCAAGGTCATTTATTCGTTTAATTAGGCTCTTACCCTGTTCCAGGCAATGTTTGGTATTGGAGAAAAGGAAGGATCCCTGGTCTCTGCCATTAGGGAACCAATAGCCTGATAGCTGTCTGTCTGTATCCCCTCAAAGTCCGCGGTCCTAGCTGCTCAGCCAGTGGAAAGGAAGAGTTGCATGTCCTCACCACCACCCACCTTCCTCAGGGTGAAAAGCATGTACATCCACCGTGCTTGGTGTAGAGGTCCTATTTTTGGGGCAGTAGTATTTTGGGACACATGTTAGTAATGTTAATTTTCACTGATTACATATTCAATTTAATACAAAGAGGTGAGATCACAGACAAATGTTATTAACATACATAGTATTTTTCATAGGTGATATCATTTGATACTCCCAATAACCCTGTAGGATAGGCAGGTCAGATAGAATTCCCATTTTTTCGGAAATAGAAACTGAAGCTCAGAGAAGTTGAATGCCTTGCTCCCAACTCCTCAGGCAGTGGAAATATTAGGCCTCAAACTGACTTGGAACTCAGACTCCAAGTCCAGTGTTCATTCTCGGCTACCATCCTGCTGTCCTGGGCTCTAGCTTGGACTCTGTTAGCCAGAGAGACAAGTAGCCTTTTTTCTATCACTGATTGCCAAAAAAGTAAGTTATAGATCATATAAAAACTTGCAAATGAAATTCATACCTGAGATTAAAATTATTTATAGTAGTGAATATAATATTCTATCACACTCTCCATTTCATCCTATTGAAAAATAAAATTAGATGCCTGCCCCAAAAAATGCTGTTTTGAAACTTTAAAATGTATATTGTAATAGATCATATTTTTAAAATGCTTACACAGTGGATTTCAGTTTGAACAAACTTAATACTGATGGAAACACCTAGTTTCTGACCTATTTCTAGATGGCTGCCTCCTCAAATGCCCTCTCACCTGCGTTCTCTGAGTCTGATCAGCTTCCTTCCATTAGGCCCTGGCCTTCAGGTGGAGACTTTCTTTTACTGGCATTGCTCAATTCCAGATTTGCATTGCATTTGGATTGGAGTTCTCCCAAACCCACATCCTCCCCCTGCCTCCCTGATCCATCTCAGATTGCACCTACGAAGGAAACTCCAAATGCCTTGACTCCAAGGAAGGCCTCATAGTTCTTAAAATATTGGGACAGGTGTGGTGGCTCATACCTGTAATCCTAGCACTTTGGGAGGCCAAGGTGAGTGGGTCACGAGGTCAGGAGATTGAGACCATCCTGGCCAACATGGTGAAACCCCGTCTGTACTAAAAATACAAAAATTAGCCAAGCGTAGTGGCGTGTGCCTATAGTCCCAGCTACTCAGAAGGCTGAGGCAGAGGAATCACTTGAACCCGGGAAGCGGAGGTTGCAGTAAGCGGAGATCGTGCCACTGCACTCCAGCCTGGGCGACAGAGCGAGACTCTCTCAAAAAAAAAAAATCACTTATGCAACAGAAAGGAAACTGACCAGAACATATATAAGGAATATGGCAAGTTATGCTGTATGAGTCTACTTAACATTTTATATTAAGAAACTAATGTTGCTGAGTCTATTACATTAGGAGAAAAGCACATTATTCCTCTGACGATACATAAAAATCAATGTCTTTTATTACAGATATTGAGATAGGATTTCTTCCATGGCTAATGAATGAAGTTGAAAAAACCATGGAATATAGCATGGTGGGAAGAACAGTGCTTGACAGTAAGTTATTTTATCCAAAAATTCATCTCTAAAATTTTTAGTAGAAAGAATAAATTGAATAATTGAAAGATTAATTTCACAGTTCTAATACTTAAACTTTTAGTATATCAATTATATTAATAGAAGTGCAAATTTTTACCCTCAATATTATCTTTGGCTCTTTTATAATTTGATATCTATTAATATCTTCTGTCTTTACTTCATAAATGATATTCTGTTAAAACAGTATAATTTATATTTAATGCATTAAGTGTGAAGTTAAGTATGCTGACTTCAAAAAAAAGGTTATGACATAGGAAAGGGATGAGGCTTCGTGAAGGTTTTGTAATCATCTATAAGTCAGCACTATAACTCCTAAAATATACCATAATATGAAAATCATAATGATGTCTGGACACTTAACTTTTCAGTGTTGATCCGTGAAGTGGTTGAAAAGAGACTGTATATGTATGAGCATAAGGAAGAAACACATCGGTCTCCAGAACCAGAGGATGAGCCTGGTGGTCCTGGAGCAGTGACAGAGTCGCTGGAGGCCTCTGAATTCCCGGAGCAGAGCATGTCACAGACGCAGGGGCTGCTTTTAGATGGAGACTATGCACAAAGAACAACATATGACAGAAGGTCATCCCAGGAAAGGAAGTTTATGGAAGAGACAGAGCTATTAGAGCAGGATGAAGAATCAGCAATGAGGAAGTCCTTAGAGGAGGAAGAATTGTCATAGGAGGGGAGCTTCGAAGTCATGAAACCAATCAACAGCCAAGTCAGCAAGCAATCAGGTAATGATGCGCGAGTCCCCTCAGGTTATAGAAATTATGTTGTATTTAGTCAATATGTCTTTTTGTCTAATGGACTGGGCCAATCAAATGTGATAAAATAAAGCTAATTTGAAAATGAAACTAATTGAATTCATTTATTTAATAGAATATTCAAAGGCTACATTGTAATTCTAATGAGAATTATATTTAATTACTAGCTTTCTATTACCATTATATGTAACCAGCAAATATATTTTTCCTTAGTCCTTCTAATTTTACGGGTTAGTTTTTTTTAGTACATACGATATTTAATGTTCAATATCAGTGCTGTCAGCCATTTAGCTTTTCTTCTCTATAGGAAAACTATTTCACCTACTATAAGAGAGAATGCCTAGCCAGGCGTGGTGACTCACACCTGTAATCCCAGCACTTTGGGAGGCTGAGGCGGGCAGATCACCTGAGGTCGGGAGTTTGAGACCAGCCTGACCAACAAGGAGAAACTCCATCTCTGCTAAAAATACAAAATTAGCCGGGCGTGGTGGCGTGTGCCTGTAATCCCAGCTACTCGGGAGGCTGAGGCAGGAGAATCGCTTGAACTTGGGGCGGAGGTTATGGTGAGCTGAGTTTGCACCATTGCACTCCAGCTTGGGCAACAAGAGAAAAACTCTGTCTCAAAAAAAAAAGAAGAGAGGATGCCTAAACGTTGTGCTACTGAAAGCTGCAGTGCTCCCTTCCTGCAAGGACCAGCTTCAATATTCAAGTAAGGCTTAAGGAATTCAGTGGATTAGTAATATGCTCTCATCTATTTTTTCACATTCCTGCTATTAAAAAATTTCAGGCAATGCCAATAAAGCAAAAATCTCTGTTTGCCCTTATACAGTCTCACTCCCCTCCTCGAAGGCAGATCACTGTTACCAGTTAGGTATGAACCATCTAGGCCTTTTTTGAGATACTCCTATACAAATGTATTTGAAAATCTAGAAATATATAGCTTGATTTTATTTATATAAATATAAACATTATTTGCATATTTTATTTTTCACTTAAGAGAATGTCTTAGATCTTTCAAGGTTAGCAGGCATCCATCTCTTATCTTTTTAAAATATGGTTAAGGTATTACATATTATGACTGTGCTGTAGCATAGGGAATTAACATTTGACTTTTTAATCTGAATGTGTTAGAGAATTTACCTGCAGTATTAAAATCACAGATTATTTTCTCTCCAAAGCCTTGCTAATCGTAAGCAGTAACTGAAGTCTTCGGAGCCTTTAGATAGATAGAGCCTATTTTTCTTTTTACTTATTCTTATTTTTATTTTTTTGAGACAAGGTCTCACTCTGACACCCAGGCTGGAGTGCAGCAGCACCATCACAGCTCACTGCAGCCTTGACCCCCAGGCTCAGGTGATCTTCTCACCTCAGCCTTCCAGGTAGCTGGGACTACAGGCTTGCACCACCACGTCTGGCTAGTTATTGTATTTTTTGTAGAGATGAGCTCTTGCTGTGTTGCCCAGGCTGGTCTCCAACTCCTGGGCTCAAGTGATCTGCCTGCCTTGGGCTCCCAAAGTGCTAGGATTACAGGCATGAGCCACCGCACCTGGCTGAGTCTGTTTTTCTCAGAATACTTATAAATATATAAAAGTAGTGATTTAAAATAACTTATAATTATTAACCCATTTACCTTAATTTCTTTTAAGTTAGGTACCAAGAATGTATCCACATTTAAAAACTTTTAAAAAAAGAATGTACCCATTTTCCCATATGGTATTTCACTATAACATTAAGCCTCATGGCAACCTTCTGAAGCATGCATGACAATATTTGTGTTTTTTAGTTTCTAATCCTTAATTCGATCAGCCAGCAAACATTAGCTGAGTGCCTGCTCTGCCTTGGGAATGAGGCTGCAGATACAGCAGTGAACAGTCATGAATACTTCATGTTTTTTACAGCCTAGCAGTGGAGCTAAATGAAGTAAATGATGTAAATAAAGAAACCAAAGCTCAGGGATTTTAAGTGATTTGCAATAGGTGACAAGCCTAGTAGGGAGTAGGACTAAAGCTGGAACCCAAATCTCCTTACTTCTAATCTAGTATACTTTCTTCTAATAACTTGCTGTCTTTGTGAGGTACAAAGAATAATTTAAAATAAATTATTGCATTAAAAGCATTTAAAACATTAGAGTCACACCTGTTATCCATCACTGGGCTGGTTTCATCTTGTTAAACAGTCTTTATGATCACCCAAAAATTTATAAGGTATTAGTTTTGACAAGAAGACCAAAAATTTTTAATTAGGGCTATTGCTGATTATTATTGTTATTACCAATTTAAAAATATCTGTAACTAGTTTTTAGAAACCTTAAAATTGGGCCGGGCACAGTGGCTTACGCCTGTAATCCCAGCACTTTGGGAGGCTGAGGTGGGCGGATCACAAGGTCAGGAGATCAAGACCATCATGGCCAACATGGTGAAACCCTGTCTCTACTAAAAATACAAAAGTTAGCCAGGCGTGGTGGCGGGCATCTGTAGTCCCAGCTACTCGGGAGGCTGAGGCAGGAGAATCACTTGAACCCGGTAGGTGGAGGTTGCAGTTAGTCGAGATCGCGTCACTGCACTCCATCCTGGGAGACAGAGCGAGACTCCTTCTCAAAAAAAAAAAAAAACTTTAAAATTGATTTGAGATGGATTATCTTTCATAATCCTCTAATTCCCCTTTAGAATGATCCAGTCCATTAAACACTTTGCAGATGCCAGACCTATGCTCTATAAATCCATAAATTAATTCAATGTATTAAAAGAAGTAGATATCTATAAACCCCACACTGAATGGGTTAAGCTTAATTGCAATCCTAGTCCATCCTAGAGAGAAACCAAAATAATTGAGAGGTTAGGGCATTGTCGCTGTGAGAAAGCTTAGAGATAACACATTATGTGTTATCTGGAGAAAAGAATGTTAAATGGAAACAAAGTTTATGAAGAATTTCTTCAAGTACCTGAAGGATTTTATGGGAAATTACAAGATAGCATACTTAGGTTCCATATGTCTAGATGACTTTTCATAACTAAGCAACTTTTGCAAATGGTTTGGGAACATAAAACTCTTCCAGGATGGAAGAAAATGGGTACCATTAACATTTGGATGGTTATGGGACCATCATAACATATGCAAAATGCTGGCTTCCCAACTGTGACCCTCAGTATGACTTTTAAAGGAATTATAAGCTCCAAATACTTTTTGGAGTACTTGACTTTTTCACACATTTGCTAATACCCTTCTCATAAGTTTTCTTTCTTTCTGATGTTTTGGCTAACACTGAGCTAACAGAAGCTAAATAATAATAAAATGAAGGACAGATAGTAAATATATTGAAATTGTCGTTCCTGGCTGGGTGCAGTGGCTCACGAGGCCTGTAATCCAAGCACTTTGGGAGGCCGAGGCAGGCAGATCATGAGGTCAGGACATCAAGACCATCCTGGCCAACATGGTGAAAGCCCGTCTCTACTAAAAATACAAAAATTAGCTCGGTGTGGTGACACATGCCTATAATCCCAGCTACTCGGGAGGCTGAGGCATGAGAATCACTTGAACCCAGGAGGCGGGGGTTGCAGTGAGCCAAGATTGTGCCCCTGCACTCCAGCCTGGCGACAGAGCAAGACTTCGTCTCAAAAATAGATCAGAGAGGTAGAATGTAATCTTCTCTAGCATAGGCATCATTGCATTTAGGCCATGTGAGGGCTACAAGCATGGCCTGCGAAGCCACTCTGAGCAACACAAGGTGGAGTTTGAAAGCAGATTCAAAGCCAGACCACTGGGCTTGAGTTATGGTAGATGCTTAGTCAATAACGTTGTTGAACATTTCTCATTATTAGAAATGTCTTTCATACTGATTCAAAACCTATAACTGAAAGATATGAGTGAAAAGATAAGCTAATAGCATTATAGGCTTGCTTATAATCAAGTGTTAAAGAGTTTGAAATTTTAGGATAAAAATATTTCAGGTATAAGATGCCATTTAAGCAATTTTAACTTCTTTTTGGAAAGAGAGTTTAAAATGTATGAATTTTTATCACTATATTCATTTATGATTTTTATAAATATGAACATTTTTGTGATAATTGTATGTTGTCTTTTAACATTTTAGATTATAACCACTAGGTGTCAGTAAAACCCTAAGATAAGGTTGACTTGCTGCCAACTTCATACATAATTTCGTGACCGTAAAAGACCTTGGTGAGCACAGTTCGAAAATATATTGTATTCCTTGGAATCTTCTAGACTCTCAATGAATATTTTATCTCACCCTAAAGTTATCCGTCAGCTCTGTAGGGGTGCCAGACTCTTAAAATGTTCATTTTAGAGTGGACTTTAGTTGTCACATACTTCAGTATCTAATTCAGGATCCTTAACAGATGGTCAGTTAGTCTTTGTTTCATCACTTTAAGGATGAGGTTTTCACGTTATGAGCTGCTCTAGATAGCAATTCTGTCTTACTTGGTTTTGTCTCCACGGGCCTGGGCTATGATAGATGCTTAGTCAATAACATTGTTGGACAGTTCTCATTATTAGAAATTTCTTTCATACTGATTCAAAACCTGTCCTATTATAACCTTTGCTTATTGGTCATAATCATGAGGGCATGATTATGGTAGAGGCAGACAAAATAATTTTATTGCCGTATCAGCCCTATCATGTACCCCAATAAATTTTTCTTTATCCCCCCACCAAGTTTTTTTTCTCCCAATGAGATTCACCACTCTTCCCAATTATTCCTCATGTGGCACAGTTTCAGAACTTGCCCACTCACCAGCCTGGTCACTGTTACCTTGAAATGGCTATTTGGTCAAAGTTTCTCTTAAAACATGTTTCCCAGAATTAGGTAGACAACTCTGGGTGTAATCTGACTCGGCAATCACCCATCACCAAATCACTTTCTCTAAACTCAAATGCCTAAAAATCATATCTTCCAGGACATCGGTGAGAAAAAGCCAAAATGAGTTTTGAGCAGCTACAATGTCATGAAGTCAACATACTTTGCAGTGGACCCTGTAAGCCTATCCTAACATGTTGCTAACCAACTAGGCTATTTCATTATTGACCCTACAACATGTTAGAAGTAACATTAACCAGGGAAGTGGGACTGCTGTGGGAAAACTCATAGCACTAACATAAGAGAAATGGCAGGAAAAAATAGGTAACTCAAAAAGTATAGCAGTCAGGAGCAAAAATTGAGTATTCTTCAGCATGTCCTGACTACACCTTTATATTAAAGTACAATACAGAAATTAATGTGTATGGACAAAACACCTCTAGAATGGTAGAATAAGGATCTCTGAAAATCTGTTCCTCCATAAAAGCAATGTGAATGCAGGCCAGAATTGCCAAAATCAGTATTTTCAGAACTCTGGAAATTAACCAAAGGCTTGCAACAATGAGAAACATTAATTAAAGAAAAATGATTGAATCTTAGTAAAAACAGTAAACTTCATGGCATTTTAACTTGACCTGTTTCCATCCCGCTCTTCCCAGCTCCACCGTAGCCTTGAAAGCCAGTAACCAAGAAACAGAAGCTTAGGAGCTATTGAAAGGGGCATAAAGGCTTGGTGCCTCCCCACCCCCACAATAAAACTTCATCTCCAGACAGTTGTCACTACTTGGCATCTGTGGCAGCTCTCTGGAAAAGCCCATTTACAGGACATGTCTTTATTTAACCTGACTCAGAGCTTTCTCAGTGACAAAAGTCCTGACATCAAAGCATTAAGAACAAAAAGCAGCAGCAATTGTTTAACATCACAGCTGCCTGAGGTAGAGCAAATAAGAGACTGGCAAAAAAAATTGAAAATCTTGAGAGTGCAGTGTTGATAAGGGGCTTTGAAAAGCTTTGACATTTGCTGGGTGCTGTTTCTCATGCCTGTAATCCCAGCACTTTGGGAGGCCAAGGCGGGTGAATCACAAGCTCAGGAGTTCAAGACCAGCCTGGCCAACATGATGAAACCCCATCTCTACTAAAAATAAAAAATAAATAAATTAGCAAGGCATAGCAGCAGGAACCTGTAATCCCAGCTACTCAGGAGGCTGAGGCAGAAGAATCACTTGAACCCAGGAGGCAGAGGTTGCAGTGAGCCAAGATTGCGCCACTGCACTCCAGCCTAGGTGACAGATCCATCTCAAAAATAAGAAAAGCTTTGACATTCTTGGGAAACTATACATAGGGTACATGTGTAGGACTCCATGCATGCCCAGAAAAGAGCTGAGAAGGCCTGAATCACTCACTTCTGACTGACCTTAAGGATCTGCACAACCAGAAATTGAAAGCTAAGACAGAGTTATAAACTGCCAAAATAGTAAAGGCATGCCCAACACATACAGAGCCCCTCAGCAAAGGATGGAAAACTTACTGGTTCAGGGCATTTAAGGAAATCTCTAATCATTAGCTGATTGCTAAGCTAACTAAGCAGAGACTTCAGTGACCACACGCAACAAAGAATACAAATTTTACAAAATTTTTCCAGAGAAGTCGTTAAACAAAAAATAACAAAACAGCAACAAAAAACCCAGGTTGGACAGGTGTCACAAGAATATAACTTTCAGAGTTACTACATTATAATTATTTAAAGTGTGTAATTTTCAGCAAAAAAAAAAAAAAAAAAAAATACAAGGCAGGCAAAAAATAGGAACATATGGCAGTCAAAAAAAGCCGTCAATAGAAACTGTTCCCAAGGAAGTCCAGATTTTTAACTTACTAGACAAAGACTTTAATTGGCTATTTTATGTTCAAAGAACTAAAGAAAACCTTGTCTAAAGAATTTAAGTATGAGAAAGATGTCTCACCAAATATGAGTATCAGTTAAGAGAGAGAAACATTTTTTTAGAACCAAATAGAAATTCTGGCATTGAAAAGTACAATAATTGAAATGATACATTTACTTCAGGGCCTCAATAGCAAATTTGATCTGGCAAAAGAAAATATCCATGAAATTGAAGTTAAATCCACTGAGATAATTCACTCTGAGGAACAGAAAAATGAATGAAGAAAAATGAGCAGAGCCTCAGATACCTGTGGGACACCATCAAGCATATCAACATACACATAATGGGGACCCCAGAAGGAGAGGAGAGAAGAGAGAAAAGGGCAGAATATCTGAAGAGATCATGGCTTGAAAACTTACTAAATTTGATGAAAAATGTTGATCTTCACATACATTCAAGACGTTCAGTGAACTCCATGTAGGAGAAATTCAAGAGATCCACAATTAGACATATCCTAGTCAAACTGTCAAGAGACAGAGACAGATAGAATCTTGAACAGCAAGACAAAAATGACTGTTCATGTACATGGGCTCCTCAATAACATTAACAGCTGAACTCATCAGGCATCATGAAGGCCAAAAGGCAATGGGATCATATATTCAAAGTGCTAAAAGAAAAAGCTGCCATTCAAGAATTCTGTATCCAGCAAACCTATCCTTTAAAATGAGGAGAAATTAAGACATTCTCATATAATCAAAAACTGAGAGAACTTGTCATTAGCACACTTGCCTTACAAGAAATACTAAAGGGAGTCCTTCATACTGAAATGAAAGGATACTAGACAGCAATTCAAATCCACATTAAGAAAAAAGGAGCACTGGCTAGGCACGGTGGCTCACACCTGTAATCCCAGCACTTTGGGAGGCTAAGGCAGGTGGATCACAAGGTCAGGAGATCGAGACCATCCTGGCTAACACGGTGAAACCCCGTCTCTACCAAAAATACAAAAAATAAGCCGGGAGTGGTGGCGGGCGCCTGTAGTCCCAGCCACTCAGGGAGAATGGCGTGAACCCGGGAGGCGGAGCTTGCAGTGAGCCAAGATGGTGCCACTGCACTCCAGCCTGGGCTACAGAGTGAGACTCTGCCTCAAAAAAAAAAAGAAAAAGAAATAAGGGGCACCAATAAAGACTGTATATAGGTATATAAATGATAGTATAAATTTACTTTTCTTTGTAATTCTTCTGTCATTTAAAAGACAGTTACATCATAAAGCAATCATTATAAAACTGTATTAATGGACTTCTAATGTATAAAGATGTAATTTGTAGGGTGGATCATCACAAGGTCATGAGATCGAGACCATCCTGGCCAACATGGTGAAACCGTGTCTCTACTAAAAATACAAAAATGAGCTGGGTGTGGTGGTGCACGCCTGTAGTCCCAGCTACTGGGGAGGGCGAGGCAGGAGAATTGCTGGAGCCCAGGAGATGGAGGTTGCAGTGAGCCGAGATCGCACCACTGCTCTCCAGCCTGGTGACAGAGCAAGACTCTGTTTCTAAATAAATAAATAAATAAATAAATAAATAAATAAAACGAAGGAGAAGGAACAGAATAATGCTAGAGAAAACTTTTTGTATACTCTTGAAATTAGATCACTATTAATCTGAAGTAGATTGTCTTAAATTAAGATGTTAATTGTAATCCCCAGAGCAGCCACTAAGAAAGTATCTTTTTACAAAATAGTAAAAGTAGCTGGGTGCAGTGGCTCACTCCTGTAATCCCAACACTTTGGGAAGCTGAGGCAGGCAGATCACTTGAGGTCAGGAGTTCAAGACCAGCCTGGCCAACATGGTGAAACCCCATCTCTACTAAAAATACACAAAATTAGCCAGGTATGGTGGCACATGCCGGTAATCCCAGCTGTTCAGGAGGCTGAGGCAGGAGAATCACTTGAACCCAGACGGTGGAGGTTGGAATGAGCTGAAGTCATGCCACTGAACTCCAGCCTGGGCAACAGAGCAAGACTCCATCTCAAAAAAATAAAAAACAGTAAAAGAAACAAGAGTATTAAAAGCTTTTCCTGGCCGGGCGCGGTGGCTCAAGCCTGTAATCCCAGCACTTTGGGAGGCCGAGGCGGGCGGATCACAAGGTCAGGAGAGCGAGACCACAGTGAAACCCCGTCTCTACTAAAAATACAAAAAAAAATTAGCCGGGCGCGGTGGCGGGCGCCTGTAGTCCCAGCTACTCAGGAGGCTGAGGCAGGAGAATGGCGGGAACCCAGGAGGCGGAGCTTGCAGTGAGCCGAGATCGCGCCACTGCACTCCAGCCTGGGCAACAGCGTGAGACTCCGTCTCAAAAAAATAAAATAAAATAAAATAAAATAAAATAAAATAAAATAAAATAAAATAAAATAAAAGCTTTTCCTGGAAGATACCCATTTAATGCAAAAGAGAGCAATAATGGAGGAATAAAGGTACAAAAAATACATAAGACATATAAAAATCCAAATAGCAAAATGGTAAATTAAAATCCTAGCTTATCAGTAATTTAATCAAAAGTAAATGGCTTAAACACCCTAACCAGAAGGCAAAGATTGCCAGAATGAGGGTTTTTTTAAAATAATCCAACCGTACTATTAGAGACACTTTAGATTCAAAGACACAAATTGGTTGAAAATAAAAGGATGGACAAAGATATGGCATGCAAAGAGTAACCAAAAAAGAGCTGGAGTGGCTATATTAATATCAGACAAAATGAACTTTAAGATAAAAATAGTTACAAGAGATGAAGAAATGCATTTTATGATAAAAAGGTCAATCTTCAGAAAGACAAGAATTATAAACACATATGCACCTAATAACAGGGCTCCAAAATACATGAAGCAAAAAGTGATAGAATTAAAGGGAGTATTAGACAACTCAAAACAATAGATACTTCAAAACCCCACTCTCAATAATGGGTAGACTAAGGAGAAGATCAGCAAAGAAAAAGATGATGTGAAATATAAACTAATTAACCTTAGACATCTATAGAAATACTTAACAACAGAATACACATTCTTTTCAAGTGCACGTGGAACATTCTCCAGGATCATGTTAGACCAAAAATAAGCCTTAGTAAATTTTAAAATATTGAAAATTGCACAATGCGTGTTCTCCAGCCACAATACATTTAAGCTAAAAGTCAGTAATAAAAGGAAGTTTGGGAAATTCACAAATGTGTGGAAATTAAACAATATACCCCTAAATAATAAATAGTTCAAAGGAGAAATCATAGAAAAATTAGAAAGTAATTTGAGGTGAATAGAAACAGAAATAGGCCAGATGCTGTGGCTCATGCCTGTAATCCCAACACTTTGGGAGGCCAAGATGAGTGGATCACTTGAGCCCAGGAGTTCAAGACCAGCCTAGGCAACCTGGCAAAACCCTGTTTCTACAAAAAAAAGAACAAAAATTAGCCAGGCATGGTGGTACATGCCTATAGTACCAACTACTCGAGAGACTGAGATAGGAGAATCATCTGAGCCCAGGAAGTTCAAGGCTACAGTGAGCCATGATCATACCACTGCACTCCAGCCTGTCAACACAGTGAGACTATGTCTTTAAAAAAAGAAAATACAACATGACAAAACTTATGGATGCATCTAAAGCAATGCTTAGACAGAAATTTATAACTCTAAAAGTCTATGTTTAAAACAGAAGAAACATCCCAAATCAATAACCTAAACTCCCACCTTAAAAAAACTAAAAAAAGAGGAAAAGAAACCCAAAGCCAGTGAAGAAAGAAAACAATAAAGATTAGAGCAGAAATAAATGAAATCGAGAATAGAAAAACAATTGAGAAAGTCACTAAAACCACAAATTTGGTTTTTCTGCAAAGATTAACAAAATTGACAAACCCGAAACTAAACCGACCAAGAAAAAAAAAGAACACCCAAATTATTAAATTAGGAATGAAGGAAATGATATTTTACCAGCCCTACATTAATAAAGATTATTATGAGAATATTATGAACAACTGTAGACCACCAAATTAAATAACTTAGATGAAATTGACAAATTCCTAGAAAGATACAATTTACCAAAACTGACTCAAAAAGAAATAGAAAACCTGGATAGATCTGTAACAAAGAGATTGGATTATTAATTTTTGAAACTTCCTATAAAGGAAACCCCTGACTCAGACAGCTTCACTGATGAATTATAATAAACATTTAAAGAAAAGTTAAGGTCAAACCTTCACAAACTCTGAAAAACATAGAAGAGGGGAACAGTTCCCAACTCATTCTATGAGACCAGTTTACCCTAATACCAGAATCAGACAAAGACATCACAAGAAAACTATAGACCAATATCCTTTAAATATATAAATGCAAAAATCCTCAATGAAATACTAGCAAACTGAATTTAGCAACATACAAAAAGGATGACCAAGTGGGATTTATCCAAGGAATACAAGGTTGTGAAATCCAAAAATCAATCAATATAATATGTTATATTCATGACACAAGTTTACCCATATAACAAATCTGCACATGTACCCTGAACCTAAGAGTTTAAAAAATAAAAAGAATATATGCCATATTAATATAATAACAGAAACCACATGATCATCTCAATAGATGCAGAAACAACATATGGCAAAATTCAACACACTTTCATATTAAAAACAGTCAACAAAATTAGGAATGGACAGAAACTTCCTCAGTCCTGTACAAGGCATCTAGGAAAATTCCACAACATAATACTTAACGGTGAAAGATTGAATGTTTTCCTTATAAGATCAGGAATAAGACAAAGACATCTTGTCACTTTATTCAACATTGTACTGGAAGTTCTAGTAATGGCATTTAGGCAAGAAAAAGAAAAGTCATGCAAATTGGAAAGGAAAAATAAAAATGTCTTCAGTCGCAGAATTTTAAGCAATTTATGAAAACACTATTAGAAGTAATACATGACTTCAGCAAGTTTGCGGACCACAAAATCAATAGTTCATAAAAATTGCATTTTTATACATTGGCAATGAACAATCTGAAAGGAAATTAAGAAAACAATTTCATTTACAAAGCATGGAAAAGGATTAAATACTTAAGAATAAATTTAACCAAAGAGATGCAAGACTTATACAGTACACTGAAAACTACTTAACACTCATGAAGGAAATTAAAGAATACCTAAATAAATGGAAAGACATTGCATATTCATACTGGAACACTTAATGGTGTAAAGATGGTAGGACTCCCCAGAGTGATCTCCAGATTCAATGCAATACCAATCAAAATCCCAACAGACTGTTTTTACGGAAATGGAAAGCCAGTCCTAAAACCCAAATTGAATTACAGGGGAACCTTAGTTGCCAAACAATCTTGAAAAAGAACAAAACTGTAGGACTCACACTTCCTAACTTCAGAGCTATAGTATTCAAAACTGTGTGGTAAGGGGTAAGGATAGAAATATAGATCAATGGAATACTACAGAATCTAGAAATAAATCCATTCCTCCAAGGTCAATTAATTTTGACATGTGTCCAAGATCCTTCAATAAGGGAAGAATGATCTTTTCAATAAATGGTAATGGAACAACTCCACATGCAAAAGAATTAAGTCAAATCCCACTTCACACCATGTACAAAAATTTACTCCAAATGGATTATAGACCTAAATGTAAGAGCTAGAACTCAAGACAAGATAACAGTAAAATATTGTGACTGTGGATTAGACAATAGTTTCTTAAATATGACATCAAAAGCACAAATGATAAAAGAAAAAAAAGATAAATTGGATTTCATCAAAATTTAAAACTTGTGCTTCAAAGGACACCATCAAGAAAGTGAATAGATAACTCAGAGGATGGACAAAAATGTTATCAAAGCATATATCTAACAAAAAATTTATTATCCAGAATATACAAATAACTACAACTCAACAATAAAATGACAACCTACTTTAAAAATGAGTAAAGGGTTTAAAAAGACATTTCTCCAAAGAATTTAAACAAATAGCCAATAAACACATGGAAAATGTTCAATAACATTAGTCATTAAGGAATTGCAAATCAAAACTACTTCATACCCATTAAGGTGGCTAAAATTTAAAAAGACAGACAATAGCTAGTTATTAAGGATGAGGAGAAACTGGAGCACTCATTCAAGCGAATAAAGTTAATGATTTATGACACGACACTGGTCACATCTGGATTCCAGGTCCTAAAAATGAGTTGAAGATCATACAATCACAATACAGAAAAAGACTTGAGAATCCATCTAATCCCATTGATCCTTAGATTTGATTCAGTCCACAGAAACTATCAATCCATGGCAGAAACTGAAAAATAAAGACAATACTATACGTTTTTCCCAATTAAAGAACTGTCCTTTATTCTGAGATTATATTAGAGGAGAGGGTGGTGTGAGAAATTAAAGATAATAAAGAGTAGTAGTTCAGAATTTTTCCCCCTAATTGTCCATTCTTAAAATTGTTTTTGAAAAGTTATTGGTCTGTGAAACCCAAAAATCTTGGAACATTTGTCCATACCTCCCTCATTGTTTGAATAGAGTACATATATTAATGATTCCTGATAACTAGCAAAAGTTATTTTTATCAGGGGTAAGAGGAGGGGTGGATAATTTACTTTCTAGTGTATCACTTTTAGTATCTATGGGATGTTAAGAATTGTTTTTATTGTTATTTATTCCATTTTATTTTATTGAGGCTATTTGGAAATTATTAGAAATTATGGTATAATCCCAGCACTTTGGGAGGCTAAGGCAAGAGGATTGCTTGAGCCCAAGAGTTTGAGACAAGCCTCGACAACATAGTGAGACCCTGTCTCTACAGAAGAATTTTGTAAATTAGCCTGGCTTGGTGGCACATGCCTGTAGTCCCACCTGCTTGGGAGGCTGAAGTGGGAGGATTGCTTGAGCCCAGGAAGTCGAGGCTGCAGTGAGCCGTTAGACCATGATTGCACCACTGCCCTGCAGCCTAGGCAACACTGTGAAACCCTATTGAAAGAAAGAAAAGAAAGTGAAAAAGAAAGGAAAGAAGGGAGGGAGGGAGGGAGAAAGAGAGAAAGAAGGAAAGAGAAAAAGAAAGAGACTGAGGAAAGGGAAGGAAGGAAGAAAGGAAGGAGGGAGGGAGGGAGCGGGGAGGGAGGGAGGGAGGGAGGGGAGACAGGAGGGAAGGAGGGAGGGAGGAAGAGAGGTGGGAGAGATTATGAAAAAGAAAAAAGATCTCTCCTAAATTCACTACCAAAATTGAGTAAGAATTATCACTTATAATATTGCCTTTCAGTCTTTTTATGTGTATGTTTATAATTCCATAAAATTGGGATGATGAATATAATTTTATTTTCTGTTTTTATCATTAAATATATTTTGTGTTTTCCCATATTATTCAGTATTCCTTACAAATAGTACCTAAAGTGCAATTATTGATTTAATGATGTCCTACTGCTGGTCATTGAAGCTTTCCTAATTTTTTACTCTTCTAAAATTATAAATAACATTTTCAATCATAAATGTGTCTTTAAATCTTTCCTTGGCATAGATTCCTACAAGTGAGATTACTAGGTCAAATAATGAACATTTTTAGGCTCTTGATATATATTGATGATCATTGCTTTCCAGAAAGATTGTGCCAACATTTTACACTCCCATCAATGTCAGTGGAATCTGAATAAGTTGGATTTTGCCTTCTTTAATAACACATCTTTTATGCTAAAAGATAAATAGTAGGAATTTTCACCTCACCTCCAGTAATGACAGACCAAGACCCAACTGGAGGAGTCCCAACAGAAAATATCTATAAACACTGGACAATAATACCAAAAGCAACTACATCAGTGAATTGGAGAGTGGACAGAGCAGATAAAATCAGGTGGAGACAAGCTCAGAGAAAAAGAGGATGGGAGCTGTACAAGTTAAGTTCTCTGTTTTTATTTCTTCTGTCTGGGGCTAAATATAGTCTATTTGGAATGTATGGTCTTGGAGGAGACACTAATTGAAAACAGCAGTCTTTTTGACCAGGGAAATTTTTTTTAAAAAAAGAGCTAGAGAATCATGGACACTGAAAAAAGTGGAAGAATCTTGGAAGCAAAAGAGCAAGAGAAGGTTTCAGCAAACATGTCTGCCCACATTTCCGAGTGACCCTTGAACCATGTATATATGGACCAAATTCAAAGCAGCTCATCTAGAGAAAAAAATATCTAAACTGAGACTGAAGCTGCCACCCCAAAAAATAGAGATTGCAACTCAAACATAGATGATTGCCTGCTTAAACAAAAGAAATCATAATCATGAGAGAAAATTAACTGAATCCAGAATTTCTACAACTTGATAAGGTCCAGGATACAATAAGAAAAACTACCTATCGT
Source organism: Macaca mulatta (assembly GCF_049350105.2). NCBI lineage: Eukaryota > Metazoa > Chordata > Mammalia > Primates > Cercopithecidae > Macaca > Macaca mulatta. The sequence continues at coordinate 13,053,133 of NC_133409.1, forward strand.
ATAAAGAACCAAGAAAATGAAACATATTCTTAAAAGAAAATCAACTGAGTCCAATGCCAAGATGTGCCAGATACTGGAATTAGCAGCCAATGATTTTTAAACAGCTATTAGAACTCTCCTCAATGAAGTAAAGCAAAATATGCTTTCAATGAGTTGAAGAATATGAAATCTCAAGAGAGGGGTGATTAAAGAAAGAAATCATTTATCAAGAGAGAAATGATTAAAGAAAGAACCAAATGATATCTGATATACTCACCTGCTGTTCCCATCCCCTCTGCCTCCACAACACATACAAACCATTTGCCTACCTAGCAAATTTCTCGTCCTTAAGTACTCAGCTTAAGAGTCCCCACTTTAAGAAGCCTTTCTCAGGGCTCCAGTGTCCTTGCAGCACACACCAGGCCTAAACTTACCAAGACAAGAACAATTGCAAGTGCAGAGTTTCCCATTGCCCCCCACAGTTGGGTGGCTCACATTGACTGAGAAGAGCTGGATATTAGACTATGGGAAAGGAACTTCAGCCCTGTATTCTTACATAAACATGATCAGCTACATGACAGGGGAAGTACCAGGCCTTCCCATGGCATGGTCAGAGTCTGGGATCCAAGTCTTATAGTTTTAACTATGTAATGTGGTGGATCAGTAGTTTCCAACTCTGATCTGCCACTCAGCATTCTACCACGATTAGCTTCACTGCCTTAGGTACTCAATTCTAGCTAGTATCTGTGGCGCATATTTCAGAACCCAGTGGTCCTATTCCATGGGAGGCCAGCTCCATCTCTGGAAGACCAATCTGCAAAGAATGAGTCCTAGGCAAGTTGACCCTACATTCTTAGTTTACCCCCTAAATTCAAAAAGTGCCTCATTTTCTGTTCCATCATCATCTCATATTGTTTCAACCATGAGTATTAAGAGGCCAGTGACTGACATAGCTCTAAGAAGGCATTGCTGAACAGACCAGGGGTCATAGGAACTCTTATATCAAGCTCAATTCATCTAGTAGTTTTCCAAATTTTTCTAACTCCTTGATTTGCAGATATCCAGGTTTATCATTCATCTCATCTCATAAGTTGCATTTTTGTTTACAAACGATGGTTGCCCAAATGACCAACACTTAGTTTGCTTTTTTCATACAGCTGGTAATATTTTTGCGGTAAGCTGACTGTCATGCCTTTCCCATGTGCTATGGTTTGAATGTTTATTCCCTTCAACTCATGTTGAAACTTAATCCCCAGTGTGGCAGTATTGAGAGGCAGGACCTTTAAGAGGTGGTGGGTCATGAGAGCTCTGCCCTCATGTATGGGTTCATCCACACATGGATCAATGGATTGATGAGTTAAGTGATTAATGGGTTATCACAGGAGTGGCACTGGTGGCTTTATAAGAAGAGCAAGAGAGACCTGAACTAGCACACATAGTTCAGGCATCACATGTGATGCCCTGTACCACCTGGAAACCCTGCAAAGAGTCCCCACCAGCAAGAAGGCCCTCACCAGATGCAGCCCCACAGCCTGGGATTTCTCGGCCTCTATAACTGTGTGAAGTAAATTCTTTTCTTTATAAATTATCCAGTTTCAGGTATTCTGTTATAAGCAATAGAAAATTGACTAAGGAAATTGGTATCAGAAGTGGGGCTGTTGCTAATAACGAATACCTGAAAACGTGAAAGTTAGGGCAGAGGCCGGAAGCATTTGGAGAATCAGGCCAGAAAAAGCCTCCAATTCATTCTGGTAAAGGCTTAGACGACAAGAAGACTAAGGAAAATTTGGAACTCATTGGAGATTGTTTAAGTGATCATGACCAGAATACTGATAGAAATTTGGACAATGAAGGCCATTCTGACAAGGTCTCAAATGGAACTCTATTGGAACCTAGATTAAAAAAAAAAAAAAAAAAAAAAAAAAAAAAACTTAGTTGAACTGTGTCCATGTCTGAGGGCTTTGTGGAAGACCAAGCTTGAAAGTGATGAACTAGGATATCTGGTGGAAGAAATATCCAAGCAGAAAATCATTCAGGCTGCTGCATGGCTACTTTTAATTGCTAACATTAAGCTGTGAGAGGGGAAAAAAAAATGACTTGGAGACAGAATTTATAAACAAAAGAAAAGCAAAGCAGAAAGATTTGGAAAATTCTCAGCCTGGCCATGTAAAGAGTGAAAAATGGCTGGGCACAGTGGCTCACGCCTGTAATCCCAGCACTTTGGCAGGCTGAGGTGGGCAGATCACTTGAGCCCAGGAGTTTGAGACCAGACAGAACAACATGCAAAACCCCACCTCTACAAAAAACAAAAAAAATTAGCTGGGTATGCTGGTGCACAGCTACTGGTAGTCCCAGCTACTCAGGAGGCTGAGGTGGTAGGATCACCAGAGCCTAGGGTGCTGCAGTGAGCCATAATCACACCACTGTATTCCTGAGCAACACAGTAAGACCCTTCCTCAAAAAAAAAAAAAAAAAGTGGAAAAGGATGAGCACAGATAGAAGGAAGTCAGGTGCTTCTCCTCAAAACAATGCAAGAAAGACCGCAAAGCCATTCCAAAAACCTTTGAGGCTTCCTCCCTGTTACAGGCCCAGAGACCTATCAGGGCAGGGATGAGCCCAAGACACCTTCCACAGATTCCCTCCCCAGGACCACCTCAGGACCCTGCTCACCAGGTTCTGGTGAGGTGCTTCTCAGCTGCCCCAGCTGTGGCTCAAGTAGTCCCAGGTGTGGATCAACCCGCTGCTCAAGAAGATGTAAGCTGTAGCCTTGATGGTGTCTCATGATGCTAATTCTGCAGGCCTTGCAGAAAGCAATAGCTGTGGAGGAGTGGCAGCCTCTACCTAGATTTCACAGGATGTGGCTGAAAGCCTAAGAGCCAGGTAGAGACATGTTCAGGGATGGCATCACTGCAGAGAGCCCTTACTAGAGTAATGCTAGCAGAAACGTGAAGTCAGAGCTGCTGCAGAGAGCCCCCACCAGGGTTGCTAGTGGAGCCATGGGAGCGGGACCACCACCAGGACCCCAGGGCGGTGGAGTCCCCAGCAGCACACAGTGCCTGCATGGCAAAGCTTCAGGCACTGGACTCTGACTGCAAGCAGCCACGTGGACTGCACCCAGCAAAGCCGGGGGTGGGGGCAGCTGCCTGAAGCCTTAGGGCCCCAACCTCTGCCCCAATGTGTACAGCAGGTGGCACACGGAGTCAAAAGAGACTTTTCTCCAGCTTTAAGATTTGATGTCTTCTTTGCTGCGTCTTGGACTTGCTTGGGGCCTATTACTCCTCTCTTTTTGCCTATTTCTCCCTTTTGAAATAGGAATGTCTGTCTAATGCCTGTACCACCACTATATCTTGGAAGAAGATAGCTTGTTTTGGTTTCACAGGCTCACAGGTGAGCCTCTGGACTTTGAACTGAAATTTTGTGCTGGAATTAGTTCAGACTTTGGAACTATGGGAGTGGAATGAATGTGAGAAGGAAATGAGTTTTGGGGGACCAGGGGTAGAGTGCTACCATTTGACTGTCCCCTCTAAAACTCAATCCTCAATGTGGCAGTATTAAAAGGTGGCGGCTGTCCGAGGGGTGATTGGGTCATGAGGGCTCTGCCCTCATGAATAGATTAACCCACGCAAGGATTCATGGGTTGATTGATTAATGGGATGTCACAAGAGTGGGACTGGTGGCTTTCTAAGCAGGGGAAAGAGACCTGAGCCAGCACATCATGTGATGCCCTGTCACCTCAGGACTCTGCACAGTTCCCTCCAGGAAGAAGGCCCTCACCAGATGCAGCCCCTCAACCTTGAGCTTCTCAGCCTCCAGAGCTGTCCAATAAATTCCTCTTTTTAACAAATCATCCAGTTTCAGGTTATCTGTTTTAAGTAGCAGAAAACAGACCAAGACATCATGACGTTGGTTTTGCTTGAATTTCAGTATTCAGTCACTTGTTATGAGTTAATAAGATACAGTATTTCAGATACTATTATTAAAATTATGGCCAGATGCAGTGGCTCACTCCTGTAATCCCAGCACTTCAGGAGGCTGTGGCAAGTGGATCACCTGAGGTCAGGAGTTTGAGACCAACCTGGCCAATATGGTGAAACTCCACCTCTACTAAAATACAAAATTTAGCCAGGCATGGTGGCACGCACCTGTAGTCCTAGCTACTCAAGAGGCTGAGACAGGCGGATCACTTGAACCCCGGGAGGCGGAGGTTGCAGTGAGCCGAGATTGCACTAGTGCACTCCAGCCTGGGCGACAGAGTGAGACTTCATCTCAAATAATAATAATAATATTAATAATAAATAAATAAAAGTACCTAAAAATTTTTTGTCAGAGGTAATTTTATCGAGTAAGTTCACCAGTGCCTCATTTTAAAACTGCTACTTGTTTCAGTTTTCTTTGTTCTCTGTGATATAGTCAGGTAGCTGGATTTTTTTTTTTTTTTCTGTAGAGACAGTCTCTGTCACCCAGCCTGGAGCGCAGTGGTACCATCTCAGCTCACTGCAACTTCCATCCCCCCAGTTTAAGCAATTCTCCTGCCTCAGCCTCGCAAGTAGCTGGGATTACAGGCACACGCCACCACAGCCGGCTAATTTTTGTATTTTTAGTAGAGACAGGGTTTCGTCATGTTGGCTAGTCTGGTCTCAAACTCCTGACCTCAAGTGATCCACCCATCTCAGCCTCCCAAAGTGCTGGGATTACAGGCGTGAGCCACCGCGCCCAGCAGGGTGTTTAAATAGGACTCCCTTCTCAGGGGAAGCCATGGCCCCAGAGGCTGAGAACCATGCAGTAGCACCTGGTACTGCTATATCTTGAGAAAGGCACCAACTGCAAGGCCTTGCAGAGAGACAGCAGGCTGTGAGCACTAGGCCTCACCCAGCATGACGCTGTAGACGGGGAGTGCAGGGAGACCAGGGGTGGCGCTTGTTCTGGAGCTACTGGTGTACCACGCAGTGTCTAGGCAGGAAAGAAGCTTCAAGGGGAGAGCTCAGTAGTTTGGCCTGTGTTCCTTGGAGCTGGAGTTAATTGCTACCGCAAAATGGAATGTACCACCAAACAACTAGTGGATTCATACGCCACGTAGTAAGACAAGCCAGGATAGCAGGAGCATTTGGACTCCCTCAGGTCAATTTACAGCAGGACTGCTCAGCCTTCACCTCCCACACAACCAGCCTGCCATTGCTCATGTTTCCCACTGACCACAGCCTGATGACTTTGGGCATCTCACAGGCAAAAGTGCCGGACATGGCATGGCTGGCTGGTACACCAAGGGCCAGCAGCAGTACAGCATCAGATACTTCTCACACCAGCTCTAAGCCCCGAAAGGACTTGCTGTCCCTGACCACTAATGTCAGGGCACACTTCCTTTGATCAGTGCATGGCTTCAGAAGAACTACAGCCAGCTCCCTCCTGGGATTTTTGAGGAACCCTCAAACTTCTCTTTGAGAGGAAGAACCAAGATTTGATACCCATGAGCTAGAGGACCCTGAGAGTAGATCACGGGTGCACCACTTGTGCAGATTCTTGCTCTCCCTGGACCCAACACCTTCTAACAGAGGAGTCAGAAACAACAAGCATCTGCAACAAGTTGAGAGCAATTTGAAGAAAAGAGGAAAAGCCAGGTGTACCAGTGCCAGCCCTCTGCCACTCCACCACAGATCGTCCAATCTGAAGCTGGCTAGATGCGGGAGGGAGAGGTTTCCAACTGGTGGAGTGTCCAGAGTTTTGACAATTGCACTGTATTAGACTCGGTTATTTGACTAGAGGTTCTAGTACCTTAAACATGACCAGAAACAGGCAACAAAAGTAAAAATACACAAATTGGATTACATCAAAATGTAAGACTTCTGTGTACCAAAGTACACAATCAACAGAGTGAAAGGGCAACCTATGGAATAGAAGAAGATATTTGCCAGTCATATATCTGAAAAGAGGTTAATACCCAGAATACACAAAGAATTCCTACAACTCAACAATAATGACAACAACAAAATAACCCCAATTTAAAATGGACAAAAGAATTAAACAGACATTTCTCCAAAGATGATATACAAATAGATAACAAGCATATGAAAAGATATGCAACATCACCAATCATTAGAAAAATGAAAATCAAAACTGCAATGAGATACCACCTTATACCATTTAGGATGGCTACTACCCAAAACACAATACAAAGTAAGTGTTGGTGAGAACGTGGGACAATTGGAACCCTTGTACACTGTCACTGGAATGCAAGATGGTACAGCCACTATGGAAAATGGCATGATGGTTCCTCAAAAAATTCAAAGTAGAATTACCATATGATCCAGCAATCTCATTTCCGGGTATATATCCAGAATAATTGAAAGCAAGGTCTTGAAGAGATATTTCTACACCCATGTTCACAGCAACACTATTCACAATTGCCAAGAGGTGGAAGCCACCCAAGTATCTGCATGAATGAATGGATAAACAAAATATGGTATGTGCGCACCATGGGAGAATATTCAGCCTTAAAAAGGAAGGAAATTCTGACAAATGCTATAATATGGATAAAACTTGAAGGCATCATGTTAAGCCACTCACAAAAATGATGACTACTATATGATACCACTTATATGAGATATCTGGAGTAGTCAAATTCATAGAGACGGAAAGTAGAATGGTGATTGCTGGGGCTAGAAGGGAGGAGAAACAGGAAGTTGTTGCTTAATGTGTTTAGAGTTTCAGTTTTGCAAGATGAAAAAATTCTAGAGGTTGGTGGCACAATAATATGAATATATTTAACACTACTGAATTGTACACTTAGAAACTGTTAAGATGGTTAAATTTTACATTATGCATTTCACAGTGTTTTTAAAAAGTAACCAGAAAAGCTGTGGAATCTGCCCAACATTTCATCCAAGAGGCAAAGAAACAAGTCCACAGATTGGGCTTAAGGAGTCAGTGGAAGGAAAACTAAGGTTGTGTCCTGCCTGCCTCCTCTCAAGTCCAGTTTGTTCAATAATCTAGTTATGTAAGAGTGAAATGTGTGAAGTAAATGCTGTGAAGGTGAAGTTTTCATACATTGCTACTCTGTTTACTTCCATTCTTGGTTTCACAATCACTTATCTTCTCAGACATTGCTACTCGTTTTAATTTCTTTTGTTCCTTATTTCACAATCATTTCTTTTTCTCCAAACGTAACAGGAAAGGAGTGCCACCTGTAGAACATTGAGTTTCTAAATGGACAATATGACCGGGTTGCCACCTTGCTGTGGTCAACTTAGCAGCCAGCAGCATCTCAGTTGGTCCTTGAATTATAACTGAAGCTACTGATAGAAAAGATGAAGTAATGATTTCACATCTTTTATACTGATTTCATTTAGAAAGGGTCTTTAGAAAAATTTAAACACCTCCCCCAAATGACAGGAATGCATAGCATTTTGCACAACGCTGTATTGAATTTATTTAGTTGAAAGAGTTTTCACCCATAATTTATCTTCATAGAGTTACATCTGGTTATCTTGTTTTTTAAAAATCTCACAGAAAACAAGAATGGGATTTTATAAATATAAAGTGGTGGTAGCTAAAAGATTCTCCCAGAAAAAAAGGAAACTATAAAATGTAAGTTCCTTGACAGCTGAACATAAGAGGATTACATTAAATACGTTCATGAGTTCAAATGAGATACAGGAAAGCCATCACCATGCTGGGTTTGGCAGTAGCATCATTTAGCATCAAGCCTGGGCAACATGGCGAAACCTCGTCTCTACAAAAAATTAGCCAGTTGTGGTAGCACACATCTGTGGTCCCAGCTACTGGGGAGGCTGAGGAGGGAGGATTGCTTGAGCCTGGGAGGACCAGGCTGCAGTGATTCTGATCATGCCACTGCACTCCAGCCTGGGCAACAGAGTGAGATGCTGTCTCAAAGAAAAAAAAAAAAGAATTTAGCATCAGTGTGCTGACATTACATCAAGCAATGTTATGACTCTGGCCTACTGTTATCCTCCTGTAGGACTTGTTTAACTTCAGAAAATGGAGTAATAAAACATTAAGAGTTTTATTTCCATGACGTCTAGCAATTGAGGCAGCATTATCTGTAGACTGACTCTGCCTGATGGTTTAATCAAGGCCATTCTAGCGCATTGTGTGTGTTTCACAAATGTTAAGTTTTAACGTGAGAGCAATACTTAATAAGCAGTACTGCCTTTAGCTAGCTAGACACATCAGCCCTAAGTACACCTTATGGATAGCTGTATTCACTATTACTATAACTCTAATACCTGTACACACATAAAATGAATGCCATTTGAAGCTTGTGTCTTTCAAATTATTATATGGAAAAATACATGTCACTTTCCTTTTTTTTTTTTTTTTTTTTGAGATGGAGTTTTGCTCTTGCTGCCCAGGCTGGAGTGCAATGGCACAATCTCGGCTCACTGCAACCTCCACCTCCCGAATTCAAGCAATTCTCCTGCCTCAGCCTCCCAAGTAGCTGGGATTACAGGCATATACCACCATGCCCGGCTAATTTTGTATTTTTAGTGGAGACAGGGTTTCACCATGTTGATCAGGCTGGTCTCGAACTCCCAACCTCAGGTGATCCACCCGCCTCAGCCTCCCAAAGTGCTGGGATTACAGGCATGAGACACAGCGCCCAGCCAGTACATGTTACTTTCAAAACATACTGAAACCGTACTCCCTGCACTATGAAGGCTAATTGAAAATTGCTTGTACCAAATTATTTTTTCATTACTCTTCAATCTGGATTATAGAAATTGTTTTGTTCTAGCTTCTGTATTACTATGTCTGGGAAAAGATGAAATCTTCTGGGAGGTCAGAGAAACTACTGTAGTTTTTAAGAAGAGTGACATCAATTTGTATTTTTTGAAGGTAATTCTGGTAGAAGTATAAAATAGAATTTTGTTAAGAATGGAAATAGGGCCAGGCATGGTAGCTCATGCTTGTAATCCCAAGACGGGTGGATTGCTTGAGCCCAGGAGTTCGAGACCAGCCTGGGAAACATAGTGAGACCCCTGTCTCTGCAAAAAAAATACAAAAATCAGGGCATGGTGGCACGAGCCTGTGGTCCCAGCTACTCAGGAGGCTGAGACAGGAGGATCACTTAAGCCTGGGAGGCAGAGGTTGCAGTGCACTGAGATCATGCCACTGTACTCCAACCTGGGTGACAAAGCAAGATGCTGTCTCAAAAAAAGAAAAAGGAAATAGGAGGTTATTTAGTACAATATTCCAATTGTTAGGCAAGAGAGAGTAAGCCATTGAGAGAGTGGGAGTTGAAAGCAGGGGACAGTCACATGAGACAAAGCCAATAGGAGATTCTAGATGAAGCAAAGTCTGTAAGAAGTTAGGAGAAGATGAAACCAAATTCAGGTGAAGAAATTAGACTCATTACTTGCGAGTCTCAGTTTAACATTTCTAAAGTGGAAATTTAACAATATGTTCCCTCTGCCTCATCATAAGGTTTTTGTAAGAAATAAAGCAGGTAAGTATCAAATGCAGAAAACAGTGATCCACAAATATTGGTTATTTTCATTTTCCTTTTTTTAAATTATACTTAAGTTCTGGGATATATGTGCAGAACATACAGGTTTGTCACATAGGTATACATGTGCCATTGTGGTTTGCTGTACCCATCAGCCTGTCATCTTCTTTAGTTATTTCTCCTAACACTATCCCTCCCCTCGCCTCCACCCACCGACAGGCCCCAGTGTGTGATGTTTCTCACCACGTGCCCTTATGTTCTCGTTGTTCAACTCCCACTTATGAGTGAGAACATGTGGTGTTTGGTTTTCTGTTCCTGTGTTAGTTTGCTGAGAATGATGGTTTCCAGCTTCATCCATGTCCCTGCAAAGGACATGAACTCATTCTTTTTTATGGCTGCATAGTATTCCATGGTGTATATGTGGCATATTTTCTTTATCCAGCCTATCATTGGTGGGCATTTGGGTTGGTTCCAAGTCTTTGCTATTGTGAATAGTGCTGCAATAAACATACATGTGCATGTATCTTTATATTAGAATGGTTTATAGTCCTTTGGATATATAACCAGTAATGGGATTGCTGGGTCAAATGGTATTTCTAGTTCTAGATCCTTGAAGAATCGCCACACTGTCTTCCACAATGTTTGAACTAATTTACACTCCCACCAACAGTGTAAAAATGTTCCTATTTCTCCACATCCTCTCCAGCATCTGTTGTTTCCTGACTTTTTAATGATCGCCATTCTAACTGGCATGAGATGGTATCTCATTGTGGTTTTGATTTGCATTTCTCTAATGACCAGTGATTATGAGGTTTTTTTTTTATGTTTGTTGGCCACATAAATGTCTTCTTTTGAAAAGTGTCTGTTCATATCCTTCGCCCACTTTTTGATGGGGTTGTTTGTTTTTTTCTTGTAAATTTGTTTAAGTTCCCTGTAGATTCTGGATATTAGCCCTTTGTCAAATGAATGGATTGCAAAAATGTTCTCCCATTCTGTAGGTTGCCTGTTCACTCTGATGATAGTTTCTTTTGCTGTACAGAAGCTCTTTAGTTTAATTAGATCCCATTTGTCTATTTTGGCTTTTGTTGCCATTGTTTTTGGTGTTTTAGTCATGAAGTCCTTGCCTATGCCTATGTCCTGAATGGTATTGCCTAGGTTTTCTTCTAGGGTTTTTATGGTTTTAGACCTTACATTTAAATCTTTAGTCCATCTTGAGTTAATTTTTGTATAAGGTGTAAGGAAGAGGTTCAGTTTCAGTTTTCTACATATGGCTAGCCAGTTTTCCCAACACCATTTATTAAATAGGGAATTCTTTCCTCGTTGCTTGTTTTTGTCAGGTTTGTGAAAGATCAGATGGTTGTAGATGTGTGGTGTTATTTCTGAGGCCTCTGTTCTGTTCCATTGGTCTATATATCTGTTTTGGTACCAGTACTAAGCTGTTTTTTTTACTGTAGCCTTGTGGTATAGTTTGAAATCAGGTAGCGTGATGCCTCCAGCTTTGTTCTTTTTGCTTAGGATTGTCTTGGCTATATGGGCTCTTTTTTGGTTCCATATGAAATTTAACGTAGTTTTTTCTAATTCTGTGAAGAAAGTCAATTGTAGTTGATGGAAATAGCATTGAATCTATAAATTACTTTGGGCAGTATGGTCATTTTTATGATATTGATTATTCCTATCCTTGAGCATGGAATTTTTTTCCATTTGTTTGTGTCCTCTCTTATTTCCTTGAGCAGTGGTTTGTAGTTTTCCTTGAAGAGGTCCTTCACATCACTTTAAGTTTTATTCCTAGGTATTTTATTTTCTTTGTAGCAATAGTGAATGGGAGTTCACTCATGATTTGGCTCTCTGTTTGTTTATTACTGGTGTATAGGAATGCTTGTGATTTTTGCACATTGATTTTGTATCCTGAGACTTTGCTGAAATTGCTTATCAGCTTAAGGAATTTTTGGGCTGAGACAATGGGGTTTTCTAAATATACAATTGTGTCTTCTGCAAACACAGATAATTTGACTTCCTCTCTTCCTATTTGAATACGCTTTATTTATTTGTCTTGCCTGATTGCCCTGGCCTGAACTTCCAACACTATGTTGAATAGGAGTGGTAAGAGAGGGCATCCTTATCTTGTGCCGGTTTTCAAAGGGAATGCTTCCAGCTTTTGCCCATTCAGTATGATATTGGCTGTGTGTTTGTCATAAATAGCTCTTATTATTTTGAGATACGTTCCATCAGTACCTGGTTTATTGAGCGTTTTTAGCATGAAGGGGTGTTGAATTTTATTGAATGCTTTTTCTGCATCTATTGAGATAATTTTCTACTTTAATAAATTTTTAAAATCCATGTGGCAAAGAAAAGGTATGTGGTATGTCATGAATAGATGGAGCTGTTCATGTCATTTATATAAAAATATACTCTGCATGTTTGTTCCATGCTGGGCACTACTGCTCTAGACCCTGGGCTGACAGCATTGATCACAACAGACCCGAGCGTTGCCCACGTGAAGCTCACACTCTAGTATACAACAATGCAGGAATAGCCCTTGAGGGCCTCCCTGCTTAGGAGTAGAGCCTGTGGGAGACTGAAGAATATTGATGCTTGTGATAGGAACAGGGAAGAGGGAGGAGCAGCCAGTTCGCAGGGTGGGAGTATGGCAGCTGTGATGTAGAACCTGGTCAGCTCCAGCTGTGGAGAATCAGCTTCTGGAGATGTAGATATAAGCTGTCAGGGTGACAAAGGAGTTAGGGACTGAGAAACTGGGTGGGTTTTGGGACATCATCTGATAACTGAACACTAAAAATGAATGAGACCTCAGAAATCGAAAGAGTAGAGAAATTCGCAAGTCAATGAGAATGCAGTTGAAGGAGAAGGAAGGAAGAGGAGACCTTGGAGGAAACAGATGACGTGATCAAAAAAATTGGAGGAAAACTGAAGAAACAGATGGTAGAATAGAAGGGAGGATTTATTTTTTAACAAAATCACTGTTGGGGCAGGCACAGTGGCTCACGCCTGTAATCCCAGCACTTTGGGAGGCCAAGGCAGGAGGGAGGAACACTTGAGCCTAGGAGTTCAAGGCCAGCCTAGGCAAGATGGTGAGACCCTGGCTTTGAAAAAAAATACAAATAAAAAATGTTTTTCTTTTATTAGCTAGGTGTGGTGGCACACTCCTGTAGTCTCAGTTACTTGGTAGACTAAGGTGGGAGGTTCTCTTGAGCCCAGGAGTTTGAGGCTGTAGTGAGCTTTGATACCACCACTGCACTCCAGCCTGAGTGACAGAGCAAGACCTTATCTCAAAAAAAAAAAAAAAAAAAAAGTAAGAAGTGACTGGCCAGGCAAGGTGGCTCACGCATATAATCCCAGCACTTTGGGAGGCCGACGTGGGCAGATCACGAGGTCAGGAGTTCAAGACTAGCCTGACACGGTGAAACCCCATCTCTACTAAAAATACAAAAAAATTAGCCGGGCATGGTGGCGGGTGCCTGCAGTTCCAGTTACTCAGGAGGCTGAGGCAAGAGAATGGCGTGAACCTGGAAGGTGGAGCTTGCAGTGAGCCGAGATCGCGCCACTGCACTCCAGCCTGGGAGACAGAGCAATACTCCGTCTCAAAAAAAAAAAAAAAAGTGACCGCATTCACACATTTCACACAAGATTTAATTGGTTATAGAGCTACTTCCATGTAAATAAAGAAAATGGAGTAACAGTTTACATGATACTAGAATATCATAGTCTTCCCAGAATGTTGCAAGAGAACACTATGTATGTGATTCTTTTGTTTTTTTAGCAGTAGTAGTAGCCAAAAAGTTGTATGCTTTGATTTTTCCTAATCCAAGTCCCTAATACTAATGAAAATTTATCATTTCAAACTTTAAGTTTCAGGTCCCATTTTTCAATTAGTATAGGCAATCAAATATCCCTGGAATGGTTTGTCTACTCCTGATTTTATGTACACACACACATCTGTACCAAACACTTGAGTATACCAAGTGCTAAGTGCAAAGGAAATTTTGCGCACACGCGTGTGTGTGTGTGTGTGTGTGTATATATATATATAAAAAATTTCCTCTATTTCCTCTATTTGGGAAAAAAAAATTTAGTGGTCAATGAAAGCTATCTATATAGTACCTTAAAGGAAAACTACACAAAGCACTTATGAATACACAAATTCTTTATTTCTAATACTTTTCTTGTGAAGTAACTGCTAAAATTATTTCTAACAAAATTACAGATGAGTAAAATATGTTTAAATGACATAACATAAATTATAACATAATTTTAGCAAATCCTTATATTGCAGCATGGAATCACTTCGGTATCATTCAGGGATAAAGTATTAGCCATTACTTTAATAATGTTCATGTAAGTTCTTAAAGCATCATACATTTCTTTCTATCGGAATATGTCAGTTAACATAGTCCCATTGAACTCCCTCAGCCGGGTCATTCTTCCGTTTCTGAAAGGCGGGACCATGGAAGATGACACTTGTGGTCAGTGTCATAGATGTCTTCAGTGCCGTATGAGATTTTTATAAATTGTGTATCTGCATATCCCAGGACATTGGTTTTATCCAAGACCAGTCTTCATCCTTGGCATCAGGAAGATTTTGACCACAACATTTTGAATCCTCTGTTTATTTTCTGGATGGGAAGAAAGGGTAAATGAAAATAGTTTTATTTTGTGGTGAACTTATCTACTCAGATCATAGATTATTCAGTAAAATCTCTTAACGTTATTTTACCATAACATAAACTCTCATTTTCATTTATTAATCAGAAAATAATATATGAAACATCATTTACTCTTTCCATAATACACATCAAGAAATAAACTAGCATTCCCTAAGAAAAGACTTAAGACATCACCTGTCAGACAGATGCCAGTTTGCGAGTGGAACAGCTAGAGAGAAATCTGCTGCACATTTGAAGAGAGAACCTAGAGTGCGTATCCGTACCATGAGGAGAAAACACAGCTTAGTCTTTATACTTCGTCATGTGTTTATTCAACAGATAGTTATTTAGACTTATTGTGCACCAGGACCTGTTTTGTGACTAAAAACACAACTATGAACTAACGGGGAAGGTTGCTGGCCGACTTCCCCGTCTCAGAAAGTGAAGCAAGTCCTGCCTCCCTGCGTAGGCAAACTTCCTCAGCCCCTATAAGAGCACTGCAAGATACTCCTAGAAACACCCTTCTAAACAATACTTTTTGCAATGAATACAAATTGTGATTCAGCTGCTCTGGGGCGGAGTCCAGGCATCAGTGTTTTAAAGCTCCCCAAGTTAGTGGAAAGTGCAGCCAGGGTTGAAAACTTGAAAACCACCGAGCACTGTTTCTTCTCTGGGTTCTTTCATAAACATTAGTTTCTTGTTCTCATTTGACCCACAGTATAGTCCCTAGTATTGAAGAAAAATGGAAATTGGACCCAGTGAATTAGGTGATGCTTCCAGACCCTAGCAATCCCTGCCAATCTCTAAACCCCCAAAGAACAGAGACTAGGGACTAGCTTGTGTGATTCTCAGGGGAACGTCGTTGTAGCTAACCGCATCCGTGTTCTCTAGCCGTCGGCTGTGCTAAGCGCTCAGTTCGAATGGATGAGAGTCCATGCAGATTGGAAGGAAAGTGCCCAAAAAGTGTCTGCTTTATAATTAAAATAAATGTAGTCAAATCGTATCTTATTTACTTTGGTGAATGTTTTTCCGAAAAGTATAAAATTCTATAAAAAGCAACGGTCTTTTTTATTCAGAAATGTAGGACATATCTTGGTTTTAAGAATATAGCCATGAGTTTACTTTCAGGCAGTATTGGCCAAAGCAAGTATTACAATGTTATTACAATGTTAAAATAGTATTATATAATAAAATTACTGAAATATTAAAGCTTCAAGTTTAAATAGTTGTTTTAATGGATCAGTTTTCTAGTGTGATTTTTAAAATCACAAAATATATATACAAATATATATAAAATATATAAATATATACATATATACATATATTTATATATAAATATATACATATATAAAATATACAAATATATGTATGCATGTACATATATAATTATATATGTAATTGTGTATAATATAATTAATATAATTATATATAATGTATCATATATAATATATAATTATATAATATAATTATGTACACATACATATATTTGTATATTTGTATATATACAAATATATTTGTATATAAATATATATGTGTATATATAAAATTATATATTTACATATATACTATATACATATATAATTGTATGTGTGCATATATACAATTACATATGTATATATGTACATATATATATAATTCCTACAGTGCTTTTTATTTCCAATAACTTGCTTTGGTTGAAAATGTAATTTTAACAAAAGGTAGTTTCTGAGCTTCTAAATCGATAATGTACAATAAACATAATGAACCTGATAGGGTGAAAAAGTCTCACAGCATGTATAGTATGGTCTGACCAACGCTAACATTAAGCTTATTGACTGGAAACTTCCTATCATGCTTTTAAAAAATTACTTCTGGCCAGGTGTGGTGGCTTACACCTGTAATCCTAGCACTTTGGGAGGCCGAGGTGGGCAAATCACTTGAGCCCAAGAGTTCAATACCAGCCTGGGCAGCATAGCAAGACCTCGTTTCCACAAAAAATACAAAAATTAGCCAGACAAGGTGGCACACACTTGTGACCCCAGCTACTAAGGAGGTTGAGGTGGGAGGATTGCTTGTGCCTGGGAGGCCAAGGTTGCAGTGAGCTGTGATTGCACCACTGCACTGCAGCCTGGGTAGCAGAGAATGCCCCTGTCTCAAAAAAAAAAAAAATTATTTTGTAAGTGCCAAGTAATGCTCAATGCAGAATATGGTACTTTTTAAGATACAATTTCTATTCTCCAACTGTTTCCAAATTAAGCAAAAATGAGTGCATATTTTAAATTATAGTCTGGGAGAAGAAAGGGGAGAATATAAGTTTTAATAAAAATCATTTGTGCCTTTCTAATCTGTTTGGAATTTATCAAAGATACTAATAAATTCCTTTACTCATGTATTCCTTCATTAAATAGTTACCGAGCTCCTGAGCTTTAGATACAGGGATGAACATGACAAGGATGAACAAGGCCTGTCTTTCCAGAGTTTGGACTTCTGGAACTTAATTTCAGTTTATTTTCCCGCAGAACAAAATATGCCTAGGGTATGCACAAGCACCATCATCAGAAGCACAGATGGGGATTCAGCCAATATCCAGCATTGAAAACCGAACTAACAGTTACAGAGTTTTCATTTGGTAGCAATCTTAAAATATGTCCATCTGGAGGCAAAAAAAAAAAAAAGGAAAGTCTTTTTGTAAAATCCACATCATATTGTTTAAATATCTGAAGCTAGCATTTACAAATAACTGTGCTTAGGAAGGGTGATGAGTTCTTCAACGCAGAGCACTCTCTAGTATGTAAGCTGTCTAGGAGCAAGTTCTTTCAGATGTTAGAATATTGTGGACGTTGAAAGCATTTCCCACAAACCTGATTCTCCCCAGAGCCTAGCATGAGGAGGCATTGCATTTCACTAGTGTTCTTTTGTCAGCTTCAGTGAGTTTACTGATAGAAGAATCAATGTAAAGAGACAGCGTAAACCACCTGCTAAAATATTCTGATACTCACTTAAGACTACACCAAACACTCCCTCAGAATAGGGGACTTAAGTCAACACATTAACTCTTTCAGACCAAGAAGGCACCAATCAGGTCAATGCAGCAGCGTCTAGAAGCAGAGCAGTTAGGCTGACCCTGGAAGAAACTCAACCCTGAACCCCTGTCAGAGCCTCTGAGATTCTGGGAAAGAGGCCGCAGATGGCTCAGTCCATTGAATTCAATTTCATCTGCAGAGCAAGGCTAACAAAAGAACAAGTATAGGTTACCTGCTTCATCACAGAGAACACAGACATAGGACTTAGGATGTTAGCCAAAGGGCCCCAGTACATTGAAATAGAGGGTGCATGGATAACAGAGCATGCTGCTGCTACAATTTAAATCTTCCGGGACCAAAATTTCTGAAGTTACATAACAATGCTTTGATAAATACTTGAGTTTGTGCAGATTTAAAAACGAAAGAGGCCGGGCGCGGCGGCTCACGCCTGTAATCCCAGCACTTTGGGAGGCCGAGGCAGGCAGATCACGAGGTCAGGAGATTGAGCCCATCCTGGCTAACAAGGTGAAACCCCGTCTCTGCTAAAAATAAAAAAAATTAGCCGGGCATGGTGGTGGGCGCCTGTAGTCCCAGCTACTCGGGAGGCTGAGACAGGAGAATGGCCTGAACCCGGGAGGCGGAGCTTGCAGTGAGCCAAGGTCGTGCCACTGCACTCCAGCCTGGGTGACAGAGCGACACTCCATCTCAAAAAAAAAAGAGACCGGGCATGATGGCTCACACCTGTAATCCCAGCACTTTGGGAGGCCGAGGTGGGTGGATCACCTGAGGTGAGGAGTTTGAAACCAGCCTGGCCAACATGGTGAAACCCCGTCGCTACCAAAAATACAAAATCAGCCAGGTGTGACGGTGCATGCCTGTAAATCCCAGCTACTCAGGAGGCTGAGGCAGGAGAATTGCTTGAACCCAAGAGATGGAGGTTGCAGTGAGCCACGATTGAGCCACTGCATTCCAGCCTGAGCAACAGAGCAAGAATCTGTCTCAAATAAACAAAAGAATTCATTTTACTGATTGACGAACAAGACAATCTAATCCACAACTTCATTTTATAATGACTTTGTAAATGTACCATTAAAAATTTACAATATACATATTACATACATGTACAAATATACATGTAATACATATATTGTAATTTTTGCAATATACATGAGTTTGAGTTCTGGCAGGGCACAGTAGCTCATGCCTGTAATCGCAGTTCTTTGGGAGGCCAAGGCAGGAGGATCACTTGAGGCCCAGGAGTTTGAGACCAACCTGAGCAACATAGAGAGACTCTGTCTCTACTTGAAAGAAAGAGAGCAAGAAGGAAGGAAGGGAGGGAGGCAGGGAGCGGAGGGGAGAGGAGACGAGGCGAGAGGAAAGAAAGCAACAACAAAGGACATTAATGGGAAATTTGAATGTAGACTGTATTTTAGATATGAATATCATTATGAGTGTTAAATTTTCTGAGTTTGATAATTCTGCTATATTTATGTAAGAGAATGTCTTTGTTCTTAAGACACATACACTGAAGTACTTAAAGGTAAAAAAGTCATGATGTCAGTAACATATTCTCAAATCTAATAATGCAGAAGAAATAAAAGCAATACTAACAAGAATATAGAGAGACAGAGGGGAAAAGAGAACTGGTAAAATTTTAATAGCAAAATTAGGTGAAGGGTTTATGGATATTCTCTGTGTTATTCTTGCAGCTTTCCTGTAGACTTCAAATTTTTCAACATAAAAGTTTAAAAGTATATAAGCTAACACAGTGCAAATGAAATAACAGTTTTAAATCACCCATGGATCAAAGAATAAATTACAAGAGAACTTAGAAAATATCTTGAACTGAATGAAAATGAAAAACAACTTATTAAAATGTGTCTACATAAAGTTTATAGGAACATGTATAGCTTTAAATACTTGTAATAAAAAAGAAAGATGTAAGATCAATTATCTAGGGCCCTCCCTAAGAAACTAGAAAAACAGGAGCAAATTAAACTTAAAGTTAAGAAAAGGAAGTAATAAAGATCAAAGCAGAAATTAACAAAAATGAAAGTATGATAACATGTAATCCCAGCACTTTGGGAGGCCGAGACGGGCGGATCACTAGGTCAGGAGATCGAGACCATCCTGGCTAACAGGGTGAAACCCCGTCTCTACTAAAAAATACAAAAAGCTAGCCGGGCGACGTGGCGGGCGCCTGTAGTCCCAGCTACTCGGGAGGCTGAGGCAGGAGAATGGCGTAAACCCGGGAGGCGGAGCTTGCAGTGAGCTGAGATCCGGCCACTGCACTCCAGCCCGGGGACAGAGCGAGACTCCAAAAAAAAAAAAAAAAAAAAAAAAAAGAAAGTATGATAACAACAGAAGACAGGATAACAATCAATGAAACCAGAAGTTCTTTTGGAGGAAAATAAAATTGAAAAATCTTTAGCTAGACTGATCAAGAAAAAAGAAGATACAATATCAGGGGGGAAAAAAAAGGGGACATTTCTACAGATCCTACAGACACTAAAAGGATAATCAAAGTACTACTAATGAACAACTTAAAAGTATAATAGAATATTATAAACAGTTTATGTCAACAAGTTTAACAAATTATACAGAATGAACAAATTCCTAGAAAGATACAACTTATAATGCAAGAAGAAAATTTAAAAATCTGCATAAACTTATGGCAGTGAAAGCACTTGGCATTCAAAGAATAGCAAGGCCAGTGTGACGGGAACAGAGTGAACTAGCAGAAAAGTATAAAAGAAGAGATCAACATGGAATACTACACAGCCATAAAAAGGGAACAAGATCATGTCCTTTGCAGCAGCGTAGATGCCGTTGGAGGTCATTATCCTAAGCAAATTAATGCAGGAACAGAAAACCCAGTACCACATGTTCTCATAAGTGGGAGCTAAACGTTGAGTACACATGGATACAAAGAAGGGAATAATAAGACATCAGGGCCTACTTGAGGTAGAGGGTGGGAGGAGGATGAGAATCAAAACACTACCTCTCAGGTAGTGTGCTTATTACCTGGGTGACAAAATAATCTGTACACCAAACCCCTGGGATATGCAATTTACCCATATAACAAAGCTGCACATGTACCCCTTAAACCAAAAATAAAAGTTGGAAAGAAAACAAAAATTTTTTAAATAAAGAAGAGCTCAAAGAGGTAATAGAATGTAATCATGTTGCGCATTGAGGATTATTTTAAGGACTCCATTGACTTTCCTCCGGGTGCAATGCAGAGTCATTCAAAGATTTTTAGCAGAGGAATGACCCAATTTTTTTGTTTAATGGTATGTCAGTATTACTAACTCCTTAATAAATAATATTGTCCACAGGACAAAATTCCTACCAAATGTCAAAGCAGAAAATAAAAACTGGTTATAGAAGCTGAGAGTTTGGGTCAACCTGCTCTTCTTCCCACCCTACTTGGGAGATTTTGAGCAGGAAGCAGAGATGGAGATCAGATTGCTCTCCTCTGAGTTAGTTATCAGTTGATACACATCCTGGAGGCTTTACAGGAAGGCAGTGGCCCTGCCATGGAAATTGCCACTGAGGCTGGTCCTGGGACCAAACTTGCTCAGCCCTGTCCTCTGCCCAACTGGTCCCTCCAGTCTGCACATAGCCTTACAGTGTCCTAACCTAATCTCTGTCCAGGGTAACTCATCCTTATCTGGGGATCCTGAACAATTCTGTAGACTCTTTTTTTCTTGAGACAGAGTCTCATTCTGTCGCCCAGGCTGGAGTGCAGTGGCGTGATCTCAACTCACTGCAACCTCCGCCTCCCAGGTTCAAGTAATTCTCCTGCCTCAGCCTCCCGAGTAACTGGGATTATAGGCATGCACCACCACACCTGGCTATTTTTTTGTATTTTTTTTAGTAGAGACGGGGTTTCTCCATATTGACGAGGCTGATCTCAAACTCCTGACCTCAGGTGATCAGCCCGCCTCAGCCTCCTAAAGTGCTGGAATTACAAGTGTAAGCCACCACACCCAGCCAATTCTGTAACTTTTAATGATCTTAATTCAAATCATAGAAATCCAAGATTTCTAAATCCATTATTTCAGAAAGAGACATTTGTTACATTTGCCCAAATATAAGGTGATATTTTTCTTCCCAAATATGAAACCCAAGAAAAAATGCATATTTGTGACACAAAATCTTATTATTTGTGACCTTATAAAACCCCTAATACAATAAAAATCAAAGATATGCCTTTTCAATTTGAATCAAAAGACAAAAGCACTCTTTGGGATGTTCTCTTTAGGAACATGCAATTCTCCTTGTATGTGAGACACATGCTAGCTACCTCATCCAGTTATCTTTCTTGGTTTATCAGTACCATGGGAAGCTTTGCCTTTAAAAATATGTGCTATTTGCCGGGCGCGGTGGCTCGCACTTATAATTCCAGCACTTTAAGAGGCTGAGGCAAGCGTGTCACCTGAGGTCAGGAGTTTGAGACCAGCCTGACCAACATGGAGAAACCCCATCTGTACTAAAAATACAAAATTAGCCAGGCGTGGTGGCCATGTCTGTAATCCCAGCTACTCAGGAGGCTGAGGCAGGAGAATCGCTTGAACCCGGGAGGCGGAGGTTGCCGTGAGCAGAGATCGCCCGAGATAGTGCCATTGCATTCCAACCTGGGCAACAAGAGCAAAACTCCATCTCAAAAAAAAATACATACATATATATGTGTGTATATATATGTGTATATATATACACACACGCATATATATACACACATATATACACACACACATATATTTGATTATAGATATATATATGATTATTAGAATGATTATTCTCCCTACCAAGAGTTAATCTTGAATTTCCCATTTGTGATTTTCCCACTGCTTGCTTTCTAACAGGAAACTAGTCTCATTTACTTTCTCATAATGACAACTTCGTGATAAAGGCCTTGCCCAACAGAATTCAGATGTTACTTGATGGTACAGGTGTTGCTTCAGATGACACCTGATTGCCTTTATCACCATTAGCAATTGGAGCACTAGTCAGGGAGACCCTGATTTTACTCATTATCACTTAATTTAAAAGACAAAAAGAGCTAGCACTATGTGATGAATTGTCAAAGCCAGGGAACTCGTGGAAATTATGGCGGAGGCCTTAGTCTCATGTCCGAGCGTTCGAGGTCTCATTGCCAGGAGGGAGAAGGAACTGTTCGAACAGGAGGGCAATGGGAATGGTGTAGCGGTCTGTGACCCAACTGAACAAGGAAGGCAGTGGGGAGAAAGCGCACTGGCAGCGCCGCAGCAGCCCGGAGGTGACCGGAGGATGACCCAGGTGGGAGCGCTGGGACTGCATTTAAGGAGGGTTTGCAGGCCCCTGCACGGACGTTCCCCACTTGTGTTCACTGCGTACTGGGTGCAAGGTCAGCACACGTCTTATGAGGGACCGACGGCCTGCTGGCTGCTGGCTGCAGGGGCAGTTAGGGAACAGTAATTAGAACAGTCAGAGAACCTCCTGCAAGGGAGCGGGAGCCATGCAGATAGCCCGCAAGTTTCCCAGGCAGAGGGGCCTGTCCATCCCCGGAGGTAGGGAGAGATGCATCCAAGGGAACACAGATTGCCATACCGCCAGAGAACAGGAGAAAGGGCCTCGAGACAGCAGGCCTCGGGACAGAGGACCTTGGGACAGCAGGCCATGGGAAGGACGTAGGACAGAGGAGCACAGAGCTTGTCCCAGACACTGAGCCAGGCAAGGGGGACACAGAGAGGAAGTTCAACTCCTGGTGGACACCAGGAAGCCCAGGAGAAAAGCAGGACGTGCTTGGTGCTGGAGGGCGGGCGGGGCACCAAAGGATGGCCACAGTGCTGGGGCGCAGGTCTAGGAGGGAGTCCTGGACTATGACAGAGGATGAGGGAGCCTTCCAGAGAAGGCGGCAGGAGAAGGCCAAGGAGCAGAAGGGAGTGGCGTGGGTACCTGGGAGCTGAGGCCCAGAGTCGGAGCCACAGCCAGGAGCCCCCAAGGGTGGGGCCCAGGGAAGGGAGATGCGAGGAGATTCCAGGACACTTTGATAGCAAGTAGGGCATGTCCCCAAGGCAGCAGAGGAAGCTGCAGTGTCGTCCAGTAATCGGGAGTTTAGGAGGTGTGGCACAGTCGTGGATTTGGTATAGTCACACCCATCAAACCAGATCACAGGCACAGGAGGAAATGAAAGACAGTGCCAAGTACCTGCGGTGTCTTTGAGTTTGAAGGCTGACTGTGATTTCGCCCCCTAAGGGGTTCCTTTGCTTTTCCTTTGCTTTCAGATTTTCTACAATGATTATGTATTTAGAGTGGAAAAAAACATGCCTTAAAATAATCAAACTCTGATTATGCACCAGCACTCAAATAGGAGCTGGAATCAGAGAAGAGAGAGACAGAAATGAAGCAGGTGTTGTTATGCCCAGACTGTTTGTTCCCCAAAGAAGACCACCAGAGTCCAGAGTCAAAGCCAAGCGGCAAGGATCTTTACTACAAGTTCGAACTTGGTCCCTCCTTTACACAGTATACAAGAGGGCCCCGAACAATGCGAGCGTTTGCTTCTAATAGCCCGAAAGTTGCAGGGGAACAAAGAAATTCTTTTGACTCCTGCGCTTTCAGTAACCTTGAACGGCTGTCTCCTTATCGGAGACTTTCCAGGTGGTGTTTATACTGGGCTCAGGGAGTTTGAGAGATATATGGTGGTGGGATGGGAGGATGGGATGTGTTTGTACTAGGCTCAGGGAGTTTTGAGCCCGGGGCTGAGGAATGTGCCCAGCTCCTTTCAGTGTCAGAACAGAAACTTGACTACTTGTGTGGAATCCTGTCCATGGAGAACGTTGAACTTGGTTTCCAGTGTGGACTAAATGTGAGGGGCACTAGATTCTGCGCCCACTGCTCGCTCTACCTTCCTCCCTCCTTTTCACCTGCCGACTCCTGCTGGCCACAGTCCCAGCCGGCACTTCACTACCTCCAAAGCCTGCAGGAGCTGCTCCCTGCCATGTGGCTCTGATCCTCTATTACTGTGCTGACCTGGGCCCTCACCTGCCCTCCCAGCTTCCTCTCGGCCACCTCCCAACAGGTGCCCTGTCTGTGATGAGCTCGTCTGCAGGGGTCTCTGCTCAGAGAGTCCTTCCACCTCCCCTCAAAGGCCCCAGCAAGAACCAGTACCTCCTCCATCTGACTTGCCTGCCTGCGCCACTAGAGCATAGTAGGAACATTTTATCCACTTTTATATCCTCAGTAGCCACCATACAGCACATGTGCACTGTGGCTGAGGCAAGGGAGGGATGTGGCGGGAAACTGAGTCTGGATCAAGTGGAACATCCAGATAGAAACACAAAGCCGGGAGTCAAAGGCGAGGGCTTCAAACTCGGGAGGAAGGCAACGGCTAGAAATGAAGTGTTTGCTTGTATGTTTGTTTTTGAGACAGGGTCTGGCTCTGTCAACCAGAATGGAGTGTAGCAGCATGATCACGGCTCACTGCAGCTTCAACCTCCCCAGGCTCAGGTGATTCTCCAACCTCAGCATCCCTAGCCAGCACTACAGGCCTACACCACCATGCCTGGTTAAATTTTGTATTTTTTGTAGAGACGGGATTTCACCATGTTTCCTGGGCTGGTCTTGAACTCGGGCTCAAGCAATCTGCCGGCCTCGGCCTCCCAAAGTGCTGGAATTACAGGCATGAGCCACTGCGCCCAGCCAGAAATAAAGATTTGAATGTGAGTTAAATGAAGCGAAAGCAGAAACCATGAGTGTGACTAGCGTCCGGGGAGAGAATGAAGAGGATGAACCCATAACTTCCCCACCAGGGTCAACAAGCCTGTTGCAGCCATGAAATCCGGTGCCCCCAGAGCTGACAGGTCCGCAAGAGGACAAGTGACCCAAGGTAAACAAGTCACGTTCCCTCACAGAGCAAACTGGGATTTTGAAGACAGAAAGGAGGAAACAGAGCCCGGGCCGCGGTGGCTCACTCCTGTAATCCCAGCACTTTTGGAGGCCGAGGCTGGCAGATCGCGAGGTCAGGAGATGGAGACCAACCTGGCTAACATGGTGAAACCCCGTCTCTACTAAAAATACATAAAAATTAGCCGGGCGTGGTGGTGGGCGCCTGTAATCCCAGATTCTAGGGAGGCTGACGCAGAAGAATGGCGTGAACCCGGGAGGCGGGGGAGCTTGCAGTGAGCGGAGATCGCGCCACTGCACTCCAGCCTGGGCGACAGAGCGAGACCCTGTCCAAAAAAAAAAAAAAAAGAAAGGAAGAAACAGACTAGCAATTGTTGGTACAGGTCACATGAACAGCAGCACACTAAATAAAGAAAAGGCCCACGATTGTCCAGGCCTCTAGTGCCTTCCTAGGTCCGGCCCTTTTCAAAGTACAGTTGTTCAAATGCCTTGAAATGCTTGGGCCAACTTCCAGTCAATTCCCTTTTCATTCAAAATAATTACAGAGTTGGTTTCTGATACCTGAAACCCAGATGACCTTAGCAATTACAACCAGATTACTCTGAAGCTAAAAATACATGAAATGCAATGAATGAAGCAAGCTACGGGGAGAGAGTGACATCATGGTTGATTGTAATAAGAGCTTCAATAGTCATTTAATGATCGTCTCTCTACCTCCTGCTATTATCTTCCCAGACAGAAATGGTTTAGTGATTCCCTTGGGAGAGTTGAAAGAATACTATAGCTCTAGCCAAATGTGATTTCCCATTCTACTCAGGTTTGGTTGACCAGAATGAAATCGGATTTTTTTTTTTTTTTTTTTTCTTGAGATGGAGTCTTGCTCTGTCGCCGAGGCTGGAGTGCAGTGGTACGATCTTGGCTCACTGCAACCTCTATCTCCCAGTTCAAGCAATTTTCCTGCCTCAGCCTCCTGAGTAGCTGGGATTACAAGCGTGTGCCACCACACCCGGCTAATTTTTTTTTTTTTTTATTTTTAGTAGAGACGACGTTTCCCCATATTGGCCAGGCTGGTCTCAAACTCCGGACCTCAGGTGATCCGCCTGGCTCAGCCTCCCAAAGTGCTGGGATTACAGGTGTGAGCACCTGGCTCTCTTTTTTTTTTTTAAAGACAGTCTCACTCTGTTGCCCAGGCTGGAGTGCAGTGGTGCGATCTCGGCTCATTGCAACCTCTGCCTCCTGGGTTCAAGTGATTCTCCTGCCTCAGCCTCCCGAGTAGCTGGGATTACAGGCATGCACCACCACACCTGGCTAATTTTTTTTGTATTTTTAGTAGAGACAGGGTTTCCCCATGTTAGCCAGGCTGGTTTGGAACTCCTGGCTTCAAGTGATCCGCCTGCTGAAGCCTCCGAAAGTGCTAGGATTACAGGCATGAGCCACCACATCTGGCCTGATTATATTTTTTAAGGAATTGCTTCTTAAGAATGATAGTCTGGCCGGGCATGGTGGCTCATGCCTGTAATCCCAGCACTTTGGGAGGCCGAGGTGGACAGATCACTTGAGGTCAGGAGTTCTAGACCAGCCTGGCCAACATGGCAAAACCCTGTGTCTACTAAAAATACAAAAAAGTAACTGGGCGTGGTGGCGGGCGCCTGTAGTCCCAGCTACTCAGGAGGCTGAGGCAGGAGAATGGCATGAACCCAGGAGGCGGAGTTTGCAGTGAGTCAAGATCGGGCCACTGCACTCCAGCCTGGGCCACAGGGTGAGACTGTGTCTCAAAAAAGAGAAAGAAAAAAAAAGGATCATAGTCTGACTTCTACAGATTCACATAAATAACAACAGAGGGATACAACCCTTCCCATGTTGGGCAGCTGGTCACAAAATCATAGTACTGTGGGCCTATTTTTGACAAAAGGAAGAGTTTCTACACATTGTTAAAATGCTTATGTATATTTACTGGATAAGAAGCATGAATTAGAACAATCTACTGAAAACGGATTGATTTTAGCATACTGGGTTTTCACAAATTATGACTACATAATTATCACTTTGTGGATCTCCACCAACTAAATAAAGTTTGTGCCAGGTCAATCCTTTTGTCTACTAACTGATACCAATTTGTGAAACATTAAAAAACAAAGGAAATACTATTTAACAGAATAGTTTTGAATTTATCACACTGAGAAAACACAGCCTTTCTTATTTTCCAAGACAATCACCAGTCGGCCCCTCCTCAGTAAAGGGAATTCCGGCAGTTTCCTGACTTTCCCGGAGTGAGAATTATCTGGTTGCTTATTAACCACCCAGCTCCCCCAGTGACTCTGATCAGTGGGCTTGGGATGGAGGCCAGGGACTTGTATTTTAACAGGTACCTGGGTGGTTGTCATCATCAAAAAAGCTGGGTTCCCCTATGGTTGGGACTGTGGCGTTCCTTCCCTGTTGTCCTGATGCTGCTGGTGTTGACAATGTGATTCCGCCACTGTTGAATTTGTGTTCTATAATATAAATTTGACTGTCAGCCGTGCATAGTGGCTCACACTTGTAATTCCCAACACTTTGGGAGGCCAAGGTGGGAGGATCACTTTAGCCCAGGAGTTTAAGACCAGCTTGGGCAATGTAATGAGACCTTGTCTCTACAAAAAATTTTATAAATTAGCCAGGCACGGTGGCGTACGCCTGTGGTCCCAGCTATATGGTAGGCTAAGGTGAGAGGATCACCTGAGCCTGGTAGGTCTAGGCTGCAGTGAGCTGTGATCATGCCACTGCACTCCAGCCTGGGCAACAGAACAAGACCCTGTCTGAAAAAAAAAAATTAAGTAAAATAAAATTGACTATCATATATTGAAGTATAGTTCTCTTGTTATCTTGTTTAGGGTTCTCCAAGCTTCCTGTATCTGTAGACTGATGTTTATCATTAAATTTGAAGGATCAAGGCTATTATTTCTTTCAACAATTTTTCTGCCATTCTCTATCTTTTCATCTACTGGGATTCTAATTACATATGATTTAGACAACTTGAAATTGCCCTACAAGTCACTAAACCTCTGCTCATTTTTTCTTCTTCTTCAAATCTGATCATTTCTATTGCTTTATTTCCGATTCATTAGCCCTTTCTTCTGCAGTCTGTTGCTAAGCAGTGAAACTTTTATTTTACATATTGTAATTTTTCATTTTAGCATTTCCATTGGTTCTTTTTTATAGTCCCATTTCTCTGCTGAGACTCCTTATTCATCTTATTAGGACTATCTTTTTCTTTAAGTCTTTGGATATTTTTGTATTAGTTGTTCAGAGTCTTTCTCTGCCAAGTTCAACCTTTAGACCAAGATCTAGATGTTATTGATAGCTTTTTTTTCTTGATAATGGGTCACATTTTTCTGCTTCTTTGCATGTCTAGTAATTTGTTATTGTGTGGTGGACACTGTGAATGATACGATGTAGGGAGTTTGGATTATGTCATCTTCCTGTGTAAGATGTTGAGTTTTGTTCTGGCAGGCATTTAAATTACTGTTATATCCTCTTGATCAGGTTAGGCTAGTATCATTCTTTATTTGGGAGGAATCTATTCTGGTTTAAAGCTTAGTCCTAAAGTATTGTTCTTGCTTTATGGCATAGTCCTTACTCCTAAGGCATAGCCTTTCTAGGTCTCACCTGCATGCCCAAAGTGTTCACGTTAGGCCAGAGCGCTAACATCTCCCTGTAACGTACCAGTTCTAGTATTACTGTGCCGCTCTCAGCCCCAGCACGGCCTGCCTTGGACAATCACAGCCTAGTCCTAAGTTAAGGATTCACATAAAGACTTCCCACACAAACTTCATTGTCCTGAACAACTCTCTTCTTCTCTAGTACCCTGTTCTGCAGACTTCAGCTCCTTCAGCAGCCCTGAACCCCAATTTCTGCCTCTTCATCTCAGTAAAGTCACTGCTCAGCTTGGATGTCACTTCCCTTTGCCAGGGCAGGCAGAAAGCCAGGGGATCCTGGGGCTCATCTTGTGTTTCCCATATCTCATGATCCCAGTCCAGCACTGCCTGTTACTCAATGCCCCAAAACAGTCGATGCATATATTCTGTCTATTTTTATCGTTGTTTTTAGCAGAGGGCAAGTCGGGTACCAGTTTCTCTATCACGTCCGAAGTGAAAGTGAAGCAAATGCAATGATGATTACGGTTGTAAAAGTGGTTCTCAACCACGGCTGCATATTGGAATACCTTGAGGATTTTTTGTGTGTTTGTTTAAATACTAGTGCCCCACGTGGCCTGAAGGTCCAGCCAAAGTCGAGAAGCAGTCTACATCATCACAGTATTTCCGCTCTGGCTTCTCACCTTTGTCAATGTTAGGCTTTTATTGGTTGCAAAATAATCCCCTAAATCACTCCGGGCTCCCTGAATGAGCCTGTACAGAAGGGTTTTTATGGCTTTTGTTATGGCTCCAGGATAGTTAGGGTGCTATCTTCTGGAATAAAACCTGCTAGGTCAGCTGCTTCTGGGGCCTGTGCTTCCCAGTCCACATTGACTTGATTAATAATTTACAGTCATCATGAATGTTATGCTATTTTTGGAGGTCGTTACATGAAACCATATCATAACCACTTGTTCTAACACAACATCCAAATATGATTACTGATTGCTTTAGATATGCTATAGACCCGAGACTGCTCCAATAAAACCAAGACAGCACACTGAATTTGTATACACAAACTCCATAACTACATTTAGAACAAGACTGGGTTCAAGCAGTAAGCCTGGCCAGTTCCCATAAGTCATAGTCACTAGTTGTGGGGGGAGGGTAGTATCCCAGGGGTTCTAGTATCTAGAGAATTACACCATCTTCAGAAACATCACTAGAATAGAGCTTACCATATTTTTCATCTTGTATCCTTAGTAGTACATTAGTGGATTTTCTAAAATAATGCTTGCTTTACTTTATTTATGAATGGTACCAAAAAACATTTTATCTCATTAAGAATAGTAATATTATGGCCGGGCACGGTAGCTCACACCTGTAATCCCAGCACTTTGGGAGGCCTAGGCGGGTGGATCACGAGGTCAGGAGTTCAAGACCAACCTGGCCAAGATGGTGAAACCCTGTTTCTACTAAAAATACAAAAAATTAGCCGGGCGTGGTGGCATGCGCCTGTAATCCCAGCTACTCCGGAGGCTGAGGCAGAGAATTGCTTAAACCTGGGGGTAGAGTTTCCGGTGAGCCGAGATCGTGCCACTGCACTCCAGCCTGGGGGACAGAGTAAGACTCTGTCTCAAAAAAAAAAGAATAGTAATATTGTGTGTACATATCAAATATAATCCATATTATACATATATAGATTGTTTTATATTAATATTTTAAAGAGAGCAATGTAACTTTAAATTTTGCATAATTTTTTTAAAATATTGATTTAATACTTTATGATAGGGCAATTTGAAGGCCTGGTTTTAAGTTCATGTTCTTTCATTACTTGGTTTTCACGAGTACCTTAGCTAAAAAAGGCATCTCACAAAGATAGGTACAGACAAAGGGGAAAAAGATATTATGTTTATTAAATTAAAATGTTTATTAATCTCATTCACCAATTACACAGAAGTTGTTTCTTGAAATTCACTAGCAAATTTAAATCCTTTCTGATCCAATCAGTTGTTCTTGCAAATTAAATAATCAGAGGGTGTTCCATTTTGATAGTTTTAATAAATGGTTTGAAAGCCTGAAAATTTAATTTGAAACATTTTAAGCAAGTTAGAAGACTCTGGTTCCAACTTTTTAAATAATTTTTATGGGTACATAGTAGGTATATATATGTATGGGGTCCCAACTTTTGAAGTGGGAATGTATGAATTTTTTCAAAGCAACACACATCATTTTCAGTAACAAAATCACATAATAATAGAAATAGTTCCAAACATCTGTTTTTAAAATCTTTTAGAAAGTTTCTTTTAAAAAGTAGTTACTAGCATACTCAGTTTTAGACTATCTTCTCTAACCACGTGGAATCAGATCATGCATTTGTTTTTATTTTTGTTTTCAAAAATATCTGCAGCCAGGAGCAATGGCTCACGCCTGTAATCCCAGTATTTTAGGAGGCTAAGGCAGGTGGATCACCTGAGGTCAGGAGTTCGAGACTAGTCTGGCCAACAGGGTGAAACCTTGTCTTTACTAAAAATACAAAAATTTGCTGGGCATGGTGGCACGTGCCTGTAATCCCAGCTACTCAGGAGGCTGAGGCAAGAGAACCACTTGAACCCGGGAGGCAGAGGTGGCAGTGAGCCAAGATCGTGCCATTGCACTCCAGCCTGGGCAGTAAGA
Source organism: Macaca mulatta (assembly GCF_049350105.2). Lineage (NCBI taxonomy): Eukaryota > Metazoa > Chordata > Mammalia > Primates > Cercopithecidae > Macaca > Macaca mulatta. The sequence goes on from NC_133409.1 coordinate 13,084,406, forward strand.
GTCAAACTCTGTATCAGGAAAAAAAAAAAAAAAATCTGCCAGGAATTGTGTCTCTGAGAACAACTTACCATGTCGGAAAATGTCAGCAAATTTAGAACACTGTCTTTTTACATAACAAAAGTCTGTAGAATTGTCTTTAAGTTCAGCAGCTATTTCGAAAGATTTATCAATGAAAACTGGTGAGCATCAGCGTGGTCCAAAAGATTTCTCATTAGGAATTATTGTAGATTGCCCTCCTTTCGACATTCTTTTAGTTTGTTTGTTTTCTGAGACAGAGTTGTGCTGTATCACCCAGGCTGGAGTGCAGAGTCACTGTAGCCTCAACCTCTTGGGCTCAAGCCATCTCCTGCCTCTGCTTCCTGAGTAACTGAGGCTACAGGCATGTGCTGCCATTTCCAGCTTATTCATTCATTCATTCATTCATTCATTTATTCATTTATTGGTAGAGACAAGGTCTCATTACCTTGCCCATTCTGGTCTCAAACTCCTGGCCTCAAATGATTCTCCAACCCCAACTTCCCAAAATGCTAGGATTACAGGCATGAGCCATTGGGCCCAGCTTAGATTTTCTTTTTGTTTGTTCATCTTTGTTGAGGTATAATTGGTACACAATAAACAGCAAAAGTCCAGGCGCTGTGGCTTATGCCTATAATCCCAACCCTTGGGGAGGCCAAGGCAGGCGATCACTTGAGCCCAGGAGTTCAAGATCGGCCTGAACAACATGGTGGAACCCCATCTCTACAAAAAAGAGTTTTAATTAGCCGAGCACGATTGTGTGCACTTGTGGTCACAGCTACTTGGGAGACTGAGGCAGGAGGATTGCTTGAGCCCAGGAGGTCAAGGCTTCAGTGAGCCATGTTTAGGCCAGTGCACTCCAGCTGGAACAGAGCGAGACTCTGTCTCATAAATAAATAAATAAATAAATAAATAAATAAATAAAAATAAACAGCACCTATTTAAGGTATATAGTTTGATGAGTTTAGACATATGCACCCATGTCCCTAATACCACAATCAAGATAATAAACATATCCATCACCCTCAAGAGTTTTCTAGCCAGGCACCGTGGCTCATGTCTGTAATCCCAGCACTTTGGGAGGCTCCTGACCTCAAGTGATCCACCCACCTCGGCCTCCCAAAGTGCTGGGATTACGGGCGTGCGCCACCGATCCTGGCCTTTTTTTGAAGCTTCTCAATGTCATTCTTGATTATTCTGTTCCCCATTTTCTTTGCCTTCGTGACTCTCCTGTATATTATGAGCAGAGTCCTGTGCTCCCGCATGCCACATGGACAGCGCCTGGGGAGAGTGACTTCCCAGGATATCCACAGTAGAAGGTTTTGTCGTGTTCTTAAAGAGTTTTGGACTTGCAGGATTCTCGCCAACCAGGATCACACTCAGGTTTGTTGCCTGAGGCCACCCACTCTTCCACCTCCTGCCGCACTTTCTGCTTGATCTGCTGGGCCAGTTGCCTTCCAGAAATGATAACAGCTTCATTGGGAACGCCGCGAGGTGGAAGGCAGCAGCTATGGGCAGGCTGCAGCAGCCAGGCAGCCAACACGGACATGAGGGAAGTTGCAGCCATAGCCCACGCCAGTGACCACGACGATCCAGGTCACACTTTAATCAACAGCAATCACCAGAAAATTCAGCTATGAGCTCAGTAGAATTTAGCCCTTGCCAAAAATTCATGAGACATATGTTGTTTAAGAGTTACCATGTAAGGACTAATTAGCCATTATTCTTTTCAGTTCTCTACTTTCCATTTCTATTTCCTGTCAGTGCAGTAGAAAGTCATGGTGGCCGATGTAGGACTGTCTATGGGCAAATGAGAAATAAGCGTCCCTCAGGCCAGGCGCAGTGGCTCATGCCTATAATCCCAGGACCTGGAGAGGCTGAGGCAGGAGAATCACTTGAGCTCCGGAGTTCAAGACCAGCCTGGGCAACATAATGAGACCCCGTTTCAATTGAAAAAGAAATAAAGAAAAAAGTGTCCCCTCCTTAAGACATATTTTTATATCTATTGGAAAACTGTCATAAACATCTGATTTTATTAAAAGAAGAAAACTTAGCTAGGTACAGTAGCTCACACCTGTATTCCCAGTACTTTGGGAGGCCAAGGCAGGCGGATCACTTGAGGTCAGGAGTTCGAGACCAGCCTGGCTAAAATGGCAAAACCCCATCTCTACCCAAAAAAAAACAACAAAAATTAGCCAGGCATGGTGGCGCACACCTATAATCCCAGCTACTTGGGAGGCTGAAGCAGGAGAATCACTTAAACCCGGGAGGCAGAGGTTGCCCTGAGCAGAGATCGTGCCACTGCACTCCAGCCTGGGCGACAGAGCAAGACCCCATCTCAAAAAAAAAAAAAAAAAAGAAAAGAGAAAGAAAAAAAGAACAAGAAACCTTGTTGCCATCTACCAGGCCTTTTTTTTTTTATTTTGAAACAGAGTTTTGCTCTTGTTGCCCAGGCTGGAGTATAATGGCGCAATCTCAGCTCACTGCAACCTGTGCCTCCTGGGTTCAACTTATTCTCTTGCCTCAGCCTCCCGAGTAGCTGGGATTACAGGCCTGCACCACCACGCCCGGCTAATTTTGTATTTTTAGTAAAGACAGGGTTTCACCATGTTGGCCAGGCTGGTCTCAAACTTGTGACCTCAGGTGATCTGCCCACCACAGCCTCCCAAAGTGCTGGGATTACATGCGTGAGCCATTGCACGTGGCCCACCAGACATTTTTCATGATAAATATTCAAATCTACAATGTAAATAGCATCCCTCAGATTTACATACGTGCCCTGGGTCAATGAAACCACCAATAATAAGAAAAGTAAAATACAAACATAGATTATTAAATTGTAAAAAAAATAAGGTGAATTCATCGTATATAAAGGAAATATCTTCCCAGCTCTGTCATTGAAAGTGACCCCACTGTGGCACTCCTCTTACCCTCCCACCAACATTTTTATGCACTCCTAACACCCAGATTTTATTTTCTAAAAGTATTCTCCATTAAACAGAACCAAGATGTCTTCCATAAAATAACTCTACACCTGTTTGGTATATCCTATTATTTGCAGGAAACAAATGTTACTGGAAAGGGGTCTGGATCCAGACTCCAAGAGAGTGTTCTTGGATCTTGCAAAAGAAAGTATTTGGGGTGAGTCCCTACAGTAAAGTGAAAGCAAGTTTATTAAGAAAGTTAAGGAATAAAAGAATGGATATTCCATAGGCACAGCAGCCCTGAGGGTTGCTGGTTGCCCATTTTTTATGGTTATTTCTTGATGATGTGCTAAACAAGGGGTGGATTATTCATGCCTCCCCTTTTTAGACAATATAGGTAACTTCTTGACATTGCCATGGCATTTGTAAACTTTCATCGTGCTGGTGGGACTCTTTAAACATGCTAATGCATTATAATTAGCATACAATGAGCAGTGAGGACAACAAGAGGCCACTCTCATTGCCATCTTGGTTTTGGTGGGTTTTAACTGGCTTCTTTATTGCAACCTGTTTTATCAGTAAGGTCTTTATGACCTGTATCTTGCGCTGACCTCCTATCTCATGTCGTGACTTAGAATGCCTGTCTGGGAATGCGGTACAGTAGGCCTCAGCCTTATTTTACCCAGCCCCTATTCAAGATGGAGTTGCTCTGATTCAAATGCCTCTGACACGAGGATGTCAAAGGCAATACTGAAAGGAAAGGAAGCCAACCAAAAGGGGCTCCCATTGGCCAGCCTGTGATAATGTGAGCATTAGAAAATAATATCAATTTTAGGTATCTTTAGTAGCAGTAGTAGTAGTAGTAGTAGTAGTAGCAGTAGTAGTAGTAGTAGCAGCAGCAGTAGTAGTAAGTAATAATCTGACAGTTATTTTGAACTAGTTGAACCTTGATAACAATGAGTTTATAACCATAATCAAAGGAGTAACACTCTTTTAAATAGCAACAGATAGTTGTAATAAATAAAAAGGGTGAATACTGAAGACTAAACTTTGACCTTTTCCTTTTCTTGCCCAAATTCCTACCTAAGGGGCCTGAGGAGTCACACCCTATGAACCATCAAGTCTCATCAGAGGGGCTTTATTTAACCCTATATAATGTGGCTCACTTTCCAACTTGACTCTGGCATAACATCACATAACAAATAAGGAAGGAAATCAAAATATTTTAACTCCAAATATATTTCCTTGCCATACCTTGAAGTTGCCCTGCAAAGTCATCTCTTGTGGGGGGAAATCCACATTCTATATAGAATCCCCTTTCCCTTTTTCCAGGAAAGAATCAAACATTTACAATCTATTCTTTCTGAATACTGCTACCTGGAAGCCTCATCTCCATAATAAGAACCTTGGTCTCTACAACCCCTTGTCTTAACCTAGGCATTTCCTTTCTTTTGATCCCAGGTCCTTAGACAAATTCTTTTAACCAGTTGCCAATCAGCAAATTTTTAAATCTATGGCCTGGAATCTCCCCTGACACAGCTGTTTTGAGTTGTCCCACCTTTCTGGACCCAACTGAACCAACGTAAATGCTCAAAAATGTATAAAACCAACTGCCTTGGGCACATGTTCGCAGGATCTCTGAGGCCCATGTCATGGGCCATGATCACTCATATTTGGCTTGGTAAATATGTATCTTCAAATATATTACAGAGTTTTACTCTTTTCATCAACAATATGATAAGATAGATTTCATTTTTCTTTGGGAGGCTGAGGTGGGTGGATCATGAGGTCAGGAGATCAAGACCATCCTGGCTAACAAGGTGAAACCCCGTCCTACTAAAAATACAAAACAATTAGCCGGGCGTGGTGGTGGGCACCTGTAGTCCCAGCTACTTGGGAGGCTGAGGCAGGAGAATGGCGTGAACCCAGGAGGAGGAGCTTGTAGTGAGTTGAGATGGTGCCACTGCACTCCAGCCTGGGCGACAGAGTGAGACTCCATCTCAAAAAAAAAAAAGATATATTTCGTTTGTATTGATTTTGGTAAAAGTCATAGTATGGGTATTAGTTGTTGTTGTTGTTGTTTTAAACTATGTAAGTAGAAAAGAGTAAATATGGCCAGGTCCTGTGGTTCACACCTGTAATCCCAGCACTTTGGGAAACTGAGGTGGGAGCATTGCTTGAGTCCAGGAGTTTGAGACCAGCCTGGGCAACATAGTGAGAACCTGTTTCTACCCAAAATTTTAAAAATTAGCTGGGTGTGTTGATGCATGCCTGTGGTCCCAGCTACTTGGAAGGCTGAGTTGGGAAGATTGCTTAGGCCTGGGAGGTAAAGGCTGCAGTGAGCCATGATTGCACCACTGCACTCCAGCCTGGGCAACAGAGCGACACCCTGTCTCAGAAAAAATAAAAAGAAAAGAAAAGAGTAAATATAGACAGTGATGAGCCAAATTATCCCTAAAGAATTAGGTGTTCAGTCAGAAAACCAAAATCCCTATCAGTCCAGGGGCAGCTCAGATAGAAGCAGGTCAAGGTGTACCCAGAATTGGTTCCTTCCGGTGAGTTATTGGTCTCACTGACTTCAAGAATGAAGCTGTGGACCCTCGCAGTGAGTGTTAAAGTTCTTAAAGATGGTGTGTCTGGAGTTTGTTCCTTCAGATGTTCAGATGTGTCTGGAGTTTCTTCCTTCCGGTAGGTTCGTGGTCTCGCTTGACTTCAGGAGTGAAGCCGCAGACCTTTACGATGAGTGTTACAGCTCATAAAGGAAGTGCGGACCCAAAGAGTGAGCAGCAGCAAGATTTATTGTTAAGAGTGAAAGAACAAAGCTTCCACACCATGGAAAGGGACCTGAGTGGGTTGTGGTGGCTGGCTCGGGTAGCCAGCTTTTATTCCCTTAAGTCCATTTTACAGAGTGCTGATTGGCCCATTTACAATCCTTTAGCTAGACACAAAAGTTCTCCAAGTCCTCACCCGACCCAGAAGCCCAGATGGCTTCACCTTTCAAAAGGCTCTCTGGGAGTTGGTTGGCACTGGGAGTCCTTGGCAGTTACCAATAAAAAAGAGGAGCCAACTCTGTGCTCCAAGGCAATGCATTACCCAAATTCCTCAAGGAAGAGAATTGTTAGTGATACAGGAGCTAGAAATAAATTATTTAGGCAGATAGTGAGAGCAAAAGAGTCCTTAGTAAGGGTTCCCTTTTAAGAAAAAGCAGCCCAAGAAATTATTATTTTTTTCTAACAAAGAGCAGACTGAAAAATCAAAAAGGTATGACATTTGCAGATGTCGAAAAGCAAGCTGGGGCCGGGCACAGTGGCTCAAGCCTGTAATCCCAGCACTTTGGGAGGCCAAGACGGGCGGATCACGAGGTCAGGAGATCGAGACCATCCTGGCTAACATGGTGAAACCCCGTCTCTACTAAAAAATACAAAAAACTAGCCAGGCGTGGTGGTGGGCGCCTGTAGTTCCAGCTACTCGGGAGGCTGAGGCAGGAGAATGGTGTAAACCCAGGAGGCGGAGCTTGCAGTGAGCTGAGATCCGGCCACTGCACCCCAGCCTGGGTGACAGAGCCAGACTCCGTCTCAAAAAAAAAAAAAAAAAGAAAAGCAAGCTGGAAGTTTGCATGGGTGAGCACCAGCAGCTGTGCCAATAGAAAAGTATTACCTGGGGGCCTGGCATATCCTTCATGGAGGCTCCATCTTCCCTTTTTTGTTACCATGTGTACAGTACAGAAATGGACAACATGGTATCGGCCAGGCAGATAACCCATCTGCATAATAAAAGATTAGGGTGTGGGTGGCCAACTTTTAATGCCATATGCAAATGGCACACCTAGCCCTAACCAGTTTTTCACACCTATGCAAATGGTACACTACCTGGGCCAACCAATCTTTTGCACCATATGTAAATCAGACATTGCCTCCTCAAGCTCATCTATAAAACCCCCTGCATTTCACTGCAGATCTAGCAACCCATTTCTCTGGGACCCCTCTGTGCTGCAAAGAGTTCTTCTCTTTCTTTCATCTATTAAACTTCCACTCTTAACCTCACTCCTTATGTGTCCACATCCTTGATTTCCTTAGTGCGAGACAATGAACCTTGGATATCACCCCAGACAACAAGGCCACTTCATTAGTAGACCTTCCTAATTATCATGAGCTATGGATAAAGCAAATATAAGTTTCCAAGATATTGAAAGACCCAGAACAATGAGTGAGGTACAACCAGCCTTGCATGCAAAACTTAAAGAATATATCAGTCCTGGGAGACACACCAAGTTTCAAAAGATTAAAATCTATTTGAAAGTAAGGAACTTAAGAGTCCTGTGATTAAATAAAGGAGACCAAATTGTAAAGAGGGACCCTGGCTAATGACCTTCACATGGTGTTGGGAGACAAGCTGAGTGTTGGGAGAGCAGCTGAGGCAGGGCTTGCATGTCTGCTAGACTTGCTGGCTCCTTGCTTCTAGTATGCCCATTATCTCAAGTAGCCATATGCTTCTCATTCACTTGATACACTATTTCCTTTCAACCCCCACATCCTCACCACCTTTTTCTTTGTTTGATCACCAATAAATAGCTGGGCTCCCAGAGCTCGGGGGCCTTTGCAGCCTCCACACTCACAATGGCCCCCTGGTCCCACTTTCTCTCTCAAACTGTCTTTTTCTCATTCCTTTGACTCTGCCAGACTTCATCACCCCCATGACCTGGTATTGGGTCTGATCACCCCAACAACATGGCCTGATGTAGATCTCTTTGAACTAGACAATTAAGTCCCAGGTCCCAGCCAATAATCAGTCAACAACCCCAATTCTGTCCTTGGCTGTTCTGAGATTGAAGAAGGAATTCATGAATTTTCCAAGTATAATCAAAGACAACCAAAAATTTTTACTTTTTCCCTCAAAAGCTAAGTGTAGTGTAGTCCCCGCTTAGTCTAAGTTAGAGAAGAACACTAACTGCCTGTTTTTTCTTTGGTGCTCAGCAGGCTTTACGTGTGCTTGTTAGTTTCACACTCCTTGAGGCTCAGCAAGTTCCTGCATCACCTCCCTAGCACAGCTGCAAAGTTACAAGGTTGATACAGAAGCATGGTTTCCCAAGAATGTGGAACACGTAGTATAGATAAATGTAAAAGACTGATCAACTGCCTTTGTTCTCACTTCAGTAAGTACGCTTCCTGCATCATGTAGCTCCCAGCCACTGACTGCTTAAAAGGTGGCTGCTTTCTTTGTCCGGCGCTCAGACTTTCCTGGATGCTAGTCCTACTGAGCCAGGTGATCACCTTTTAATAAAGACCTTTCCTGAACTCACTCTGTTTGGTCTCGCCCATCTTTGATTATCCTGCAACAAGATCTTTCTGTTTTTCTTTTTCTTCTTTATTCCTTTTAGTGCTGGTAAAATTATTTTTTTTTTTTTTTTGAGATGGAGTTTCACTCTTGTCGCCTAGGCTGGAGTGCAATGGTGTGATCTTGGCTCACTGCAACCTCCACCTCCCAGGTTCAAATGATTCTCCTGTCTCAGCCTCCTGAGTAGCTGGGATTACAGGCAGCCAACAGCACGCCCAGCTAATTTTTATATTTTTAGTAGAGACGGGGGTTTTACCATGTTGGCCAGGCTGGTCTAGAACTCCTGACCTCAGGTGATTCACCCACCTCAGCCTCCCAAAGTATTGGGATTACAGGCATGAGCTACCATGCCTCGCCAGTGCTGGTAAAAATTAGTGCAACCCTGAGAAGTGTGAACAGAATATTTAGTAATATTTCTACAACCTCACTGTCATAGTTCAGATTCCCCAGGAGACAACCTCTGAGATTCTGAGATTGTATGCAGGAGATTTATTGGGAAGTGCTCTTGCGGATCACCATCTATGATGGGTAAGGAAAGTAGGATTCGGTGGCGGGGGAAGGTAAACTACAATGCAATCATTACAAGAGTCTCAGCCAACCTTGCAGATTGCTGTGAATCTGGGGGGGCCCTTCAGAGATGTCTCAACTTGTTGCCAAGGGGCCAGGCCTTTGTTCTGTCTTATGCACAAGTCATTGAATGTAAGATTCCCCCACACCCACCCACCAGGAGGCATAGTTTTAGAGCTCTCATTGGCAGAGAGACCCTGCTCTGGGAGGGGCTCAGCTAGGAACTATTTGGCAGCTGAGGGAATGAGTGCCTTAGTCCTGCAGAAGGATCTAGATGGCACACTACAGCATTCACTATATATATATATATGCAAAAATGTAAGTCTTGGGAAATATAAAAATTAGATTAGACAAGCATAAAGAGTTGAGTGCCTATAGTCTCAGCTACTCAAGAGGCTGAGGCTGGAGGACTGCTTGAGGCCAGGAGGTTGAGTCTGCAGTGTGTTGTGATCAAGACTGTGAACAGCCACTGTACTCCAGCCTGGGCAACATAGTGAAACCTCATCTCTAAAAGCAAATTTTAAAAAAAAGCATAAAGAAATACCTTTAAATCCTCACTGCTAGCCTTTTCTAACCAGTTTTAGTATAAATATGCTGTTTTGTAATTATTGTGAAATTTTGTGTATTGTCTGCTCTTTAAAGTGTTTAAAGAGCATTTGAGAGACTCCAATTGAACCTGGGATTTTCATTAAATGATTAGAAGAGTTTAGTTAAATAAATTTTGGTAAATGTTTAAATGTTTAGGGAAATTTAACTTATTTAAACCTATTAAGTTTGAGTTGGTTCCTCTTATAAGTAGTTTGAATATTTATGAGTGTTAATTGTTTAAGGAAACGTTAATTTAACAAATTCGTAAAATTAATAAATTTGGCATGGAACAAAGCCCAAAGAATAGTGAGCATTACTCTCCATACACAAAAGCCTCTCAGACATTAAATAAGCTATCAATATATTCCAGGATGGCAGGGGTTTTATCTTTTCATCATATATACCAATTTCAGTCATTGGTGGTGGATGCTATGTTGAGATCTATGACGTCTGGGCTCAGTGGGAAATTCTGTCATGATTGACTAGTCATGTCTGCCATAGGTGTGACAGCTCAGAGGCTCAGCATATATACAATATATTTATCAACATTGGGTCATTAGATAATCAGAAAAAAATGTATCCAAACTGTATTATCAGAAAAGAATGTATCCAAACTATATTATCTTTACTCCCCCCAGAAAGTCTTCACTGAACTTAAAATGGAATATCATTTCCTAAGCTTTTATGTAGGGGTGATATCAGGAATAGCCATCTAAATAATATTTCTCTATATTTTCTTTTTTTTTTTTTTTTTTTTTTTTTTTTTTTTTGAGACGGAGTCTCACGCTGTTGCCCAGGCTGGAGTGCAGTGGCGCGATCTCGGCTCACTGCAAGCTCCGCCTCCCGGGTTCCCGCCATTCTCCTGCCTCAGCCTCCTGAGTAGCTGGGACTACAGGCGCCCGCCACCGCGCCCGGCTAATTTTTTGTATTTTTAGTAGAGACGGGGTTTCACTGTGGTCTCGATCTCCTGACCTTGTGATCCGCCCGCCTCGGCCTCCCAAAGTGCTGGGATTACAGGCTTGAGCCACCGCGCCCGGCCTATTTCTCTATATTTTCAAAACTGAGGTTGAGAACACTGTCATCTTAACCAGTGTCCCTACATAAGGTTTCTTCTAGTAAATTTCTCCTAGAATTCAGTTGTAGAAAAAGTGTTTTCACCGGGCGCAGTGGCTCAAGCCTGTAATCCAGCACTTTGGGGGGCTGAGGCAGGCAGATTACTTGAGGTCGGCAGTTTGAGACCAGCCTGGCCAACATGGTGAAAGACCGCCTCTAGTAAAAATACAAAATTAGGTCAGGCATGGTGATGCGTGCTTGTAGTCCCAGCCACTCGGGAGGCTGAGGCAGGAGAATCGCTTGAACTCAAGAGGTAGAGGTTGCAGTGAGCCAAGAATGCGCTACTGTACTCCAGCCTGGTGACAGAGCGAGACTCTGTCTCAAAAAAAAAAAAAAAAAAAAAAAAAAAAAAAAAAAAAGGCCGGGCGCGGTGGCTCAAGCCTGTAATCCCAGCACTTTGGGAGGCCGAGGCAGGTGGATCACAAGGTCAGGAGATCGAGACCACAGTGAAACCCCGTCTCTACTAAAAATACAAAAAAAAAAAAAAAAAAAAAATTAGCCGGGCGTGGTCGCGGGCGCCTGTAGTCCCAGCTACTCAGGAGGCTGAGGCAGGAGAATGGCGGGAACCCAGGAGGCGGAGCTTGCAGTGAGCCAATATCGCGCCACTGCACTCCAGACTGGGCAACAGCGTGAGACTCTGTCTCAAAAAAAAAAAAAAAAAATGCAAAATTAGCCGGGCGTGGTGGTGCACCTGTAATTCCAGCTACTTGGGAGGCTGAGGCAGGAGAATTTCTTGAACCCCAGAGGCAGAGATTGCAGTGAGCCGGGATCGCACCACTGCACTCCAGCCTGGGTGACAGAGTAGGACTCCATCTCAAAAAAAAAAAAAGTGTTTTCATTGGATGAAAGAGTATGACCCTTTTATTGGGCAACAAAATAACAGTGAATTATACTGTCAAATTGCAATCCTCCCTTCCCTCCCCGCCACTCCTTTCTGTTTTTTGCTCTGGTGGTAAAAATCTGCATTGCTTACTAATACTTTGGTGTGAGTAGATTATTTGGGGAACTCAAAGGGACTCTGATATCTGCATTGAGGTAGAACACATAGGACACACACTGAGACAACACAGGAATAGAACGGTGAGGGGGGGTCAACTGAAGTCAGAGTTAAATATTTCAAATGCACTGTCTGAGTCCATTCATTTCATAATTGAATGTTTAAGGATTACAGAGACTACTAGGCATGGGTACAAGAAGATGAGTAATGGCTGAGCACAGTGCCTTATATCTATAATTACAGCACTTTGGGAGGCCGAGGTTTCTTTCTGTGGGAGAATTCCTTGAGCCCAGGAGTTCAAGACCAGCACTGGTCAACATAGGGAGACCCTTGTCTATACTGAAAATACAAAAATGTGCCGGGCTTGATGGTGCCTCCTGTAGTCCCAGCTACTCGGGAGGCTGAGGTGGGAGGATTGCTTGAGCCCAGAAAGGCGGAGGCTGCAGTGAGTGCCAAGATCATCCCACTGCACTTCAGCCTGGGCGACGGGAGTGAGACCCTGTCTAAAAAAAAAGAAAAATAATTGTGTTTTGGAAATACTGTAGAATCCTAGTTTCCATATATAGGATGGATGGGATTGGGAGTCAAGCTTTCAGGCAGGGACTGAAAGGATGGAAAATATGGCTGGATACAAAAGGAAGTGTGAAACAACGTGTACAGTGTGATCTTATTTCAATACCATATTTTTGCTGTGTATGTGTATATGTCTACATATGTACACATATATCTCATACATGTACATAAAGATCTTGAAAAATATATATCAATATCAATCTAATAACACAGTTTATCTCCTAAGGAAGGGGAAGAGAGGAGGTGTAGAGTGGACAAAAGAACTTACTTAGCCTTTGGCCAGGCTCAAGGACTCTGGGAGGCCAAGTTGGGGGATGGCTTGAGCTCAGGATTTCAAGACCAGGCTAGGCAACATGATTCTAACCCTGTCTCTACAAAAAATACAAAAATTAGCTGGGCGTGATGGCACATACCTGCAGTCCCAGCTACCTGGGGGAGCTGAGACAGGATCGCTTGAACCCAGGAGGTCAAGGCTGCAGTGTGCCGAGATGGAGCTACTGCCCTCCAGCCTGAGTGACAAAGTGAGACCCTGTCTCAAAAAAGAAAAAAAAAAAGAAAGAAAGAAATTTAGCCTTGTTCTGCAGATCTTAATTTTGTAAGCAGAATTGAGATCTACATCCACTTACCTGTTGTGAATCATGAAGTGACTTGGGACCTATTCAAATATAACATATTCTTCCAGGCAAAGTCGCGTGGGTTCAGCCATTCAGGGACTATTCACTGGGCCCTGGACACTGCTGGGGCGATGGGAGGTTCCTGCCCCTGAGGAGTTTACAGTCCAGTTGTGGAGGAGAGAGACACACACGAGGCACTAATCTGACGATGCTAACAATGTGTGCCAGGCAGTGTATAACACATACATTCTGGAGACAGGGGATCTCTAAAAGTTTGAGCTGGTTGAAAAAGCCTTCTCAGAGAGGCAGGGCTTGAACTGGTCCCTAGAGGAAGAGCTTTCCAGGCTAGAACTTCACGTGAGCAAATGCACAGATGTTGCATTGTGTTAGCTATCGAATATGGTGCACTTAAAGGACAGTCATGGCTGAGGGTTCAGACGTGGGAAGAAGTGATATTGGAAAGGTGGTTGGGCCATCTCTTAAGATGAGGGCAGAAGGCAAGGCTGAGGCTCCTAATTGAAAGCAATAAGTAAACTTATATGTTGAGTAGACATTACACATGACCCACTGGAAAGAAACTATTGGGCCGGGTGCGGTGGCTCAAGCCTGTAATCCCAGCACTTTGGGAGGCTGAGGCGGGCGGATCACGAGGTCAGGAGATCGAGACCATCCTGGCTAACACGGTGAAACCCTGTCTCTACTAAAAGATACAAAAAACTAGCCAGGCGAGGTGGCACATGCTACTCGGGAGGCTGAGGCAGGAGAATGGCGTAAACCCGGGAGGCGGAGCTTGCAGTGAGCTGAGATCTGGCCACTGCACTCCAGCCTGGGCAGCAGAGCGAGACTCCGTCTCAAAAAAAAAAAAAAAAAAAAAAGTCATTTTAATTTGCCTACAGAGGCATGAGTTGGATTTAAGGAAAGCAAAATCCTTTTAAAATGGACACTTTAGAGTCTTTTCCTCTTGTATCAAATTGCTGTTAGGGAATGAATAAATTTGGGGACATGATGGAAATGCTCTATTTTTTTGTTTGTCGGTTTTAAGACAGGGTCTCGGTCTGTCACCCAGGCTAAAGTGCAGTGGTTTGATCAAAGTTCACAGCAGCCTCGACTTCCTGGGCCCAAGCAATCCTCCCATCTCAGCCTCCCAGGTAGCTGGGAGCACAGGTGCATGCCACCACACCCAGCTATTAAAAAAAATTTTTTTTTTGTAGAGACAAGCTCTCATATGTTGCCCAGTGCTGGTCTCAAATTCCTAGGCTCAAGCAATTCTCCCACCTCAGCCTCCCGAAGTGCTGGGATTACAGGCTTTAGAGGCGTGAGCCACCGTGCTCAGCTTTATTTATTCATTTTTTCAAGTAAAGACAGTGTCTTCTTATGCTACAATCTGCTCTCGACCTCCCAGGCTCAAGCAATCCTCCCACCTAAGTGTCCCGAGTAGCTGGGACTACAGGCGTGCACCACCATGCCCAGCTAATTTTTAAATATTTTTGTGGAGACAGTGTCTCCCTGTATTGTTCAGGCTGATGTCGAGCTCCTATGCTTAAGTGATCCTCCCACCTCAGCCTCCCAAAGTGCTGGGATTGCAATTGTGAGCCACTGCACTTGGCCTACTCTGTCTTGATTGTCATGGTGTTTTTACAGATGCAAATATTTGTTAAAATCCTCTGCATTGCACACTTAAAATGGGTGTGTTCTCTTGTGTGCAAATTATATAATATAAAATTACAGAGTGACTCTGAAAAATAAAAAATAACTGCCCTGGACTTCCTTTTCTTAGGCTGAGCAACACCATTTTAGAAATAGTTTAGGACATTCATACAGCCAACAGACACATGAAAAAATGCTCATCATCACTGGCCATCAGAGAAATGCAAATCAAAACCACAATGAGATACCATCTCACACCAGTTAGAATGGCGATCATTAAAAAGTCAGGAAACAACAGGTGCTGGAGAGGATGTGGAGAAATAGGAACACTTTTACACTGTTGGTGGGATTGTAAACTAGTTCAACCATTATGGAAAACAGTATGGCGATTCCTCAAGGATCTAGAACTAGATGTACCATATGACCCAGCCATCCCATTACTGGGTATATACCCAAAGGATTATAAATTATGCTGCTATAAAGACACATGCACACATATGTTTATTGCGGCACTATTCACAATAGCAAAGACTTGGAATCAACCCAAATGTCCATCAGTGACAGATTGGATTAAGAATATGTGGCACATATACACCATGGAATACTATGCAGCCATAAAAAAGGATGAGTTTGTGTCCTTTGTAGGGACATGGATGCAGCTGGAAACCATCATTCTTAGCAAACTATCACAAGAACAGAAAACCAAACACCGTATGTTCTCACTCATAGGTGGGAACTAAACAATGAGATCACTTGGACTCAGGAAGGGGAACATCACACACCGGGGCCTATCATGGGGAGGGGGGAGGGGGGAGGGATTGCATTGGGAGTTATACCTGATGTAAATGACGAGTTGATGGGTGCAGCACACCAACATGGCACAAGTATACATATGTAACAAACCTGCACGTTATGCACATGTACCCTACAACTTAAAGTATAATAATAATAAATAAATTAAAAAAAAAAAAAAAGAAATAGTTTAGGACTTTCCGTGAGTAAACAGGAAAAGAAAGATTCAGAGTTACTAAAGAGACTGGAAACAAAAATTTCCAATTAACTGTATGATTATTAACCAGCCAGCATGGGTTTACATAATTAATAATTCCAGAGGTTTTTATGACTTTCATTTTTCTTTTGCCTTTAAACATATTCTTCAATAAGCCATCATGAGAATGTTCTATAGGTGGTGGGAGGCATGAATGGCCAGGTGCAATTACTTCCCTAGACATTGGATTAGGACATGCATACACTTAAACTGGCATTGTAGCTGTTTTTTTGTTTTGTTTTGTTTTGTTTTGAGACAGAGTCTCGCTCTGTCACTCAGGCTGGAGTGCAGTGGCATGATCTCAGCTCGCTGCAACCTCCACCTCCTAGGTTCAAGTGATTCTCCTGCCTCAGCCTCCCAAGTAGCAGGGATTACAGGCGTGTGCCACCACGCCCAGCTAATTTTTGTATTTTTAGTAGAGACGGGGTTTCAGCTTGTTAGCCAGGCTGCTGTTGAACTCCTGACCTAAAGTGATCTGCCTGCCTCGGCCTCCTAAAGTGTTGGGATTACAGGTGTGAGCCACCGCACTCTGCCTAAACTGGCATTGTAGAACCTCTCTTTTTCACTCTACATTGTACTGTTTGCTGTGTTCTTTAAGAATATGCAATTCTGCTACAGAAGAAGGAAAAACACCTAAGATGGGTGAAACTCGTTGTAGTCAGCTCAGGCTGCTATAACAAAACACCACAGACTGAGTGGCTTCAACAGCAGGCGTTTATTTCTCACACCTCTGGATTCTGGGAAATCCAGGATCAAGCTGCTGGCAGGTTCAGTTTCTGGTGAGGGCCCTCTTTCTGGCTTGCAGATAGCTGCCTTCTTGCTGTGCCCTCACATGGTAGAGAAAAAGAGCTCTTGTCTCTCTTCTTTCTATAAGGACACTAATTCTGTCACGGGGGCCTCACCCTCATGATCTCATCTAAACCTGATTACCTCGAAAAAGACCCCTCCTCTAAATACCATCACATTGGGGGTTAGAGCTTCAACATATGAATTTGGGGGAGACACCAACATTTAGCTCATAATACTCATAAGAAATGTTAAGCATAGATAAAAACAAACTTAAGTAGCTTGTGAGAAATAAAATTCATAAGATATGTTAAGTATAGGTGGTGATTGAGCAAATAGCTTATGAAACAGAATTCATAAAATATGTTAAATACAGGTAGTAAGTAATATGCTTAAAAGGTCAGAACAAAAGTCTTAAAGACAAAAAGGGGCCAGGTGTGGTGGCTCACGCCTGTAATCCCAGCACTTTGGGAGGCTGAGGCGGCTGGATCACCTGAGGTCAGGAGTTCAAGACCAGCCTGGCCAACATGGTGAAACCTTGTTTCTACAAAAAATACAAAAATTAGCCGAGCATGGTGGTGGGCACCTGTAATTCCAGCTACTCGGGAGCCTGAGGCACAAGAATTGCTTGAACCCGTAAGGCAGAGGTTGCAGTGAGCCGAGATTGCACTACTGCACTCCAGCCTGGGTGACAAAGCGAGACTCTGTAAAAAAAAAAAAAAAAAAAAAAAGGATGGAAAGTCTATGGGTGATGCTGCCTCTAGGCTGATGTTTATATCATCCCTAAATCAGCCACCTTTCAGTAATCTCAGTATCGTCCCCCAGGGTCCTACATATGCTTTGCCCCAGAGATGTATATAAAACCTGTAAGTGTTCAGCAGCTAAGCTAACTGGCAAGCTATAGCTCTGGCAGGCTTACTTGCTCTGGATCTTTCTAACAGAGTAAGCATAGGGGAGGGAAGGCATCCAGGCACTTTCTGCTGACCCCTCTCCATGTCGTCCAATTTCAACTCAGCTCCTTCCAACCACACCATCAGCAGAGAAAGGTCATCTTCCCTCAGCCCTAGCTTGTTCCCTCTCCTACGAGTGGTAACCTACCCCATCTACACCCTCCTTGCTTTCTGTTGTGTGTTTTAAGTAGGTTCAATAATCTCCACTTTGAGCAATATATACTTGGTCTGTGAGCCCTTCTGTTCCCTGACCTCTGAGAACGCTTTCCTGATAGTGAAATCGGAGGCCGCCTTTCCCCACAGTGCAGCCTGATTTGGGGGATAGCCAAAGCAGCCTTCAATCTATTTGATGTTTTTATTGTTTTTGGTTTGTTTCGTTTTTGTTAGTTTTAGGCAGCGTCTTGCCCTGTTGCCCAGGATAGAGTGCAGTGTCATGATCTTGGCTTACTACAGCCTTGACCTCCCAGGCTCAAATGATCGTCCCACTTCAGGCTCCCAAAGTGCTGGGATTACAGGCATGAGCTACTGCATCCAGCCCATTTGATGTTTTCAAATGCGTATGAGGTGCAAGTAAAGTTATATTCCTGACTTTCCAAACCAAGTAAGTGTTAGTATTCATTCAAGCCCCTTTGTCACATCCCATGCCAGGCAGCATGAGTTCTTATGTGTTACAGGGCAGGGCATAAACCAAAATTTTGTCGGGGGTGGGATAGGATTTAGAGGGAGAGGCACATCCCTCCTTGATTCCTATCCATTCATTGATTCAGTAGACACTTAACAAACCCCACCTTTTTCCTAATTGTGGTTGGGTTAGAGTGTTAAATAAGGTCAAATCCCACCCTCAGGGGGCATGCTTTCTCAAGGAGGCCCCAGATGCATGGCCCCTACACAAACAAGAGAACTAAGTGCAGGAGAGGCGTTATAAAGGGCCATGGGAAAGAGAGGTGTATGTGGATGCATGTGCTCTGGGGTGTGTATGTGTGTGTGTGTGTGTGTGTGTGTGTGTAACAAAAAGCAGACCTCACAGAGGAGGTGTCATTTTAGAAGTCTTGAAGGAGGAAGCCGGGCACAATGGCTCATGCCTGTAATCCCAGCACTTTGGGAGGCTGAGACAGGTGGATCCCCTGAGGTCAGGAGTTCAAGACCAGCCTGACCAACATGGTGAAACCCCATCTCTTCTAAAAATACAAAATTAGGCCGGCATGGTGGCGCATGCCTGTAATCTCAGCTACTCAGGAGGCTGAGGCACGAGAATCGCTTGAGCTGGGGAGGCAGAGGTTGCAGTGAGCTGAGATCACACCATTGCATTCCAGCCTGGGCAACAAGAGTGAAACTCCATCTTAAAAAACAAAAAAAGTCGGCCGGGCGCGGTGGCTCAAGCCTGTAATCCCAGCACTTTGGGAGGCCGAGACGGGCGGATCACGAGGTCGGGAGATTGAGACCATCCTGGCTAACACGGTGAAACCCCGTCTCTACTAAAAAAATACAAAAAACTAGCCGGGCGCGGTGGCGGGCGCCTGTAGTCCCAGCTACTCGGGAGGCTGAGGCAGGAGAATGGCGTGAACCCGGGAGGCGGAGCTTGCAGTGAGCTGAGATCCGGCCACTGCACTCCAGCCTGGGCGGCAGAGCAAGACTCCTTCTCAAAAAAAAAAAAAAAAAAAAAAAAAAAGTCTTGAAGTAGGAATAGGAGTTTTCCTGGTGGACAAAAACCACACTTTGGTCATTCAGAAGGAGGGATGATTAGAAGCAAAGACCCAGGCACATGGAAGAATATGAGTGTGAGCTGGGCACAGTGGCACATGCCTGTAGTCTCAGCTATTCAGAAGGCTGAGGCAGGAAGATGGCTTGAGTCTAGGAGTTCAAGGCTGCAGTGAGCCATGATCTTGACACAGCACTCTGGGCTGGGTGACAGAGCAAGACCCTGTCTCTTAAATAAATAAATAAATAAAAAGGCTGGGCACAGTGGCTCACGCCTGTAATCCCAGCACTTTGGGAGGCCAAGGCGGGTGGATCACGAGGTCAGGAGA
Organism: Macaca mulatta; assembly: GCF_049350105.2. NCBI lineage: Eukaryota > Metazoa > Chordata > Mammalia > Primates > Cercopithecidae > Macaca > Macaca mulatta. The sequence continues at coordinate 13,103,589 of NC_133409.1, forward strand.
TTGAGACCATCCTGGTTAACATGGGGAAACCCCGTCTCTACCAAAAATACAAAAAATTAACCAGGCCTTGTGGCGGGCGCCTGTAGTCCCAGCTACTCAGGAGGCTGAGGCAGGAGAATGGCATGAACCCAGGAGGCGGAGCTTGCAGTGAGCCGAGATCGTGCCGCTGCACTCCAGCCTGGGAGACAGAGTGAGACTCCATCTCGAAATAATAAAATAAATAAATAAATAAATAAATAAATAAATAAATCTGAGTGTGGACCATGGAGGATCTAGGTATGAACGGAGCACGGATGTAGAAAGGGAGGGGCAGGTGACCACACGGGAAAGGTGAGCCAAATTGAGTACTACAATGAAAAGCCCATAGGAGTCATCTTAAGCTGTCCTTCTAGCTGCTCAAAATCAACAAATAATATTTTAAAACTTGCAGTCACTCTCTTCACTCTCGATTAATCCTTCCCCTTACATCCATTCCAATAGCAAGTTCTGTTTGCTCTACCTTCAAACAATATCCTGCAAGACCCACCTTAATCCAGGTGATGGTCACCTCTCCACTGAGTTGCTGCAATAGCCTCTGAACAGCTCGCCTCACATCTGTTGTTACTTGCCCCTCCCCAGCAGTCTACTCAACCCAACCCAGTAGCCAGAGTGATTTTTTTTTTTTTTTTTTTTTTTTTTTGAGACAGGGTCTTGCTCGGTCTCCCAGACTGGAGTGCAGTGGTGTGATCTCAACTCACTGTAAACTCCACCTCTTGGGTTCAAGGGATTCTTGTGCCTCAGCAGCTGGGACTACAGGTGCACAGTACCAAGCCTGGCTAATTTTTGTATTTTTAGTAGAGACAGGATTTCACCACGTTAGCCAAGCTGGTCTCGAACTCCTGACCTCAGGTGATCTGCCCACCTGGGCCTCCCAAAATGCTGGAATAACAGGCATGAGCCACGCACCTGGCCTCATCACCATATTTATGTCTCAGAAAGATCCCTCTCAAGGAGACTGAGCTGAAGCAGGGGACAAGAGGTGATAAAGGCCCTGCCACAGAGAAAGGCTAGATTCCAGAGACATTTACAAACCAACAGAGATCAAAGGTGTTTTACAGACTGACTACTGAGATTAGAGTTAGTAATAAAGAGTACATTCAATTAAACCCAGCATGTTAGTAATAAAGAGTACATTCAATTTAACCCAGCACATGTTTGGTGCATATTTGCTAAGGGCAAGGGATCATGGGAAAAAGGGATAAAAGGACAGACCATGCCCCAAGGTGGGTATTGGGTCAGGTGAGTAGGGAACTGAAGAGAAGTTTGGTGCATGTGCTGGGAGAATGGGGGCAGAAAACGCTCGATATCCAACATGGGGGAGATTTGAGAAGATGCCATAGGGTAGGGCATATCTAAGCTAGGTCCTGGAAGAATTTCAAAGGCAAAGACTGGAAAGAACAGTGTGTGGCAGGACATATTTTGAATTTCATCATCTCTACCATCTCTCTCAGAACTTTCAATGGAGTTGCTAGTGATTTGAGAAATAAGTATTTCCATACCCCATAAAACAAAATAAAATTTAAAAAAGAGGACAGGGTACACAGAAAAGCAGCAAGGAAGAATTAGGATCATTCATCACCAGAATAACTTGGTCCAGAACAAGCGAACCATGTCAATAAGATTTTAAGAAAACACAACAAAATCATTCCTTGTTCAGATGTGTCACAAAAGGAACAACAACAAAAATCCTCCAAGTGAGTAACTGCTGACTCCTGGACTTTGACCTGGGAGAACAATTTTCTGCCAGGGTGATATTGTTGTACAGCAAGTTAAGATCCTTGGTAAGCAGGATTCCTACATAAAGGCTGACGGTCATGCCGGCTTGAGGAACTTGCCTACATTTTTAATAAAACTGTCAGATCAAGCCATGCCTGGCTGCAGTCTATTATTAATACAAATTCTTAACTGTCAATTAGTTAACTGGCTGGTAAAAGGAACCTGGCTTACAAGATTGTTGCTAATGAATATAATGCTTTGTTCCCCAGCAAAACATATGCTTAGGTTGTGTAATTAGAAGAAGGGCCCCCTCCCTCCCTCCCCACAGGGAGATCATGTGCAGCTGAATAAAGGAGCTTATTATACCTGTGAGGGGGCAAAGTCTGTGGGTCTGTGGCTTATGGTATTATGACAGATCACAAAATCACTCTATTATGCTAGTCAATCTGTTTCCAAGCACCTAGCAGGGAACTAGCTGGGCACTAGCCGCTCCAAAACAAGATTCCCATTGGTTTTCTTCCTAAGGTCTCATGACGGGTCAGCTGTTGTTGACATCACCCCACCGCTCACATGTCAGTCAGAGCCTTTTTGTCTGACTTCTGCCTCTGTCACTGCCAAGCTGTCCTCTGAGAGTCAGCCCTTGCCTCGGGCCACAACCAGCTCCCAAGGAGAGCTCAGATGAATTTGAAATCCAGGGGCTTTTGTGCTAGTGAAAAGGAAACGGATGTGGTACACTTAAACCCTGTGTGTCTTTTGTTTCTGACTCCCCTTCCCTCCTGTCCTTCCCCTCTCCCCATCTTTTTCTTTTCCACTATTTCCCTGCCTCCTCATCTCTCTTCTTCCCACCGTGGGCATATGCCTTCTTTTAAAACATACTTATTTTATTTTATTTATTTATTTTGAGACAGAGTCTTGCTCTGTCACCCAGGCTGGAGTGCGGTGACAGTATCTTAGCTCACTGCAACCTCCACCTCCCGGATTCAAGCAATTCCTCTGCCTCAGCCTCCTGAGTAGCTGGGATTACAGGCACCCGCCACCAAACCTAGCTAATATTTGTATTTTTAGTGGAGACAGGGTTTCACCATGTTGGCAAGACTGGTCTCGAACTCCTAACATCAAATGATCCACCCGCCTCGGCCTCCCAAAGTGCTGGGATTACAGACGTGAGCCACTGTGCCTGGACTAAACATATTTAGAGAAGAGCGCAGCTAATAGACCTGTCTCCTCCAAAAGCCTTTGTTTTGAAGTCAGTAGTCACATGCACCTACAAAACCATTTCAAATTCAAGAGGTCGAAAGATATTTGCCTAACACTCCAAAGAAGTGGCTTTACAGAACGTTCGTTTTATTACCTCAGCAGACAAATAAATATTCTCCAGAGTTTTTCTCCCTCAACTCTTCTACATTTCCAGCAGTCTCCTGCCACTGGCTGGATTGTCCTTGTGGGAAGGGACGGGGACAGGGGGTGATTGTCTACATTCCTGCCACCCCCAGCTTCCCTACCTTGTTTCTGCAACTGTCTAAACAGCCCAGAGTCTGCAAAGCAGAAATTCACTGGGGAATGTGACATGTCAAATCATAATATTTATAAGACTTAATGAGTAGGAATAAAACCACAATTTTCCAAGTAGTGATATCTGGAAGAAAAATCATGGAAACCATATCCACAGGGGCTTCAAGCAGAGCTGCTTCCCTGAGGCAGACGAAGAGTCTGGCTCCAGGGGAAAACCAGTGTTCACTGCTGCCCATGTATTGGGGAGTCACAGCGCTTGGAAGACACAGCCACTTTTCATCAGTGAATATTTTGTAGGTGACCATTAAGGACTGAAAATACCTATGGTAGGGCAAAAGATGACAGAAAGCTGGACAGACCTGGGGGAGAAATGGTGTCACCCAAAAGGGCTCTGTAGTTATACATGAGGAAGCAGCAGCTGAGTTCATCAAGGGTCTGTGTCAGTCACATCCGCATTTAATGGTTTAGTGTTACTTTTTCCCCATGTGTATTAGTCCATTCTCACACTGCTGTTGTCCGAGGTGTTCTAACCAGAGCGACTCCATCTTGAGTGAGGGCTAGGAAAATGAAGCTGTGACCTGCTGGGCTGCACTCCCAGAAAGGTATTCCTAGCGTTTAGATGTTTACAGTTAATGGAGCAGATTGATAATGTTTACTTAACAGACCCAGACTTGGGAATGTTCTAAAATCCCGATATCTGGAGAACAAAGACATTCCTAATTTTGCTTTAAAGATAATATTCTTTTTTTTTTTTTTTTTTTGAGACAGAATCTCACTCTGTCACCCAGGCTGGAGTGCAGTGGCCGGACCTCAGCTCACTGCAAGCTCTGCCTCCCAGGTTCACACCGTTCTCCTGCCTCAGCCTCCCGAGTAGCTGGGACTACAGGCACCCGTCACCACGCACAGCTAACTTTTTTTTTTTTTTTTGTATTTTTTAGTAGAAACTGGGTTTCACTGTGTTAGCCAGGATGGTCTCAATCTCCTGACCTCGTGATCTGCCTGCCTAGGCTTCCCAAAGTGCTAGGATTACAGGCGTGAGAAAGATAACATCCTTGCAAAATATAGTAATTAAGAAGATTAATCCTTTATCAGAAACCCTTATAGCAGAGCACATCTCCCCATGATCTTTTTTCTTGTTTTTTGTTGTTGTTTTGAGACAGGGTCTTGCTCTGATGCTTAAGGTGGAGTGCTGTAGTGTGATCTCAGCTCACTGCAACCTCAGCCTCCCGAGTAGCTGGGACTACAGGCTCATGCCACCACACCTGGCTAATTTTTGTATTTTTAGTAGAGATGGCCATGTTGGTCAGGCTGGTCTTGAATTCCTGACCTCAAGTGATCCACCTGCCTCGGCCTCCCAAAGTGCTGGGGTTACAGGTGTGAGCCACCACCTGGTGCATGATCTTTTTTTTACCATATATATGTATTCACAAGCATTGTACCTTGGGTGGAAGCATTCCTCCTCTTATTTTTGGGAATGCCCTACTCTGTCTATGGAGTAGCTGTTCCTTCACCACTTTACTTTCTTAATAAACTTGCTTTTGCTGTGCACTGTGGACTCTCCTTGAGTTCTTGCGAGAGATCCAAGACCCCTCTCTTGGGGTCTGGACTGGGACCACTTTCCTGTAACACTATGAAGAAATATCCAAGATTGGGTAATTTATATTTAAAAAAAAGAGGTTTAATTGACTCACAGTTCAGTATGATTTGGGTGGTCTCAGGAAACTTACAATCATGGCAGAAGGCACCTCTTAACAGGGTGTCAGGAGACAGAATGAGTCCGAGTGAAGGGGGAAGCCCGTTATGAAACCATCAGATCTCCTGAGAACTCACTCACTGTCACAAGAACAGCATGGGGAAAATCGCCCCCCCTGATTCAATTATCTCCACCTGGTTCTGCCCTTGACATGTGGGGATTATTACAATTCAAGATGAGATTTGGGTTGGGACACATAGCCAAACCATATCATTCTTCCCTGGCCCCTTTCAAATCTCATGTCCTCACATTTCAAAACACAATCATGCCCTTCCAATAGTTCCCCATAGTCTTAACACATTCCAGCATTAACCCAAAGGTCCAAGTCTGAAGTCTCATCTCAGACAAGACAGTCCCTTCTGCCTATGAGCCTGTAAAGTCAAAAGTTTGTTACTTCCTAGATATAATGGGGGTACTGGCATTGGGTAAATACACCCATTACAAATGGGAGAAATTGGTCAAAACAAAGGGGCTACAGGCCCCATGTAAGTCCAAAATGCAATAGGGCGGTCATTAAACATTAAAGTTTGAAAATCATCACCTTTGACTATGTGTCCCACATCCAGGTCACACTGATGCAAGAGGTGGGCTCCCATGGCCTTGGGCAGCTCCGTACCTGTGACTTTCCAGGGTGTAGCCCCTCTCCCAGCTGGTTTCACAGCTGGTGTTGAGTGTCTGCAGCTTTTGTAGGCACACAGTGCGAGTTGTTGGTGGATCTACCATTCAGGGGTCTGGAGGATGGTGGCCCTCTTTACACAGCCCCACTAGGCAGTGCCACAGTGGGGACTCTGTAGGGGCTCCAACCCCACATTTCCCTTCCACACTGGCCTAACAGAGGTTCTCCATGAGGGCTCTGCCCCTGCAGCAGATATCCAGGCATTTCCATACATCCTCTGAAATCTAGGTAGAGGTTCCCCAACCTCAATTCTTGACTTCTGTGTACCTGCAGGACCAACACCACATGTAAGCCACCAAGGCTTGGGGCTTGCACCCTGTGAAGAAATGGCCCAAGTTATACCTTGGCCCCTTTTAGCCACAGCTGTAGCTGAAACATCTGGGGCATAGGGCACCATGTCCTGAGGCTGTGTAGAGAAGGGGGGCCTAGGCCTGGCCCATGAAACCATTTTTCCCTCCTTGGCCTTTGGACCTACGATGGGAGGGGCTGCTATGAAGTTCTCTGACATGCCCTGGAGACATTTTCCCGATTGTTTTGGTGATTAGTATTTGTCTTCTCATTAATTATATAAATTTCTGCAGCCAGTTTGAATTTCTCCCCAGAAAATGGATTTTTCTTTTCTATTGCATCATCAGGCTGCAAATTTTCCAAACTTTTATGCACTGCTTCCTCTTGGATGGTTTGCTGCCTAGAAATTTCTTCCACCAGATACCCTAAATCATCTCTCTCAAGTTCAAAGTTCCACAGATCTCTAGGGGCAGGGGCAAAATTCCACCAGTCTCTTTGCTAAAGCATAGCAAGAGTCACCTTTATTCCAGTTCCCAACAAGTTTCTCATTCCCATCTGAGATCACCTCAGCCTGTATGTCATTGTCCATATCACTATCAGCATTTTGGTCAAAACCATTAAATCTCTACAAAGTTCCAAACTTTCCCACATTTTCCTGTTTTCTTCTGAGCCATCCAAACTTTTCCAACCTCTGCCTATTACTCAGTTCTAAAGTTCCTTCCACATTTTCAGGTATCCTTATGGCAGCACCCCACTCCTGGTACCAATTTACTGTATTAGTCTGTTCTCACGCTGCTGTGAAGAAATACCTGAGACTGAGTAATTTACCAAGAAAGGAGGTTTCATTGACTCACAGTTTCACATGGCTGGGGAAGTCTCAGGAATCTTACAATTAGGAATGCACAGCAGCAGGAGAGAGAATGAGTCCAAGCGAAGAGGGAAGCCTCTTACGAAACTATCAGATCCCATGAGAACTCACTATCATGAGAACAGCATGGGGGATACTGCCCCCCATGATTCAATTATCTCCACCTGGTCCTTTCCTTGACACATGGGGATTATTACAATTCAAGGTGAGATTTGGGTCAAGACACAGAGCCAAACCATATCACTATGTCTTCTTTGTATTCTTATAACTCCTACAACTTTATATAATGGTCCTATCAGCACAATGTGCCATTGGATGTTCTGTTGTAAAGAAGCCTGTATGTATCTACATAGTTTTTACCTGATGTGTATAAGATGTTCTCTGACTAGAGTACAGAAGGGAAGTTGGGAAGAGATCCATTGTATGTGAAGAACTGAGGAAGTGGGACCAGTGATACTTGAAACAAGACCCTGTGGTATCATGCAAAGAGCATGGGCTCTGTCATTAGAAACAACTGGATATGATTCATGGCTTACACTTACCACTTGTGTGACCTTGGACAAGTTTCTAAGCCTTTCTGAATCTCTGTTTCATCATATGTAAAAGTGAGTATAACATAATCAGAAATACTTTGAGAGAAAACCAATATAAAAAATGCTCATAGCAGGAGCTCAGCAATGGGTAGTTTTTATCACTGTTCATTTTGAAACACTGGACACTTTAGTGGTATCCAAAGTGTCCTAGCTTTTAATGCTGAAGGATTCAGCAACCATTTCAACATCATATGGTACGGAACAACACTGCTGTTACTGCTTCATGTGCTAATAAAAAGCCTGTGTTCCAGGCAATTTGCAAAAAGTAAGCACCTCGTGTCTTCCCTTACTAGATTGAGGGATTCTTTTCTTTTCTTTTCTTTTTTTTTGAGACAGTCTCACTCTGTTGCCCAGGCTAGAGTGCAGTGGTGTGATCTCAGCTCACTGAAACCTTCGCCTCCTGGGTTCAAGCAATTCTCCTGCCTCAGCCTCCTGAGTAGCCGGGATTACAGGCACCCACCACCACACCTGGCTAATTTTTGTATTTTTAGTAGAAACGGGGTTTTGCTATGTTGGCCAGGCTGGTCTCCAACTGCTGACCTCAGGTGATCCACCGGCCTCAGCCTCCCAAAGTGCTGGGATTACAGGTGTGAGCCGCTGCTCCCAGCCCTAGATTATGAGATTCTTTTTTTTTTTTTTTTTTTTTTTGAGGCGGAGTTTTGCTCTTGTTGCATAGGCTGGAGTGCAATGGCACGATCTCAGCTCACCACAACCTCCACCTCCTGGGTTCAAGGGATTCTCCTACCTCAGCCTCCCAAGTAGCTGGGATTCCAGGCAGGCACCACCACGCCCAGCTAATTTTTTGTATTTTTAGTAGAGACAGAGTTTCTCCATGTTGGTCAGGCTGGTCTCAAACTCCCGACCTCAGGTGATCCACCCACCTTGGCCTCCCAAAGTGCTGGGATTACAGGCGTGAGCCACTGCACCTGGCCATGAGATTCTTAAAGAAAATAATGGTGGCTTATTCATCTCATCAACTTCAGGACTTAGCATCAATAGGCACATCACAGTTCCCAATACTGTATGGGCATTTTCGTTGAAGAACTTAGACTGATGTGTGAAAAAGCCCTAATGATATGCCACATTTGTTTTTTTTTAGTTTTTAATTTAATTTTTATTTTATTATTATTATTGTTTTGAGACCATGTTGCCCAGGCTGGAGTGCAGAGGCTCAAGAGATCCTCCCACCTCAGAATCCCAAGTAGCTGGGACTACATGTGTGCACCACCGTGCCTGACTTATTTTTTTTATTTTTATTTTTTTGTAGAGCCTTATGTTGCCAAGGCTGGTCTTGAACTCCTGGGCTCAAGCAATCCTCCTGCCTCAGCCTCCTAAAGTGCTGGTATTACAGACATGTGCCACCTTTCAAGATGATGAAAAACACTACGAGGAACTGTCAGAGTGCAGTCCCAGTTTAGGAAGAATTGCTGTTAGAACCAATTGCCTTGGGATGATTGAGGCTATGTGTCTTACTGCCCATACTGATGTTCTTGGGAGCTTCATTCCTGGCAGATAATTCCGAATCCAGTCAACATCATAATTGCACAACCCATGGCTATTTGAACAACATCCACAATCCTCCAGCTTGTTTTATTTTATTTTTATTCTTGTTTTTGTGTAGAGACAGTGTCATTATGTTGCCCAGGTTGGTCTTGAACTCCTGGCCTTAAGCGATCCTCCTGCCTTGGCCTCTCAAAGTGCTGGGATTACAGGTGTGAGCCACCACACCCAGTCTTTATTTGTTAATTCATATATTCAACAAGTATTTGTCAAGCATCTCCAACATGTCAGGTGCTATCTGAGATGCTGGGAACATGTATGGTGAACCAGACAAGCAAATGTTTATGGAGCTTCAACATCACTAAGCACCAGGGAAATGCATACCAAAACCACAGTGAAATATCATCCTACCCACCAGTCAAACTTTAAAGCTCCAAAAATGATCTCCTTTGACTTCAGGTCTCACATCCAGGTTACACTGATGCAAGAGGTTGGTTCTCATGGTCTTGGGCAACTCCACCCCAGTGGTTTTGCAGGGTGCAGGCCCCCTCCTGGCTGCTTTCATGGGGTGGCGTTGAGTGTCTGCAGCTTTTCCAGGTGCACAGTGTAAGCTGTCAGTGGATCTACCACTCTGGGGTCTGGAGGACGGCAGCCCTCTTCTCATAGCTCCACTAGGCAGCACCCCACTAGGGACTCTGTGTGGAGACTCCAACCCCACATTTCCCTTTCACACTGCCCCAGCAGAGGTTCTCCATGAGAGCCCCCTGCAGCAAACTTTTGCTTCTATCTTCTTCTGAAATCCATACATTTTCTGAAATCTAGGCAGAGGTCCCCAAACCTCAATTCTTGACTTCTGTGAACAGCAGGCTCAACACCACGTGGAAGCTGCCAAGGTTTGGGGCTTCTACCCTCTGAAGCCACAGCCTCAGCTATACGTTGGCCCCTTTCAGCCACAGCTGGAGTGGCTGGGACACAGGGCACCAAGTCCCTAGGCTCCACACAGCATGGGGAACCTGGTCCCAGCCCACAAAACCACTTTTTCCTCCTGTGCCTCTGGGCCTGTGATCAGAGGGGCTGCCATGAAGGTCCTAAGATGGGCTGGAGACATTTTCCCCATGGTCTTGGGAATTAACATTAGGCTCCTTGCTACTAATGCAAATTTCTGCAGCAAGTTTGAATTTCTCCCCAGAAAATGGGTTTTCTTCTCTATAGCATAGTCAGGCTGCAAATTTTCTGAACTTCTATGCTGTTTCCCTTTTAAAACTGAATGCCTTTAACACTACCCAAGTCACCTCTTAAATGCTTTGCTGCTTAGAAATTTCTTCCATCAGATACCATAAATCATCTCTCAGGTTCAAAGGTCCACAAATCTCTAGGGCAGTGGCAAAATGCCACCAGTCTCTGTTAAAACACAACAAGAGTCACCTTTGCTCCATTCCCAACAAGTTCCTCATCTCCATCTGAGACCACTTCAGCCTGGATTTTATTGTCCATATCACTACCAGCATTTTGGGCAATGCCAAATGCCAACAAGTCTCTAGGAAGTTCCAAACTTTCCCACATTTTCCTGTCTTCTTCTGAGCCCTTCAAACTGTTCCAATTTCTGCCTGTTACCCAGTTCCAAAGTCACTTCCACATTTTTTGGTATCTTTTCATCAATGCCCCACTCCTGGTACCAATTTACTGTGTTAGTCCGTTTTCATGCTGCTGATAAAGACATACCCAAGCCTGGGGAAAAAAAGAGGCTTCATTAGATTTACAGTTCCACGTGACTGGGGAGGCCTCAGAATCATGGCAGGAGGCAAAAGGCACTTCTTACATGGCAGTGGCAAGAGAAAAATGAGGAAGAAGCAAAAGCGGAAACGCCTGATAAACCTATCAGATCTGATGAGACTTATTCACTATCACAAGAATAGCACAGGAAAGACTGGCCCCCATGATTCAATTACCTCCCCCTCCATCCCTCCCACAATATGTGGGAATTCTGGGAACTATGATTCAAGTTGAGATTTAGTGGGGACACAGCCAAACCATATCAATATTTTTGTCTCAAATTTTTTATGGTGCACCAGAGTAAAGAGACACTTGGATAGATACCTTTCAAACACCTGAGAATGCAGAAGGAAAGTAGTTAACCAAATCCATAAAAAGAAAGTAAAAAAATGAGCAAGGCATGCAAAACAGTTCTAAGCCTTCTGGATTAATCCAGAGCTGAGGGTCCCTATTGCTCCATGGAGTTGATTAGGATGTTATCAGACCTTTGTAACTGAGAAATACTGGGCCACTGACTAGCTAACTGGAGGAACAAATTAGGCATCTAATGATTAAACTGATATTAAAAGCATTTTTATTTCCTACTTTAATTGGAATTTCTTTTTTATTCTATCTTACATGAGTTTTGCTCTTTAACTCAGGAAACATATTCTGAAAGCAAAAATGTATGTGTGATATTGCTATTATTTTTTTCCAACAATAGAAAAAAAAGTTCAGCCAGGCACAGTGGTTCACACCTGTAATCTCATCACTTTGGGATCCCAAGGCGGGTGGATGGCTTGAGCTCAGGAGTTCAAGACCAGCCTGGGCAACATAGCAAAACCCCGTATCTACAAGAAATACAAAACAAAATTAGCCAGGCATGGTGGCATATGCCTGTGACCCCAGCTACTTGGTAGGCTGAGGTGGGAGGATGCTTGAGCCAGGGAGGTGGAGGTTGCAGTGAGCTGAGATCATGCCACTGCATTCCAGCCTGGGTGACAGAGTGAGACCCCATCTCAAAAAAAAAAAAAAAAAAGGAAAAGAAAAATTTTTCTTCAATGACTGGAGTTTTCTTTCATCTTACAGTTATTTTAGAGAAGCAAGGCAGTGTGACATAGTAGAAATAATTGAGGGCCATGAGTCAAAAGACTTGGTTTCCAGCTGTCATGGGAAATCATTTCATCTCTTTGAGGCTTGGTTTTCCCTAGGAGTTATTAAGCCATATACAGAAGAATTCCTTGGGTCCCTTTTAGCTTTAAGAGTCTGTGATTCTAGAAAGCAAGGAGCTGTTTCTGAGGGAGGATAAAGGAAACACACGCCGGGTGCAGTGGCTCAAACCTGTAATTCCAGCACTTTGGGAGGCTGAGGCTGGTGGATCCCTTGAGCTCAGGAGTTCAAGACTGGCCAGTACAACATAGTGAGACCCTGTCTCATTGCTGTTTTAACATTTTTTAATTAAAAAAAAAAAGAAATATAATGAAAGATGAAGGAGGCAAGAAGAGACAGAATCTAAGAAAAACAAAGAAAGCTTTGGAGAGCAAGGTACATTGTACTGTAAAGTCAACCTGCTCCCTGTTAACTTCCTTGGAAAAGTGGAATCAACTTTTTGAGCTTTTTATCTTTTCTTCTGTGTCCTGGCTGGTAGAAATACAAATAAGCACTAAACTGGAGAAAAGCAGGGAGCTGGGGGAATAAGGACAAGAAATGGAAGGATGGATCATTTAGACACTGCAATGCCAGCCCCAAGTCTTCTAGAAATGAAGGTGACAATTTGGCCCTAAAGTTCAAAAAGGTTAAAAAGGATTTTTTTTGTGTGTGTGTGCCTGGGCTGCTCCCAATAATCTTAATTCAAGAGGATCCCCATGGTTTAATTTATCCAGAATCTTCTCCTAAACCTTTTGCAGTGTGCATCAGCTGAGATTTCAACAACAGATGGTTGCCCTGAAGGTACTTTGATAGGTGAAATTTAGAAAAGATTCTTGGTCCTAAATGGAATCTAATCTTTTACTGTCTAAACCAATCTGGATTCATTTCAGACCAACTTATTCTTAGAAATATATTTACAGAGGCTGGGCACAGTGGCTTACACCTGTAATCCCAGCCCTTTGGGAGGCTGAGGCAGGTGGGCCACTTGAGCTCAGGAGTCTGAGACCAGCCTGGGCAACATAGTGAGACCCACATCTCCACAAAAAATTTAAAAACTAGCTGGGTGTTGCTGGGAGCAAGCCCCCCAAAATCCGGCCATAAGCTGGCCTCAAAATTGGCCATAAACAAAATCTCTGCAGCACTGTAACATGTTCATAATGGCCTTAACGCCCATGCTGGAAGGTTTTGGGTTTATGGGAATGAGGGCAAGGAATACCTGGCCCGCCCAGGGTAGAAAACCACTTAAAGGCATTCTTAAGCTACAAACAATAGCATGAGCAATCTGTGCCTTAAGGGCGTGTTCCTGCTGCAGTTAACTAGCCCAACCTATTCCTTTAATTCAGCCCATCCCTTCGCTTCCCATAAGGGATACTCTTAGTCAATTTAATATCTATAGAAACAATGCTAATGACCGGTTTGCTGTTAATAAATGTGTGGGTAAATCTCTGCTCAGGGCTGTCAGCTCTGAAGACTGTGAGACCTCTGATTTTCCACTTCACATCTCTATATTTCTGTGTGTGTGTCTTTAATTCCTCTAGTGCTGCTGGGTTAGGGTCTCCCCAGCCGAGCTGATCTCGGCAAGTGGCGTCCATCTTGGGGGCTCGAATCCAGGTCGAAGGGTCGCCGGAGCAATGGTAGGAACAGAAAACTAGCTGGAGGATACCCAAATACTCTTAAAGCAATCCCCATGGTGAGTAAGAAGGGGAGCTTAGAAGCATCAGGGTAACAATGGGACAGATATGGGGTCTGGTTGGTTTCACCTTGGAACTTTTTCACACTGATGACGAGGAGGAACAAGAGTATAGCAAAGTAACAGAGGAGGTTACAGAGCAGGTTTATTTGCCAGCTAAAACTAAAGTGGCAAAGGAAGGAGAGGTTCATCTCTACCCTTCTGCAACCCCTCCTTACTATTTTGAAGAAAATGACCCCCCAGATCTTTCTTTTCTGGAGGACACTGTGTGAAAAGTAGTTGCTCCAGTGACTGTTCAAGCAGCACCTCAAGCGACTGCTGTTATTTCTATTCAGGCAGGAATTCAGCAAGCTAGACAAGAGGTGATTTAGAAGCTTGGCAGTTCTCTGTTAGAATACACCCCCCAGATCAACAGGGAAATATTACAGCTGCATCTGAGACTTTTCCTTTTAAATTACTCAAAGAATTTAAACAAGCAATAAATCAATATGGACCAGGTTCTCCTTTTGTAATGGGACTGTTAAAGAATGTTGCTGCTTCCAGTCGGATGATTCCTACTGACTGGGACGCTCTTGCTTGAGCTTGTCTGACTCCTGCTCAGTTCTTACAATTTAAAACTTGGTGGGCAGACAAAGCTTCCATTCAGGCTGCTTGCAATGCCCAGGCCCAACCTCAAATTAATATAACTGCAGACCAACTTTTGGGGGTTGGCGGCTGGGCTGGTTTAGATGCACAAGTGGTCATGCAGGATGAGGCCATAGAACAGCTTAGAGGAGTGTGCGTTAGAGCTTGGAAAAAAATCACTTCAGGTGGAGAACAATACCCTTCCTTTAGTGCTGTAAAACAGGGACCCAAAGAACCATACGTTGATTTTATAGCTCGGTTACAGGAGTCTCTTAAAAAGATGATTGCAGATTCAGCTGCTCAGGATATAGTGTTGCAGTTATTAGCTTTCGACAATGCTAATCTCGATTGCCAGGCTGCTCTGCGACCTATCAGAGGGAAAGCACATTTAGTTGATTATATCAAGGCCTGTGATGGTATCGGAGGTAATCTGCATAAAGCTACCTTGCTGGCACAGGCAATGGCAGGACTGAGAGTAGACAAAGGAAATACTCCTTTATCTTGGAGCTTGTTTAACTGTGGGAAGCATGGTCATACTAAAAAAGAATGTAGAAAAAATCAGCAAGTCCGGCCACCAGATAGGGGAAAAAAAGAAAACTGCAGATCCTGAAATATGTCCAAAATGTAAAAAAGGAAAACATTGAGCTAATCAGTGTCACTCTAAGTTTGATAAAAATGGGAACCCAATTTCGGGAAACGCAATGAGGGGCCCGTCCCGGGCCCTGTTCTAAACCAGGGCATTTCCAGCTCAGGCCATTCCCTCACCCCTGTACAATGTCTGTCCCCCACCACAGCCGGTAGTGCCGCAGTAGATTTATGCTGCACAAAAGCTGTGAGCCTTCTGCCTGGGGAATCCCCGCAAAAGCTCCCAACAGGAGTCTGTGGACCCTTGCCAGCAGGGACAATAGGATTACTTTTAGGAAGTTCTAGTTTGAGTTTAAAAGGGGTACAACTGGTGTGATTCCGTCCTGCGGGGCTGTTCCCTGGAGCAACGTTCGTTTATCTCCATCCGCCTTCTCTCCCACCTAAGTGCGTGCAGCCACCTGATGGAAGATTTGATGGACATGAACATGAGCCCCCTGAGGCCCCAGAACTATCTATTCGGTTGTGAACTAAAGGCTGACAAAAATTATCAGTCTAAGGTGGATAATGATGAAAATGAGCACCAGTTATCTTTAAGAACGGTCAGTTTAGGGGCTGGTGCAGAGGATGAATTGCACATTGTTGAAGCAGAGGCAACGAATTACAAAGGCAGTCCAATTAAAGTAACACTGGCAACTTTGAAAATGTCTGTGCAGCCAACGGTTTCCCTTGGGGGCTTTAAAGTAACACCACCAGTGGACTTAAGGTTGAAGTGTGGTTCGGGGCCAGTGCATATTAGTGGACAGCACTTAGTAGCTGTGGAGGAAGAGGCAGAGTCAGAAGATGAAGAGGAGGAGGATGTGAAACTCTTAACTGTATCTGGAAAGCGGTCTGCCCCTGGAGGTGGTAGCAAGGTTCCACAGAAAAAAGTAAAACTTGCTGCTGATGAAGATGATGATGAGGATGAGGATGATGATGATGAAGATGATGATGATGATTCTGAAGATGAGGAAGCTAAAGAAAAAGGGCCAGTGAAGAAATCTGTATGAGATACTCCAGCCAAAAATGCACAAAAGTCAAATCAGAATGGAAAAGACTCAAAACCATCATCAACACCAAAATCAAAAAGACAAGAATTCTTCAAAAAAACAGGAAAAAACTCCTAAAACACCAAAAGGACTAGTTCTGTAGAAGACATTAAAGCAAAAATGCAAGCAAGTATAGAAAAAGGTGGTTCTCTTCGCAGAGTGGAAGCCAGGTTCATCAGTTATGTGAAGAATTGCTTCTGGATGATTGATCAAGAGGCTATTCAAGATCTCTGGCAGTGGAGGAAGTTTCTTTAAGAAAATAGTTTAAACAATTTGTTAAAAATTTTCCTTCTTATTTTATTTCTGTAACAGTTGATATCTGGCTGTCCTTTTTATAATGCAGAGTGAGAACTTTCCCTGCCATGTTTGATAAGTGTTGTCCAGTTTCCATTGCCAAGAATGTGTTGTCCAAAATGCCTGTTTAGTTTTTAAAGATGGAACTCCACCCTTTGCTTGGTTTTCAGTATGTATGGAATGTTATGATAGTACATAGTAGTAGCGGTGGTCAGACGCAGAAATGGTGGGGAGACAAAAATATACATGTGAAATAAAACTTAGAATTTTAATAAAGTAAAAAAAAGGGGGGGTACAAATACATACAGGAGTTATTGATTCAGATTACAATGGGGAAATTCAAATTGTTATATCTACTTCTATTCCCTGGAAAGCAGAGCCAGGAGAGCACATAGCACAGCTCCTGATTGTGCTGTATGTGGGAATGGGAAAAAGTGAAATTAAACGAACAGGAGGATTTGGAAGCACAAATAAACAAGGCAAAGCAGCTTATTGGGTAAATCAAATTACTGATAAATGTCCTACCTGTAAAATAACTATTCAAGGAAACAAATTTAAAGGTTTGGTAGATACAGGAGCGGACATTTCAATCGTTTCTCTACAGCACTGGCCATCCACATGGCCAATTCAACCCTCTCAATTTAACATAGTTGGAGCTGGTAAAGCTGCTGAAGTATATCAAAGTAGTTATATTTTGCATTGTGAGGGGCCTGATGGACGACCTGGGACTATTAAACCAATTATAACTTCTGTACCTATAAATTTATGGGGAAGAGATTTATTACAACAGTGGGGAGCACAAGTTCTAATTCCAGAACAATTGTATAGCCCTCAAAGTCAACATACAATGCGTGAAATGGGGTATGTCGCTGGTATGGGACTAGGGAAAAATTTGCAAACTTTGAAAGAACTACTTCAAGTGGAAAATCAAAGTTCCCGCCAAAGATTAGGAAATAATTTTTGATGGTGGCCATTATTAAGCCTCCAGAACCTATACCTTTAAAATGGTAAACAGATAAGCCAATTTGGATAGAACAATGGCCACTAAGTAACGAAAAACTGGAGGCTTTAGAGAAATTAGTTACTGAACAATTAGAAAATGGGCACAGAGCTCCAACATTTTCTCCTTGGAATCTTCTAGTTTTCATAATTAAGAAAAAATCAGGAAAATGGAGAATGTTAACTGACTTAAGAGCCATCAATTCAGTTATCAACCTATGGGAGCATTACAGCCAGGATTGGCTTCTCCTGCTATCATTCCAAAAAATTGGCCTTTAATAGTAATAGATTTAAAAGATTGTTCCTTTACTATCCCTTTAGCTGAGCAAGACTGTGAACAGTTTGCATTTACAATTCCTCCAGTAAACAACCTGCAGCCAGGTAAGCGTTATCACTGGAAAGTGTTGCCACAGGGCATGTCAAACAGCCCAACAATCTGTCAGATGTATGTGAGGCAAGCAATTGAACCTACTCGTAAAATATTATGTTATCATTGGAAAGTATTGCCACAGGGCATGTCAAACAGCCCAACAATTTGCCAGACATATGTGGGGCAAACAATTGAACTTACTCATAAAATATTTTCACAGTGTTACATTATTCACTATATGGATGATATACTTTTTGCTGTCCCATCTCGAGAAATATTACTCCAATGTTATGATCACTTGCAAAATTCGATTTCTCACGCTGGTGTAATTATAGCTCCTGACAAAATTCAGGCTACTACTCCTTACTCTTACTTGGGGACCTTAGTAAATGACACTACCATTGTGCCACAGAAAGTAACCATATGTAGGCCGGGCACGGTGACTCACGCCTGTAATCCCAGCACTTTGGGAGGCTGAGATGGGCGGGTCCCGAGGTCAGGAGATCGAGACCATCCTGGCAAACATGGTGAAACCCCGTCTCTACTAAAAATACAAAAATGAGCCAGGCATGGTGGCGGGCGCCTGTAGTCCCAGCTACTCAGAAGGCTGAGGCAGGAGAATGGCGTGAACCCAGGAGGCGGAGCTTGCAGCAAGCTGAGATTGCGCCACTGCACTCCAGCCTGGGCGACAGAGCAAGACTCTGTCTCAAAAAATAAAAATAAAAAATAAGGTAACCATACATAGGGGTCAACTAAAAACATTAAATGACTCTCAAAAATTACTAGGAGATATTAATTGGATATGACCTGCTCTAGGCATTCCTACCTATGCCATGAGTAGTCTATTTTCTATCCTTAGAGGAAATCCTAGTCTCACCAGCCCTCAGCAATTAACAAAGGAGGCTGAGGTCAAGTTACAGCTGATTGAAAAGCAAGTCTATAAAGCTCAGATAAATAGAATAAATCCAGAGAAGACTCTAGATTTGCTAATTTTTTCAACTCAGCATTCACCTACGGGTGTTATTGTCCAAGAGTAGGACTTAGTAGAGTGACTTTTTCTTCCACATACTAATTCACGGACTCTAACTCATTTAGATCAAATTGCTACTATGATAGGGATTGGGAGAACTCAGATTGTTAAATTACATGGATATGATCCTGGAAAAATTATTGTCCCTCTCACGAAGGCACAAATACAGCCAGCTTTTTTTTTTTTTTTTTTTTTTTTTTGAGATGGAGTCTCGCTCTGTCGCCCAGGCTGGAGTATAGTGGCATGGTCTTGGCTCACTGCAAGCTCTGCCTCCTGGGTTCATGCCATTCTCCTGCCTCAGCCTTATGAGTACCTAGGACTACAGGTGCGTGCCACCACGTCCCGCTAATTTTTTGTATGTTTAGTAGAGATAGGGTTTCACCATGTTAGCCAGGATGGTCTCAATCTCCTGACCTCGTGATCCATCCACCTCGGCCTCCCAAAGTGCTGGGATTACAGGCATGAGCCACCGTGCCCAGCCACAGCAAGCTTTTATAAATAGTCTTACTTGGCAAACCCCTTTAGCTGACTTTGTGGGTATTCTCAATAATCATTTTCCTAAAACGAAGCTATTTGTTTCTGAAATTAACTAATTGGATTCTCCCTAAAATAACTAAATTTAAACCAATTGGAGATGCTGAGAATGTTTTTACAGATGGATCTAGTAATGGTAAAGCTTTTTATTCTGGCTCAAAAAGTAAAGTTTTCCAGACATCCTATACTTCAGCTCAAAAAGCGGAGCTTGTAGCTGTAATTGAGGTATTGGCTGCTCTTGATATGCCTATTAATGTGATTTCTGATTCTTCATATGTGGTTCATTCCACACAGTTAATTGAAAATGCTCAGTTACGATTTCATACGGAGAAACAACTGATGACTTTATTTACCCAATTGCAAACAGCAGTTAGGAGTAGAATGCATCCTTTTTACATCACTCACATTACAGCTCATATACCTCTTCCAGGACCTTTGACTGAAGGGAATCAAATGGCTGATCGCCTAGTTGCTAATGCAATATCTGATGCTAGATATTCACAATTTAACCCATGTTAATGCCTCTGGTCTCAAACGCAGATACGACATTACCTGGAAAGAAGCTAAAGCTATTATCCAGCGATGCCCAGCTTGCCAAACGGTGCCTTCCTCATCTTTTACAGGAGGAGTTAATACTCAACGAAGACTGGAACCTAACTCTATTTGGCAAATGGATGTCACACATGTTCCCTCATTTGGGAGACTAGCTTACGTACATGTATGTGTGGACACGTTCTCTCACTTTGTCTGGGCTACATGCCACTCAGGAGAGTCTTCCGCCTGTGTTAAACGTCACCTTTTGCAGTGTTTTGCGGTGATGGGCATTCCAGCTTCTATTAAAACATATAATGCCCCAGGCTACGCTAGCCAAGCTCTAGCTACATTTTTCTCTATGTGGAATATTAAACACATTACTGGTATCCCATACAATTCTCAAGGACAAGCCATAGTGGAAAGAATGAATCTCTCCCTAAAACAGCAGTTGCAAAAGCAGAAAGGGGGAGAGAGAGAATACTGAATACCCCAGATACAACTGAATCTAGCATTATTAACTTTAAATTTTTTGAGCCTGCCCAAAGGCCAGATGTTATCAGCAGTTGAACAGCATCAACAGAAACCAGCTGCAAACACAGAAACAGAACAACTGATTTGGTGGAGAGATCCAATAACAAAAAGTTGGGAAATAGGTAAAATAATAACTTGGGGTAGAAGTTATGCTTGTATTTCTCCAGGCCAAAATCAACAGCCAATTTGGATACCATCAAGACACCTGAAACCTTATCATGAGCCAGATACCAAGGAAGAGACTCTGGGAGGATCCTGAGGACCCCTCGGTTGCAGCCATGTCGAGACTGACGCTGAGGAGGACCTCAACTGTCATGAGCAACACCCATCGAACACAGCCACCCACCTGGGGACAGATCAAGAAGCTGTCACAGATGGTGGAAGAAAACCTGAGGAAAGCAGGACAACCAGTCACAATGAATAATTTAATGGTAGCTATGATAGTGGTTATCACCACTGCCGTGAGTATCCCTTTGATAAGGGCTGGCAATAATGCCTGGATGCAATCACTATGACACAGTCACACATGTTTTCTGATCTCAGTATTTACCATAATAACTCTGCTCCTATAATTGAGGCATACCGCCCTCAAAAACCTATTTGTAAAAGTATGGCAAAAGTTCCTATTACTGGAACCACAGCGGTATAGTGGCACTGCAACCTCAAATGTTTCGGCCCACTCTAGGAGCTTAACATAAGGATTTGTGGAAACTATTAAATGCTCTTAATAAGATCAAAATTTGGGAAAGAATAAAAAAGCATCAAGAAGGACACTCTACAAACTTGTTTTTGGATATTGCAAAATTAAAAGAACAAATATTTAAAGCATCCCAGGTACACTTGACCTTAATGCCAGGAACTGGAGTGCTTAAAGGAGCTGTAGACAAATTAGCAGCTAGTAACCCATTAAAATAGATAAAAACACTCGGAGGCTCTGTGATTTGAATGATGACTGTGCTTTTAATCTATATTGTTTGTCTTTGTAGAGTCTGCAGATGCAGATCCCAACTCCTGTGAGAAGTAGCTCACCGTGACAAAGCTGCCCTTGCTTTTTATCTCTTTGCAAATCAGAGAAGGGGGACATGTTGGGAGCAAGCCCCCCAAAATCTGGCCATAAACTGGCCCCTGAACTGGCCAAAGTCTCTGCAGCACTGTAACATGTTCATAATGGCCTTAATGCTCGCACTGGAAGGTTGTGGGTTTATGGGAATGAGGGCAAGGAACACCTGGCCCACCTAGGGCAGAAAACTGCTTAAAGGAATTCTTAAGCCACAAACAATAGCATGAGCGATCTGTGCCTTAAGAGCATGTTCCTGTTGCAGTTAACTAGCCCAACCTGTTCCTTTAATTCAGCCTATCCCTTCGTTTCCCATAAGGGATACTTTTAGTCAATTTAATATCTATAGAAACAATGCTAATGACTGGTTTGCTGTTAATAAATATGTGGGTAAATCTCTGTTTGGGGCTTTCAGCTCTGAAGGCTGCGAGATCCCTGATTTCTCACTTCACATCTCTATATTTCTGTGTGTGTCTTTAATTCCTCTAGCACTGCTGGATTAGGGTCTCCCCAACTGAGCTGGTCTCAGCACGTGTGGTGGTGTGAACCTGTGGTCCCAGCTACATGGGAGGCTGAGGCGGGAGGATTGCTTGAGGCTGCAGTGAGCCATGATCATGCCAGCCTGAGCAACAGGGGAAGATCTTGTCTCCAAAAAAAAGAGAGATGTATATGGAAGAAAAAACTAACAAGAAGGGGTGATAGACAGCATAAGGCATGTAGGAGAAAGGGCATGTTTCAGTTCGAGCAACTGGGTGGGTATTGTTAACTGTTTAGTGAGATGGAAAATCAGGAATTTGGTTTTAGACATGTGATCTTACGAGCTATAACTCCTAAATGAAACTATAACTCCTCCTGGGGAATATGTGCATTTTAAAGAAGAAAGCTCTCAAGGATCAAAAAAGGTGAAACTAGAGTGGTGGATTGGCAGGCAGTTGGGTTGTCATTTTTTAATCAGGGATTCAAAAATGGGCTTGGAGAAATGCCTACGGAGAAGGCTCTCAGGGCATAATGACCACATTGTTATAGAGATGGGCACAGACTCTGGAAGAAAGCCTGGGACATTTCTTCCTCTACCTCCTCTAGTCTGCATCCCTCCCCTGCCTTTTTCCCTAAGATTTGTTCCAGTGCTTCAAACCTGAGGTTTACTGGAAAATTTCCCCTCAGTTGCTCCTGACTATACTTTGATCCAAAAGGCTGGGCGAGATCTGCCTCACCCTGCAGTCCCTCCCAAAGCAGCCCTCACCTCTAGTTCCCAAGCTCATCACGCTTGAGGGAGGAAAAAGCTGCCAGACTCTCCCTGGGAAAGGAGACCAATTCATCCGAAAATCAGTGACAGGAAGAAGAAGCTGCAATTGCTGGAACTGAATATTCACACAGAGCAAGAAAGAGAAAGAGAGGCAGGAGCCAGGTTTCCTGAGCTCTGATTCTCAGAGGCCTTGCTCTTCTCCAGAGTTATCCAAGCCCAGCTGTTTCTCCCAAACCCATTCAGAGGAGCCCCTTGGAAAAACAACAATCCTTAGATCAAAAGAATTTGTACCCAGAAATGTTCCTCATAACAAATTCTTGTCTCTCTCCATCTAAATACCTACCACTTGCTTGGCATTTGAAATGTTTCAAGTTATACCAGCTTGAAGAAGCTTCCTATTGATCTCCACTTATTATACTGAAGTTAGACTATGAAGCCATCAAGAAAACTTGGATTATACTATCTACAAAATCAGTTAATCTAGAGGAAATCCTCATGCTTTTATAAAAGCAACTTTGCTTTTCATGTAAAATTATAATTATTTATTAAAATGGCAAAAGAAACAATAACCACTCCATTAAAAAGGATATGCAAGTCTGGGCATGGTGGCTCACACCTGTAATCCCAGTACTTTGGGAGGCCGAGGCGGGTGGATCACGAGGTCAGGAGATCAAGACCATCCTGGCTAACATGATGAAACCCCGTCTCTAACAAAAATAAAAAAAAATTAGCCGGGCATGGTGGTGGGCGCCTGTAGTCCCAGCTACTCAGGAGGCTGAGGCAGGAGAATGGCGTGAACCCGGGAGGTGGAGCTGGCAGTTAGCCGAGATTGTGCCACACTGCACTCTAGCCTGGGCGACAGAGCGAGACTTGTCTCAAAAAAGAAAATACAAAAATTAGCTGGGCATGGTGGCAGGCGCCTGTAATCCCAGCTACTCAGGAGGCTGAGGCACGAGAATCGCTTGAACTCAGGAGGTGGAGGTTGCAATGAGTTGAGATCACGCCACTGCACTCTTGCCTGGGCAAAAGAGTGAGACTTCATCTCAAAAAAAAAAAAAAGGATATTCATTTTAAAGTTTTATATAAAATAGAATTGCCTATGTACAATTAAGTTCCATTTTCACTGATTGTTAATGAGTAATCCCTGGTTTCTCACCTGGGATCTGCCTGGGTCCTGTTCTGGGCCCAAGAACCCCCATTGGTATATTGGTATTGGCATGATCTCAACCTCTGCAAGGTCAGGCCTGCTGCTGAGAGTCTCTGCTGCAGTCCCAGTGCCTGGCACACAGCCTGCCTTGTCTTAGGGGACCACTGATATTTCTTCAAGAATGAATGAGTGGACACAATCCAGCACCAGGACTTCGGGATAAACTGAATCTGGTTGGATTATTTCTGGAGAGGCTGAAAGGAGATAGGATTTAAGGAGTAAATATTAATCCAAACAGAAGAGCTAACACCAGAGAAGTATCGAATATGCTGTGATTCTGTTTTCTCCCCTGAGAGACTTTTATGAGGACAATGTCAGAGATAAGGTGAAAGTTTGGGCACAACAGGTCAGGAACTTGGGGTATCAACAGGGAAGTGAAGGGATTCCTAGGCTCGAAACAAAGCGTGGGACCTGGGTGTCGCTATTGCTGGTGCTGGCTTTGTGACATTCGAACAGGTCATCGGCTTCCAGATGAGATTTGATCTCCATGAAACCTTTCTGGAAATCAGACTCCTTCTAGAATGGCTTAAACATTTCAAAACAATTTGACAACATACATCTTTGCAATGAGCTATACTGAAATTAAGGAAACTTCAGTTCAAGGCCACATTCCTCAAAGCATGTTTTTAATTTTTTTCTTAATACCTTAATAGGGTTTTGTGGAAGAAAAAAAGAGTGGGTAAAACCAATGTTAACCTGATTTCTTTATCGTAATTATCAGAGCCTTTTATATATATTATATATTATATAAAATATATTATATATTATATATTTATATAAGTATAGTTATATGAAATATATATTTTATAAAATATATTTATATAAAATATAGATTATATTTTATAAAAATATATAATTTTATAAAATATAGATTATATTTTATAAAATTATATAATTTAATAAAATATAGATTATATTTTATAAAATTATATAATTTAATAAAATATAGATTATATTTTATAAAATTATATAATTTAATAAAATATAGATTATATTTTATAAAATTATATAATTTAATAAAATATAGATTATGTTTTATAAAATATATATAATTTAATAAAATATACATTATATTTTATAAAAACATAATTTATATGAAATATAGATTATATAAAATATATATATATTTTTAGATGGAGCGTTGCTCTGTCACGAGGCTGGAGTGTAATGGCACCATCTCGGCTCACTGCAACCTCCACCTCCCAGGTTCAAGCCAGCACCAGCAATAGCGACACCCAGGTCCCACGCTTTGTTTAGAGCCTAGAAATCCTTTCACTTCCCTGTTGATACCCCAAGTTCCTGACCTGTTCTGCCCAAACTTTCCCCTTATCTCTTACATTGTCCTCATAAAAGTCTCTCAGGGGAGAAAACAGAATCATGGCACATTCGATACTCCTCTGGTATTAGCTTTGCCTCAATCTCCTGAGAAGCTGGGACTACAGGCGTGCCACCACACCCAGCTAATTTTTTTATTTTTAGTAGAGATGGGGTTTCGCCATGTTGGCCAGGATGGTCTCAATCTCTTGACCTCATGATCCACCTGCCTCGGCCTCCCAAAGCGCTGGGATTACAGGCGTGAGCCACTGTGCCCAGCCTAATATTAATGTACATATATACATTATGAATCGCCAAGATAATGTGTGTGTGTGTGTGCGTGATCTCGTAAGACTAGAATTCTGCAGAATCTTTTTTTGGGAAATACTGACTTACTGAGTAATTCTACCTTCCTCTTACATACTTTTTTGCCGCAGAAAGTGTCAACACCTTTCTCTTCAGTGTCAACATCCATAAAAAAAGTGTCAACACCTTTCTCTTCAGTGTCAACGCCCATAAGTGTCAACACCTTTCTCTTCAGTGTCAACACCCATAAAAAAGTGTCAACACCTTTCTCTTAAGTGTCAACGCCCATAAGTGTCAATACCTTTCTCTTCAGAGGTCTTCATTTTCTTTGTGTGTGGCATGGCAAAAGCCAAAATGAAAGTTTAAAGATCCAATGTGTGTAGATATATATACATATACAGATAGATAGATAGATTTTTTTCTTTTTTTTTGGAGACAAGGTCTTGCTCTGTCACCCAGACTGGAGTGCAGTGATGTGATCATGGCTCACTGCAGCCTCAACCTCCTGGGCTCAAGCCATCCTCCCGCCTTCACCTCCCAAGCAGCTGGAACTACAGGTGCATGCCACCATACCTAGCTTATTTGTGTATTTTTTGTAGAGATGGGGTTTCGCTATATTGTCCAGGCTGGTCTTGAACTCCTGAGCTCAAGCAATCCACCTGCCTCAGCCTCTCAAAGTTCTGGGATTATAGGCGTAAGCCACCATGCCTGGCCAAATATGCATTTTTAAATAAGAAGGAAGTAAGTTTTTCTTACAAAGTAAGTTTTGTGTTTTTGCCTATTGAAGCCAGGAATTTTATTATTCCTTTTTTTATGTATAAAATAGTCCCTCAGTGACCAACACAAACAGAAAAATATAACAAAATGGCTTTCCAAAAGACGATGAAGTTAGAAAAACAATTTTACCAAAATATAACTTTAAAAAATATACTTAAATAAAACTACCACAAAACAGAGATATAATGTGATTTTACCACCATATATTTGAAAAGTAGAATGACTCATTATTTTAATATTTCCTAGGAGTATTGTCTTATAATTTGCCCAAGGATTTGATTTGATTTTCTAGTGGCCCCAAAGGTGGCAATATCTGCTTATGAAAGCCTTGATTTGGGCTGTGTAGGCTGCCATAGTTTTTTTCAGACTTTTCTTTTCGTTAAAACGAGATTGCACTATAGGTCAGCAGTGTCACCCATGCTTCCTAGACGCTTATATAATCAGAATTTACTTCTTCCTTTTATTTGCAATAACACATTTTTTCATACTTAATGAGTGTAGAATATTCTCTGAGAGGAATCCACAAATGTTGAAATTTCTTCCTCCTTAGGAAAAGACAGTAGATTGTCAATTTATTTATCCTTCATTTCACTCAAAATATTTTCTTATAAATTCCCTGCAGGCTTTCTCTCTTCCTTCCTTTCTATGGAGATTTGTGAAAAATGTGACACACACACACCTGATAGTAGTGGCATGGGCCTTGGCCCATCCTCGTTTGTCTTTTAAGAGGTGTCCTCAAAAAAAAAAATTTACAAAAATTAGCTGGGCGTGGTGGTGACACCGGTAATATCAGCTACTTGGGAAGCTGAGGCAGGAGAATCACATGAACCTGAGAGGCAGAGGTTGCAGTGAGCCACGATCATGCCACAACACTCCTGCCTGGGCGACAAAGGGAGAATCCATCTCAAGAAAAAAAAAAAAAAAAGAAGAGGCATCTACAAGAGTTTGAAATTAAATTTTTTATTCCTATTGGTGTAATATTTATAGATTTTTTTTTTTTTTTGAGTCAGGGTCTCTGTCATCCAGGCTGGAGTACAGTTGCATAATCTTGGCTCAGTGCAGCCTTGACCTCCTGGGCTCAAGATCCTCCCACCTCAGCCTCCTGAGTAGCTGGGATTACAGGAACGTGCCGCCACACCTGGCTAATTTTTTATATAGACAGGGTTTTGCCATGTTTCCCAGGCTGGTCTTGAACTCCTAGGCTCAGTGATCCTCCCATCTCAGCCTCCCAAAGTGCTGGGATTATAGGTGTAAGCCGCTATGCCCAGCCTTATTTATGGATTTTTAAAAAATGAACAACCTGCCATCATCCTCAGCAAACTAACACAGGAACAGAAAATCAACCACCACATGTACTCACTTATAAGTGGGAGTTGAACAATGAGAACACATGGACACAGAGAGGGGAACATCACACAGTGAGGCCTGTCGGGGGGTGGGGCATGGGGAGGGAGAGTATAAGGAAAAATAGCTAAAGGACGCTGGGCTTAATACCTGGGTGATGGGTTGACTGGTGCAGCAAGCCACCATGGCATACATTTCCCTAGGTAACAAAACCTGCACATCCTGCACATGTACCCTGGAACTTAAAAATAAAAACAAAAATGTCTAATAAACGTAAGACATTTTCAACTTCACTAGTAGTCAAAATTCGGAATGCAAGTTAATAAGTTAGCACGTATCTAAGAAAGAAAAGGAAAATTAAAATAAATAAATAAAAATAAAAACAACCACACTAAGCCCAAGTAGGCCCAAGTAAGAAATGTATCTCAGCCAGGCAGGGTGGCTCACGCCTGTAATCTCAGCACTTTGGGAGGCCAAGGCGGGTGGATTTCCTGAAGTCAGGAGCTCACGACCAACCTGGCCAACATGGTGAAACCTCGTCGCTACTAAAAATACAAAAATTATCCAGGTGTGGAGGCAGGTGCCTGTAATCCCAGGCACTCAGGAGGCTGAGGCAGGAGAATTGCTTGAACCCGGGAGGCGCAGGTTGCAGTGAGCCGAGATAGCGCCATTGCACTCCAGCCTGGGTGACAGAGCAAGACTCCATCTCAAACAAACAAACAAACAAACAAAAATGAAATACATCTTAGTCATTGAAGCAACTCTTATTTGACTATCATATGCTCACTTTTATACTCTGACAGGTGCATCTCCTCCCTGTAGCATGAAGGAATACAGCAATAAAGGCTGAGGCTGTCCTGAAGGATACCTAGAGAGGCAGCATGGAGGAAAGGTGCACAGTGAGACTCCAGGATGAGCCGCCCATGCAGTGCTGAAGATTCTGGGCCACCCTCTGAAAGCACGGTAAGAAAGTGGGTGGTCCTGAGGTCAGGAGATTGAGGCCATCCTGGCTAACAAGGTGAAACCCCGTTTCTACTAAAAATACAAAAAATTAGCTGGGCGTGGTGGTGGGCGCCTGTAGTCCCAGCTACTCAGGAGGAGGAGGCAGGAGAATGGCGTGAACCCGGGAGGCGGAACTCGCAGTGAGCTGAGATCACACCACTGCACTCCAGCCTGGGCGACAGAGCAAGACTCCATGTCAAGAAAAGAAGAAAGTGTGTGGTCCTGAGCTCTGAGAGCTGCCCCCACTCCAGTGGGGATTTTTCCTCAAGTGAGATTCTTCAGAGTATCCATTTCCTTTTTCTTTTTTTTTTAGAGACAGAGTCGCGCTCTATGGCCAAGGCTGCAGTGCAGTGGTGCAATCATAGCTCACTGCAGCGTGAAACTCCTGGGCTCAACTGATCCTCTCACCTCAGCCTCCTGAGTAGCTGGTGTATGTCACCATGTCTGGCTAGTTTTGTTTGTTTGTTTGTTTAGACTGAGTCTGGCTCTGTCACTCCCACTGGAGTGCAGTGGCATGAACTTGGCTCACTGCAAACTCTGCCTCCTGGGTTCAAGCAATTCTCCTGCCTCAGCCTCCTGAGTAGCTGGAATTACAGGCATGCAGCACCATGCCTGGATAATTTTTTGTATTTTTAGTAGAGACAGGGTTTCACCATGGCCAGGCTGGCCTCAAACACCTGACCTCAAGTGATCCACTTGCCTCAGACTCCCCAAGTGCTGAGATTACAAGCACGAGCCACTGCATGGTTCCATTTGCTGTACAAGTTGGAGTGGTGGCTGGATTACAGAGTTGTTGTGTAGCTCAGAGACAACCGTGCAGGTTATAATTTCTCTACTTGCCTCCTGGATTCATTTTTCATCCTTCCTTGTCCTGCTCTGTGCCCAAGGAGACCGAACCAACCCCTTCAGATCAGAGGGCAAGAGGAGACAGGGGCCAGGCTTTATTCTCTACGCCTTTGCTTAGGAGCTGTGTCTGTTGGTAGCTGTCATGCTCCATACCTATCACTCCCATCAGGTGGCCTATGTCGCCAGGCTCTAATACCACTTTTCTCTCCCCTTGCTCCTTTAGTCCTAGGGGAAATAATGGTTTCCTGGAGCCAGACTTTGGGTGCCTCATGCCACAGGGCATGGATTTAGCTAGTACCCACGGCAGCTGCCTGACAAGACTATTGTGTTTCTTTGTGGCAACCTCCACAAATCACAGGACTGGATTTATGTGATATTTAAAATCTTAAAGATTTAATTAAAGATTTTCGAGTAGATGAGCACATAAGATCTGATATGTAGTCTAAGAATATTAACGTGGTAGAGTATTAAGTATATGGGAAAGGGAGAGAATGGAGATGACACCAGTGAACAAACACTGCCATGGTCCCTGTCAGTGGTGATGACAGGTGAGATACACAAGGTCAATGGGAAGGTTCCAGATAGACATCTACTCCAAAGGAACCAAAAACAGATTGTCTTCGGGGGACACAGTGGAAGGATGTTTCAAGTAGGAATCTGCCAATGTTGTCTTTTCTGAATTTCCTTTTGTGGGGAACTGCTCCTCTGCTACTCTATGTGATTTTGATGAGGCTGCCAATTGCAGAACTCTGCCCCTCTGACCACAGAGGGGTGTGTGTGATAGTGGTAGGGGCAACCAAGAATAGTACCTCAAGCCCAGCCCATCTTAGTGCCTCATTCTCTTGGGCAGAGTGATTGATCTAGGGATGGCCATGTGCCTGAATCTAGGCCAGTCAATGCCTTTTTTGGTGACTTTTCCATTTGGAGCTGAAGGAGAACGGGCCTTACTTTCAGAAATATGTGAATAGGGATGCCGCGGCCTCTTTTTTTTCCCCCACAACATGAAGAACAAAGAAAACATAGACAAGTGAGTGGAGGGTGAAGATGGTGACTTCCTTAGGGTTCCTGAGTCTAGTCAAACTGGAAGTGAGATCAATTTCTGGACTTCCCAGTTATGTGATCCAGTAAATCTCCTTTTATGCTTAAGCTAGTTTGAGCTTTGAGTTGGGTTTCTGTCACTTGTAATTGAAACAAGTCTGAACTTTTAAAAAAAAAAAAAAAAAAGTGAGGGGGTGTCGGGCACAGTGGCTCACACCTGTGATCCCAGCACTTTGGGAGGCCGAGGCAGGCAGATCACCTGAGGTCACGAGTTTGAGACCAGCTTGGCCAACATGGAGAAACCCCGTCTCTAGTAAAAATGCAAACATTAGCCGGGCGTGGTGGCACATGCCTGTAATTCCAGCTACTCGGGAGGTTGAGCCAGAAGAATTGCTCGAGCCTGGGAGGCAGAGGTTGCAGTGAGCCAAGATAGTGCCACTGCACTCCAGCCTGGGTGACACAGCAAAACTCATCTAAAAAAAAAAAAAAAAAAAGTAACATGTTCTTCCTATTAGAAATAGGCTTAAGAAACTTCCATGAGTCCACAGTAAATTCAATGGAATGAATGCTTAAGCAGATATGATCTAAGGAAGTTTTATTAGCAAACTATGGATAAAAGGTGTTTAGGAGAATGTTGGGGAAACTAGTTTTGCTCATTTTCATTCTTTATTTTCCTTCTTATGCCAGTAGTTTCTGCTTTTGAAATTCTAAGAGGAAAAGAAACAGTAAGTGTAGTCAGCCAAGGGAAAAGATATAGACTGGGAAGCAGTAGAGGAAGCCTGGGAACAGAGTGATGGAGAAGGGAATTATGAGAAACGCCATGGCATATGAGAGAGCTCCAGCCTGGGAGTCAGGACCCACGTACAGTCCTGGCTCTGCCACAAATGTGCCATCTGCTTGCATAAGCTAGTCTGACTAAGTTGTGATTTCTATACCTGAGAAATAAGCAGGCCTGGAATAAAAGATGATTAATATTCCCCTTCAACAGTCTATTATTCCAGTGTGTCCCTATTTTTAGCAGGAACATGAAGGAAGCAAGGGATTAGGGAGCATCACTATTAGATTCATAGCTGTGAAGACAGTTTCCCAGAAGGGTTCCCAGGAGGTCTGGCTTGGAGGGCAGCTGCTCCAATGCCCCCAGACCCAGGCTCAGATCAAACCACAGGCAGCTGAGGCTCTGGCTTTATCCTGGAAGGGTTAAGACATGGTCAATGAACCGAGGAACCAAGGCAGGTCTCCTTGTTTTGCTAAATAGTTAATGCAATCCCTTAGGCAGGCAGGGTAAAACCAACCTCATTTCCTCCTTCCCTCCTCACCCTTTTCCCACCCAGTGAAGGAATCCTGACTCAACCTAAACCCCACCCACATCAGCATACCTGGAACCCATCCAACCTAGCAAGTGCAGCCTGCCTAGTGGTGACCTGAACAAGCCAATTTCACACGGGAAAAATCAACAGCCTGCTGTTATCACAGCCAGGAAGGCAGGGAAGGAGCAGTTTCATCCTCAGGGCAATTCAGGCAGGAGGAGAGAAGAGTATGGGGAGAGGTCGTGAATAAACACACAGGAAAAGGAAGTTCTGCCGAAGTTTGCTCCTGCTCCAAAGTTGGGTTTGAAGGGTAGTGTATAAGAAGAAATAAGTTTTCTTCTAGCTCTTTCAAACTTTCTGCCATTTCTGCCAAAATACCACCAAAGAGTTTCTCAGTTCTCAGATTCCTGAGAAACAAGAGCTGCCACACAGTAGGTGCTTAGTAAATAATAATTGTATTTTATTTTAAATTATTAGTTTAAACGTTAAAGTTAAATTGAAATAAATTACTAATTATTAAGCACCTCGCTCTGTCACCCAAGCTGGAGTGCAGTGGTGTGATCATAACTCATTGCAGCCTCAAATTCCTAGGCTCAAGTGATCCTCCCATCTCAGCCTCCAGAGTAGCTGGGATTCTAGGTGTGCACCACCACACCTGGCTATTTTTTTTAATTTTTGGTAGAGGTAGGGTCTTGCTCTGTTGCCCAGGCTGGTCTCTAATTTCTGAGCTCAAGTGATCCCTCCACCTCCCAAAGTGCTAGGATTGTAGGCATAAGGCCCAGCAATAAATATTTACTGAGTGGATAATCGAACAAATGGATGGACACATCTTTTGGTCATTAAATTGACTCTCTTTGTGGTGCCAGATGTGATGAGCCACCGGAGTAAAATATGCTCCATGAAAGAGAAGGGAGGATCAGGAGAGGCACTCAAGCACACTCAGCTGAAGCTGCTTCCCCACTCTGGACGATCCAGGCAGAGTTTTAATATTGGTCACAGTGCACAGAGGGCATCTCCCTCAGTCAAGGAGCTTCCTATAGGCCCTTCCTATAGGCCCAGGACCATGAAGTTATTTATTAGTCCCTGACTTATAAGAGCTTGCAGTCTAAGTGAAGAGACAGTGTTAGCTCAGAGGGAATAATGACATGATTTGCATAAATCAACAAATAATTGGCCTTAAGTAATGTAGAGAAGTGTATTATTATAATGAGTTCAAAGAAAAGAGAGATGAGTGGGGCTGGAACAGTCCAGAAAGCACCACTGAAGAAGTGGGATTTGACTTTGATGCAGGGAACAGGCAAATGCTCATTCACGTAGGGAATGTGGATTAATTTTCTGAACCCCGATCCCACCCGGGGCATCACAGTGCTGTTTTCCAGATGCATACCCAAGTCCCCTTTCAATTTTCCATCTCTGATCTGCATGGCAGGCGAGATTTCCATCACCATCAGAGCAGACGGGGCTTCACAAAGAGCAGTGCAATTTGAGTGCTGATGAGGCCAACAGGTTTGATTCAGAAGACTGTTATTGCTGCCAGGCTGTAGCTTAAACATATAAATTTGCTGCTTCAAATGTTCCATCAGGAGAATCATCTGGGGAGCACTAATCCTAAGTGAAACCGTCTTGATTACAAAGGAAGAAACGACAACACCATATCGTTTAACTGCTGAACCTTACAGTGAAACACAAAGCGGCATTAAAGTTCTCTGCCTGTAATGCCATGGTTTAAGCGGTTAATCTTATTTTAGCTGAATGGCATGTTCATTACAGCAAATAAGTAGGTAATATGTGGGATTACTGAAGAGGGAAGATAAATTAAACCAGTTATGGGCATCATGTTGATTTTTTTTAACTGTCTAATTTAACTTGGTATTTTTCAACAGCCAGATCTAATAAACACTCATTTAGCAGAGATTAAAGAGATGGGACTCTTGCCCAGAAAAGGTGTTATATATGACTTGAGATGCTAGTTTTAAGGGCAGTAATTCATGATGCTCAGCACTTGCTCCAGCCTGGAATTTTCAGTGCTTTAACAGGAGGGGTTCATGAATGGCAAAGCAGTGCTTCTCACTTTCCAGTAAATAGTTACATTTCTACCATTTATACTTTTCATGGGCAGCTGAAGGACTTTTCTTCAAGGTCTCAAACATTCTTTTCTGTAGACCTGCTACAAAGACACCTTCTAACATCAGACAATGTAGTTCAGGAATGTATTTTGTTATCTTTTCTCAAACAAGCGCTACTCTAACTTCAAAAACCATTCATTGAACTATGGGTACAAAGGACAGAGGAGATAGTCCTTGAATTGGAAGAGACTACAATGTAGTCTGGAGAGGAGGAATAACAATCACACACAATAAAGAACAATAAAGAAGCTGGTAACAGCATGAGAGGTGCATAAACAAGTGCCAAATTACATAGCCAATTTGTGCAGTGTAGCCCATAAGGAAAGAGATGGACAAGTACTTACTGAGCAGCAAGAAATACTCCAGGTTGGGTATTGTGCTGTAGGCTTTTTGTATACTTAATTTGCACAAAATTTTTTTTTCAAGGCAAATATTATGACCTCCCATTTCACAGGTGTAGAAACCGAGGCTCAGAGAACCAAGTTGCTTGTTCAAGTGGGGGAAAGGCCCAGGTCTGATTGCAAAGTCCTTGCCTTTCCTTTATGGCAAGTTGTTTCTTTAAGAAATATGATGAGTCAGGAGAAGAAAATCATGTAAGATGTCATGGAAGGAGTGGAATTGGATCTGAGTCTGAATGTACCCTTCAACCCAACTTCAAAGCAGCAAATACCTTGATGCAATTTGTTTGACAATCAATTCTGCTTCCAGGAATTAAGCCTAAAGAAATAATTAAGAAAATGTCCCTTTAGAAAGTTTGTATCCATTTGCACTCACACCGTATGTTATATAAATTCATTGTTCTCATGCCAACACCAGACATTATCATTCCTTTTCAGTATCTACAATTCCATTAGATGGAATATAGTATCACCATGTGGCTACAGTTTGTGTTTCTTCAGTGGGTAGATATGAACACCTATTCGTATCTTTGCTGCCTAACTTTGTTTTAGAATTCTCTGTGCCTTTTCCTTTGCTGATTTTTTTTTTTTTTGAGACAAGGTCTCGCTCTGTCTCCCAGACTGGAGTGCAGTGGCATGATCTTGGCTTACTTCAGCCTTGACCTCTTGGGCTCAAGCAATCCTCCCACCTTAGCCTCCCAGGTAGCTGGGACTACAGGCACACACTACCATGCCCAGCTAATTTTTCAAAAAATTTTTTTGTAGAGATGGGGTTTTGCCATGTTACCCAGGCTGGTTTTGAACTCCTGAACTCAAGCAATCCTCCCGCCTCAGCCTCCCAAATGCTAGGATTACAGGCATGAGCCACCACGCCATGCTTTGCTTATTTTTCTATGAGATATTTATTTACCTCTAAATAATTTTATTTTAAATTTAATTTTATAAATTAAAATTAATTAATTTAGAACACTTTACATGTTAAGATTTTTTGAACTGTCATATATGCTGCATATTACTTCTAGTTGATTTTTTTTTAAACAGACAAATCTGAGTCATTTTCTTTATAATTTCTGCAGTAGCATCCTGGAAATACGGCTATAGCAAGAAGTAACCTTCAGAGTAAACAGCTTTCTCGAATTGGTAGCTCAGGAGAATGGATAACCAGGGCAGACGTGTACAACTTCTAAGTATCTGCAAGGACAATCCCAGTTGTGCAGACTCAGGGCTCCAATGAGATTACCTGTTAAAAGGACAGGTAACCCCTGATGGCTATACAACTAAAGGTCGCCTCAGTTACACTGATTTCTTAGTAACTTGAATTCCTAGGATAATCTCTAATTTGTTCAAAGTGTACTATTCTTTTAGCATACTGATAAGTCCACAAATACTATATGTGACATTTTGTCTTAAGATTGATGCAGGATTTTTCTTGGCCCCTTCACTGGACTCCCAACAGGAGGGAACATTTACTCAGCCCACCACATTCAACCCCTTGTGGGTGGGAGCCTGTGAGCAAGTGAGTGTAGGACCCAGGCGGCCACTCCAGGCACCAGCAGAAGCAAGCTCCATGTGGGGCCCGTGGCCAAACCAGCCATGAGCCAGTGAGTGTGGGATCTGGCCAGTTGCTCTGGGCACCGGCAGGAGCAGGCTCCATGTGAGGCTCATGGCCAGATCAGGAGTGAGCGAGTGAGTGCAGGATCTGGTTGGCCACTTTGGGCACTGGCGGGAACAAGCTCTGTGCAGGGCCCATGGCACCACCAAGATGAGGGAGCTTGTGACCCCAAAACCCCAGGGGGAGTTTTACAGTGCTCTCTTAGCGCTGCCATCTGCAGACGGCTGTGTGTTAACAGCTCAGCTGGCCCCTTGTCTCGTCACATGGGGTGGCTGCCCTCTGACAGCAAGGGCAAAGGGCCAGTGTGATAGCCTTTTGGGGTCCCCACACTCCGTGGGCCCTGAGCTCTTGTCCATCCAGCATCCAAGGAGAATGAAGTTGCATGGACACTTGAAGGATGGTGAGGGTGGAAAATTTAATTGAGCAGTGGAAATGGCTCTTAGCATAGAGGGGAACTGGAGAGGGGATGGGAAAAGCAGATAGTCTTCCCCAAAATCTGGCCCTCTCTTCCCCAAAGTCTGGCCATCTCTCCTTTCTACTGACTGAGTCTGGGATCTTTATAGGCACAGGATGGGGGTGGGGTGGGTCATAGGTAGTTTTGGAAAAGGCAACACTGGATTGGTAAAAAGACATTATTCAGAAAGAACAAATCAAGAGAGACAGAGCAAACAGGAATAGAAGTTCTCACTTTGGGCTGCAGGTTTCAGGCTTTTGGACTTGAAGATGGGGTTTCACCAGGGACCCATCCCTATTTGCCTAGGCATTTGGCTGCCTCCTGCCACTCTCGATATTTTTGTTTGTTTTGTTTTCACTCTCAATATTTTTTAGTGAGATTTTTTAGTTCATTTTTGTGCTATGTTCATCAGGTTTGACATCAAGATGATGCTGACTTTGTAAAATTAATTGGAACTTCCTTCCTTTCCTCCCTCCTTCCCTCCTTCTTTCCCTCTTCTATTTCATCTACTTACTGATATTTGAGTTTAATATATCATGTTACTATTTGTCCTGTCCTGTGTTCCTGTTTCTCTCTTGATTTCTGCTATATTGATATTTCCCCTTCCTCCCATTAGTTTGGTAGTTACACCTTCTTTTACTTTTTTTTTTTTTTTAGCAGTTACCTTAAAGGTTTCAACATTAATCCTAATCTCCAATGTTACTTGAATTTTTATCTCACTCCCAAATAATGCCACAACCTAAAACATTTTAACTCCAAGAATATTGTGGTGGTTAATTTTATGTGTCAACTTGACTGGGCCACAGGGTGCCCAGACATTTGATCAAACATTATTCTGGGTGTGTTTGTGAGGGTATTTCTGAATAAGCTTAGCATTAGAATCAGTAGACTGAATAAAGTAGATTGTCCTCCCCAATGTTGGTGGACCTCATCGAATTAATTGAATACCTGAATAAAATAAAAAGTCTGATAAGAGGAAACTTCTCCTGCCCGACTTCTGAGCTGGGGCATTAGTCTCCTGCCCTCATATTGGAACTACATTGACAGCTTTCCCGTAGCTCCAGCTTGCCAAATGCACATCTCGGGATGTCTCAAGTGCCATAATTACATGAGCCAATTTCTTACAATATGTATGCACGTCATAGAAGACATTTATATGCTATATATATTTAATATATGTCATAGGAGACATATAATACATAGAGAATATATGATATACAGATCATATAACATGTAGATTGTTTATATAGAATGTTCTATATGTAGATTATGTGTTTCCTATGACATATATTAAATGTACAACATACATAAAATATCTATCTCCTATGACATACATATTAATTATTAAGTAGTGGCTTATGGCCAGGCATGATGGCTCACACTTGTAATTCCAGCACTTTGGGAGGCTGAGGCAGGCAGATTACCTGAGGTCAGGAGTCCGAGACCAGCCTGGCCAACATGGTGAAACCCCGTCTCTACTAAAAATACAAAAGTTAGCTGGGTGTGGTGGCACATGCCTGTAATCCCAGCTACTTGGGAGGCTGAAGCAGGAGAATCACTTAAACCCAGGAGATGGAGGTTGCAGTGAGCTGAGATGGTGCCACTGCACTCCAGCCTGGGCGATAGGAGTGAGACTCTGTCTCAAAAAATAAAATTAAATTAAAAGTGGCTTATATATTATCATATATAATATGGCTTATATACCATATATCTCTCTCTCCTCCTGGTTCTGTTTTCCTGGAGAACCCTAATATAAACCACCTCTTGATTTTTATGTCACTTGTGCATTTTATTCTTTCTCTATGTATGTATATATACATATATATATGTTAACTCCACATGACAATATTGTATACAGTCAATATTTATTTAGATTTATCCATATAGTTGCCCTTTACACTAATTTCCTGTTCTTGCACCTGTGAGTTTCCAACTGGGTTTATTTTCCTTCTACCTGAAGGCATCTTCAGTGTTTTCTTAGTGCAGTCCTACTTGTGATGAATTCTTTTTGTCCTGAAATGCCTTGATTTCCCTTTTAATTTTGAAGACCATTTTTGCTAGGCATGGAATTCTAGACAATTGGTTACACTCTTTTTTTTTTTTTTTTGAAGCAGACTCTCACTCTGTTAACCAGGCTGGAGTGCAGTGGTGCAATCTCAGCCCACTGCAACCTCTGCCTTCTGGGTTCAAGCAATTCTCCTGCCTCAGCCTCCTGAGTAGCTCGGATTACAGGCATGCACTACCACGCCCAACTAATTTTTGTGTTGTTAGTAGAGATGGGGTTTCGCCATGTTGGCCAAGCTGGTCTCGAACTCATCTCAAGTGGTCCGCCTGCCTCAGCCTCCCAAAGTACTGGGATTACAGGCATGAGCCACCACACCTGACCAATCAATTACCTTCTTTCAGCACTTTGAAAATATTCTATTTGTCTTCTGGCTTTCATTATTTCTCTGGAGAATCCAGCAGTAAGTCTAGTGGTTGCTCTTTTGATGGTGATGTCTTTTTTTCTCTCGCTATTTAGTAAGATTTTATCTTTGGTTATCAATTACTATGAATGTGCCTGGGTTTTTTGTATATTTTAAATTCTGCTTGGGATTTTTAATCTGTGACATGCTTTTCACCAGTTTTGGAAAGTCCTCAGCTATTATCTTTTCAAAAGTTGCTTCCAGGCTGGGTGCAGTAGGTCACGCCTATAATCCCAGCACTTTGGGAGACCGACGTGGGTGGATCACCTGAGGTCATGAGTTCGAGACCAGTCTGGCCAACATGATGAAACCCCGTCTCTACTAAAAATACAAAAACTAGCTGGGTATGGTGGTAGATGCCTGTAATCCCAGCGGCTCGGGAGGCTGAGGCAGGAGAATCTCTTGAACCTAGGAGGCGGAGGTTGCAGTGAGGTGAGATCACACTATCACACTCCACTCTGGGCGACAGAGCAAGACTCTGTCTCAAAAAAAAAAAGTTGCTTCTCTCACATTGTCTCTGTTCTCTGCTTTTCAGGGACTCTAAATACATTTATATTAAATCTTCTCATTGTATCCCCTATATCTCTTATCCCCCTTGTCTGTACTTACGACCTTTTCTCACTCCATGTTTCCTTCTGGAAATGTTCTTCTAATATATTCTTAATTATATCTTCAACTATGTCTTATTTGCTATAAAACCTTTCCATTTAGTTCTTAATTTCACCTACTATTTTTCTTTGTTTGGGATTTTGTTTTTATGGTTTCCATAATTATTAATCTTGTTTCTTGTTTTATCTCTTCAAACCTATTAAACACATTTCAGAGCAATTTTCTGTCAAGTAAAACTTGACAACAAAAAAAGCAATCAGTAAGTTCCAGTTCCACTTAGGATAGAGAAAGCCAAGAAGCATTGCTCTCACAAACTACTTTGCCTTGGGCAGAGTACAGGATGAAAGATAGCAGCAAATTAAAAAAAAAAAAAAAAAAAGAAAACTGAAATTTTAACAAATGCTTAAAGAGCAAGTGTGGGCTAGTGTGACAGCTTAGAATTCCCAAGAGCCACAGACACAAGGAGAGTTTAGCCCTAGTTACCGGCTCTTTTTCATAGCCTCCACTGGGTGTTTATAAGAAAAACTGGGGACAGAGCAGGACAACTGAAAGAGACTCCTTTTGGTGACACAGGCATGCAGGTGACAACCAGCTACCACTGTGAGAGAGATATGAAACCCAGGTCCTTTTCTTACATAAAGAAAAAGCCCTCTGCCACCAGGGAAGTGATACGAAACCGCCTATCCCCTGGTTTCAGCCAACGAACTTGGCTGTAGGCAGGGAGGAGTTGAAGCAAAAACCATCTGCTGTTGGACAGGGCAAGGAAACTCACTTGTGACCACGATCCCGCACTGATGCAAAGCAGAGGTTTGCCACCAGTGAGAGAGGGACAGGAAACTCACTCTCACCTAAGACTCCCACAATTACAAAGCAGGGTCTGTGTGCCACAGAGAAAGGGGACCCAGCCCTGAAGCTCACACACCCATGGTTTGCATGAGACAGAGGCCGGAGGAGGAGAACCGCCTCCTGCCACAACCATAAGCCTTGCACAAAGTACTAAGCAATAGATTTCTACAGCTGAGGAGGGACACGAGCAGAGAGAAAGAGGTATCACTGGTGATATAAGCATGCAGAGTCTGCTAAAAGCTGAGGGTGGAGCAGGAACACTGAGAAAAACTCTGGCACTCTAGGCCACACACTAAGCCCACGGCAGCAGCAGTCCATCACTGAAGAATTTGAAATCTGTGATATACTGAAAGTAACTATAGCAGCAACAAACTCAAACTCAGATCAACTATTTATTAGAGTTATTTGCCTCTCCCTAATAGAGGCCTAATGGCCTAATAGAAGGAAAGCTGTGCCCATTTCCAGATATAAATACTATTTACCTCAGTTTCTACTGTTCTTTAACATGCAACATCTGACATTTAATCAACAATTATAAGACATTTTAAAAAGCAAGAAAAAAAATGATCCATTGTCAAGAGATAAAGTAGTCAACAGAACCAGATCCAGAGATGACCCAGATACCGATACTATCAGATAGAAACTTTAAAACAACTATGATTAAAATGCTAAAGGACCTAGTGGAATGGATGGACACCATGCATAAATAGATTGGGAATTTCAGCAGAGAGATGGAAGCTATAAAAAAAGAGTTAAATAAAAATGCTAGAAATAAAAATATAATATTAAGAGATAAAGAATCTCTTCAACAGGCTTATCGGTGGACTAAACACAGCACAAGAGAAAATCAGTAAGCCTGAAATAGATTAACAGAAATAATCCAAACTGAAACACAAAGAAAAACAGAGTGTATAAAATAAAACAGCACATCCAACAGAGCCATGGGACAATATCAAATGGCCTAACATAAATCTAATTGCAGTCTCAGAAGAACATTTGATCATATAATGGTTGCAAATTTTCTAAAATTAATAAAAAACAACAAACAGATCCCAAGAGGCTTGGAGAATCTCAAGCAAAAGAAATACAAAGAAAAACATACCCAGAGGCTAGGCGCAGTGGTTTATGCTTGTAATCCCAGCACTTTGGGAAGCCAAGGTGAGAGGATTGTTTGATCACAGTTGTTCCAGACCAGCCTGGCAACATGGTGAAACCTCAGCTCTACAAAAAAAAAAGAAAAGAAAAAAAGCTGGGTATGGTGGCACATGCATGTAATTATAGGTACTTAGGGGACTAAGGTGAGAGGATTGCTTGAGCCCAGGAGGCAGAGGTCGCAGAGAGCTGAGGTCACACCACTGCACTCCAGCCAGGGCAACAGAATCGATCTTGTATCAAAAAAAGACACATCATAGTTTAACTGCTAAAAATTTTAAAAAGGGATATCTAGAAGGCAACAAGGAAAAAAAATTATGTATAGATGACCAAAATTTAGAATTACAGCAGTATTCTCAACAAAAACTTTGCAAGCCAGGAGGCAATGGAGTAATTTCTTTAAAATAATAGAAAACTTAGACTTTACCACAATCTTATCAGGTCACTTGAAATCTTGGTGTTAGTGAGGCTAATCAGGGCTAGAGTTGAGAAGAAAGATGGTGGTACTGTGGGAACAAGAGTAAATGATAGGGCTTAGATGCAAGGTGCTGGGGTGCACCTGAGAGCCAGAATGATATGGGTATGCCTCTTGAAATCAGGCCATCAATAAGCAAGGTCCCCAAACCTAAAATGGGTTTTTCAGAGCCAGACCACATCAGAGACTACATTCTCTAAATAACTTTCAGCACAGTGGAGTTGGCTACAAGCAAAATTGCATAATTGCAGTGCCCACCTAAGTACCTATCCCCCAATGTCTCAAAGACATAGAATGAATGGTACAGATTGTGACACTAGCCAAACTACAAAGGATAGTTCCTATGATTTCATCTATTGTGATATCAGGAGACAGGAAGAAGAAGGTGAACAAATAATCTGCTAATGCAGAGGTCACAGACCCAGGAGGAACACCCATGTGCTCCTATTTGAGATATTGAGTTGAAGCAAGGGGTGAGTCCTGAATGGATGGTGGGCCAAATGTGCCAAGTAGTGCAAGGTCAAGCAGAACTTCAATCCTTTCCATAATCTCCATCATTTCCCAAAAGCTTAAAAATATACAATCTAATTTTACAATTTCTACACATACACTCTTCAAGACAAGTGACTCCCAACTTCCCTTTTCCGTGTAGACTGCTACCTCTAGTTCCCTCATA
The DNA here is from genome assembly GCF_049350105.2 of Macaca mulatta. Taxonomy (NCBI): domain Eukaryota; kingdom Metazoa; phylum Chordata; class Mammalia; order Primates; family Cercopithecidae; genus Macaca; species Macaca mulatta. Next base: position 13,145,968 of record NC_133409.1, read on the forward strand.
TACCTTCAGGAATCACAGGATGTAGTCACGACTGGGGGTAGTGGAAATTCAATCTAGAGATTCCACTTGCTTACTTACCTTCTTTATGCTATCCTTATGCTAGTTGTCACAGTAAGAGAGAACATGAGCATGGAGTGGGGAGGGAGGTGGGTGGGTGTTGGATTTTGACTGCTCAGAGTCTCTGGGTTATACAAATAAACATTGTGCCTTATTTAATGGAGGACAGCCAAGATGTAAAGAGGGTTTCAAAAAGTCAAGGCCAAGCAAGCCCTTTGTAGCTCAGCTCCTATTACGTTACTGGCAATAGCACTACAAATCAATGTAGAAAATGAGGTACTAGTAGGAGAGAGAGGAAAAGGAAAAAATAGCTGATCCTCTCTGGAAAGAGGGATGGCTGCAAGGCTTTCTGCTGTGGGCCCCTGCCTCTAAAGATACCCAATACAGTGATAGTAGTTTTTTCCTCCCTTCTTTTTATTTTTTGCTGGAGTGCAGTAGTGCCATCTCGGCTCACTGCAAACTCCGCCTCCTGTGATTCTCCTGCCTCAGCCTCCTGAGTATCTGGGATTACAGGCACGCACCACCACGCCTGGCTAATTTTTAGTAGAGATGGAGTTTCACCATGTGGCCAAGATGGTCTCAAACTTCTGACCTCAAATGATCCGCCAGCCTCAGCCTCCTAAAGTGTTGGGATTACAGGCGTGACCTACTGCACCCGGCCCTTCTCTTACCTTTGTGTGACCACTCTTCTGTTTCAGAAGTCAAAACAGGACAAGCAACTAATAATTTTCTTTTTTTTTTTTTTGAGACAGAGTCTCGCTCTGTCGCCCAGGCGGGAGTGCAGTGGCCGGATCTCAGCTCACTGCAAGCTCTGCCTCCCGGGTTTACGCCATTCTCCTGCCTCAGCCTCCCGAGTAGCTGGGACTACAGGTGCCCGCCACCTCGCCCAGCTAGTTTTTTTGTACTTTTTAGTAGAGACGGGGTTTCACCATGTTCGCCAGGATGGTCTCGATCTCCTGACCTCGTGATCCGCCCATCTCGGCCTCCCAAAGTGCCGGGATTACAGGCTTGAGCCACCGCGCCCGGCCTGCAACTAATAATTATCAATTCTGCCTATCTATACTCTAGTTGTATACAATCATCTGAGAATTACAATTGAATTATTTTCCACTTCCAATGCTACTGGGCAAATCTTTCAGACATGATCCTGAGCATTTAAGACAATGGAGGAATTACCACAATTTCTAGCTGAAATGAGCCTATCATTTTAGTTTTTTTTTTCTTTTTTACTTTTACTTTTTAATTTTCAAAATATGAGATGGGGGGGTCTCACTTTGTTGCCCAGGTTGATCTTGAACTCCTGGCCTCAAGCAATCACCCTGCCTCAGCCTCCCAAAGTGTTAGGATTACAGGCAGGAGTCACTGTACCCAGCATCATTCATTTTAAAGCTTTGAAATGTTTTGATTGCATTGGGGTACTCAGATGGATTTTTTTTTTTTTTTTTTTTTTTTGAGACAGCATCTTGTTCTGTAACTCAGCCTAGAGTACAGTGACATAATCTTGGCTCACTGCAGCCTCTGCCTCCTAGACTCAAGTGATCCTCCCACCTCAGCCTCCTGAGTAGCTGGGACTACAGGAACACACCATGATGCTCAGCTAGTTTTTTAATTTCTTGTAGACAAGTTCTCACTATATTGCCCTGGCTGGTGTCAAACTCATGGGCTCAAGTGATCCTCCCGCCTCAGCCTCTCAAAGTGCTGGGATTACAGGTCTGAGTCATTGCACCCAGCATGTTTTTAAACATACCTGTTGATCACAAGAAAAACATATTTAAAAAATCATTATTGAAAAGCTCCACACTATAAGAAGCATGGATCAGTCAAATTATCTTTTAAAAGCCCTCTTTAATTCCAAGGAGACAAAGTAAGTATTGGTCATTAAACATGTTACATGTATGACTAATATTTATTATAGCTAATATAATAGTTTAGAACAAGGAAATTTAGTAGAGTTATAATATTTTGGTGCACATGTATAATTCAGCATAAGCCAAAGCCCTTTTAAAATAACCAATACTATCATTTTATGAAATCTTTATAAAATAAGCACAGTAGTACAATATTTAAGCATCTCAAGTCTCCATTTTAGAGTTGATTATCAAGGAATGCCTGTTATACATAAAGAGCTCTATGCTGTTCTGCTTCTTTAGTTAATAAGGTAGGGAAATAAGTGACACACTTTTTAGAGGAATCCATGCAGTGGACAGAAAGTCAGATTAGGTAGTCTCTAGGGATCCATCCAGTTCTGGGACTCTATGATCAGATGGCCTCTAAGGTTTCTTCTAGTTCAGAAAATAGAGGTACCTGGAATATAATTTTTTCCATTTTAAATGGTTATATAGGTTAATAGTATTTTTTGCTTTTCAAAATTCATTGCTGGTGATGTCTATTACTTATATGATGTCATATCTTTGGCCAGGAATGCAATCCTAACTAGTTTTGTTCCAGGAAAACATTTCATTTTATAGGAAGCATATCCCAGAAACATTAGAAAATACTAGTCCCAATATAAGTAACATTTACCAGCTAGACTCTGGGCTACACTTTAAAATATCTGATGTTCAGCCAGGTGTTGTGGCTTATGCTTGTAATCCCAGCACTTTGGGAGGCTGAGGCAGGAAGGTCACTTGAACTCAGGAGTTCAAGGCCAGCTTGGGCAATACAGTGAGACACTGTCTCTCCAAAAAAAAAAAAAAAATTAATTATCGAAAAAAAGAAAAAATATATCTGATGTTATTTCTCTCTCTCAAGTTCAACAATAAATAAATAATCCAAAGTACATTTTTATTTGCAGCAAAATTTAAGATAGATGGTACTTTTTTTTTTTTTGAGACAAGCTCTGGCTCTATCGCCCAGGTTGGAGTGCAGTGGTACGATCTCGGCTCATTGCAACCTCCGCCTCCCGGGCTCAAGACATCCTCCCATCTCAGCCTCCCAAGTAGTTGGGACTACAGGCACTCACCACCATACCCAGCTAATTTTTGCATTTTTTGTAGAGACAGGGTTTCGCCATGTTGCCCAGGCTGGTCTCGAACTCATGAGCTCAAGCGATCTGCCTCAGCCTCCCAAAGTGCTGAGATTACAGGTGTGAGACACTGTGTCCAGCTGATGGTACTCATAAAAGTAGGCATCCAAACTCAACACCCGAAAAACTGAAATGTGATGTTAAATTACATCTGAAAATTTAAAAATGTATTTAAAAATCTAACTAAAGCTTACAATTTCCTTATTTTATTTCCTTTATTTTAACATGTCAAAAAAACACTTAAAGATATTCTTGTGAATACATATAAGCTGCCTCTCAGCATTCAGAACTATGCAAATAATTTTTCAATATGACAAAATGAAAAATGTACATACTTTAGGGTAGCGCTTAATACTCATCTTTGAAATCTATTGCTGATGCTATGTCTAAAGAGCAATGACTCAACCAGAAAAAATAGTAAAGGCTGCCTTTTCCTTTTTAAAGTGCTTATTAGCTTTATATCCAAAAACAATGGTTTTTACAAATACGTAATACTGAAAGGTGCTCAAAAAGTCACCACTTACTTATCTGCATTAATGAAGGTTGCTTCCAATGGCTCTCAATCATATGCTTCAAATCAAGACAGTGCTAAGTTCCAGCAGCATGAACAGTGACAGCAGAACAAACCCCAGCACATTTTCAGTGGATCACAGCAAATCAGAGAAAGTATAACAGCTTTTGAGTATGTTACACATCCAAGAGCCTTATCTTTCGCTCCACATATATGGTAAACATAAAAGAAAAAAGAAACACTTTGTCTCCCTATAGAGCATTTTATAGTATAGGGAGGGATTCAAATTCTCTTATTATTTAACAAAACTCTTGTTTCTATATAGAGGAGATGTTACATTCTTAATGTTTACAACAAAGCCTATTTCCACCAAAAAAGCAAGAAGAAATTAATAAATGAAATCCTGAACTCTAAAAACCTAAGAAATAAAATTGTGAACAATTCTGAAATGAAGTGTTTTTTTTTTTAAAGGCTAATACAAACATACCAAAATAGAATTTCTGAGCATGAAATATGTGATTTCATTTCAATCGTATCACTTTCATCTGATTGAAAAATTTAGAAAAAATAAGGATCATCTTAATCTCACTGCTTTCTGTATGAGACTATCATTCCAATTCATGCCCTCAATACACACCACTGTCCAACAGTCTTACAGTCAGCATCCTCTCAGGTCCCTGTCTGCTCGCTGAACCTTAAGCTGGTTTTACCCCTCCTTTCTCTCTGCTCCCAAATCCTCTACATATCTCAAGAGAAAAATATTCCTTTAAAAAATGACAATTTAAATACAGTGTGATAATGCTACATTTGATTTAAAGTAGTAATAAATTATAAATTGCCAAATAACTTAATGTAATTCACGATGCAAATCCTTGGTATAAAAATAATCCATATTGCCCTGAATATAATAAAGCAATCCAGTGATTTTTAAATTAGTTATGAAATAAAGGCAAAAAATAAGATGTAAAATACTATTTATAAAAGTCAAGTAAGAAACCAGCTACCATAAATCTTTTTACAAAGATAAATGTAATGTGGCTTACTACTTCTAAAAATTGTTAGGGAGGTTTGGAATCAGTGGTTTCAAAAATGACTCTAGGGAAACTAGAGACTGAATTATATATTATTGTGATGTACAACATATTAACTATATATATAATAATAATACTGCAATGGGGAGTAATTAATCTTTGGGCGTGCTACTTCCTGACAAGTACATTTCTTTTTCGAAGTATTTGCTATAACCAATTAATTTTTAAATGTTAGTTTTCAAAAACGTTTCTACTTGAGATACTTATGTTATTCTTATTAATACCAGAAGTCTAGAATGGTGATAAAATGCCTATAAAATAAAATAATGATTGTTCTTGCATCTTCTGTTATTGTGACAAATACACATTAAAATAGATAACATTGCTACACCTGGAAATTAAAAATATCCAAATCTGTTAGAAAGAAGTGGAAAAGGAAAGAAAAATGGAAAATTCTTATTTAAAAATGGATCTGAAGTCCTTGTATTTCTTAAGAACTTGACTTATCAAATCACAGTTTATCTTCTTTCTGAAATCAAGTTGTGTCTTCCACCATTCATTCATGTGATATGTCAACTCTCCATTTTGTAGGTCTCAGTTTGAATTTTCTTGAATGTTTGCAAAACTGGTACTGGACTTGAGACGTTTGGCTAGACAAATCAAAAGAATTGTGTTTTAACTTAAATTTAATTATCAAACATAATTATTTACTATTTTTATGTAAACTACAGTATTTGTCTATCAATTCTATGTTTGAATCCTAACAGTTCCAGCCTTATAAGAATTAAAACCTAATTAAAACTTTCTTCAAAAAACATAACTTTGTTAGAAATTGCACGACTTTGCTAGAAGCAGTACCAAAATTATTTATATCTTCTTGAACATCACAATCTTAAATATGTAATGTAGGTGAAATAAATGTACTTAGACAATGAAAGTGCTATAAGGTAGAATAACAAAATTATACATCTAAAAGTCTAAGTTAGAAATCCAAATCTAAATTTCTCTTAAAAGAATTCAGTGAAAACTTCCTCAACCTGATAAAGAGCATGTACAAAGATTCTATAGCAATCACTATGCTTAATTGTGAAAGACTGAATGATTTTTTCCCCCCTAAGATCTAGAATAAGACAAAAATACCTGGTCTTGCTCGACATCATGCCACTAATTTATCATCAGTGCAACAAGGCAAGAGAAAGAAAAGGAAAGGTATACATATTGAAAATAAAGAAATACAACTGCTTCTATTTTCAGGTGAAAAAAAATTCAGTGAAAGAACTCTGTAATGGAAAAAAGAAAAAAATTTTAATGACCCTCAAAGAAAAGTGAGTTGTATATTATTATGGAATCCTGCATTATGAAAAAAAATGTTTAAAGATGCTCAAAGAGAAGTGAGTTTTATGTTATATACACACACAAACACATATGGCAGCTAACAAAATACATTACCATCAATTCTGATTTGATGCTAATGGGACTGAGTCATTAGGGTTAATAAAACAAATCATGGCTATTTGGCTTGGTAATATGTTTTGTACTTACAGTTAAACATGAATGTTTTTCATGTTCTAGAAATGAAAACCAATCATGCCCACAGTGAGAGCATTTATACTGAGTAACTAAGAGTGTCCCTACTTCAGAGCTTCACAAAACTTGGGTAGGGGTTATGATTTAGCAGCTCTGCAATGAGACCCTAGTACCTGTACTTTTTTTTAAAGCTCTGCAGATAATTCTGATATGTAGCCAAGGATGAGAACCAGTGTTTCTGCTTATTTTATTTTATTTTATTTTTTATTTATTTTTTTTTTAGACAGAGTCTCGTCTCTGTCGCCCAGGCTGGAGTGCAGTGGCTTGATCTCAGCTCACTGCAAGCTCCACCTCCTGGGTTCACGCCATTCTCCTGCCTCAGCTTCCCGAATAGCTGGGACTACAGGCACCCGCCACCACGCCTGGCTAATTTTTTTTTTTTTTGTATTTTTAGTAGAGATGGGGTGTCACCATGTTAGCCAGAATGGTCTCGATCTCCTGACCTTGTGATCTGCCCGCCTCGGCCTCCCAAAGTGTTCGGATTACAGGCGTGAGCCACCGCGCCTGGCCTACCAGTGTCTCTGGTTTCTATCAGGGTCCCCCTGACCACCACTGTAAGTGGAAAATGACAACATGACTTCCTGGACCAGTGTACTGCTTCAGCTTAAACTAAAGGGAAAACTTAAACTAAAAACATTGACCTAAACTAAAATCTACTTCTTAAGACTTCAGCAGATTTGGGAGGCAAACCAAATCAATAGTTTGGGTTTTTGAGAATTACTTTGTTAAAAACTACTAGAAGTGATCTAGCTTCTGACTAAATTTCAAATGACTTAATAAACTGGCCAAGTTAAATACGAATGAGTACATACACCTACAACTTCCTTGCCTTTATATTCTCTACCTGATAAATCCCCACATCCTTTAAAATTCTACCCCAGGGATCATCTAATGGTGAATTTCAACACCTCTAATGCAGTCAGCTGCTCCCTCCAGGCAGGGGAGACAAACAAATAGAGAATAAATGAAGAAGATGATTTAAATAACCAATTATTTAATTTAAATTAGCTTAAGTGATTAAGTGCCATTAAAGAAAGACGGCACAGAAAAATGAATGGAGGGGTGGATTCTTAAGACTGGGGAGTCATAAAAGGTCTCTTTGAGCAAGTAACTTTAGAGCTAAGACCTGGCTTGCAAGAAGCCAGGTAAGGAAAGAGGGAAGGGCCTTGGAAAAGCAGCAGTGTGAATGAGCTTGGTAGCAGAGAAGAACAGAAAGGAACCAGACTGTCCACAGCACCATGAGCAATGAGGAGAATGGATGTGACGAGTTTAGAAAGGTGGCTATGGGGCAGGTCATGTACAGCTTGGAGAGCAGACCCTGGAAAGTAAGTTTGGATTTATTCTAGGTACAATGGGAACACATTAAGGGTTCCAAGTAGTAGAGAAACATGGTGAATTTGTGTTTAAAAAATTATTTTAGCCACTTTATGGCATATGGATTTTAGTAGATCAAGAAATGGAAGGAGGGATACCAGTTAAGAGGCTCTTGCATTAGTACAGGTAAAAGATGAAGGGCCGGGCGCGGTGGCTCACGCCTGTAATCCCAGCACTTTGGGAGGCCAAGATGAGCAGATCACAAGGTCAGGAGTTTGACATCAGCCTGGCCAATATGTTGAAACCCCGTCTCTACTAAAAATACAAAAATTAGCTAGGCGTGGTAGCATGTGCCTATACTCCCAGCTACTCAGGAGAATGAGGCAGGAGAATAGCTTGAAACCAGGAGGCGGGGTTGCAGTGAGCCGAGATCGTGCCACTGCACTCCAGCCTGGGTGACAGAGTGAGACTCTGTAAAAAATAAATAAATAAATAAATAAATAAATAAGAGAGAGATGAAGATGGCTTGGTTTACCAGTGGAGGGAGAGAGAAGACTAACTAAGTAGGACTGGCAGCATACTTGCTAATGAATTAAAAGGGGATGAGGAGGGTTATGTGGGAATGGAAAAATGAAAGAAAGAAGTAAGAAATGACTACAAGGTTTGTGGCTTCCATAGCAAATAGTGACACTGGTAGTGACTTTTACTGTGACAACAAACAAAAGATCCTGATCAGAAGCAGTAAATACTTTCCATAAAGTTAAATAGATTTGCAAGGCAAATAAGATGCTAAACTTTAAAAGTATACCAAGCTCTGAAAAATAGTTTCTCAACGGTGAGGTGCCCACAATATTTTGCTGTTATTCTGAATAAGTGCTTCAAGGACCTGAGCTACTACATATTTACGGAATGCTGGCAGCCTTCAAAAAGCTTTACTAAATACACCTGTGACAAAGACTCTCCCCTCTAGTAGCATTTTAAGGGGACAAAACATTACAAATTCAGTTCAAACTCATCTACAGGTAACCTTTTTTTAAAAGTTAGATCTATTAGAAGCAAAGTTAGATGAAGCAGTGATCCAAATTTACAGGGAAAAGAATTTTTATACCATACATTCCTAGACTACAAATAGTATCTGAGAGAAAAGAAAGTTAACTTTTTTCCCTAAACAGTTCTCTTTTTTAAAAACTAAAATTATTAAAGCATAAGCCCATACTTTCATTCTGATAATAAACAAGAAACCCATGTGACTTAGAAGCCACTCTTCTTTAGCTGGATGGGATCTCTAGTTAGTGCTTCTTTTGCTCTGGCCTATTTCATAGGGAGAAAGAAAGGGAATGAATATGTATTGAGCATACACTATTATGTCAAGTAATCTCCTTGGAACTATGACTCCAATTTGTTCACAAACTGCCTGTATGTTAGCTATAGTTTCTTCCTGCCTGCCACACCTTTAGGTGGTTCTAAGACCCACAACTCCAGTGGATCTAAGAGCTGTCTGTATCTCCCTGCTATTGCCATGTCAGGAGTGCAAACTCTCTGTTGCTATTCTTCTGTTGTTGCCAACCTTATTCCAGGGGTAATCTAGCATTTTCAATTTAATCATCTGAAAGACACCGTGTTTTAACTTTTTTTTTGAGACATTCTCACTCTGCCCCCTAGGCTAGAGTGCAGTGGCGCGATCTCGGTTCACTGCAACCTCCGCCTCCCAAGTTCAAGTGATTCTCTCCCCTCAGCCTGCTGAGTAGCTGGAACTACAGGCATGTGCCACCACACCCAGCTAATTTTTTGTATTTTTAGTAGAGATGGGGTTTCACCGTCTTAGCCAGGTCTCGATCTCCTGACCTTGTGATCCACCCGCCTCAGCCTCCCAAAGTGTCCAAAGTGCTGGGATTACAGGCGTGAGCCACTGTGCCCGGCCCTGTTTTAACTTTATATTGTCTACCCTTATACAATTTTCACAGATCTTTTTCACAGTAAGCATGACTGTAAAATTTAAAGCAGAGAGTCCTTTTAGGCTAATCCACTTTGAGTTCTCAGAGTAGCTATCATTTCTAAAACAGGTCTAAGTTTTTAAAATACAGGCTTTTATTTATAAAATAAATAATTGTAAAAAACTTACGCAGAATGAGTTTGCGTTTCTTTTGCTCTGAGTGAAGAAAGCTACTAAGGTAGAAGACAACAGGTAGAAAGAGAATGAACACAGAAACAGCAATTACAGGCACTGTGTCACTGCAAGGGACTGAACAGTTGAAAGTTCGACTCCAAAGTTTTCGGGTGATGTTCATCTGGAACAAGAACAAACAATATCATTCTATTTTATATTTAACTTGTCTTCAATTTCTTATAATTATTTTGCTAATAACTAAACAGGAACCTAGAATTTAGACTAAATATTCATCTCTAAAAATCTACTGATAGTTGAGGACAACTTCTTCTGCCACGAAAAAATCCTGGTTCACAATCAGTCATTGTATAAATTTATATCCATACAGAAATTTCATATTCTAAGTCCATAACACTGACCAAAGTATTCTAGAATGTCAACCATTTGTACATTCAAACAGAGAACTTGTATGAAGAGGAATATAGTTAGGCCCTGTTTTATTCATTTACAAAATATTTATTATTTACTGAGAGCCTACTAGAAACCAGGTACTGTTTTAGGCAATAGGAAGGGAGCAGTAAAAACAAACAAAAATCCACACTGTACATTTCATTTTAAGTGCTTTTTAACCATCTCGAATATTATTGGTTCTTATAGTTCCCTCTGAGCTGCTGTGATAATTCACACTCATTCTCAATTCTTACGCTCATTAATTTTGACCTCAAGTTCTCCACTTTGAGCCAATAATTTCTCAGTTTCCTCTAATGTCCCAATACTCAGGCATCATAGTGCCTAAAAAGGCATGATTGCCATCTAGTGGCACCCTATATAAAGGCAGGCTATAAAATGGAGAAAAAAAAATTTTTTTGACCATTCAATTAATACATGTTTATTAAGCCCATTACATGCTAGACTGTCCTAAATACTGTCCTAAATACTGAATGGTAAACAAAAAAAGCCTAAGTCCTTGTCCTCATGTGGCTTATATTTTAGTGAGGAAGACAGACTATAAACAAATATTTTCAGATGGTAACAGATATAAGAAAATAAAACAATGGAATAGGAAGTTATCGAGGAATGGCTTCTAAAACAGGTAGTGAAATCCAGAAACGTCTTTTTTTTTTTTTTGAGATGGAGTCCCGCTCTGTCGCCCAGGCTGGAGTGCGGTGGCACGATCTCGGCTCACTGCAACCTCTGCCTCCCGGGTTCAAGTGATATTCCTGCCTCAGCCTCCTGAGTAGCTGGGATAATAGGCGTGTGCCACTACGCCTGGCTAATTTTTGTATTTTCAGTAGAGATGGGGGTTTCACCATGTTGGTCAGGCTGGTCTTGAACTCCTGACCTCGTGATCTGCCTGCCTCGGCCTCCCAAAGTACTAGGATTACAGGTGTGAGTCACTGCGCCCCACCCAGAAACTTCTTAAATTAGCGATAAGTGCACAAGAAACTGAAATATAAATATATAACAATATCTACACCTCTGCAAATGGACATATTTTCAAATTTAAAAAGATTAAATGTACCAAATCATCAACTCACTTATGAAGTGCCTAATTTATTTGTTTTATTTTATTTTTATCCTAACCATGAGACTAGGGAAATATCCATTTTGGTTTAATAGACCAGGATATTCTAAAACTTTACTATTTTATAACTAGTTATTTTTGGTTGAAGACAGAATATGCAGATTCCACTGTATCTCCAAAAAGAATAATCACACTGAAGGTACATTCAATAACACTCTAATATATGTATCACATCAGAAGCAAAGTACTTACTGCATCTTCCACATCAATGCATAAATGTGTTCCAGGTTCAGCCTTATTCTCAAGTTCATTCATTTTTTGCATTTCACTGTACAGACTACTCAGAGTTTTGTATGCTTCACGACAGTTTTTGCACACTTCTGAATAATTTTTTGTCTGTAAAAGACTATGTGCATTCCCCTAAAATGACAAAGGCACATGTAATATATACAATAAACATTATACACAATATCTCTTTAATGTAAGCTATTTGCTCTTCTAGAAGACGGGAAACAATATGGTATGTTAAAGTGCTAAGCTGTGATGTTGGGTAGGTTACTAAATCACTCTGAGTCTCAGTTTTATCATCTATAAAATAAAACGACCTCTACCTCTATTATAAGTCCAAAGGATTAGAGATCTGGTATGTGAAGCAGATGGCAAACTGTTTGGAACTTTCTAGGTGCCTCTAAATTTTGAAAACTGCTGCATTAGCTAATATTAACTGAGGATAACAATAATTCATATGCCAAATTACTAGTAACTAAATACAAAATTTCCTAAATTATCTCATTACAAATCTGCAGTTATCTATCCTACTCTCACTGAATAAATAAAATAGGTTCCTGCCTATGCTGACTTCAACACCATAGTTTATCTTGCTGAGACAGGACTTTTTAAATGGAAAGGGAAAAGGCACCAAAACTGCATCCCCACTCAATTCTCTTATCACAAGGCTCATAATCTAGGCCTTTCTAGTCAACAAAAAGGGCCAAATACCAAAGAACTATATAACCTAAAATGAGGAGAGTGGAGGTACATAAAATATTATGCTAGTAATACTGAATTTATTGAGAGTTTTTAGCATGAAGGGCTGCTGAATTTTGTCAAAGGCCTTTTCTGCATCTATTGAGATAATCATGTGGTTTTTATCTTTGGTTCTGTTTATATGCTGGATTACGTTTATTGATTTGCGTATGTTAAACCAGCCTTGCATCCCAGGGATGAAGCCCACTTGATCATGGTGGATAAGCTTTTTGATGTGCTGCTAGATTCGGTTTGCCAGTATTTTATTGAGGATTTTTGCATCGATGTTCATCAGGGATATTGGTCTAAAATTCTCTTTTTTTGTTGTGTCTCTGCCAGGCTTTGGTATCAGGATGATAATAAGAGCTATTTATGACAAACCCACAGCCAATATCATACTGAATGGGCAAAAACTGGAAGCATTCCCTTTGAAAACTGGCACAAGACAGGGATGCCCTCTCTCCCCACTCCTATTCAACATAGTGTTGGAAGTTCTGGCTAGGGCAATCAGGCAAGAGAAAGAAATCAAGGGTATTCAGTTAGGAAAAGAAGAAGTCAAATTGTCCCTGTTTGCAGATGACATGATTATATATTTAGAAAACCCCATCATCTCAGCCCAAAATCTCCTTAAGCTGATAAGCAACTTCAGCAAAGTCTCAGGATACAAAATCAATGTGCAAAAATCACAAGCATTCTTATACACCAGTAACAGACAAATAGAGAGCTAAATCATGAATGAACTCCCATTCACAATAGCTTCAAACAGAATAAAATACCTAGGAATCCAACTTACAAGGGATGTAAAGAACCTCTTCAAGGAGAACTACAAACCACTGCTCAGTGAAATAAAAGAGGACACAAACAAATGGAAGAACATACCATGCTCATGGATAGGAAGAATCAATATCATGAAAATGGCCATACTGCCCAAGGTAATTTATAGATTCAATGGCATCCCCATTAATCTGTCAATGACTTTCTTCACAAAATTGGAAAAAACTGCTTTAAAGTTCATATGGAACCAAAAAAGAGCCCGCATTGCCAAGACAATCCTAAACCAAAAGAACAAAGCTGGAGGCATCACACTACCTGACTTCAAACTATACTACAAGGTTACAGTAACCAAAACAGCATGGTACTGGTACCAAAACAGAGATATAGACCAATGGAACAGAACAGAGTCCTCAGAAATAATACCACACATCTACAGCCATCTGATCTTTGACAAACCTGAGAAAAACAAGAAATGGGGAAAGGATTCCCTATTTAATAAATGGTGCTATGAAAATTGGCTAGCCATAAGTAGAAAGCTGAGGCCGGGCGCGGTGGCTCAAGCCTGTAATCCCAGCACTTTGGGAGGCCGAGACGGGCGGATCACGAGGTCAGGAGATCGAGACCATCCTGGCTAACACGGTGAAACCCCGTCTCTACTAAAAATACAAAAACTTAGCCGGGCGAGGTGGCAGGCACCTGTAGTCCCAGCTACTCGGGAGGCTGAGGCAGGAGAATGGCATAAACCCGGGAGGCGGAGCTTGCAGTGAGCTGAGATCTGGCCACTGCACTCCAGCCTGGGTGACAGAGCGGGACTCCGTCTCAAAAAAAAAAAAAAAAAAAAAAGTAGAAAGCTGAAACTGGATCCTTTCCTTAACCTTATATGAAAATTAATTCAAGATGGATTAGAGACTTAAATGTAGACCTAATACCATAAAAACCCTAGAAGAAAAACCTAGGTAATACCATTCAGGACATAGACATGGGCAAGGACTTCATGTCTAAAACACCAAAAGCAATGGCAACAAAAGCCAAAATTGGCAAATGGGATCTAATTAAACTAAAGAGCTTCTGCACAGCAAAAGAAACTACCATCAGAGTGAATAGGCAACCTACAGAATGGGAGAAAATTTTTGCAATCTACTCATCTGACAAAGGGCTAATATCCAGAACCTACAAAGAACTCAAACAAATTTACAAGAAAAAAACAAACAACCCCATCCAAAAGTGGGCAAAGGATATGAACAGACATTTCTCAAAAGAAGACATGCATACAGCCAACAGATACATGAAAAAATGCTCGTCATCACTGGCCATCAGAGAAATGCAAATCAAAACCACAATGAGATACCATCTCACACCAGTTAGAATGGCAATCATTAAAAAGTCAGGAAACAACAGGTGCTGGAGAGGATGTGGAGAAATAGGAACACTTTTACACTGTTGGTGGGATTGTAAACTAGTTCAACCATTATGGAAAACAGTATGGCGATTCCTCAAGGATCTAGAACTAGAAGTACCATACAACCCAGTCATCCCATTACTGGGTATACACCCAAAGGATTATAAATCATGCTGCTATAAAGACACATGCACATGTATGTTCATTGCGGCACTATTCACAACAGCAAAGACTTGGAATCAACCCAAATGTCCATCAGTGACAGACTGGATTAAGAAAATGTGGCACATATACACCATAGAATACTATGCAGCCATAAAAAAGGATGCATTTGTGCCCTTTGTAGGGACATGGATGCAGCTGGAAACCATCATTCTCAGCAAACTATCACAAGAACAGAAAACCAAACACCGCATGTTCTCACTCATAGGTGGGAACTGAACAATGAAATCACTTGGACTCGGGAAGGGGAACATCACACACTGGGGCCTATTATGGGGAGGGAGGATGGGGGAGGGATTGCATTGGGAGTTACACCTGATGTAAATGACGAGTTGATGGGTGCTGACAAGTTGATGGGTGCAGCACACCAACATGGCACAAGTATACATATGTAACAAACCTGCACGTTATGCACATGTACCCTAGAAATTAAAGTATAATAATTAAAAAAATTTAAAAAAAATTATGCTAGTAAATCTCAATCTTTTGTACTTCTAGACTGACACTTGTCTTTTCAAGAATAAGTTTGCTAAACAGTCAATTCACACCTTTGCTTTCTACGCCCTTTCTTCTTTACCTTCTAGTATGAAGAAAGGATACTAACTGAACATTGGGATGAAAGAGAAAAGAGAAAAATCAAACTAATTACACTGATGTAGGCCCAACAATGTGACCCTCACCATCTATTTGACAGAAAAACTAAGTCTCTCCTTAGTCTGCTACAAGAAATAGCCTATTGCTTGTTTTTCACAGAACAATTGTGCACTTAGCTAAAAATTGAGCACATGGCTAGGCACGGTGGCTCACGCCTGTAATCCCAGCACTTTGGGAGGCCGAGGTGGGCGGATCATGAGGTCAGGACATCGAGACCATCCTGGCTAACACAGTGAAACGCCGTCTCTACTAAAAAGACAAAAAATTAGCTGGGCATGGTAGCAGGTGCCTGTAGTCCCAGCTGCTCAGACGGCTGAGGCAGGAGAATGGTGTGAACCCGGGAGGTGGAGCTTGCAGTGAGCCGAGATCGCGCCACTGCACCCCAGCCTGGGTGACAGAGCGAGACTCTGTCTCAAAAAAAAAAAAAAAAATTGAGCACATGATCAATTTAGCTAAAATTGTGCACATAATCTTGATGGGGAGTAATTTAACCTTTTTTTTTTTTTTTTGCCCAGACTAATTTCAAACTCCTGGGCTCAAATGATCCTCCCACCTTGACCTTCCAAAGTACTGGGATTACAGGCAGGAGCCACCATACCTGGCTGCCATTTTTATTAAAATTTAAAATGCACATATCTTTTGATAATGTGAAAGTTGTAGACATTAGGATGAAATCATCTTTGTCAGACCCAGACAAAATACAGCCAGGAAGGCCCAAAGGAGAGGAGACTCATGCTTATGTGTCTGACATAGCTGTTTCCAAGGACTTTCTAAAAACCCCACAAGAAACCCTTTCACGCCCTTCATGCAACTCCTGCTTTCACATGGTTTACCACTGCCATTCTTTAGGACTGCAGTAATTTGGATAAGATGCGCTCAGAAGAACACTTGCCCAGTAATGGCATCTCCACAAATGAACTGACGACAACTCTGGCTTTGAGCCTCTGGAACCAGTGAACTCAGTTTCTAAGCAGTTTGTGTGAACCTCTCCCTTTCTGCTAGTAAAAGCTTCCCTTTACCCTTCCCTCACTGGATGTACTGGTGGTTTGCCAGTGCATTCCAAATTATGATACTCCTTTCTTATTCCCTAGTACACTCATCATATTTGGAGATAATTTTCTCTACTGTCTTTTTCTCCACTTCTAGAAATCTATCAAACTCATACAAGTGCTCTAAGTTAAATGAAAAGAAGACTGTTTATGGTATGCAATTTAAAACTTATTGTTTCCAGAATTTTCCATTTAATATTTCTGGGCTGCAGTTGGCCACAGGTAAGTGAAACTGTGGAAAGTGAAGCCATAGATAAGAAGGACGACTTTATAGAAAAATTGCTATTTGAGTGTTACAACACACATCAGTCCACTAAAGGTTGTGAAGTCCTATAGTAAAGCATTTCCCAACCTTAATGGAATACTAAACCTTTTCTGATAGGACATCTATTAACATGCTGCAGAACAAATTCTGAGAAATGTTCACTTTTTTTTTTTTTTTTTTTTTTTTTTGGAGAAAGAGTCTCGCTGCGACACCCAGGCTGGAGTGCAGTGGTGTGATCTCAATTCACTGCAACCTCTACTTCCCAGGTTCAAGCGATTCTCCTGCCTCAGCCTCCCGAGTACCTGGGACTACAGGCGTGCGCCACCAAGCCTGGCTAATTTTTGTATTTTTAGTAGAGACAGGATTTCACCATATTGGTCAGTTTGGTCTCGAACTCCTGACTTCAAGTGATCCGCCTGCCTCGGCCTCCCAAGGTGCTGGGATTACAGGCATGAGATACCGCACCCGGCCCAATTTTTATTATTCTTAGGGAAATTCATAATTCAGTGTTACCACATTTCTTACAGAGGAAATCATACATGCTTATACTGTAAGCATGTGTACATCTACTGTGGGGATTACTTCCTTGTTATGTAAGTTTCAAAACTACATTTTAACCAGAGTTCCAACCTCATCCTTCACCACGACCAGACAAGTTCCAATACCAAAATTCAAGAGTCAGAGATAGAGATGGCAAAAATCTACAAGGTTAAGATTCTTAAAGGCTACCTTTTATTATCATAATTCAATACTCAAAGATACTTTACTAAACAGTGCTTTTTAAGGTAGGTAAAACATATTTAAGCAAATTTCAGGCAAAGAATAAACTTCCTATAGACAGAATCTTACTACACTGCAAAATACCTACCTAAGTCAGATTGAAAACCATTGTGTTTTAATTAAACAATCACACACCTCAATGTTTTCACACTCATTATCTCACCAGATTCTCATTACAAAATACTTGAAGATAGGCAGGATAGATATTATCTCCATTTTACAAATGAGAGAACTGAAGTTTTCATGATTTGTAAGTAGAAGAACTTACTTAAAGAGCAGAAATCCAGGTCCACTAACTCCTCTACATCATGAATTTAGATAAATATCAATAATTAGTGCTATAAAAACTTGGAACTGCACATTATTCCTTTGTATAAGGCAGCATTTTAATTTTAAATATTATATATAAAATACCTGAAGGTTATGCTCAAAGCAGGTCAGGGTGTGATTAAACAGATTAAGGAAATATACTGTGCTGTTTGATAATTCTTCACTGTTGTTCGTTAAACAATCTGTCAAAAAAATTCAAAAAGTATATTAATATAACTCAAGGAACAATTATATGTTGTCGTTTATCTCTTAAGCTATCAGCTTCGTTTCACACTACAGTAATTCTTTATTCAAACAAGCATGAATTTTCCAAATATATGAAGCTCACTCCTTTCATTTTCCAGAAGTTAAAAAAAGTCATAACCATTTTCATGAACATCTTAAAATAATCACATACTCTCCTCTTTTCATAAAAATATACCAAATAAAATTCAAATTGACTTTTGATGGCACAAGGTCATAATCATGGAATATCAGCTATCAAATGCTGCCTTAATAGTGCTATTTAGGCGTAAGACTGTTTACCCCGCATTCATTTTACCAAAACTCATATGCCTTATCATCATTTTTTGTGTCAAATTTCATAGTTCTCTGCATCTTCCAACTTCACTAATGAGTCATTTATTGTACCTAATGGGGTAACTTTTAAAATTTGCTCTTTCTAATCCATCATGAGTTGGGAGCCCAGAGAAACAAACTGGTGAGAATTTTGCCTAAAATACTGACATGGGGGCTTCAAGTAAAGTCTAGAAACAAAATTGTTTTACATTTTTAAAAATCCTACATAAATGGTATTTCTCTGTAACTGGCTATTCTTGCTTAGAGTTAGCTCAATTTCACTCATCCCTTTTGTTTTCTATGTATGAGTATATCACAATTTATGTATCCATTTTCTCTTCTTCAGGGAATAATCTATTCTTTCTTTTTTTTTTTTTTTTAAGAAACGGGGTCTTGCTCGGTTGCCCAGGCTGGAGTGCAGTGGCACAATTGCAGCTCATTGCAGACTTGAACTCCTGAGCTCAAGTGATGTTCCCACCTCAGCCTTCCGAAGTGCTGGGATTACTTAAAGGCATGAGCCACTGCGCTCAGCCAGGGAACCTAGTCTTTATCCTCAGATAAACTTTTGTCTTTACCTCTCCTTGTGTTCTCAGCCTGCTATCTCCAATCGAGGTTCAACTGCCTGGATCCAGATCTTGGAACTTGTGGTCAGCCGTTTCCATCTCACTCTCCTAGAATCCTTGCCCTCTTTATCTTCCACACACTCACGGCCATTTTCATCCCTGGACAGTCCCCATCTACTTTCTATACTTTCATTCTGGTTATAGAATACTACTACAGAAATTCTAAAATGATAATGAAGGGACTCAATTCAAATTCATGTGTTCTGATCTCAGGGAAACAAAATGATCCTTGTAGATGCCTTACTAATTGCTCTACAAGGGATGTTCCAAATATTTTCTAATCTCTAGTCCCCAACCCTACTCTTGTTCCCCTTAATTTCAACAGATGGCTTTGTATTATGCCCACCTGATTTAGAAATTCAGGGCCATCAGATAGGATCTCTCTCAACTGAAGTGGAGAGACAACATACAAAGCTATTGCAATTACCCAGGAGAAAGGCAGCAGGGCAAGTAGAATTCGTGGAGAAAAGAGAGACTGACTAGGTAGACACTAGGATATGACATACTAAGGGACATCCATATACTCTGATAGACAACAATCACTACAACGAAAGTTAACACTAAATACTTGCTATGTTCTAAGAACTATGCTTACACTGCACTTTAAACACATTTGCCCATTTAATTCTTGCAGTAATTCCATGAGGCAAAAATTATCATTATCTCCATTTTATAAATAAGGAACAGAGAGAAGTTTAGAGAAATTAAGGAAGTTACACAAGGTCATAAAACTGGTAAGTAAAAAGCTAGAATCTCTACTCAGACTGATTCTTAAGTCTGCACTCTCAAACGCTGCAAAATAAATAACATATTTATATCTACATTCTAAACTACTAAAAGTTCAAGACTCAGAGTCTACAAATACATGCCACTGCCTACTCCCTCCACTACCCATATATATCTTACACCATACAGGGATTCAGGCAGTCCCCACCAACTGATCAGAGTTAGCAACTGAGATGAAACCTAAACCTGGTAGACAGGGGGCAGACAGTACAGTAAAGCTCCTTTGTGCAAATCAGAAAAAGATACCCGCTCTGGGTGGATAAATTACAAAAGGTCATTCCTGCCTCCAGAAGCTACGCTGGAGTTCAGCCCCATTCACCTCCTTGCACAGGCCCCTTGTGCAGGGCTCCTTCTGCACCCATTGTACACAGGACCCTCTTGGTAAACCTATTTCTAGAGTCGTCCCCTCTCTGAACTCACATACTCTACATTCTCTGAAGCTTTATCTTCTCAAGAACATGAATCTCTTTCTAACTTCTCACCCTTATCATTTAAAAAATCTGAGGGATCATTACAAATTAGGAAACTAAGCCAGAGAAATCGGTGATATGCTGATGATCATACCACAAGTTAATAAGGCACTGAAAAAAAAAATAGGCCCAGCATGGTGGTTCACATCTGTAATCCCAGCACTCTGGGAGGCAGGCAGATTGCCTGAGTCCAGGAGTTCGAGACCAGCCTGGGCAACATGGTGAAAACTTGTCTCTACAAATAATACAAAAATTAGCCAGGCATGGTGGCATGCATCTGTGGTCCCAACTGCTTGGGAGGCTGAGAGGGGAGAATTGCTTCAGTTTGGGGAGGTCAAGGCTGCAATAAGCTGTGACTGCACCACTGCATTCCAACCTGCATGAAAGAGTAAGACCTCGTCTCATAGCTCCTCTTAATGCTAGTTTAATATCATCATGAAGTAGCCTGCAATCCTTTTAGGGATGAGGCAGAGTTGATATAAATAAGAACAACTACATATATGCAGAATATTAGGATATTAGGCTAACAAGACAACAGTTTTCAGTTTTTGTAGTTGATGTATTGCAGGGAAGTTGAGGGAACACAATTTCATTCACAACAATTGTACATCTGTGTTATAATGAGCTATGTCATGACAACTGACATATACAACATAGGGATGAAAGGGGTCCACATACTGCCTACAAAAGTAGTATACAGTACATTATCATGAGAGAGCAATAGCAAATTTCTTTTATGCAAGACACATAATTAAAACAAATTTCTTTTTAAAAAGTAATTTATAAAGAAAGCTTCTCTGAAGAACAAAAGAACTTAATGTCTTCTATCTTATTGACAGCCATTTACTTTTTACGTAAAATACTTTGAAAATGAAAAGCCAATATAGACTGGTCATCTTGTTAAGTACTACATTCATGCAGTACCATCAAAACTTTTTCAATGATCATTAGACGGTGCTAACATAAAGCACAAAGGAGTTCATTTATATAATGGGGTTAAAAAGTCTTCATCATTAAAGAGCCGTGACTTTCTGAATCAAAATAACAGATCTCTAGTAAACTCCTTTTTTATCTTTTTGCAGGAATTGGGAGCTTAAGGTTATAAACAATGAAAAGCTATACGGTTTAGAAATTGGTAAGTTAAAGAATATTAATAATAATAAAGCTTCCTTTAAGCACTAAGTGAAGTGGTCATTATGAATTTCCTTCATCTTAATCAATGGAGCCTCATCAAGGACAGATTAGCAGAGTGGCTTTCTCAGAGAAGGCTCAGGCATCAGCTTAAGAGTCATTCTTCTTTTTTTTTTTTTCTGCGACAGAAGAATCTCACTCTGTCACCCAGGCTGGAGTGCAGTGGCATAATCTCAGCTCATTGCAGCCTCCACTGTGCCCGGCCTCAAGAGGCATTCTTAAGGGTATTAAGGATTCGAGTTAAGACCTCACATAGAAACCTACTAAATTATCATAACAGGAATTATGCATCTTTAAATAAAGCATTTGGCATCTCTTAGGAATTTTACAAAGATCTTTGCAGTTTTTCAAAACTAGTTTTATAGAAAATAGCAGAGATAATCACCAATTTAGGGTAAGCTTCAGAAAATACAAAATAAACTACGGAAACTTTGTACCTAAATGACCTAATTAAGTTTAACAAATATGAACACTAAGATACTTTAAATTATAAGATACAAATGATATGATTATAACGCTTAGTACATTTCCCTCTGGATAAAATACGTGAAGAAAGGTTTTGGTTAATTGACCTCCTGGTTAACCATTAAGTACTACTGTTGTTGCTTTTTAAAGCATCGAGACATATATTTTATGTATTAACTGAAAGTTAATTTGCCTTTGATGAATCAGAATATACATCAGGATTACACAGTGGTTCAATAGCATCATTATGCTCATTAATTATCACCCAGATCACCTGGATCACTAAAGATATAGGTTGCTCATAAAGAAAGAGTTTTCAGTGTGTAAGAACAAACATATGAACTGATAATTTTGAAGCCTATCCTATTACAATAATGCTTCATACTGGATACTGCTTACCAAAGAACCCAAACACTAAAGCAGTCATGAACTCATGAAATCTGGTCATTCTGCTGATTATTTAACTGTTGTATGCACAAAATAAGCAAGAAGGGTCTCAATACAAGGCTATCCCTATGTCAACAATACACAGCTTTAAAATTCTGAGAAACCTTTAATATACTTTCTTTACTTTTTAGCAGTCATTCTCCATAAGAAAGAGCTAGTTTCCATGTTATTTGTGGTATGAGTAGAAACAGTTGCACTCTTAACACTTCTTTTGACCCTCCATCCATTTCCAATAACCAGCTTCCTACCAAGACTAATACCATTCGAAGACACAGGAATTCTGAAGAGAAAAGGGATGGGAGTAGTACATGGATGGCATTCTCTCCTCTTTTGGATTCCTAGCATTCTTTTCATGAATAATAACTGCAGAGACTAGATGCCACCCCTATTTCAAGCTAAATTAAGCAGAACAGAAAGATAGTTTGGGGCAGTATACTCATTTAATAATATTCTTTCTAGAAATATTTTACCTTTTATGTTTTTACATTTTTTTCTATTGTTTAATAATATTATTTTAAAAAATTCTAATAGCCCTTGCTATGGTCAGAATGTGTCTCCCAAAATTGATATGTCGAAGCTTGATGGCCAATGTAATAATATCAAGAAGTGGGGCCTTTAGGAAGTGACCAGGTCATGAGGGTTCCTTCTTCACAAATGGGATTTACTCTTCCACTCTTCTGCCACGTAAATGGGATGATGAATGACAATAATTTTTAATGCATAATTCTGGAAAATGAAATAGCTAATCTCTCTAACCACATCTAACATACAAATACGTATCACAGATTTGAACATTCTGTTAAATTTTTAAAATTTCTATATATTTTTGAATAGGTATTAAATGTATATGGCATAAAATCCAAAGGGTACAAATGCAAATACAGTGAAAACTAAATCTTCCTTCCTTTCCTGCCCACGCAGCTACCCAACCACCTTCCTTCAAAATACATACGTATTCTTAGAACACAAAATATCATACTTTTCTGTACCTCGCTTCTTTTACCTGAGACCGTATGTCTGGGCCAAATTAATTTTAATTGGGAAGTCTTTTAAGTAAGTCATATCTAATTGCTTAGCATTTTATTTGGTCCTCAGAAGTTCAATGTAAGGAATATTTTCAAGATAGGATGCCTCACAGAGGAACAAAATACCCTAAGAATTTTTTCTACAGCATTTTATACCTGCCATACTGAGTAAATATGCAGTAAAATGTTTTCTTTTCAACTAACTGAGCAAAAAAGGTCTGTACTTCGAATTAGTGAAATCTTTATTAGAAAATGCCTTTTAAGCCAGGCACAGTGGCTCACACTTTGAATCTCAGCACTTTGGGAGGCCAAGGAAGGAGGCTTGAGTCTAGGAATCTGAGACCAGTCTGGGCAACATGACAAAACCCCATTCTCCATTAAAAACACAAAAATTGGCTAGGCATCCTGGTGCTGCCTGTAGCCCCAGATGAAGGGGTGGCCTGCCCCTCCACACCTGTGGGCGTTTTTCGTTAGGTGGAACGAGAGACTTGAGAAAAGAAATGAGACACAGAGACAAAGTATAGAGAAAGAAAAAAGTGGGCCCAGGGGACTGGCACTCAGCTTACAGAGGACCCACGCCGGCACCGGTCTCTGAGTTCCCTTAGTATTTATTGATAATTATCTTTACCATCTTAAAGATAAGGAAGTGGCAGGACAATAGGATCATTTTAGGGAGAAAATTAGCAGTAAGACATATGGATAAAGATCTCTGTGACATGGGTAAGTTCAAAGGAAAATGCTGTGCCTTAATACGCATATGCAAACATCTCCACAAATCTTTTAGCAGCATTGCGCCAGCAAGTCCCGCCAGCAAGTCCCACCTTATGCCGTAAGGCGGTTTTCTCCTATCTCAGTAAACAGAGCATACAATCGGGTCTCACACCGAGATGTTCCATTGCCCAGGGACGGGCAGGATTCTTAACCAGCAAACTGCCTTCAGGCACTTGTTTAACAAAGACACATCCTGCACAGCCCAAAACCCATTAAACCTTGAGTCACCACAGCTCATGTCTCTTGCAAGGACAAGGTTGGGGCAGGGTCACAGATTAACAGCATCTCAAATACAGAACAAAATGGAGTCTCTTACGTCTACTTCTTTCTATATAGACACAGTAACAGGCTGAACTCTCTTTCTTTTCCCCACACCCAGCTACTTGGGAGGCTGAGGCTGGAGGACTGCTTGAGCCCTCAAGAGGTGGAGGCTATAGTGAGCTGAGACTGTGCCACTGTATTCCAGCCTGGGCAACAGAGCAAGACTGTCTCAAAAATCAAACAAACAAAAACATCTTTTAAAGAAAAAAATGCCTTACCTCTTCTAAGTATATAAATTTAGTCACATCAGTCAAAAGAAGTGAAACCCTGGCTCATCTGAAGGTAGTGAGTTATCTCAATTAATTGTTCACAGTCAGTTACAGATTGAACTCCTTGTTCTACTCTTTCTCCTCTTCTCACTGCTTCACTTGACTAGTCTTAAAAAATTAAATGAATTAAATAAAATTTAAAAATAAAGAAGTGAATCCTAGTACATATCCACTTATTCCAATTAACTGATTTTAAATTATTTATAATTAACGTATTTTCTATGTTAATGGATTTTTCTAAAAAGCTTAATACTTAAAAACAGGTTTACATATGTTAAGCAAATGCTCTTTAATCATATTTATACTAGAAAATTTTACTCTGAAAAGTAAAGGATATGCTAAAAAAAAAAAAGTTGTGTTAGTCAAGCTTCGGAGACAAAATTTTAAAAGTCAATATTCAATATACCATGGTATAATGACAAGGGAAAAAAACTAGCTGGGGCTTCTTATCCCATTTTAGTTTTCCTTCATATGAACTAAACAAAAAGATAAGTCTTTATAAAAGCTAAGCTACTTAATGATTTATAGGGACACAAATTTTTAATCTATCCTTCTATTTCCAAGGCCCCTCCCTACTTCACATTTTCTTTCCTTCTTGCCTAAACTATAGCAGTAAACTTCTTACTGGTCTCTCTTTCTTCCAATGAGGTTCCATGAAAAAAGGATCTTTGCAGTTTGGTTTTTTTTTTTTTTTAAGGCTTAGAAAGTGCTAGGTTAAATGATGTTTAAAAAACCTTTTTCTTTAAGACAGGGTATTGCTCTGTTGCCTAGGCTGGAGTGCAGTGGCGCAATCATAGCTCAATGCGGCAATCATAGCTCAGTGCAGCCTCCAATTCCTGGGCTCAAGCACTCCTCTCACCTCAGCCTCCCAGGCAGCTGGGACTACAGGCGTTTGGCACCATGCCCAGCTAATTTTTTTCTTTTCCTTTCTTTTCTTTTTTTTGTTGCCTAGGCTGGTCTTGAACTCCTGGGCTCAAGCAATACTACCATCGTGTCCTCCCGAAGTGCAGGGATTACAGGTGTGAGCCTCCCCATTGAGCCAAAAACAAAATCCTTTTAAAAAACTCTGTAGTACTACTCAATGCATTTAATATTCCAGGTACACTGTAAATCCCAAAGATATTACAACATATAGTAGTCACCTCTTATCTTCAAGGGATACATTCCAAGACCCCCAATGGATGCTTGAAACCTAGTACCAAACCTTCTATATAATATGCTTTTTCTATTTCTATTTTTTTCAAGTATAGTACCAAACCTTCTATATACTATGATTTTATCTTTTTTCTATATCATACCCATGATAAAGTTTAATTTATAAATTAGGCACAGGAAGAGACTAAAAACAAAAACTAATAATTATGTTACTATTATTAAAGAATTAGTAAGTAAACTAAGGGTTACTTGAACACAAGTAGTGCCACACCGTGACAGCTGACCTTAAAACCACGACGCTCCTGAGCGTCCCGCAGGACAGGCAGCATCTACAGCATAGTTCTGCTGGACAAAGGGATGATTCCCAGCCCACGCAGATGAAGCAGGATGTCGTGGGATTTCATTATGCTACTCAGAATCATACACAATTTAAGCTTATACATTGTTTACTTCTGAAATTTTCCATTTAATATTTTTGGACTGCAGTTGACTGCAGTAACTGAAACTACAGCAAGTGAAACCATGGCTAACAGAATACTGTATAATCATAATAGGAGAATACTGTATAAGCCTTTCTTTTCTTTTTTTTTTTTTTTGGTTGTTGTTGTTGTAGATAGGGTCTAGGTCTGTTGCCCAGACCGAGGTGCAGTGGCACAATCATGACTGATTGCAGCCTTGACCTCCTAGGCTCAAGTAATCCTCCCACCTCAGCCTCCCAAGTTGCTGGGACTACAGGCACACGCCACCAAATCCAGGTAATTTTTTATTTTTTGTTTAGAGAAGGTTTTGCCATGTTGCCCAAGTTGGTCTTGAACTCCTAGGCTCAAACAATTCTCCCACCTTGGCCTCCCAAACTGCTGGGATTACAGGTATGAGCCACCATGCCTGGTCTATAACTCCTTCTTAATAATATAGTGATTATAATCTAAGCAGTATAAAAAATGTTGGCCCAAACAGTAAACTACTCTATCAGTCAAGGTCCTACTTTCCCTTGCCAACTTTACCTCCCACTATGCTTCCTGGAACATCTGTTGCCCTTTTATACCTCTGTGCCTCTGCCCATGCCACTACCTGCCATGTCCTTCTCTCATTTTTTTTTTTTAAAGACAGGGTCTTGCTCTGTTGCCCAGGCTGGAATGCAGTGGCACAATCATAGCTCACTGCATCCTTGAACTCCTGGGCTCAAGGTATCCTCCTGCCTTGGCCTCCCAAGTAGCTAGGACTACAGACACACGCCACCATGCCCACCTAATTAAAAAAAATTTTTTTTTGGTAGAGACGGGGATCTCACTATGTTCCCCAGGCTGGTCTCAAACTCCTGGGCTCAAGCAATTCTGCCTTGGCTTCCCAAAGTGCTGGGATTACAGGCGTGAGCCACCTCACTGGCGTCATCTCTACTTATTGAAATAATGTCCAATAGTACAGGCCTAGGTTCAAAAGGTAGTTCCTCCAGGAAGTCACTTCATATTCTCCCCAGTAAAATTTGTTTTCTTCTTCCTCCAAGGACTCTATAACTTTATTAAAGCATTTATGTGTCTGTCCTAGGTTGTATTTGTAAATATACCTTTCTCACTCACTATATTGAAAGACTTGAAAAATAAGAACTGCCTGGCACATAGTTGGTATTCAAAACACCATCTGAATTGGGATAGTGATTTTAATTTTTCCAAAGACTATCTAAAAATAGATCTTACTTTATTACACAATTACACACAAACCTGCAAAGAAGGTAGAACAGATGTTATCATCCCACCCCATCCCCTGCCACACACCACTTGACAGATTACTGTAAACATCATAATTATTATTATACTAAACAGTTAACATTTCTTGAACATTAAATATATGTCAGGCATTGAGCTAAGTGTTTTACACAATTTACTTCATTTAATTCTCAAGGTGACTATATAAGATAGGTTCTATCATTACCACCAATTTACAGATGAAGAAACTGAACTTCCAAGAGGCAAAGTTTTTCTCCCATATCTGACAGCTAGTAGGTTAGGGCTGGTAAGTGGCAGAGCTTAGAATCAAACTCAAGTCTGTCTAAATCCAAAGCGCGTAGTAACTGCTACACTCTTCTGCCTTTCACCATTTGCTCAGTTGCCATTAATAAACTATGGTGTCCATGACAGTTCATTTAAACTTAGCAATAAAAAGTATTATCCAGCTTCAAAGATCCCAAAATTCACTAAAATAAAATCTGACATTTGTACTACTGAACTGTAACTGCAACAAGAAAATGAAAGAATTACTTACTTGCACAATTTGCCTCCTGCCATGTGGTATTAAAAAACTCTGAGAGAATCACAACTATTTGCATTCTATCTGCCATTAAGAGACTTCTGGCACAACTCTGACTCTCTGAAGTATTCTATAACAAAAACAAGAGAGAAAAATACAATCTGAGTATTTTTAGACTTTGCAAACAACTTGAGGCAAAAACCTTACAAAAAAATAACATTTATTACAAGCTTTGTAACATTTTGTTTGATATGATCAGATAACGTTAACATTAATAATAACAATGATAATAAAGTAATTAGCAGCTAACATTTATTGGTACTAGGTTCACCTGCAAAGGAAGAAAATCTTTGTACCTAAATAGCTTGTACTCAGACGGAAAAATACGCTTTTGCAGATCATTTTAATAATGAAAGAAACTCATGCTATGCAAATAATAAATCCAAGTTCCCAAATTATTTGATCCTTATCTATTTTCTTTCCCTTGTGCCCCAAGCAAGGAACTAAGTCCTACTGACCCTTAATTCTTTCACAGTTATTTAACTCCTACTATTTACTAGGCACTATAAAAATCCTGAAGTTTTGATGATATAAAAAGTATAAAAGAATGCCATCGATTCTGGGGCTTTGAGAACCTCTCGCAGATACACAGACAAGGAGTTATACAGTGTGACGAATAATAAACGAGAGTGGTAACTCCTGGGAAGCAAATGATCAGCCATGTGGGAGAAGAAATGGGAAAAAGGAGAAAAGGAAGAATCTCTGCTTTAAAATACTTGCTGATGTTCATTTTGGGAAGGTTATCTTCTTTGTAGCTTAGTTTTGTCATACCATTAAAAGGTCCATTTGAATGAGTGCTTGCTTTTAAAATAGTGAATTGAACAAAACATTTTATTTATTATAATTATTATTACTATTATTATTGTTGTTATTTGAAACAGAATCTCACTCTGTTACCCAGACTGGAGTGCAGTGGCAAGATCTCAGCTCACTGCAGCCGTTGCCTCCCAGGTTCAAGCGATTCTTGTGCCTCAGTGAGAATCTGGGACTACAGGCGCATGCCACCACACCCAGCTAATTTTTGTATTTTTAGAGCCACTGCACCTGGCCATGAACAACATTTTAAAAGACTCCTTTTTAGAATTACCTTCTGAGCAATACCAGTCATAGAAGAAAATTTTCTATTATCACTTTTTTTTTTGAGATGGAGTCTCACTCTATCACCCCAGCTGGAGTTCAGTGGTACAATCTCAGCTCACTGTACCATCTGCCTCCTGGGTTCAAGTGATCCTCCTGCCTTAGCCGCCCGAGCAGCTGGGACTACAGGCAATGTGCCACCACACCTGGATAATTTTTATTTTTAGTAGAGACGGGGTTTCACCATGTTGGTCTGACCGGTCTTGAACTCCTGACCTCAGGTGATCCACAAGCCTTGGCCTCCCAAAGTGCTGGGATTACAGGCATGAGCCACCATGCCTGGCCTATTATCTCTTCTTAAGTAGAAGTAATAATAGTGTATTAATACAAGCCTGGGTCACTAGCTAGTGACCTTGGGCAGCTGACCTACCTCTCTAAGGTTCAGTTTCAAAATCAAGGG
Source organism: Macaca mulatta (assembly GCF_049350105.2). Taxonomy (NCBI): domain Eukaryota; kingdom Metazoa; phylum Chordata; class Mammalia; order Primates; family Cercopithecidae; genus Macaca; species Macaca mulatta. The sequence goes on from NC_133409.1 coordinate 13,175,546, forward strand.
TTCTACAGTTACTGTATGTATTAAATGAAATAGCATAGATTAATCACTCAGCACATTATCTGGTACACAGTGAATGATATATGCTATTTCACCTAGCTACCATGCTGCCAACATGAAGTGCTCTAAGTAGGGTTAGTTGGATAAGTGTAATTAGTTGCTTAAGTTGAATCTTCATAAGTAGGTGACTGGCCATTTTAAAAACCAATAATAGTAAAGCCTGTATGGGTGTTCAGTGTGTGGAATAGTTCAGTTGAGGAAGATATCAATGTAGTTTTGAGAAGTTAGGAAAGAGTTCATGAAGGAAGCAGGATATGAACTAAGCCCTATATTGAGGAAGAGAAAAGGATTCAAAAATAGGAGAATTAAATGATCATGGCATGAAAGTGATAATGATTATGTGGTATTCGGGGAGTATTCGGTAGTCTATGAAAGTAGGGCTATTAAAGGGCTAAGTTAGAACAAGGTTATGAGAAGCCTTGAGGGTCATGAGAGTTAGTGAGAAATTCTTGAAGATTTTTGAGGAGGGTGTCATGAAAAGCAGTTTCAGGAATATATGTTTAGGCCGTGATATGTAAGGTGAGGAGGCAGGGAGACTTGCATCACACTACTTCTGTAGCTCAGGTATAATGAAAGGATGATGACAGCAGTGAGGACAGAAAGGAAATGACTAATAATCCAAACGATGATGAGGTACTTATTTAGTACTTCTCAGTTCTAAATGTCCCAACTGCACTTCCTTACTTAATCCTCATAACAACTCTATGAAATAGGTACTGTTAGCTGGGTAGAGGGTAAACTATCAAAGGTGACTGAGAAGGAAGAATTGGAGAGAGAAAGAAAAATAAGGAGAGCACGATGTCCTGTAAATCAAGGAAAAGGGAAGTGGTGGTTGTGTCAAATCCTGCTGAGAGAATTGGAGGTACATCTGTCAACACTGACAGTATTGGTGACACTAACAAGAATGAATTTGATGGTGTCTTTGGGTGTGAAAGTGAGGTCAGAGTGGGTTGAACAGAGAACGGAAGATGAGGATGTGGGAAGAGTGAACCTAGACAACTGCTGAAGAGTTTGGCCTTGATGGGGAAATAAGAAAGAAAGGTCACTAAAGAGCAATGTGGGACCCATGCGTCATTACCCTGATGCATGGTTTCTTAAAGCATGATATCCATCTATTACGTTTAGGTTTCTCTTCTGGACAGACGTCCCTTTAAAATGGAAACTGCCACATCTTTGTATTCACAACACCTCGCCAAGTGACCAAAAAAGCAATGGTCCTTGTTTATACGTAGACCTCTTAATACTCAAATCTATCATAACCACTTAGCAGAACCCTAACTATCATGAAGCCAGCCATTTCTTTTGATCATGCCTGCACCCAGGAAGTCAGGAGTTGCTGGCAAAAAATTAACAACACAGATTAATTCCACAGTAAATCCATAATCCTAAACCATATCCCTCACTTTTCTATCTGCTCATTCTCTCCTTTTTACAACTTTTCCACTCTCCCAGAAACTCTGATCCCTCTCCCACTCTTTACTCTCAAGAGAAGATCTAGCCTCCTGGATAACAGAAGCCTTCGAGCTGAAACTCTAACCTGCCTACCTCTACATGTAACCTCTCTTTCTACCCTCCTATTATGGTGGGGAAGGCACCTGTCCCTTTCAAGGCCCATCTCTCTGAAGATGCCCTAGATCCCATCTACCCTGCCTTTTCTGGAAACTGACCTTGTCTGCTTCCCACTCTCTCCTACAAAATATTCACCTTCTCTAAAGGACCCTTACTATCAACATTTAAACATGTCCAGCTTTCTCCCATCTTGGGCAAGAAAGAAGAGAAGGCAGGACAAAGGAATGGAGGGACAGGGGAATGGAAAGAAATGACAGAAAGTTGGCCTGGCATGGTGGCTCACGCCTATAATCCCAGCACCTTGGGAGGCTGAGGCAGGTGGATCACATGAGGTCAGGAGTTTGAGACCAGTCTGGCCTACATGGTGAAACCCCACCTCTACTAAAAATAAAAAATTAGCCAGGTGTGGTGGTGGACACCTGTAGTCCCAGCTACTCAGGAGGCTGAGGCTGGAGAATCGATTGAACCCGGGAGGTGGAGGCTGCAGTGAGCCGAAATTGTGCCATGCATTCCAGCTTAGCCGACAGAGCAAGCCTCTGTCTAAAAAACAGACAGAGACAGACAGAAATGAAAGAAAGTCTCTGAGTCCCACGTTGCTCTTTAGTGACCTCTCTTTCTTCTCTCCCCATCAAGGTCAAACTCTTCAGCAGTTGTCTAGGTTCACTCTTACCACGTCCTCATCTTCCAGTCCTCATCTTCCAATCCCTGTTCGTTCAACCCAATCTGATCTCACTTTCACACCCAAGGACTCCATCAAATTCACTCTTGCTAGTGTCACTAATACTGCCAGTGTTGACAGATGGACCTCCAATTCTCTCAGCAGGACTTGACAAAAATAACCACCCCTTCCCTTTTCCTTGATTTACAGGACATCATGTTCTCCTCATTCTTCTTTATCTCTCCAATTCTTCCTTCTCAGTCACCTTTGAGAGTTTACCCTTTACTTAATCTTAAATTCTTAGTGTTCCTACTAATTCTTCAGGTATGTTCACCCAAGTCATAATTTCAAATGCCATTTTTGTGCTGACACTTCCAAAGGCGTTATCTCCAGTCCAGTCCTCTAGATGTCTATATTCAACCACATAGGCAATATCTCCACTTAGAAAGCTCATAAACACCTCAAAATCAACAAGTTCAAAACTGAGTTAATGATCTTCCCCCACTAAACAGACTCCTCCTGCCAGCTCAGTAAATGACAACCCTATTCACTAAGCTGCTCTTATTAAAACCCTGGAAATCATCACTACCTTTTCCTTACTCCCCACTTTCAATTAACCTCCAAGCCTCTAATTTCTGCCTCCTAAGTATCTCTGAAATCTACCCATTTCTCCCCATCATGATGGCCCCCACATAATCTAGCCACTATTGTCTCTCATACCACTGCAATAGTCTAATTATAATCTTCCCACATATCTTCTTCCCCTACCCTCCCCAGCCCCAACCCCCTCCATTTTCTGTCACATAGCAAAGTACAAATCTGATTATGTCATTCCACAGAATTAAACCTTTCAATAACATCATACTGCTTTAAAATCAAAGTCTAAAATCCTTAACATATCCTACAAGGCCCACATGACCTGCCGCCTGTCTACTTCTTCAGGCTCAGACCATGGGTCTCCTTCTTGCTCACTGCGCTGTGTTCTAGACCTCAAATACACCACAAACTCCTTCCCATCTCAGTCTTCATGCCTGCTATTTCTTTACATGTACACCTTCCCTCCCACGCCCCATGTTCTCTCAAATTGTAGATGTCTGCTTTAATCACTGACCATTCTACCTATCCCCCAGTCATACTCAAGGTCAGCACTCTTGTCATATGCATTGGTAGCATCTGGGTTTTTTAATCAGCAACACTTACCATACATGAATTAAATAATTATTTGTATAAGGAGATGCTTAATGTCTGTTTTCAGACTACAAGCTCTGCTCATTCACGCTATATCCCTAGTAGCTACCACAACCTGTACATAATAGGTACTCAATAATATTTTTTTGAATGAATGCAGAAGAAATATTACATTTTCTGATCTCTAATGAAAGGCATAGATTATTATACTATGTTCTGGTTTTCTCCCTATAGTCCTAAGAATTTGTTAGTTAATAATCTACAGTAAAAGTATATTGAATACTCACCAAATACATAACCCAAATGACTAGCACTTCACAAAGATATACAGATACATAGATAGATAGAGATAGATAGGTAGATGGATGGATCTATAAATCTAAATTTTAAACACTATCTAAATTTTAAACAAACCAAGTAGAATAGGACAGAGCCTACCAATTCAGAATCTGAGGGGGCAAAAGCATCCTCAGGACCATTCTGATAATGCTGAATCACAATGAAACTATATCCCTATCAGTTTAAACTAAAAGGAGCAAGTATGACTCTAAGGAAGAGAGAACCCCTCAGTTCTATCATTCAGGTTTCAGAAATCACTGTATTTTTTACCTTGAGATAATAAAACTATATGCGATCCCTGTCCCAGAAATTCTAAAAGGAAGTGACAAGAACCTAGGATTCTTATCATGGAAATTTATTATAGTTAAACTAATTATATTGCTGTACCACATAAATAGCTTACTAGTTTCTGGCTTTGATTCTTTTTTCTCCTTGTTATACTCCTCTCCTCTCTCAATCAATCCATGTCCATTCACACTAAAGAAGGGTAGACAGAATGCCTTGAGATTCAGCTTGTAGGTTTCCTCTGATCAATCAGCCTTGCTCTGTTTCCTCATTTTTTTTTTTCTTTTTTTGAGACGGAGTCTCACTCTGTCACCCAGGCTGGAGTGCAGTGGTGCAAACTTGGTTCACTGAAACCTCGGCCTCCCATGTTCAAGTGATTCTCCCACCTCAGCCTCCTGAGTAGCTGGGATTACAGGCACACACCACTACTCCTGGTTAATTTTTTATATTTTCAGTAGAGACGGGGTTTTGCCATGTTGACCAGGCTGGTCTTAAACTCCTGGCCTCAAGCGATCCACCTGCCTCGGCTTCCCAAAGTGCTGGGATTATAGGCATAAGCCACTGCACTGGGCTCTGTTCCCTCCTTTAACTTGGCATTCCTTTCACTCTTTTGCTCTAAATTGCTATGGTACAATTTATAACACTCACCGATATTTTCCTATTTCCCCATATAAGGTACTTTATTTCCCCTAACTATACTGATAGTTTGAGGCCTGAATCTTACCCTTCTTTTCCTTCTTATCCTTTTACCAGCCCAATATTCAAGAATAGTAGGTGCTTGCTAAAAACTAATTTAAATGAAAGACTGAGTCTGAGTCAAACAAAATACATTACACTGGATAGGCCAGGGGTGATGGCTCATGCCTATAATCCCAGCACTTTGGGAGACCGAGATGGGTGGATCGCCTGAGGTCAGGAGTTCGAGACCAGCCTGGCCAACATAGTGAAATCCTGTCTCTACTAAAAATACAAAAATTAGCCAGGCATGGTGGCAGGCGCCTGTAATCCCAGCTACTTGAGAGGGTGAGGCAGGAGAATGGATTGAACCCAGGAGGCGAAGGTTGCAGTGAGCCGAGATCATGCCATTGCACTCCAGCCTGGGTAACAAGAGGGAAACTCCGTCTCAAAAAAAACAGGCTGGGTGCGGTGGCTCACACCTGTAATCCCAGCACTTTGGGAGGCCGAGGCGGGCAGATCACAAGGTCAGGAGATCGAGACCATCCTAGCTAACACGGTGAAACCTCGTCTCTACTAAAAATATAAAAAATCAGCCGGGTGTGATAGTGGGCACCTGTAGTCCCAGCTACTCAGGAGGCTGAGGCAGGAGAACGGCACGAACCTAGGAGGTGGAGCTTGCAGTGAGCAGAGATCTCACCACTGCACTCCAGCCTAGGCAACAGAGTGCGACTCCGTCTCAAAAAAGAAAAAAAAACATTACACTGGATAAATAAACCTCCCCAAAAGACAACTAATTCCTTCAAGTTCACTCATGACACATTTTTCCATAGGTTTTTGTTTTGTTTTTTTGCATTGGAGTCTCACTCTGTCCCCTAGGCTGGAGAGTGGTGGCACTATCTTGGCTCACTGTAACCTCCTCCTCCCGAGTTCAAGCAATTCTCCTGCCTCAGCCTCCTGAGTAGCTGCGCACCACCATGCCCAGCTAATTTTTTTTTTTTTTTTTTTTTTTGTATTTTTAGTGGAGACAATTTCACCATGTTGCCCAGGCTGGTCTCGAACTCCTGGCCTCAGGTGATTTGCCTGCCTCAAACTCCCATAGCACTGGGATTACAGGCATGAGCCACCATGCCTGGCCTCATAAGTTCATTATTATACATGATGGTTCAACTCCCAAACCAGTCCGTATAGCCTTTTAAATCTATAAAGTACCTCAGAACTGTAGAAGTCATGTTTTTGAGCTAAAGAATCATATACAGCTCTACTGGGGAAACAAGGGGAGCCGAGACCAAGGCTTAGGATGAGTTGGAGAGAAAATACAAAAAAAGTTTCCCTGCCTCTTTTCACCTATTTATCTACTTCCTTTCACATCAGGGTGAGTTGAGCTGGGTACCCAGGTTGCTGGTAGAATCTGAGGGAGAGGAAGGGGGTTTCTACAACTCCCCCACTGGGAAGCCTCCCCTGGGTAGTGGGGAATTCATATAGAAATTCATATGCAGATTGGGTGATGCCTATAATACTGCACACTAGAGTTTGAGGTGCTACTTTTAGCCTCTTTTTAATTCCACAGTACCTACACATATGAGAAAAGCTTTGCTGCCTCCAAAGACCCACACTTTGCATCATGATCCCTGGCCATTCTGCCCACAATAACACTTGTTCTTTAGAGTAAATGGAACCCTAAAACAACTCATCTTAACTGCTCAACACTGAATATGATGCTATACCATATCCTGCTGCAGTTGATAGGGACATGTCTTAGGTACTATGTCTTAAAGTGATAGTAAGATATATATTCCTTGCTATACCCAATGCAAGTGTGCCTCGAAAATACTGCATGTAAGCCTGAATTTATTTACCTTGAAAATACGTCCTTGGCCAGGTGTGGTGGCTCACACCTGTAATCCCAAATCTTTGGGAGGCCGAGATGGGTGGATTATTTGAGGCCAGGAGTTCGAGACCAGCCTGGCCAACATGGTGAAACCTGTCTCAACTAAAAATAAAAAAATTAGCCAGGTGTGGTGGTGCACACCTGTAGTTCCAGCTACTCAGGAAGCTGAGGCAGGAGAATCACTTGAACCCAGAAGGCAGAGACTGCAGTGAGCCGAGATGACACCACCGCACTCTAGCCTGGGCAACAGAGCGAGAACTTGTCTCAAAAAAAAAAAAGAAAAAACAAACAAAAACACATGCTCTTTACAAAAGGGTTGACTACAGAATTTATTTAACGCAATAAATTCCCCATTTCTGTAAAATGACAGATTTTTATTTTTACGTATTTATTTATTTTGAGATGGAGTCTCACTCTGTTGCCCAGGCTAGAGTGCAGGGGCGCAATCTCGGCCCACTGCAACCTTGGCCTCCCAGGTTCAAGTGATCTTTCTACCTCAGCTTCCAGAGCAGCTGGGACTACAGGCACATGCCACCACACCCGGATAATTTTTGTATTTTTAGTAGAGACAGGGGTTTCACCATGTTGGTCAGGTTAGTCTCGAACTCCTGACCTCAGGCGATGCCCCTCCTCAGCCTCCCAAAGCGCTGGGATTACAGGCATGAGCCACCACACACAGCCATGACAGATTTATTTTAAATAATAACAGGCTGACTTAAAGCAGGATACAACTAGATACAAATTTATATTTAGTGCAACTATAAACAAGTTTAGACAAGTTTAAATTTATGAAATAATTCCAACCACATTTTCATGAGACTACTTGCTGTCCCCTTAATACAAGAGGAACTTTCTCATTCTCCAATCCCAGTGTTATTCCTCATGTTTTTCCTTTACCAAACATATCCGGCCCACACCTCGTGACTCCCAACAACCCTGACACTCTAATATTTTCCTAGTCTAAACTTTATAAAGTACTTAAGAGCAGGAATTGTGTCTGTTTTTCTTTTTTAAATTAAGGCCCTCACAGCAGGTACCACACAACTAGAAACACCCTCAAGGTACCAAGAATGAAGTGCAGTCTTACAATTTCTTAAAATTTTACCTCCCATTTACTTAGAGGTATTACTATGTGTCAGTTTTCTAATTTGTTGTTGTTGTTGTTTATGTTGTTTGAGACGGAGTCTCGCACTGTCGCCCAGGCTGGAGTGCAGTGGCGCGACCTCGGCTCACTGCAAGCTTCGCCTTCCGGGTTCACGCCATTCTCCTGCCTCAGCCTCCCGAGTAGCTGGGACTACAGGCGCCCGTCACTACGCTCGGCTGATTTTTTGTATTTTTTAGTACAGACGGGGTTTCACTCTGTTAGCCAGGATGGTCTTGATCTCCTGACCTCGTGATCCACCCGCCTCGGCCTCCCAAAGTGCTGGGATTACAGGCGTGAGCCACCGCGCCCGGCCTATCCCCATTTTACAGATTAGTAAACAAGGACAGAGAATGTAAGTAACTTGCCCAGAGTATACCGCTAATAAGCAGAACGGAACTGGACTCCTGGCCGCTAGCTCCAGACTGTCTATATCACAAAGATGAAGTCACAGGCAACATCTCTTTTAATTCTTCCAACAGCCGCATTAGGCAGCTGTTCTTTCCACTTTATAGAGGAGGAAACTAAGGTTCTGAGAAGACAATTACTCCAAGGTTACATAGTTAGAAGGTGGTGGACATGGAACATTTCCGGCTACAAATCTCAAATTCCAAACCACTACCAGTGTCTCCATCCCACCTGTTTCAGAAAAGGATCCTTCCCGGGAACTCCAGGAGAAGATGACGAGAAGCTATGGTGGAGTGGGCGGAGGAAGAGGAAGAGGGTTGAGGAATCAGGACCCCCAAGAAAACCAATCACACCTATATGAACCAAAGCTGTCCAACAGCATTCATGGAAGCAAAAACCCAAACCCCAAGCCCCATAATGCCACCCCCTTTTTCTGATGTCCCAACTCCACAGACCCAGTCCAACCCCTTTTTCTTACTGTTGGGGAAACTGAGGCCCCTAGCGTTGACCATCATTACATCCTCCTCCTGTCCCAACTCTCCCGCACCACAGTCCCGGACGTGGTCCTGTACCCACCCCCACGGCTCGGCTGATGTTGTCCATCTTGCTGACGACCTGTTGGAAGAGGGGGTAGCAGGTCTGACAGAGGCGCACGGGCCGGGCGCTGCGCACCAGACACCCTGTCAGCTCTGCGCTGCTGTTGGCAAAGTCCAGCAGGAGCTCCCGGCACTCGGGATCCAGATCCGGCAGGTCCGGGGGCAGCGACAGAGGCCCCAGCTTTCCACCCTGCAGCAGGGACAGGGACAAGTCCTCCACCTCCAACAACTGCTGCTCCGACAGGAGGTCGTGGAAGACCCGGTGCGGACTGCTGCCGAAGGGGAGCGCGCCCAGGGCCAGCCCCGACCACAGCAGCAGCCCCAGCGGCAGCCACGGCGGCAACGAACACCTCCGCCGCGCGGCTGTCGGGCCCGGCTCCATCACGGGGCTCACACACCCCAGGGCGCCCACCACCAGCTCTCCGCCCCCAACCGGCACCGCTGACAGCCGCCGCTTCCGGTTTCCGCAAGCGCAGGCCGAGAGCCGGGTCACGAGGAGGGCGCGTCACGGCCCCGCCCCCTGCGCGGGACGCCCCGCCCCATTGGCTGCCGGCTGTCTCCGGGACGCGGGCCTGCGCTCGTGCGGGACGCACCCACCCTGCGGCGGCTCGCTCCCCGGCCCGCGTCAGATGCGGTGCGCGCGGGGGTGGTGCGCTGGAGGCTCCCGAGCCCAGGCTCGCCAGCGGTTGACTACGAGCGCCCACCGCTTTGGACAGTTGCATCTCAGGAGTCCTGACCCTTGAACGCCCACCCCTCTGGGAGTTCCGGGCGTCCTACAAGTTTCTTACCTCGCTGGACTGACGACGGCCTCCGTTGTGGAAATGACTGTCGGCTGCGTTCACAGAGAAAGCCCGCTGGCCGGTGCCTCGGCAGATTTTCTGCGTGGTGTTCCTTAGCGTAGTTTTTCCCTCATCCCATTTGGAGAGAGTAATAATGCCCGTTGGTTATTATAGGTGGTGGAGCCTAGCGGTTTCCGAGCTTTTTGTTTTTGTTTTTTAAAAAACTCTCAACTGTCTGCCTCAGCGTTGTCAGATCGAACTCTCTGGGATGAGGGAAATATTCTACATCTGCGTTATTAAGGCAGCCACTGGACACATTTATGATGTTGAGCCGGCTGAGGAACTGAATTTTAAATTTTATTTAATTTAGGGCTGGGCGGGGTGGCTCACGCCTGTAATCCCAGCATTTTGGGAGGCCGAGGCAGGCAGAGCGCTTGAAGCCAGGAGTTGGAGGCGAAACCCCGTCTCTACTAAAAATACAAAAATCAGCCGTTGGGCGTGGTGGCGCAAGCCTGTAGTCCTAGGTTGAGCGGGGAGGATGGCTTGAGCCAGGAGGTCGAGGCTGCAGTGAGCCGAGATCGCACCACTGTACTCCAGCCTTCGCCACAGAGTGAGACCCCCATCTCAAAAATAAATAAGTGTTTGACTTAAATGTAAGTAGCCACATCTGTATAGTGGCGACTGTACTTGACGCAAGTCTGGTCCGACAGTGGCCAAGAAGCAGGTTTGCTTGGAACTGAAGGAGTACTAGGGACGCAGCGCGTTCAGTGCTAAAACCCAGGAAATCCTGGACAAACTGCTCAACTTCAGACTCCTATCCAGTTTCTGACATGCCCGAGGCAAAAGCAGGGGACACTCGAAAAAGCGTCCTGATACCGTTGCCAGTCTGTAAAAAGAATTTAAGCTCATAATCTGGAAAACAGTTTCTGACAAGTATGTGACCAACCAGGTTGGTAGAAAATTACTTTCGGGCTTTGTGTCATCCTACTTTTTAGGGTTGTAATTTTTGCCTTGTAAATTGCAGAGCTGCTGCACTAAGTTCTACTTATCTTAGGGTCCTAATTTATGTTTCTGACAGTTCTTCCAAAACTTTGTTGTTGTCGTTGTTGTGTATTTGGTTTGGTTTAGAGATTTAGAGACATAGTCTCGCTAGACTGCCCAGGAAGGACTCGAACTCCTAGGCTCAAGGGATCATCAGGAGGCTGCCTCGGCCTGCCAGACAACTGGACTACAGGCACAGGCTGCTGTGCCCAGCCTGGGGGTTCTTATAGTTATTTTTTACCCCGCCTGTTTGATGGTTGTTTTATGTTCCTAAATTTGCTTTGGATAGGTAAATTTTGTTTCATTTTTGTTTATAAGAAACTGAATAGTAGGAAATTTGATTTGTGTACCAATAAATGTATTTCCAAAAGAGAAAATAAGTTGTCTTAAGTTTTGCAAAAATCATCACGTAACTCTTAGGTCTTTCTATGGGTTAGAATTATCTTTCTTTTAAATGATTTCAAGCACCATTCTGTGTTGTAAGTGGATGTGTAAATTGTTAACTTCTATGGAAGTCAATGTGAAGAATCAACAACACGTGCTCTTTGATGCAGCAAGTTCACAACCTTGTCATAGACACTTATTCATTGTAATATTGTTTGTAATGGTAAAAAGGATGGCTTCAAAAAGCATGTTAAGGGGCTGGGCACGGTAACTCATGCCTGTAATCCCCGCACTTTGGGAGACCAAGGCAGGCAGATCACCTGAGGTCAGGAGTTCGAGACCAGCCTGGCCAACATAGTGAAACCCCATCTCTACTGAAAATACAAAAATTAGCCGGATGTGGTGGCGGGTGCCCATAATCCCAGCTGCTCAGGAGGCTGAGGCAGGAGAATCTCTTGAACCTGGGAGGCGGAGGTTGCAGTGAGCCAAGATCATACTACTGTGTTCCAGAGTGGGTGACAGAGCGAGACTCCGTCTCAAAAAAAATAAAATAAAATAAAAATGTTAAGGAAATTACAGACACTTTCCCTCTTCCTTTGCTTTCCATTCCTGGAACAGTTCAATCTTAAAGGTCAAGTAGAGCAAGAAGGCATCTGTGCTTGGTAGGGCTGGGGTGTCAGAGACCCAGAGAGAGGTGTCAGACCACAGGTAAGATGAAGAGGACAGTGGTGTGAGGGAGGGTGGCAGCATCAGCCTGATGCAGAGTATTGGGTTCTGCGGAGGACTGGCAGCGGTGACTGGGAGGTTGCTTACATTCAGAAGGATTGATGGAATCAGTAAATATATTAAGAATAATTGGAGTCCAGTTTCAGACTGTCAGAGAAGAAAGTTACAAATATGAAAAGAGAGAAATGAACTCTAATGTAGGATTAAAATTAGAAATATCAGTGCAAATTCATAGCTTAAAATACATAGTCATCTACTGATACCAGCTGGGGAATGTTTCAAGGCCCCCTACAGATGCCAAAATCTTCAGATCCTCAAGTCCCTTACATAAAATGCCATAGTATTTGCATATAACCTACACATTTCCTTCTGTATACTCTTTTTCTTTTTCTTACATTCTGTTAAAGCATCTTCTTTATACTTTTAAATCATATCTAGATTACTTATAGTACCTAATACCATATACATGGTATGTAAATAGTGGTTATACTATGTTTGGTTTTTTAATTTATGTTGTTTTTTATTGTTACTTTTTTTCTACTAGGAGATATTAGTTTTTTAAAAATTATGGTAAAATATACGTAACATAAAAGTTACCATTTTTAATGTACTTTCAGTGGCATGTTACTTTTTATTGTGGTTTTATTTTTGAATTGTTTTTCTCTTGTTTTGTAGAGATGGGGTCTTCCTGTGTTGCCCGGACTAGTCTCAGACTCCTGGGCTCAAGTGATCCTCCCACTTAGGCCTCCCAAAGTCCAGGAATTAGCAGTATGAGCCCCTGTACCCAGCCCTCAAGTATTTTAGACCTGCAGTTGGTCAAATCCAAGGATGCAGAACCCATGGATACAGAGGGCCAACTATATATAGTATAGAAATAAATATAGATGTAAATATATATGTATATATATTTTTATGTGTACATACATATATGAATATATGCTATATGTATACATATATGTGTGTTTGTGTGTGTGTATTTCCTCTGGCTTTGTCCACTTAGAACACTTAGTAGCAAAGGTACCCTAGTGATAATGAGCATGCAGAATGCCCAGATCTTGGATTCTAAGTATCATTCTCCACTAAAAGGAACCAAGGATCCTTGGAGAAATGGCTGATTCAGAAAAAACACAAATTGAGACTGGATCATCTTGTGCCACAAAGTAAGGAAGTGCTCAAAGAATAATGTTGGAAACATGTCAAGGGCATACTGAAACCATCTTAAATAGACTCCCACTGGTCAAATCTGAGTCAATCTCAGCATCAAAATAATGGTTAACAAATTATAACCCATTACATAAAACCACAAGCTCACAGGGATCAATTTAAGTAATAGATTGATAAGTACATTTATATATTTTCATAGATTCTCCCCACCAGATACTTATTAATTACAAATGGGGAAAAAGGAGTAAATTTACAGTGGAAAAGCTTGTCCAGTCCTATGTTAATCAAACGATCAACATGAACATCATCATAATGGAACATACAGAAATTGTGTGCACCTGATAGGCTGCAATTAGGAGAATATAGTGTCAGTTCTGTTATATTCCTGCCAAAGATGCATAATCTGATTCCAATCGTGAGGGAGGTGTCAGACAAACCAAATTAAAGTTCATTACATAAAATACCTCGACTGTAATCTTCAAAAGTGTTACAGCTACAAAAGTCAAGGAAAGATTAAGGAACTGCACCTGACAGGACATTACTGGGACAAGTAGCAAAATTCAAATAGGGTCTGAGAATTAGATGGTAGTTACGTATATTGCTGAAGAGATTAACTAATGATTATGAGAGAAGATTATATTTATCATGATACAATAGCCCCATAGTGTAAGAATAAGAAGAATAAGAATAAGGAAAGGTCTTGTCTTAAATGTAAACCTAATAAATAAAAAAAAGTAATGCTATTGCCTAAATTCAGGTCCTTTGCATCTCTTGCCTGCAATATTGTAACAGCAAAAACTAGCAATCAAAGGGAAACGTCTGGAAACCAGAAAAGAGAAAGAGAAATTGACCTACGATGCCACCTCACATTCCTCTTGTAAATTCAAAATGTTAATCAAGACTCTGTGAGACTTTCAAAAAATTTGCTTTCATGGGAAATTGTTATGAAAAATTACCTCAAATTTGGAAATAAAGTAAAAAACAATCAGCATACTGGGGCATATTTTCTTATTTTTTCTTTTTCAGATTAGATTAATTTAAAAACCTTGTCTTTGAGCTCTGAAGTTCTTTCTTCTGCTTGTTTGATTCCATTGCTGAGACTTTGCAGAGCATTTTGCATTTCTGTAAGTGCATCCATTGTTTCCTGAAGTTTTGATTCAGGAATTTGATTGTTTTTTATTTATGCTATCTATTTCACTGACGATTTCTCCCCTCCTTTCTTGTATCATTTTTTACTTCCTTAAATTGGACTTTGCTTTTCTCTGGTGCCTCCTTGATTTTAGCTTAATAACTGACCTTCTGAATTCTTTTTCAGGTAAATCAGGGATTTCTTCTTGGTTTGGATCCAGTGCTGGTGAGCTAGTGTGATTTTTTTATGGATGTTGAAGAACCTTGTTTTATCATAGTACCAGAATTGTTTTTCTGGTTCCTTCGCAGTTGGGTTGGCTGTGTCAGAGGAAAGGTCTAGGGCTCAAGGCTGCTGTTCAAATTCTTCTGTCCCATGGGGTGTTCCCTTGATAAAGTACTCTCCCCCTTTTCCTAGGGAAGTGGCTTCCTGAGAGCTGAGCTGTTGTGATTGTTATTTCTCTTCTGGATGTAGCCACCCAGCAGGTCTACCAGGCTCTGGGCTGGTACTGGGGATTGTCTGCACTGGGTTCTGTGATGTGAACAGTCTGCAGGTGTCTCAGCTGTGGATATAGGCACCTGCTCTGGAGGAGGTGGCAGGGGGGTGAAATGAACCCCGTGAGGGTCCTTGGTTTTTAGTTGTTTAATGCACTATTTTTGTGCTGATTGGCCTCCTGCCAGGAGGCAGGTGGCACTTTGAAGAGAGCATCAGCTGTGGTAGTATAGGGAGGATCAGGTGGTGGGCAGAGCCCTAGGACTCAGAGGAGTATATGCCCTTTGTCTTCAGCTACCAGGGTGGGTAGGGAAGGAGACCATCAGGTTGGGGCAGGTTTAGGCCTGTCTGAGCTTAGACTCTCCTTGGGTGGGCCTTGCTGTGACTGCTGTGGGGAATGGGGATGTGGTTCCCAGGTCAATGGAGTTATGTTCCCAGTAGGATTATGGCTGCCTCTGCTGTGTCATGCAGTTAGTCAAGGAAGTGGGAGAGAGCTGGCAGTCACAGGCCTTACCCAGCTCCCAGGCAACCCAAAAGGCTTGTCTCACTCCCATTGTGCACCCCCCAACAGCACCAAGTCAATTTCCAGTCAGTGGGAGAGCAGGGCTGAGAGCTTGCCCCAGGCTACCAGCCTCCCACTGTGAAAGCCAGCTGGGTTTTTGTTCCTCCCAGTCTTCGAAACTGCACACCAGATTGATGCCAGGAGACTTCACATTCAGTTGGAATTGTTACAAAGTTCAGCTAGAGGTTTCCTTCTCCCTGTGGTCTTTTCCCTGGCAGCCCTCCTCAAGGACCCCTGTGAGACAAGGCAGAAATGGCTACCCAGGGACCCAGAGAGCCCACAGGGCTTTTCCTGCTGCTTCCTTTACCTCTGTATTTTGCTCGGCTCTCTAAATTGACTCAGATCCAGGTAAGGTCAGAATATTCTCCTGTGATCCAGACCTTCAGGTTCCCTAGTGAGGGTATGTGTTCAGGGGTGGACAATTCTCTTTTCCCACTTCCACAGCTTGGGCACTGTCATGCACGTCTGCGTGAAGAGACCACCAAACAGGCCTTGTGTGAGCAATAAAGCTTTTTAATCACCTGGGTGCAGGCAGGGAGATAAGGGTGGGGCCGTTTTATAGGATTTGGGTAGGTAAAGGAAAATTACAGTCAAAGGGGGGTTGTTCTCTGGCGGGCAGGAGTGGGAGTCACAAGGTGCTCAGTGGGGGAGCTTTTTGAGCCAGGATGAGCCAGGAAAAGGACTTTCACAAGGTGATGTCATCACTTAAGGCAAGGACCGGCCATTTTCACTTCTTTTATGGTGGAATGTCATCAGTTAAGGCGGGGCAGGGCATTTTCACTTCTTTTGTGATTCTTCAGTTACTTCAGGCCATCTGGGCATGTACGTGCAAGTCACAGGGGATGCGATGGCTTGGCTTGGGCTCAGAGGCCTGACAGGCACTCACAGTATTTGGGGTGTCTACAGGGTCTGGCAGGAGTCATCCACTTTCTTCAGAGGGTCTGTGGGTTTTCTCAGCTTTCCTGGCTTATTCCTGCAGTAGTTCTGGAGCAGAAGTTTACAGTGCGAGTCTCCACACACTGCTCTGTCTGCTGCGTGGGAGCTGCAATCTAGTCCTGCCTCCCGTCCACCATGATCCCCTATGCTGTCCAGCAACCTAATTCTAACATTATTTTTTTCAGTGCCTTCACCCAGTGTAATGCCCAGACCCTCTGTTCCCCAAAGAAGACCACCAGAGTCCAGAGTCAAAGCCAAGCGGCAAGGATCTTTATGACAAGTTCAAACTTGGTCCCTCCATTACTCAGCATACAAGAGGGCCCCGAACAATGCGAGTGTTTGCTTTTTATAGCCCAAAAGTTACAGGGGAACAAAGGAATTCTTTTGGTTCCCGCGCTTTCAGTAAAACTTTGAACGGCTGTCTCCTTATCGGAGACTTTCTAGGTGGTGTTTGTACTGGGCCCAGGAAGTTTGAGAGATATGTGGCGATATGTGGTGAGATGGGAGGATGGGATGTGTTTGTACTGGGCTCAGGAAGTTTGAGAGATATGTGGCGATATGTGGTGAGATGGGAGGATGGGGTGTGTTTGTACTGGGCTTGTTTGTTTTGAGCCCGGGGCTGAGGAATGTGCCCGGCTCCTCTCACCAGTTTGAGAGACATTGAGTTAATATTAATGAGTTAATAAACATTTGACACATTTTCATTCTATATTTGTATGAGTCATGTTTTTAACTTTTTGAAAATTATACTTGGACAATTTTTCCCATTAAAACATGGAATAGTGGGGAAGCAAGAATTTAGGCCAAGAAGGTAGTCAAAGATGACCAGAAAAGGCCCAGGAACCAAGGCCAATAAAACAGTCTCCCTATCCATACTCTTGCTCTCTTATGGATGGTTTATTCTTACTACAGCAGGCAAAGTGATTCCTTCAAAACCTAAGTTGGATCATGTCACTCTTTTTGTTTTGACTCCACCAGTGGCTACAGATATCACCCAAAGTTAAAGCAAAGCTCTTGTTATGCCTTAGAAAAATCTGTGATCTGCTGCTTTTATCAGCATTCTCTTTTTCCCAACCTGCTTTATTTTTTTTCCATAGCACTTAGCACCATATAGAATCCTATACACTTGTTTATTTCTGTCTCCCCGCACTGGAATTTAAGTCCCTTGAGAGTGTTGTCCACTGCTCTCTCAGTGCTTAGAACAGTGGCATGAAATAGATGCTCAATAAATATTTATTGAAATATGATTTCCTTTAGAGAGGGGTAGAATATAAGCAGTTTGAGGCTCGAAAAGAAGGTATGAAATAATTATTCTGGAAAAAAATAAACTTAGGAAAAAATAAATTTATTAGGTATATATAATAACATTGCCAGGCAATATTGAATGCCTATTTGAGATCTGTGAGCACAGTTTTAAGGTCTAATCAACAGACCTAATTAGGTGTTCTCTTCAGCAGTGTTTAGTTGTTCAGGTGAAAGTGTAGAGCAGCATAATGGTTGGGCTTAAAATTGTTGGGGCACTGCCTAGGCCAGTATGATGAAAGGAGAGTGTACCATATCACCTTACACATCCCACCTGACCCAGTTTCCAATGCCTTCCCACCTTCCCAAACCATTCTACTGGGTCCTTTGGAACTCATGATCTATCATCTGTAATTTCTGTTTTCTCCAAGATCTTCTCTAAACAGTCCCTTTACTCTCTTTGATGAAACAAAAGTTGACTATCTCTTGATGACCTCACTTTTGCTATGCTTCATGGCCTCTAAAGATATTGTGGAGTTTCCTCAGGAGCAGCCCCTAGTTTGAGGGTAAGAGGAGCTCAGTGAGCATTCCAGTCCCTAAGCAGAGCAGCCCACCTTGATCTGCTTTAATTATTGGAATTCCACATAAGATTATTTTCAAGTTTCCCCTAGGGGAAAAAATAGTTTAGAAACCACTGTTTTGTTACATTTTTGCAGTGGGCTAACGTCTGCTGTGTGTCTCCGGGCCCCATTTCCTAGGTTATACTGATCCCGTTTCATCACTGTGCGTTGGTATATGAGGTGAGAGAGCTTAGCCTTTCAGCTCATAGGTCTCTGGATCTGAAGGAGCCACATTTGAACCTGTTGTAGAAACTGTCCCACATACTACCCAAAGATTCTAGACTTTGAACTTTATACTATGACATGATCGGACTTTTGGGTTGTCTCCCTTGGAAGAGGTTTATTACCACAGTAAAACCTAGTCACCCAAATACATGTTTGCTGGTTTCTGAGGTTATCCTGATTCCAGACTTTGAGATTCTAGACTGAGCTTTATACTATGACATGGTCAGACTTTTGGGTTGTCTCCCTTGGAAGAGGTTTATTACCACCACAGCAAAAGCTAGTCACCCAAATATATAGTTCTTTGCTGATTTCCTCTCTGCTATTTTCTCTGGTTCACTCTTTTGGACCTTTTTTATTTAGATGTTAAATCTTTTTTTCTTTTTTTTTGGAGACAGGGTCTCATTCTGTTGCCCAGGCTGGAGTGCAGTGGCAAAATCATAGCTCACAGTAGCCATGAACTCCTGAGCTCGAGGGATCCTCGGCCTTCTAAGTAGCTGGAACTACAGGCACATGCCACCATGCCCAGCTATAATTTTTGTGTTTATTTTTTGTAGAGATGGAGTCTGACTATGTTGCCCAGGCCAGTCTTGAATTCCTGGCCCCAAGCAATCCTCCTACGTCTGCCTTCCAAAGTGCTGGAATTATAGGTGTGAGCCACCAGGCCCAACCAGATGTTAAACCTTATAGTGGAGATTGCTCGACTTCCTCCAACATCCATTCTCTCCTTCCTTTTAATGATAGAACTCCTGAGATTTAGCTGAACATGGCAAGACTACATGCTCCAACCTCCCTTGCAGTTAAGTGTGAACTGAAGTGCGTATATCTTACTGGTCATATCTTTAAGTCATGAATTGTATCCACCCTCTTCCTGTTAGGAAATGTTTTTTGTTTTGTTTTGTTTTTGAGATGGAGTCTTGCTCTGTCACCTAGGCTGGAGTGTAGTGGTGCAATCTCAGCTCACTACAACCTCTGACTCCTGGGTTCAAGCAATTCTCTTGCCTCGGCCTCCTGAGTAGCTGGGATTACAGGTGCATGCCACTGCGCCTGGCTAATTTTTGTATTTTTAGTAGAGACAGGGTTTGGCCGTGTTTGCCAAACTGGTCTCAAACTCCTGACCTCAGGTGATCCACCCGCCTCACCTCCCAAAGGGCTGGGATTACAGGTGTGAGCCACTGCACCTGGACAGGAAATGTTAATAACTGAAACATCAGCCTGGATACAGAGATGGATATGGATGCAACATGTTTAGCATGACGGAGCCAGCTGGTCATAAAGCAGAGTCATCTACCTACTCTAGGCCCCAGAGAAAAGAACTTCTGTGCTATGAATGCCACTATATTTTGGAGTCCCTGTTACAGCAACTTAAGCTGATCCTAATGCAGTCCGCCTAGATGGTTACTTAAATTTTCTCAACTTCTATGTCCTCCTAGTTTTTCATCTCTTTGTATATTTTTATCGTACTTCCTAGAAATTTCGTTAACTTTGTTCTTCAATGCTTCTACTGAGTATTTTCATTTCTGCTATATTTTTAATTCCCAAATTTTCTTGTTTTGTAGATGCTATATCCTTTTTTTTTTTTTTTTTTTGAGATGGAGTCTCGTTCTGCCACCCAGGCTGGTGTGCAGTGACATGATCTGGCTCACTGCAAACTCTCCCAGATTCAAGAGATTCTCCTCCCCCAGCTTCCTGAGTAGCTGGGATTACAGGCACACACCACCACGCCCAGCTAATTTTTGTATTTTGTATTGGTCAGGCTGGCCTCAAACTCCCGACCTCAGGTGATCCGCCCTCCTTGGCATCCTATGTAGATGTTATATCTTTTTAAAGTCTTTGTTTTCTTCCTAGTCTGTTTCTTCCAAGTTACTTTTATTTATTTATTTTATTTTATTTTTTGAGATGGAGTCTCACTCTGTCACCCAGGCTGGAGTGCAGTGGCGTGATCTTGGCTCACTGCAACCTCTGCCTCCCGGGTTCAAGCAATTCTCCTGTCTCAGCCTCCCAAATAGCTGGGACTACAGGCACCCACCACCACACCTGGCTAATTTTTGTATTTTTAGTAGAGACAGGGTTTCATCATATTGGTCAGGCTGGTCTCGAACTCCTGACCTCAGGTGATCCACCCACCTCAGCCTCCCAAAGTACTGGGATTACAGACGTGAGCTACCGCACCCAGCCAAGTTACTTTTATTCCTGTTTGTTTTTGTCTATACCTTTCTTTAAGTGCCTAGTTAACCTTGGCTTTCTTCTTACATTTAAGAGAGAGGCACTACAAAGCTGAATGGAAACTCTGTGTTTGTGGATAGTTCTTTTTGACTGTGGGTTTCAGTGTAGGCCAATGGTTCTCAATGGGGATAATTTTGCTCCCCACCCTTGTGGTATATTTAGCAATGTCTGGAAAAATTTTTGGTTATCAAAACTGGGAGAAGGGTATGATACTAGCATCTGATGAATGGAGACCAAGAACACTGCAAAACATCTTAAAATGCACAGGATGGTCACCCAAAACAAAGCATTGAAAACATCAGTATTTTAAATCGTTTCTCTTGGGCAGATTATCCTCTTCAGAGAAGACTCTGCCAGCATGCTACCTTGCTGCCAGTAATCTCTGATCCTGGCAGTGCTGGCAACTCAACTTCAGTGAATGAACTTTTACTTAATCCCCCTGTTTTAGCAAAATGTCCCTGCCCTCAAATATGCTTATGTCTCTTGGTCCAGACTCCCTTTGCTTCGCTTTCTCCAGATATCAGGATTTTAGTGGTATTCTGTTGGAGTTGGGATGGGACATAGAATAGTAGGGAGGGTATTATAAATAGCCTTTCAATCATCCTGTTTTGGTTCTTCTTTTATCTATATTTTCAGAGGTACCTGATGTCTTTTCACTTCTTGGGCTCTTTGAGGGTTCCATAATATAATTCAGTTGCCTTTTTTTCCTACTATAGGCATACAGATTAGCTTTTCTGCTTGGGTTCTGCTAAGTCAGTTTTTATTAGTCCACCTGCTTTCCAGCTTCCAATATATTTTTGAAGAGATGGGGTCTTGCTATGTTGCCCAGGCTGGACTTAAACTCCTGTGCTCAGCTGGGTGTGGTGGCTCATGCCTGTAATCCCAGCACCTCGGGAGGCCGAGGTGGGTGGATCACAAAGTCAGGAGATCGAGACCATCCTGGCTAACGTGGTGAAACCCCATCTCTACTAAAAAATACAAAAAATTAGCCGGACATGGTGGCAAGCATCTGTAGTCCCAGCTAATTGGGAGCTGAGGCAGGAGAAAGGCGTGAACCCGGAAGGCAGAGCTTGCAGTGAGCCAAGATCACGCCACTGCACTCCAGCCTGGGCAACAGAGCAAGACTCCATCTCAAAAAAATAAACAAACAAACAATCAAACAAACAAACAAACTCCTGTGCTCAAGTGATCCTCCTGCCTTAGCCTCCCAAGTAGCTGGGACTACAGGCGTGCATCACCATCCCAAGCACCAATATTTTTACTTTTTCTTTTCTCTTGTTCTCTATGTTCTTATGTGTCTTTTTAAAAGTCCTTTTACAAATCTTGTGGGATTTCAGGAAGGAACAGATCTAATCATGTGTTCAACTTGCTCTTTTAAATGGCAACCTTTTCTGTGTTTTACCTCACTCTTTTTAAAGTCAGAATGTATATCTTATGTCAACTCCAGCCATGAGATGATTTTATGGAGAATGTGGACTGTGTCCTATTTATATTTGTATACTTAGAAGCACTTAGCCTGATGTCTTGTACAGAGAAGGCACTCAATACATTTGTTACATTGAATTTATGTAATACGAATGCACATCTGCTTTAAGTGCTTTTCAGATTGATACATCAATGGAAACATTTTTATTTTTGTAATTCTTTAATGGACAAAACAATGCTATAAGTAAATGTCCATGAGCTTTGCATGCCTGAGTAGAACGACCTGAACACATGGGACATGTAAAACATGTTGTTCATTCATGATACTCTGCAAATAGTCTAATCTACTCACTCCAGTGGCCAATCTCATTTCCAGATCTCTCACCTGAAGACAGATTTTTTTTTCACCTGAAGATAGATTATCTTATAGCTTTGGCATTAGAAGATATTTTTAAAACAATGAAATTGAATCACATTTACTTGACAAACTCTCTGGCTGTAAATGTGTATTTCTAATAGATGAATGGTATTAGAACTTTGAGTTTGTATCAACATAATTTTAATAAATATTTGTTCAATTTACAAATGAATGAAAATATACATAAAAAATGTGTGCTTCAGTAGATATATATTGTCAGTGACCAAAGTCTGATCACTGAACCCATTTCCTAATATAACAGAAACTCTCTTGTTAATTAGATGCCTAATATGTGGTACTATTTCTTGGAGAGCCAGCATTCACAAGTAGAAATGAGAATGGCACCACTCACTATTACTCCTAGTGACCCACTAGCAAAATTTTTGCTCCCTGTTCTAATGACTTTATGCCCTGCTGGGCTAGAGGTCCAAAGGAGGAGTGCATCCACCAGGAGATACAAGAATGAGTGAATTGGAATTTAAGATTGCCACCTGGCCACTTTGGGCTCCCTCTAAATCAATGGTTAAAGAAGAGAGTTACTGTGCTGGCTGGGGTGATACCAAGGGGAAATTGGACTACCACTCCACAATGGAAGTAAGGAAGAGTATGTCTGAAATACAGGAGATCCCTTACGGTATTTCTTAGTATTATTATGCCCTACTATTAAGACTGATGGAAAACTACAACAAGCTAATCTAGGCAGAACTGTGAATGGCCCAGGCAATTCAGGAATGGAGGTTTGGATTACCCTACAGGTAAAGGATCACCACCAGCTGAGGTGCTTGCTGACATCAAAGATAATACAGAATGGGCGATAGAAGGTAGTTATAAATACGAGCTATGACCATGTGACAAGTTATAGAAATTGAGAATATAATTATTATTAATATTTCTCCATATTTTGTTATGAATATGTGTGTGTATATATACACATATATATATACATACACACACACACACACAAAAAAAAACCAAATATCTTTATTTTCTTCTCTCTTTTATTCTCTTATAAGTTATATTGACTTTAGGCTGGGTGCAGTGGCTCATGCCTGTAATCCCAGCACTTTGTGAGGCTGAGGTGGGTGGATCACCTGAGGTCAGGAGGTTGAGACCAGCCTGACCAACATGGCAAAACCCCATCTCTACTAAAAATACAAAAAAATTAGCCAGGCATGGTGCTGTGTGCCTGTAATCCCAGCTATTCCAGAGGCTGAGGCATGAGAATCACTTGAACCCAGGAGGCAGAGGTTGCAGTGAGTGAGCCGAGATTGCGCCATTGCACTCCAGCCTGGGCAACAAGAGTGAAACTCCATCTAAAAAAAAAAAAGATATGTTGACTTCATATTATCATACTATAATATAATATGTAAGTACTATTAATTTTATATCATCATTTTTAAGTTATAAAATATCAAGGAGAAGAGTTAAACATCACTCAAGGACTTTATCTCCTCTTCTGGAATAGGGGTTAGTCATGTTCAGTTGTATGAAGATAGTGGTATCATACTAGGTATAATTATGATCTTGTTATTGTCTTTATTTGGAGATACATATAGATGCCAGGTTAACAAGGAATGGATTTATGATGGTTAATTTATTTGATCAAATGTCATTCTGGGTGCATCTGTGAGAGCATTTGTGGATGAAATTAACATTTGAATTGGTAGACTGAGTAAAGCAGATTGCCTTTCCTAGTGTGGGTGGGCGTCATTCAGTCAGTCCATTGAAGACCTGAAAAGAATAAAAATGCTGAATAAGAGGGAACTCCTCCTTCCTGACTGTTGGGGGGTGCATTAGTTTTTTCTGCCTTAGGACTCAAACTGAAACATTGACTCTTTTTGAATCTCCAGCCTGCTGGCTTTCAGACTGGAACTACACATTAACTCTCCTGGGTCTCCAGCTTGTGGAATGCAGATGTTGGGACTTCTTAGACTTCTTAGCGTCCATAGTCATGTGAGCCATTTGTTGTAATTAATCTCACTGTCTACCCATATCTAGATATATATGTTTCCCATTGGTTCTGTTTCTCTGGAGAACTCTGACTCATAAAGATATGTTAATTATAAATAGAAAAGTGATTGCACTATTAAAAAATCTTGTTGTTCAGGCTGGGCACAGTGGCTCACGCCTGTGATCTCAGCATTTTGGGAGGCCAAGGCAGGTGTATCACCTGAGCCCAGGAGTCCAAGACCAGCCTGGCCAACATGGTGAAACCCCACCTCTACCTAAAATACCAAAAAATACAAAAATTGGCTGGGCGTGGTGGTGCACGCCTGTAGTCCCAGCTGCTTGGGAGGCTGAGGCAGGAGAATCACTTGAACCCCAAGTAGGCAGAGGTTGCAGTGAGCCAGGATCACGCCACTGCACTCCAGCCTAGGCAACAAAGCAAGAATCTGTCTCAAAATTAAAAAAAAAAACAACAACTTGTTGTTCAATGCTTATTAATAACCACATATGGATTTTATGTGTCTCTTGACAGTTTTAAAGTATGTTTTATTATTTATTGTTTATTATCCATTTAATTTCCTAAGATACATAGATTACTAGAGAAATCAACAAGATGTTATTTCTATACAGCATGTCTTAAAAAATATATCAACATTTAAATATTCTTTATCAATAAGTTATATTTCATATTCACTGTGTACGTAACAACAGAAGCATAGGAAGTAAATGTTACAGTCAAGATGAAGTGTACGAATGTCCATGTCTCAGAGAAGTGGATGTTCCTGAATTTACCTATGGCAACATTTGGAGCAAGTACCACTTGTTACCATCCTTATGCTATGCTTACTTAAAGACAGGGCCAGCGTTAAAACGTTTGCTTCTTTTACAGCGATTTGATTTTCCCTTCAATTCTAATGTTGCCCAATTGCTCTATTCAGATAAAGTCATTTAATCTCTGCTCTTGGCTGGGCGCAGTGGCTCACGCCTGTAATCCCGGCACTTTGGGAGGCCGAGGCGGGCGGATCACGAGGTCAGGAGATCGAGACCATCCTGGCTAACACGGTGAAACCCCGTCTCTACTAAAAATACAAAAAATTAGCTGGGTGTGATGGCGGGCGCCTGTAGTCCCAGCTACTTGGGAGGCTGAGGCAGGAGAATGGTGTGAACCCGGGAGGCGGAGCTTGCAGTGAGCCAAGATCGCGCCACTGCACTCCAGCCTGGGCGACTGAGCGAGACTCTGCCTCAAATAATAATAATAATAATAATAATAATAATAATAATAATAATCTCTGCTCTTCTGATTGATATTTTAATTATTCAATCCTTTCCAGCTGCGTCCACCCTAGCTCTTTATGAAGAATGGAGAACTATGCTTTTTATATTTGAATGATAAAACTATTGATAGGGTCATTTTTTTCTTAAAAAAAAAAAAAAGAGAGAGAGAGACAGAGAAAGAAATTACCCACCGAAAAGAAAAAAGAAAAAAAACCATTCTGCTGCTCAGAATACCACAGGGAAGATGGTTGCATATCATGCATATCAGTTCCCTTTTAGTGGTCTATTAACATTTTAAAGACTATGACAACTATTTAAACTAATTATTTGGTTTTACAACAAAGAAATATGTATACATTTGTGCATACATATAAATCTTGGATTAGTCAGATGTAAGCCAAAATCTCATTTTGATTCTCCTAGGGTCCCTTGTTTGTATTCCTAGGTCTTCAGAGACTAGATTCTCTGTGCATCTGAGGATAACTACTGGCTGATCTAGTAGAGGCAATAATGTGACTCTTGGACTGATGAATAGACTTCCATCAAGACAGCCTATCTGTTGGATCTTTATTGGTTTTGAGAAACAGAAACCCAACGCAAGTTAACTTCAGCAAAAAGTGAGAAATTCAAGGATGAAACCAAGACCACGTCTCAGGATGGGATTGGAACTATGCACCAAACACTTGGTCTGTCCTTGTTCTACTCTACATGTCTCTAAGTTTTCCCAGGCTTTGTGGTAGAAAATATAGCTACACAAACTCCGTTATTATTATATATATATATATTTTTTGAGACAGAGTTTCACTCTTGTCACCCAGGCTGGAGTGCAATGGTGTGATCTCAGCTCACTGCAACCACTGCCTCCCAGGTTCAAGCAATTCTCCTGCCTCAGCCTCCCGAGTAGCTGGGATTACAGGCGCACACCACCACACCCAGTGAAGTTTTGTATTTTTAGTAGAGACGGGGTTTCACCATGTTGGCCAGGCTGGTCTCGAACTCCTGACCTGAGGAGATCCACCCACCTTGGCCTCCCAAAGTGCTGGGATTATAGGTACGAACCACCGTGCCCAGCCCAAACTCCCGTTTTTTTTTGTTTTTTTTTTTTTGAGACGGAGTCTCGCTCTGTCGCCCAGCCCAGGCTGGAGCGCAGTGGCGCGATCTCGGCTCACTGCAAGCTCCGCCTCCCGGGTTCACGCCATTCTCCTGCCTCAGCCTCCCGAGTAGCTGGGACTACAGGCGCCCACAACCGCGCCCGGCTAATTTTTTTTTGTATTTTTAGTAGAGACGGGGTTTCACCGTGGTCTCGATCTCCTGACCTTGTGATCCGCCCGCCTCGGCCTCCCAAAGTGCTGGGATTACAGGCGTGAGCCACCGCGCCCGGCCTAAACTCCCGTTTTTAATATATCTTGCATTAAAGATTTCAACCCACACAAAGACCAGACCTCATTCCCAATCCCAATTTTTCCAAGGAATCTCTATTCAGCCCAGATTGTAGCCAACATGATGGTTACGGGCCATATATATGCCTAAGGTGAGCAGCAACTATCTGGGCTGGTGGTGAGGTATGGGATTTGGGGTGGGTAAGAATTTACCAAGACAGTTGTAGGTAAAGAAAGGCAGATTTATTAAAGAAAGTATGAGAATATGTTGCCAGGGAGCAGTGGGCAGAACCAGCAGAAGAGGAGCTGTCTACAAGGAAACAAAGGCTTGCTGGAGATTTTATTGGATGGTTGTTGGGCTGATTGATAATGTGAAGGTAGCAGAAAGCCAACTTGCATTCTTCTGTCAGCCAACGTGTTTGATGATGAATTGAAGCATTTGGTGATAAGCAGAAAGTTTGTGAGTTATGTATGTTATTTGCTCAGAAGGACTATATGTCCTGGGCCATAAAGAGAGACAGACTTATAGCTTATCTGATTCCTCTTTTCGCTTATACGTCCTGGACCATGAAGAAAGGCAGACCTATAGCTTATTTACTTTATCTCTTTGCTTTCCCTTCATCCTACCAGTCTGACTCCTTTTCCCTAATTAGGACTCCACAATATATAGCCATGGCTGCTTGGAAGCCTACCTGTGACCATGTGGATGAGCAGAGAAGGGAGAGGTTTGTAGAAAAGGGGAACTGGGTGCCAAATCTAATAGGTGTCCAGTGCAAGGCCCTCTCTTCCCTCTTAATGGAAAATGAATCTTAAACAGTGCCCTTCTGGAGACCACACTGGGGAAAAGGAAGTAGATGGTATTAAGTAGGTTTGGTAAAGGGAGGAATTTTGAGGCAACTGGACCTTTCCGGGACCCTTCAATTCATACCATATGTATGGTTCTTTACAAAAATATAAAACTCATTATTTGGGCCATTCTTTTTTAAACTTATATTTTATGTTTTATTTTTAAATTTTTATCTATTTACCTATTTTGAGACCAGGTTATGAGACTGGCTAATTTTTGTATTTTTGGTAGAGACAGGGTTTCACCATGTTGCCCAGGCTGGCTCAAACTCCTAGGTTCAAGCGATCCACCTGCTGGGCCTCCCAAAGTGCTAAGATTACAGGAATGAGCCACCACATCCAGCTGCATATTTGGACCATTTTTATACAAAAAGATTTAATTGATTGTGGCAAACATTATTGGATTATGATCCGTCTTCAAATGCAAATATATATTGATTATCTGGATCATCTTTGCCAAGATTCAATTCAGTTACCATAGTGCCTGAAATGACCATAATGTACAAGCAGTGACTCTGTTGTCACCATTCTGTAAATCAATGGGTTTCAGCCTCAGATCCCAGGACATCTAGGGATCTACAAGGAAAAAACTGAAGACCCATAAGGTATTTCTAGTATTTCATAAAGTCTAAAGCAAATAATACACTTACCGGGCACAAAGCGATGATGGATTACCTAAAACATCAAAACATCAAAACCATCAAATTTCTCTGCTTTAGAATGAAATGATATCAACTCAGGACAGCAAGTCTGTTATTCCATGCTGGTCTTAATCTCTGCTTTAGTGCATGCGTGCTTGCGTGCATGCACACGTGTGTTTATGTGTATCCTTGGTTATACATTCTGAGCAAATGAATGGCATTCTGGAAGAAATGTGATTTAATGTCATCCTGAGAGGCATTATATGTGGCCACCACTACTCAGGTTATATTCTAAAAAATGTAGAAAAAGAAATTTAAAGCTCAAGGTTAATAAAGTCATCTTTCCTGGAGATCTTTAAACATGAGATAATTAGCCATCTCTCTAAAATAATTACCTCTAGAAGATCCTTCTACTTCCTTTCAAAATATATTAAAATATCATCTACCCCATTATTAGAAGTTGTACTGATTAGGATAATATATTGTCTTAATGGCTGAGACCTGTGGATAATAAATTGTCTCCAGAGACGTTCTGCATTTAGAGCATAAATTCTGGGCCACCCTCTGAATGTCAAGACTTTGAGTGTTCTGGATTTCCTGCAATTTATGGTCTCCATAATGTTTGCAAGCACTTGGTTATTTCTCTGCTTCATCCCATGATTAGGCCCTCTGGACTTGGATGTAAAGAACAGGATGGATAGAAAAGGTTTCTATAATACGAATCTACTTATAGTCCAGGTTATCAGAAACCTTTCAAGCCTTAGGCACTTATACATGTAATTTCCAGAAATCCACGCTGGAGCAAAGTCACTCCTCTTTCTTATAGTCAGCTGACATCAATAGGTCATTTTCAGCAGCCTCACCAAGGCTCACAGTTCTACACTAAATTGCTATTCCAACCCACCATTCAGAAAAGCAATTAATCTCAATTCAAATGAGAAGCCTGTTTAGGGTGGTATGGCTGTAGATGCAAATCACCTTTAAATATCCCCTCTGTTTCAGTCTTTGAAATGGTATTTCTAAATTTCAAAAAAGTTAATGATATTTCTAAATTTGAAAAAAGTTAGAAGGCCCAAATTCTAGTAAGTATTAGTTTTTTAAAACATCATTTAAAGTTACATATTTATTAAAAATCAATTCATATGTGATGGACAAAGCACTTCCTAAACGTGCATCTTTGTGAGGCTATAAAAATTGGGAGAGGACCGGACACGGTGGCTCGTGCCTGTAATCCTAGCATTTTGGAAGGCCGAGGCAGGCAGATCACGAGCTCAGGAGTTCAAGACCAGCCTGACCAACATGGTGAAACCCCGTCTCTACTAAAAATACAAAAATTAGCCAGGCGTGGTGGTATGTGCCTGTAGTCCCAGCTACTCAAGAGGCTGAGGCAGAAGAATTGTTTGAATCCGGGAGGCGGAGGTTGCCGTGAGCCGAGATTGTGCCACTGCATTCCAGCCTGGGTGACAGAGAGAGACTCCATCTCAAAAAAAAAAAAAGAAAAAGAAAAAAAGTGGGAGAAGTAGGTAGGACATGTATTAAGGAGAATAAAATCTTCTCCTCACCCTTGAATGCTTGTACAGGATATTCTTTGTAACGCACATATGCTGAAAATTCCCCTTTTCTTCCTTGAAGCATCTGTGAGCCTTTCTTTTTTAGATAAAATGAGCTTTTTTGGTGGACACATGACAAGGAAGAGGTTCAATGTAACAAGTGATCATGTTATTTTAAAAAGCTCCGTCTCAAATTAAGTTTACATATGGTAGCCTTTTAAGGCTGTGGGTTGCAACATGTGAACAATTTTAAAGTGTAACATTTCATTTACAGGTTCAGAGTAGCTTTCAATTCTCTTACTAGTGTGCTTCTGATTAAATCTTAATTGTACCATTCATTGTGAAACGAAAGAAATGCTGTTATACTGGGTTTTTGCTAAGGGGAAATCAAGATGGCCCTCAAAAAAACTAAGTCATCCATGGAAAAGGAATAAAACTATGTGGAAATGAGCCATAAAATTAAAGCCTACCATTTAGATTTGCATAATTAAAAAATTATCACAAGTAATACCTTTTTTGATAGACCCAAGTTATTTAAATATAGGTGATTAGTTATTATAAATCATCTGAATGCATGAAGAACACTGAGTAAGTGGCAGGCAACATGTAATGAAAATGACATATTCAATAATTGAAGTTGCTACTTTACCATACACTAATTTTTTTTTTTTTTTTTTTTTTTTTTTTTTTTTTTTTTTGAGACGGAGTCTCGCTCTGTCGCCCAGGCTGGAGTGCAGTGGCCGGATCTCAGCTCACTGCAAGCTCCGCCTCCCGGGTTCACGCCATTCTCCTGCCTCAGCCTCCCTGAGTAGCTGGGACTACAGGCATCCGCCACTACGCCCGGCTAATTTTTTGTGTTTTTAGTAGAGACGGGGTTTCACCATGTTAGCCAGGATGGTCTCGATCTCCTGACCTTGTGATCCGCCCACCTCGGCCTCCCAAAGTGCTGAGATTACAGGCATGAGCCACCGCACCCGGCCACCACATACTAATTTAAAAATATATCCTTGTGACTTTTTTTTTTTTTTTTTGGAGACAGAGTTTCACTCTTGTTGCCCAAGCTGGAGTGCAACGGCATGATCTCGGCTCACTGCAACCTCCACCTTCTGGGTTCAAGTGATTCTTCTGCCTCAGCCTCTCGAGTAGCTGGAATTACAGGCATGCTCCACAACGCCCGGCTAATTTTGTATTTTTAGTAGAGACAGGGTTTCTCTATGATGGTCAGGCTGGTCTCGAACTTCCGACCTCAGGCGATCCACACGCCATGGCATCCCAAAGTGCTGGAATTACAGGCGTGAGCCACCACACCCCACCGGCCAATAATTTTTTTTCGAGACAAGGTCTCACTCTGTTGCCCAGGCTGGAGTTCAGTATATGATTGTAGCTCACTGCAATCTGGATCTCCTGGGCTCATGATCTTCCTGCTTCAGCCTCGTGAGTAGCTGGGACTACAGGCGTGTACCAGCATGCCTGGCTAATATTTGTGATTTTTAGTAGAGATGAGGTCTTTCTATGTTGCCCAGGCTAGTCTCCAACTCCTGAGCTCAAGCAATCCTCCCATCTCAGCCTCCCAAAGTGCTGGGATTCCAGCACATGTGACCTTTATTTCATATAATTATCTATATCTGACCTATTCCAATTTTGTGTAGGCAATTTTGTGCCACTCTATCACTGTTTTAATCAATGTCATTAGTATTATTTGTAACTCTCAAATTGAAGTAACCAAGGTGTCTTTCAATAGGCACATAAACTATGGTATATCCACATGATGGCGTATTTTTTGGCAATTAAAAAAATATCAAGCCAAAAAAGAGATGGATAAACCTTAAATGCATATTGCTAAGTGAAAGAAGCCAGTTTAAAAATACTACATGCTGGCCGGGTGCGGTGGCTCACGCCTGTAATCCCAGCACTTTGGGCACTTTGGGAGGCCTAGGCGGGCGGATCACGAGGTCAGGAGATTGAGACCATCCTGGCTAACACAGTGAAACCCCGTCTCTACTAAAAAATAAATTTTAAAAAAATTAGCCGCGCGGTGGCGGGCGCCTGCAGTCCCAGCTACTCAGGAGGCTGAGGCAGGAGAATGGCGTGAACCTGGGAGGCGGAGCTTGCAGTGAGCCGAGATCGCGCTACTGCAGTCCAGCCTGGTCGACAGAGTGAGACTACGTCTCAAAAAAAAAAAAAAAAGAAAAAGAAAAAAGAAAATACTACATGCTGTATAATTCTAACTATATGGCATTCCTGAAAAGGTAAAACTACAGAGACAGTAAAAAGATTCGTGGTTGTCAGGGGTTTGTGAGGAGAGAGGAGGGCTGAACAAGTGAAGTGCAGGGAATTTGGGGGAATGATGAAACTATTCTGTCTGATGCTCTAATGGTGGCCACCTGATTACTATGCATTTGTGAAAACTGTAGAAGTTTCTAGCAGAAAGGGTGAACTTTAATATAGGCAAATGTAAAAAAAATAGTCATTTAGGATGTTGGAGGATAACAGGACAGAATGCATACAGTGACAAGAAAATGAAACTGTATTGTAAACGTACAAAACAACCTCACTGAAGAGGGTGGGCAGTAGAGGGGGTTCTGACCTAAGTAACTTTGGAAATGAATAGAATTTGTAAGAGTAAATACATCCTAGTCAACATACTACTGGAAGTCCTAGCCATAGCAATTAGGGAAAAGAAAGAAATAAAAGGCATCCAAATTGGAAAAGAGAAAGTCAAATGATCTCTGTTTATTGACGACATGAAAACCTCAAGACTTCTCCAAAATGCTCCTAGACCTGATAAATGATTTCAGTAAAGTTCCAGGATACACAATCAATGTACAAAAATGAGTAGCATTGGCCGGGCGCGGTGGCTCAAGCCTGTAATCGCAGCACTTTGGGAGGCCGAGACGGGCGGATCACGAGGTTGGGAAATCGAGACCATCCTGACTAACACGGTGAAACCCCGTCTCTACTAAAAAAAAAAAAATACAAAAAAATAGCCGGGCGAGGTGGTGGGCGCCTGTAGTCCCAGCTACTCGGGAGGCTGAGGCAGGAGAATGGCGTGAACCCGGGAGGCGGAGCTTGCAGTGAGCTGAGATCCGGCCACTGCACTCCAGCCTGGGCGACAGAGCGAGACTCCGTCTCAAAAAAAAAAAAAAAAAAAGAGTAGCATTTCTATACACCAATAATGATCAAACTGAGAACAAAATAAAGAAGTCACTCCAACTTACAATAGCCATTCACAAAAATAAAATACCTAGGGATACATCTAACCAAGAAGATGAAAGATCTGTTCAAGAAGAACTGTAAAACACTAATGGAAGAAATAATATGACACAAACAAATGGATAAACATGCTCATGGATTGGAAGAATTAATATCACTAAAATGACCATACTGCCCAAAGCAATCTACAGATTCAAAGCATTGCCTATCAAATTACCAATATAACTTTTCACAGAATTAGAAAACCCAATCCTAAAATTCATATGGAACCACACAAAAGCCTGAATAGCCAAAGCAATTCTAAGCAAAAAAAAAAAAAAAAAAAAAAGCTAGGTCAGGTGTGGCCCACACCTGTAATCTCAGCAGTTTGTGAGGCTGAGGCAGGATGATTGCTTGAGCTCAGGAGTTTGAGACAAGCCTGGACAACATGGTGAGAACCCATAGCTACAAAAATAATAAAAAAACAGCGGGGCTTGGTGGCACTCACTTGTAGTACAAGCTACTTGGCAGTCTGAGATGGGAGGATCATTTGAGCCTGCGAGATTGAGGCTGCAGTGAGCCAAATCATGCCACTGCACTCCAGCCTGGACAGCAGAGTGAGATCCTATCTCAAAAAAAAAAAAAAAAAGAATGAAAAAAATATTAACAAGAAACAAAGCTGGAGGCATCACATTACTTGACTTCAAATTTTTCTACAGGGGTATAGTAACCAAAACAGCATGGTTCAAAAATAGACACACAGATCAATGGAACAGAAAGAGAATGCAGAAATAAAGCCACATACCTACAACCAACTGATCTTTGACAAAATCAACAAAAATATACAATAGGTAACGGACACCCTATTCAATAAATGGTGCTGGGAAGATTGGAGCGCCATATGCAGAAGAATGTAGCTGGACCCCAACTCTCACCATAAACAAAATGTTTAATTCAAGATGGATTAAATACTTAAATGTATGAAAAATCATAGAAGAAAACCTAGGGAAAACTCTTCTAGACAATGGCCTAGGCAAATAATTTATGACTACGACCTCAAAAGCAAATGCAACAAAATCAAAAACAGACAAATGGGGCTTAAATAAATTTAAAAACTTCTGCACTGCAAAATAAATAGTCAACAGAGTAAACAAACAACCTACAGAATGAGAGAAAGTATTTGCAAACTATGTGTCCAACAAAGGACTGATATCCAGAATCTATAAGAAACTCAAATAGCTCAACAAGAAAAAAAAAAAAAAATTAAAAAGACACATGACAAAAGACACGAACAGACATTTTTCTAAAGAAGACATACAAGCAGCCAATAAACACACAAAAAAATGCTCAACATTACTAATCATCAGAGAAATGCAAACTAAAACCACAATGAGATATGATCTCAACACCAATCAGAATGGCTATTGTTAAGAAGTCAAAAAATAACAGATGTTGGTGAGCATGTGGAGAAAAGGCAATGCTTATACACTGTTGGTAGGAATATAAATTAGTACATCCTCCATGGAAAACTGTATGACAATTTCTCAAAGAACTAAGAATAAAACTAATATTCAACCCAGCAATCCACTACTGAATACTTATCCAGAGAAAAAAAATGTTATATCGAAAAGATACCAGCAAAAAAAAAAAAAAAAAAAATTGTACAGGATCTTGATTTTATATATATATATAAAAAAAAGACACCTGCATTCATATGTTTATTGCAGCACTATTCACAATAGCAAAGTCATGGAATCAACCTAAATATCCATCAACAGATGATTGGATTAAAAGTATGTAGTGTATATATATATATATATATATATATATATACACACACACACACACACACACACACACACACCATGGAATACTATGCACCCATAAAAAAGAATGAAATTATGTCTTTTGCAGCAACGTGGATGAAGCCAGAGGCTATTATCCTAAGTGAAATAACTCAGAAACAGAAAATCAGTGCCATATGTTTTCACTTTTAAGTGGGAGCTAAACAATGGGTATACATGGACATGCAGAGAAAAATAATAGACACTATGGACAACAAAATGGGGGAAGATAGGAGAGGGGTGAGGTTCGAACAATTACCTATTGGGTACAATGCTCACTGTTCAGGTGATGGGTACACTAGAAGCCCAAACCTCATCATTACATAATATATCCATGTAACAAACTTGCACATGTACCCCTTGAATATATAAAAAAAAAATTAAAAATAAAGAAAACTAAATAAATTGCAAAGAAAAAAAGATGAAAGACAAAAGGGATTCTACAAAAACCCTACACTGGTGGGAATATGTCAAAGGGACACAGGAGCCAACTGAAAGAGCTCCCAATGGTGAGAGTTGTAACAATTTGAGCAGTAAAATAAAACAGTACAAGTTGAACATCCCTAATCTGAAATGCACCAAGTCCGAAACTTTATGAGTGCTGATGTGATGCCACAAGTAGAAAATTCCACACCTAAGTACTTAACACAAACTTTGTTTCATGCACAAAATTATTTTTAAATATTGTATAAAATTGCCTTCTGGCTATGTGTATAAGGTGTATATGAAACACAAACGAATTTTGTGTTTAGACTTGGGCCTCATCTCCAAGATATCTCATTATGTATATGCAAATATTCCAAAATCCAAAATCTAAAATACTTCTTATCCCAAGCAGAATACTCAGCCCACATTGAATTATACCATAAATTATAAACATTCAGGAGTTCATACTGACATAAATGATTGAATAAATAAACGGGGGAGGAGACAAATCTCCCTTGCAGAAAAATTCCAAATAATTTATGTAGATGCTCTGTCCTCAAGAAGGTGGAATACAGCTCCCCAGTCCTTAAGTGTGGAATATGTATACTGGGCGCCTTGCAAAGAGTACATTATGGAAAGGAGGGAGAAAAGAAGAGTAGCTTTATGGTGGAGAAATCTGACAAATACCACGTCAGCCAGGTGATCAAGGTCAACGTCAACAATGGTAGAGTATGTTAATGGTAGGTACCCTTGATATAATGTGATGAAAATGGCACTTTGCCTTTGTGATATTCCCCATAAAAACCCATAACTCCAGTCTAATGATGCACAAAACATCAAACAAATCCCAAGAGATGGACAGCCACAAAATATTTGAGCCATATCCATGAAAACTGTCAAGGCCATCAAAAATAGGAAAAATCTGAGAAACTCAAAGTTAAGAGGAACCTAAGGAGACAAGAAAGCCAGATGTAATGACTTCAATTAATAAGAATGTATAAACAGTGGTGTATGAATAGTAATACATTTATGATACTAATGTAAGATGTTAATAACAGGGGAAATGATATGGGGTATATGGAAACTCTGCACTATCTTCTTGGCTTTGTAAAATCTTTAAAAAAAATAACTGCTCAGGATATTTCCCTCTTTCACTCTTTTATTTGAAAGTAACCTTTAATGTTTTTTCTGAGTTTCTCTTGTAAAAATTTTGTTTTGTCAGGTCACAATCTGATAAGATTGGGAATTATTTGGGGCATATAATAAACCTATACAGTAACTGTAGGGAGGGGCGCAATCAAGCATTCTGTATTACTGTTTAATAGGAGACCCAACTGTTCTAGCAACCAGGCATAGAAGAAACTGTATGAAAGAGTAAGGCTTTGCAGGCTTAGCCAAAAGTTTTCCCAAACAGATCTATGCCACAAGACAACCATTGAATTTTGAGGTCAGGCGTTTCTATATAAACTGCTTCCACTATTCAAAAAAGTTCACATTGTTCATGTAGAATGCTTAAGTTTGAGTAGTACAGTTACCCTAAGGATCTTAATAAAGTTCTCCTCTTTAATCGAAATGTTAATCTGATGGGTGGAGTTGTTTAAAATTATCCAACTGAGAATAGTGGTTTTCACACTGTGATCTGAAAGTCTTCAAATACTACTATGAGTTGAACTGTGTCCCCTTCCAAATTCATATATTGAAGTCCTAACCCCTAGTACCTCAGAATGTGACCTTATTTGGAGGTCGGGCCTTTAAAGATGTAATCAAGTTAAAATGAAGTCAATTAGAGTGGGCTCTAATCCAACATGACCGGTGTCTTTATAAAATGGTGCTGGTTGGACCATAT
This sequence comes from Macaca mulatta, assembly GCF_049350105.2. NCBI lineage: Eukaryota > Metazoa > Chordata > Mammalia > Primates > Cercopithecidae > Macaca > Macaca mulatta. The sequence continues at coordinate 13,212,662 of NC_133409.1, forward strand.
GTATGCTGGGGATACATAGAGGAAAGACAAGGTAAGAAGACACAGGGAGAAGGTGGCCATGCATAAGCCAAGGAGACAAGACTGGCACAGATCCTTCCCTCACAGCCTGCAGAAGGAGCCAGACCTGCTGACACCTTGATCTTAGGCTTCCACCCCCAGAACTGTAAGACAACACATTTGCTGTGTAAGCACCCCACCACCACCCAGTGTGTGCTACTTTGTCATGGCAGCACTAGAATGCTAACACAAATACATTTTAGGCACTTTCTGGAAGAAGGATACAAGTGGAAGCCCAGTTCTCTTTGTATATTGGATTTCTGAATAAGATTTATTTATATAAAGAGCTCCAAACGAATGTTTGAAAAACATTGTTGTTCAAAAATGATTTTGATGTAACTAATTTTGAATTCTTTCTAATCAACAGGTCCAATTGCTTCTTGAGGCCAGGGCATTCCCCAACCCCCCACCACTTTTTTTTTTTTTTTTTTAAAGATACAGTGTCTTACTTTGTTGCCCAGGCTGGAGTGCAGTAGCACTATCTAGCTCATTGCAGCCTTGAACTCATGGCTTCCTGAGTAGCTGAGAACCTAGGACTACAGGCATGTGATACCATGCCAGGTTAATTTTTTTTTTTTTCTAATTTTGTTTCTTTGTAGAGATAGGGTTTGCTATGTTGGCCCAGACTGATCTCAAACTCGTGGCCTAAGTGATCCTCCCACCTCGGCCTCCCAAAGTGCTGAGATTAGTGGTGTGAGACATTGCACACAGCCTGAACCCATTCCTTGATAGTAAATGTCTGTCATTGTCTCAACCTAGATGCTTCCAAAAAACAGAGCTTGAACTGAAGACTTGTGCTTAGGCAGTTTATTTAGGAGGTGATTTCAGGGAGTTTCAGGTGCTTCTCCAGTGCTATGCATTCATTATTCTCCTTTTGAATAAACCATTGCCATCTGTGATGTATTGTTTTTGCTCAATGTTTTTCTTCTTAGATGTTAAAAAGATTTCAAAACAGCATGCATCTAAAGAGTTAAAATTCCACACTAATAAAATTCTGAGAGGAAGCCAAACTAATTTGCAATATATACCATACACATGCTCAAAATTATTCTGGTCTATAAAGCAGATTGTATGAGTTAGGGTCCTCTGGAGAAACAGAACCAATCGGATATATACTGTATATATGAGATGATCTCTATGGAATAAATAAAGGCATTGGCTCACACAGTTACGGCAGCTGGCTAGTCTGAAATTTGTGGGGCAGGTAAGCAGGCCAGAAACTCAGGCAGGAGTTGATGTTGCAGTCTTGAGGCAGAATTTCTTCTCAAGAAACCTGTTTTTGCCCTTAAGTCCTTCACTGATCACTGATTAGATGAGGCCCCCCTACCTATTGAGAGTCATTTCTCTTATGTAAAGTCAACTGACTGTACATGTGAACCACATCTACAAAATACCTTCATGGCAATATCTAGATTACTATTTGATTAAATACCTGGGTACTGCTATATTTTAGCCAAGTTAATACGTAAAGTTGGCCATCATGCTGGTCAAGAACTAAAAACCTAGAGGCATGCATCTCCTTCCCTGTGTCACTCTGGGAAAGTCAGAACATCTTCCGGTTCAGTTTCTTTTAAGGAGCAGCCACAGTGACACCATCATTTTAGCCCACCTAAGTAGCATCATAGAAGAAAAGAATAAGGAGTTAGTGAAACAACTGTATTCTTGTAGGGAAAAAATGCTACCTTAGATAGAAATAATGTTTGTGACTATGATAGAACAATTTATTTCTGCATCATCCCTGAACTATCCCGATAATGTATGAAAATACAGCCAAATAATCTTTAGGCCTACAGGTTATCAGCTCTTCAAATACTGGTCCATTCTCTTTGTTTACAACCAAGAGACAAAGAGGAATTAAGCAACATATAAGTGGAAGACCCAAAAATAGAACCCAGGTGTCCTCAGCCCTAGAGCGCTGTCCATAACACCAAGCTACCTCTGTGGACATAAAGATGAATATCAGTAGCTAGAGAATGGGTTTCTCTACTTAATGTTCATAATTCCATTTGCCCATGAAATGACCATGTGAAGTTTATTTTGTAAAGTAGACATTAGAGAATATTAGAGAATATTGGCTAATTTTGTCAGGTGTGATAAGGCATTGAGGCTGTGTAGACAAATTGTTCTTAACTTTTAGGGATGTATACTGCATGTATTTTCCTCAAAATACTTTAGTAAAAAAAATTAAGCAAATGAGGCAAAATACTAACAATTGTTACACATAAGTGATGGATATATGGGTGTTTATCATATTATGTCCTTACTCTTGGTAATGTTTTAAATTTTTCATAATAAAAAGTAAAAAAAAAAAAGAAGTTCACTTTCTTTCTGTTCATAGGCTTGTAGGCAGCTAATGCCTACATATATCCAAATATATCCATTTTCATACATCCAACATGCATTCTCCTTGCATGGCCACTGAGTCAATAAACCTATATCCACAGACCTGTGCACACCCACTTTTCTAGACTAGGACTTTTTTTTTTTTTTTTTGAGACAGAGTTTCTCTCTTGTCACCCAGGCTGGAGTGCAATGGTGTGATCTCGGCTCACTGCAACCTCCACCTCCTGGGTTCAAGCAATCCTCCTGCCTTAGCCTCCTGAGGAGCTGGGATTACAGGCACCCGCCACTATGCCCAGCTAATTTTTGTACTTTTAGTAGAGACAGGGTTTCATCATGTTGGCCAGGCTGGTCTCGAACCCGTGACCTCAGGTGATCCATCTGCCTCGGCATCCTAAACCGCTGGGATTACAGGTGTGAGCCACTGTGCCTGGCCTAGACTAGGAAATCTAATTCCACGGCAGGGGATCCCAAATTGACCCTACCTTGGTGTGTCCATTTCCTCTTGATACTTGTTCTAATATTTTCTGTTTTTTTTCTTTTGTTTTTTGAGACGGAGTCTCGCTCTGTCGCCCAGGCTGGAGTGCAGTGGCGTGATCTCGGCTCACTGCAAGCTCCGCCTCCTGGGTTTACGCCATTCTCCTGCCTCAGCCTCCTGAGTAGCTGGGACTACAGGCGCCCGCCACCGCGCCCGGCTAATTTTTTTTGTATTTTTAGTAGAGACGGGGTTTCACCGTGGTCTCGATCTCCTGACCTTGTGATCCGCCCGCCTCGGCCTCCCAAAGTGCTGGGATTACAGGCGTGAGCCACCGCGCCCGGCCTGTTCTAATATTTTCAAAAAGAAAAATTATCACAACGTGTTTATATCTCTTAAAAAGGCACAAACTCTTTGTATCCTTCCCTTCATAGGTCATCAAATTTTAAAAAAGGAAATTGAAGATTGAGCTAGAGAAAGAATGCTGACAGTGGTCTAGTGGCCTCCTAGCTTTTTTTTTTTTTTTTTTTTTGAGACGGAGTCTCATTCTGTCGCCCATGCTGGAGTACAGTGGCGCGATCTCAGCTCACTGCAAGCTCCGCCACCCGGGTTCACGCCATTCTCCCAGACTCCCGAGTAGCTGGGACTACAGGTGGCCACCACCACGCCCGGCTAATTTTTTTTTTTTTTTTGTATTTTTAGTAGAGACGGGGTTTCACTGTGTTCGCCAGGATGGTCTCGATCTCCTGACCTCGTGATCCGCCTGCCTCGGCCTCCCAAAGTGCTAGGATTACAGGCTTGAGCCACAGCGCCCCGCCTTTTTTATTTTTTGAGATAGGGTCTCACTCTGTTGCTCCCAGCTTTGCTGCTCAGCATGAAGACAAAGTAGGAGCTCTGGAAAGAGGAAATAGGAGGTAAGAACCTCTTACAGCCTAAACTGGGATCCTGCTCAACCCAGCCAACTCCTCTCTCATGCCTCGGTACTACTACTCAGACGAATTGTGAAAACCATTGATTTGTCTGCCTACCGTCCAATTTCCACATCTACAAAGTCAGTTTTGCCTCAAGCGATCCTCCCACCTCAGCCTGAGGAGTAGCTGAGACCACAGTCACTCACAACCACACCCAGCTAATTTTTAAATTTTTTGTAGAGATCAGGTCTCCTTGTGTTGCCCGGGCTGGTGTCAAACTCTTGGGTAAAGCGATCCTCTCCCCTTGGCCTCCCAAAGTGCTGGGATTACAGGTGTGAGCCATGCATGCCAGGCTGATCTCCCAGCATTTTTATTCAGCCTGAAACTATACGACATACAGTGAAGCTTTTATTAGTAGTAGTACTTTGTGTGTAAAAAGATTTGATGGAGAGGATCATGCTATAAAATGTTAGTTATCACCCTCATGATTAAGCATTAATTAAGTACCCACTGTATACCTATGTTAAAAACTAGATTTGGGAGGTCAAGGTGGGTGCATCACTTGAGGTCGGGAGTTCGAGACCAGTTTGACCAACATAGTGAAACCCCATCTCTACCAAATATACAAAATTAGCCACACGTGGTGGCGTATGCCTGTAATCCCAGCTACTTGGGAGGCTGAGGCAGGAGAATCACTTGAACCCAGGAGGTGGAGGTTGCAGTGAGCCGAGATCGCACCATCGCACTCCAGCCTGGGCAACAAGAGCAAAACTCTGCCTCAAAAAAAAAAAAAAAAAAGAACTAGATTGATTAACATGAGAAAATCTAGGCTTTGGACTCTAAATTACCCAAATAAGCTACCTAAAGGTTCAAATGAACCAAATAATTACAAATCTCTGCTTCATTGAGTGTTATTTGGTTATAGCCATCTCTGTGTTCCAAAGTCCCACAGCCAGCACTCACATTCCAGAGACATCTACTAACAGTGCAGTAAACTGCATATAAACTGTATAAGCTAATGAATAAAAATTGCATTGTCTGCTAGAGTAAAATTGGAAGCACTCCATTCCTTTGTGATTATCATTTGCTTGACCTTTAAAGAATTTAAAGATGGTGCTGATGTGGTAAGGGTTGGGAGTGGGAAGAAAATGTTCAAACTGAAATTCAGTTTATTTAATAGCTAAAGCTCAAGATTACTAAAGAATTTTTTACCTCCTCAAATTAGAATATGTACACTAATGCTATACAGATATGTAAATTCCCATTCAGATATTCCACTTTGTAAAAGTTTCACTTAATTTAGTCCTTTGGCTAATCGCTGTGACTCTAGTCATTTAATCTCTCTGAGCCTCAGTTTACTTATCAAATAAGAGAGGCAAATTATTTTAAGGCAATCTCAAGATACAACATTCTATTGGTATTATAATTTTTAAACTCGGTGATAATTTAAAACATTTTAAAGGAATGTTGTTGCTTACACACAGTTTTGATGAAGTTCTCAATACTATTTCACTCATTGCTTTTTTCCTTGGTTTTTACATGTGTGGGACTGTATTTTTCAGGCTTAGTATTAACTGTTTCTGAGGACATATACGATAGCAGAAAAACAGAAAAGCAGTGAAGCAGATGAGGCATACATAACAAAGGCCCCAGCAGACACATAGCAGATGTGGGCACAGGGGAGGCGGCCCACTGGAGGACTGGAACTTGAGAAACCCAGGGGCTTGATCGGGTAATAATGGCTTCCCAGGGGCAGGGACTTGACATTTGGTTCAAAGACAAAGGGCTAGGTAGAGGAGAGAGATGATTTTGAGCACACCAGGAAGTCTGACATGGACTCCCTCCCCAAGGCCAACCCCCTTCCATTTCTCCTGTTTTGAGCAAAGGGGCTGCAGTGGAACCAGCAGGAACTAAAATATGTTGTTTTGTTTTAAAAATTATACTAAGTTAAGAGGCATCAATATCCCCAGAGGCAATATCAACAACTCTACAGGCAGCATTAGGGACTTGTCACTGATGGGAGAAAGGCCAGCAATGTGCTCTAATGGTGGCACCAGGGGCCTTGCACAGCCAGGCTGTGCACAGACACTAGAAGTGCTCAGCGTGGGGACTTTGGCAGGGAGCCATGGGATAGGTCACCAGAATGCATCGGAGGAAAAGGGTCAACACCCCAGGATTGCCACAGGACTAGTTCTAGGAACAAGGTACAACTCTCCCGAGGGCTCTCAGAAGCATTGGGCCTGGAGTTCTCATAAAGTCATGCTGACTCTGACTGTTACTGTGATCCTGTTTGGAAAAGATGAGTTATGTTTTTCTGACCCTAGACTTGGCTTTCTGCTCATTTCCACATTTTGTAGTTCTGCCTTACTTCTTTCTTCAGACAATCCTTCCCCACTCAGAGGAGCTAATACTGGTTCTTGTATGGACAATACTTTCCTATTGCACTGGCCCTCTTGCCAGCCCCCAGCTGCGATTCTGTTTCCCTGTTGTGGCTGTGGGGATGGTGTCTTTTATTCTGATATGAATATCCTGCAAGGGTCATAGTCAGGCCCCAGTCTTGTGAATACACCTCTCAGCTGAAGAGGGAGGTCATTTGGGGAGTCAGTCATGTGAGTAAGTTGTGGGAGATCGGACAGGGACCTAGAACTCTAGCCAGAATCTAAAGAGGCATACCTTCAAAAGATCTCTTTCCCTGGGTTCCCTGAGTAATGGCATGGGTCTTTAATTACAGTACAAGCTGTGTCTGAAAACCGGATTATTAAATCAAGAAAAAAAATTTTTTAAGATAAAAACAGAAACTGGATTATCTATGAGCTGTGTGTTTCACTTTTATTATGCCTTTTGCTATTTAGCCTCCAGCAAAGTCTTTGTGTGTTTGTTTGTTTGTTTGTTTGTTTGTTTGTTTTTGGAGATGGAGTCTGGCTCTGTTGCCTAGGCTGGAGTGCAGTGGCGTGATCTCAGCTCACTGCAACCTCTGCCTCCTGGGTTTAAGTGATTCTCCTGACTCAGCCTCCGAAGTAGCTGGGATTACAGGCACCCACCACCACACCTGGCTAATTTTTGTATTTTTAGTAGAGATGGGGTTTCACCATGTTGTCCAGGTTAGTCTCGAACTCCTGGCCTCAAGTGATCCACCCACCTCAGCCTCCCAAAGTGCTAGGATTACAGGTGTGAGCCACGGTGCCCAGCCCCATTTGTTTAAAATCCTAACTAGAGCTCTGCTGTGCTACAGGACACAAAAAGACTGATTTCTTGCTCTTGGTCCCTGGAAGTGAAGAATCTGAACTTTATTTATTTATTAATATTTTTAAAAATGTTTTTTTTGTAGGGGTGAGGTCTCCCTGTGTTGCCCAGGCAGATCTCGAATTCCTAGGCTCAAGCAATCCTCTCACCTCGGCCTCCCAAAGTGCTGGGACTACAGACATGAGCCACCGCATCTGGCCTGAACTTTATTTAAATTAAATAATAATGACATTATTTTTCCTATCAGCCCTTTATATTTTGGGGAAAAAAAAAGTTAAGTTTAATTTTCCAGAACGATTTAAATTTTAACATTATTGCTAACTATGATAGAGATTTTGTCCACTGTAAGGGGGAGTTTCAAACATTCAAAAATCATATGGGTTCAGTGGCTCACACCTGTAATCCCAGCACTTGGGGAGGCCGAGGCAGGCAGATCACAAGGTCAGGAGATTGAGACTGCGGTGAAACTCTGGCTCTACTAAAACTACAAAAAATTAGCCAGGTGCGGTGGCAGACACCTGTAATCACAGCTACTCAGGAGGCTGAGGCAGGAGAATGGCGTGAACCCAGGAGTGGGAGCTTGCAGTGAGCCGAGATTGCGCCACTACACTCTAGCCTGGGCAAAAGAGCTACACTCTGTCTCAAAAAAAAGAAAAAAAAAATCATATGTCAGAGATATTGAACAGAGGCAGCTAGAAATCCTGCTAAAGTGAAAATCTCTTGATGTCAAAGCTGTTTTCTGACTCATGATACCCTGGCTTCTATTTTGTTTACGGCAAATCTGCCCTGGCGTCTCACTCACTCTCACCCCAACTCCATTCTCATATCATTAATGTCCTCTAATATCCTTAAACCAACATGGAATCGTCAGATGAGTCAAAACCCAACTTGAGGCCAGGTGCAGTGGCTCATGCCTATAATCCTAACACTTTGGGAGGCCAGGGTGGGAGGATCACTTGAGCCCAGGAATTCAATACCAGCCTAAGCAACATAGGGAGACCCCCATCTCTACTAAAAATAAAAAATTTTAAAAATTAGCCAGGTGTGGTGGCACATGCCTGTAGTCCCAGCTACTTGAGAGGCTGAGGTAGGAGGATTGCTTGAGCTGGTAGGTCGAGGCTGCAGTGAGCTGAGATTGTGCCACTGCACTCCAGCATGGGTGACAGAGAGAGATCCTGTCTCAAACACACACACACACACACACACACACACACACACACACACACACACACAACTTTATCTACCTCAGTGTCTCTGTTTGTTTGTGCTTCTATAAGAAAATACCCGAGATAGGGTAATTTTAAAACAATAGAAATTTATTTTCACATAGTTCTAGAGGCTGGGAAGTCCAAGATCAAGGTACTGGCAGGTTTGGAGGCTGGTGAAGGCATATTCCTCATAGTTGATGCCATCTAGGTATCCTTACATGGTGGAAGGAACAGAAGGGCAAAGAGGGGACAAATGCTGTGTACTCATATGGTGGAAGAGCAGAAGAGAGCAAACCCATTTCCTCAAGCCCCTTTATAAGGGCCCTCATCCCATCCCTGAGGGCTCTGTCCTCATGACATAGTAACCTCCTAAAGGCCCCCACCTCTTAATGCTATCACATTGGCAATTAAGTTTCAACATATGAATTTTGAGGAACACAGTCAGAACACAGTACTTGACATCCAAGGTACTCATGCGCTCCTAGAGGTTGCAGCTAACCTTTGATTACCTTCTGTTTAGTCATTCAAAGGCATTTATGGACACCCTTATTCCTTTCCATTTGTCCTAAAGAATGTATGGCTAGAAATTTATGAAAGTGTTGGAGACGGTATGTATCAGAGGGCAAAGACGGATAACACTGGTGTAGGGGGATATGCATTTCATTTAAGTCCAACCCGCTTGTCCCTTGCTGGCTCCAATATAGAGGTTTAAAAGCTGAATACTGTTTTCCCAGCCTCTCCAGCAGCTCAGGAGGCCACATGAGCCAGTTCTAACCCAAGAGAATTCTGCTAGGGGGACTTCTGATAAAGCACATGTTTTCCTATTAAAAGGGACAGAGGTGGCTGGCACAGCACTTTCCTGCCTTGAAAGCAGACATGGTGGTTGGAGAGGCAGTGGCCTTCTTGAGACCAAGTGGAAAAAGCTAAGAAATAACATGTGTCCTGTCATCACCAAGCTGCTGAAGCAAATCCAGCAACTACTAATTTCTGGCCTTCTTGTGTGAGAAAAATAAAATTCACCTTTAAATGACATTGATGTGTGGAATTTACCTTAAAATACCCTAGCCAAACCAGAAAGGAGGTACAAAACAAGAAGGCAAAATATGGCAGGGCGCGGTGGCTCACGCCTGTAATCCCAGCACTTTGGGAGGCCGAGGCGGATAAGTTCAGGAGTTTGAGACCAACCTGACCAACATGGTAAAACCCCGTCTCTACTAAAAATACAAAATTAGCTGGACATGGCGGCGCATGCCTGTAACCCCAGCTACTCGGGAGGCTGAGACATGAGACTTGCTTGAACCAGGGAGGTAGAGGTTGCAGTGAGTTGAGATCGCGCCATTGCACTCCAGCCTGGGGAACAAGAGCAAAACTCCATCTCAAAAAAAAAAAAAAAAAAAGGCAAAATATGATGGTTATTAAAGCTAGGAGATGGATTTACAGGGAGTTATTATACTCTACTTTTGTGTATAGTGGAAGTTTTTTCTTTTTTTTTTTTTTTTTTTTTGAGACGGAGTCTTGCTCTGTCACCCAGGCTGGAGTGCAGTGGCCAGATCTCAGCTCACTGCAAGCTCCTCCTCTCGGGTTCACGCCATTCTCCTGCCTCAGCCTCCCGAGTAGCTGGGACTACAGGCACCCGCCACTTCGCCCGGCTAGTTTTTTGTATTTTTTAGTAGAGACGGGGTTTCACCGTATTAGCCAGGATGGTCTCGATCTCCTGACCTCATGATCCGCCCGTCTCGGCCTCCCAAAGTGCTGGGATTACAGGCTTGAGCCACCGCGCCCGGCCAGAAGTTTTTCTTTATAAAAGTTATGAAAAAGAAAGATTTTATTGTTTTCATACTTTGCATTGAATACTAATTTGTGTTCATTTTTCTTTTTATCTTGATATAACATGAATGGATTTTCAGTTTGTTACCAAAGGGATGATGGAGTCCCAACAAACCATTCAAAGTACTAAGCTTTTCCTCATACACTCTGAGAATACCCAAAAAGTTTCTCCTAAAGAGCAAGCTTCTATTTGTAGTGAATAAAGCAAAGAAAAATGATACCATCATCGGGTGACAGAGAGAGTAGGGTACACAATTCAGGCAATTAAGTGTATATTCAGAGCTAAATCATGCAGTTTGGCTGTCTCAAAACAAAAAGTGCTTTGGGACCGGGTGTGGTGACTCATGCCTGTAATCAGCATTTTGGGAGGCTGAGGCGGGAGGATTGCTTGAGCCCAGGAGTTCAAGACCAGCCTGGGCAATATGGTGAAACCCTGTCTCTACAAAAATTAGTTCGGCTTGGTGACACACACCTGAAGTCCCAGCTACTTGGGAGGCTGAGGTGGGAGGATCGCTTAAGCCTGAGAGGCAGAGGTTGCAGTGAGCCGAGCAGAGATTGAGCCACTGCATTCCAGCCTGGGCGACAGACTGAGACTCTGTATCCAAAGAAAGAAAAAAGAAAAAGAAAATGCTTTGATAATTACACACTCTTCTCTCTGCTTTGTACTGTTTAGATAAAATGAAAAAAGAAATCAGGAAATCACCTTTTAAATTAGCCAGAGCCACCATGGGACATTCAGGCTGTTTTCAGGACAGTGGTTAAAATACCAGGATGAGCTGATGTGTCATGATGCTCTGATGAACAGGAAAGACTGAAAAGGATGCCAGCTAATGAGGGTTTAGGAAAGCCTTAAGATGAGGCAGAGTGGGCTGGGGAGAGTGCCCTGGGCCAAAGTTGGGTCGCTATAGCTCTGCCTCTGGCTCTGATTCATTTGCCAGGGTTCCCTTTGTTGACCTGGTATTTCTCATCTCAAGCCTAAGTCAGGTACTCTGTATGTCTTGCCCTCTTTCCAGCCCCACTCGTGTTTGGCACTTACATGAGAAAGACACAAGCACAGCATACAGTTATCCTTCCTATAATACTCAGACACAACCTCCAACAGCATCCTCAAACCACACCCATCAGCAAGGGCTGTTCGCAGTTGCCAAGGAGTGACTGTGTTTCACACTAGAGATTCCAGAAAAACCAGCCCAAAACTGCCCTGCTTCTAGCCTGAGTTATAAACTCAAACTCCGAATCTTAGAAAATAGTCAACAAGGCCGGGCACGGTGGCCCGCACCTGTAATTCCAGCACTTTGGGAGGCTGAGGCAGGTGGATCACTTGAGGCCAGGAGTTCAAGGCCAGCCTGGTCAACATGGTGAAACCCTGTCTCTACTTAAAAGTACTAAAATTAGCCGGGTGTGGTGGTGCATGCCTGTAGTCTAAGCTACTCTGGAGGCTGAGGCCGGAGAATCGTTTGAACCCGGGAGGCGGAGGCTGTAGTGAGCCAAGATCGTGCCACTGCACCCCAACCTGGGCAACAGAGTGAGTCTCTGTCTCAAAAATAAATAAATAAAAAGAAAATGGTCAACAATTCAACAAACATTTGCTGAGAACTGATACAGGGCAAGGGCAAAGTCCTAGATTCAGTGCTGTGGGCTACACTAGCTGCAGGTACTTACAAACTAGTAAAAAAAAAAATAAAAGATGTATACAATTAACTGCCTTGTGAGGTAGTTATGATATAAGAAGAAAAATAAAGGAAAAAATAGTTATGATATGAGGAGAGCTTAAAGGTGGAAGAAATGACAAGGAAGTCAATTTTGGAAGAGTGGCATTTGAGGTCTACCTTAAAGATGGGCAAGCCTCCAATAAATGAATGGATTAGGGTGATTTCCAAGAAAAGAAAATGCTTGTGACTTGACATGGATGCAGGAGAAATAGGATGTTTGAAATAAGTCCCTGCAGAATATCAGTACACATAGGAGAGTATGGGAGAGAAGGTAGAAAGATGAGGGAGCAAACACCGAGGCACATAGTGATTGTGGATTCAAGAGAGGCTTTAAAAGCAGCTCAACCACACTAATGCCACCTTTGCTCTTCCTTAACCCAAAGTGCTCACTCCAGGTAGACATTGATACCCTCACCAGTGAGATCTTATCTCTGATGTCACGTTTTCTTTCTTTTTTACTTTTTAACTGCTTGCTCTGGACATCAGCAGAGGCTTCAAGACAGTGGTTCTTCCTTGTTTTTTGTTTTGTTTTGTTTTTTGTTGTTTTGTGTTTTTTTTTTTTTTGAGACGGAGTCTCACTCTGTCGCCCAGGCTGGAGTGTAGTGGCGCGATCTCGGCTCACAGAAGCTCCGCCCCCTAGGTTCATGCTATTCTCTGGCCTCAGCCTCCCGAGTAGCTGGGACTACAGGCGCCCGCCACCTCGCCCGGCTAATGTTTTTGTATTTTTAGTAGAGACGGGTTTCACCGTGTTAGCCAGGATAGTCTCTATCTCCTGACCTCGTGATCCGCCCGCCTCGGCCACCCACAGTGCTGGGATTACAGGCGTGAGCTACTGCACCCAGCCTGGTTTTTTTTGTTTGTTTGTTTTGAGACGGAGTCTCACTCTGTCACCCCGGTTGGAATGCAGTGGCACATCTCGGCTCACTGCAGCCTCCACTTCCTGAGTTCAAGAGATTCTCCCGTCTCAGCCTCCCAAGTAGCTGGGACTACAGGTGCTTGCCACCAGGCCCAGCTAATTAAGCTTTTTTTTTTTTTTTTTTTTTTTTTTTTTTTTTGTATTTTTAGCAGAGACAGGGTTTCACCATGTTGGCCAGGCTGGTCTCAAACTCCTGACCTCAGGTGATCCATTCGCCTTGGCTTCCCAAAGTGCTGGGATTACAGGCGTGAGCCACTCACCCAGCCTTTCCTTCACTGTTGTGCTCTGAAATTACTGTGTCTGAAATTCCTCTATCCCTTGGGCTCCAACCTGTGCCCCAGATGTTCCTTATTAAAATTCAATAACAAATAAATACTAGAGAGGAATGGGGCTTATACTCTAGCCATTATAGATTGGAGTTTTGCCTTAGTTGCCATCACCTGTAGAATACTGAGAGTTCAAGATGCTGGGAGGCAGAGGTTTGTTTGGAAAAAAGAGAAGGAAGATTCTGGATGCTCTCTAGGGCAGGCAGACAGTAGCTGCAATGTCCAACAGAATCCTCGATCTGCCCTCTGTAATCACAGAACTTCTAGACTTACACTGGAGAGAAATTGAAAATCAGGTGTCTTTGCCTGACCCCTGACACTGGCCAGGCCACAAGGATTAAGGAAACAAGCTTGATCAAGGCATAAAACGTCAGTCTCTCTGAACCTCATTCCTCCCAGCTCTCTCCACCTGAATTCCTTCTGCTATACAGCCTCTCCCGTTCTGCCTCTTCCAATTTTCCTTTTCATCATTTATCCTTTCCTTCCCCTCTACTCCCTCTTTCTTCCCCACTTTGTTGTATAGACGTTTGAGTATGCGATTCCCTCAGACCTTATATTCTTAAGTTTTCTTTTTCTTCCACCAGGGGTCGGCTTTGTTTCTTTTTTCCAAGACTGATGCGGCTCCCATACTGCCAGAGATCTTACTTAGTCCAGAAACAGCCTTTTGTGGGAGGTGTGGGAGATGCCGTGGTCAGGCCAAGGGCGAGATGAGCCTGGGGGTCGGAGTTGCCCGAGTGGAGACTGGGGACTCCACGGGGGAGGCTGGAACCCCCTGTGCCACAAATAAATGCTCGTTCTCCACCACATGTGAGGCATTTGAATAGGAACAAGTCTCCCGTGTTGGGAATACCAGGAAGTGCTGGGGGACCGGCGAGGTCACAGCATCCAGGCTGCAATGCAAATGCCTAGGCGGTGCGCACGGCGGCGGTGATCCAAGATCCTGCCCCAAAGAGGGTCCCGCAGTCACCGCCCACTTCCAGGCGAGTTTGGGAGCCGAGGGACTTCGCCTGCTTGGGTCAGAGCCCAGGAGGTGGCGTGGTGGTGGTGGAAGGGCCTGAGCGTCTCAGCCCTGACGGCCTAGGCCAGGTTTATGCGCTGGGGCCAAGACTCAAAGGCCAAGGTCTGTGCCTCCAGCTGTCCCACCAGCCAGCCAATGTACTAGGCGCAAGCAACCAAAGCCCACTCCCCTGCGAACCCAGGATGGGACATTCATCTCCAAAAGCCTTTTCTTCCTCTTACTCTGTTTCTTCTCATTTGCATCCCTCTGGCTGCAAACCAAGGGAGGCGCCCAAATATAAAAGTCAAGTCGAATTGAAAGCGTATGGCTTGTGCGCTCCCAACGCCCTCCCCCCTTTTTAAAATTGTGTTTCAAAACAACATGGTGACTTTTGGACAAGATTTTTCTATTTCGCCCACACCACAATAGAGATGCAATGAATGCTGCTGGTGAAATGTTTGGCTGTGTCAAATTCAGTCCCGCAGGCTGGCTTGGGCCAGCACTGGGGCTCCGCTTTGTGTTATGTTCACGGAGAAGATATTAATTAAAAGAAATACATGATTAAAAAGTAATGAGTTGAATAAAAATTATCTCAGCTCATTTTCTGATTATGTTAATTGTTAAAAACCCTTCAATCACGCCGTTGCAGTCAATGGGCTTTAATGTGAAATTAGTGGGCTCTTGATAACTTACAGTCCAGAATAATCCTGGCGGTTTAGTCATCATTCCTAATAACAAGGATGTTGCTAAGAACAGAAATTTTACATGATTTTGATACATTCAGCCCTTCCCCCCACGTCATTAAAAAAAAAAAAAAAAAAAAAAAGGTTTAGCCTGCCTGCGATTTCCAACTTCTCTTTCCATGGATCGACCGCGGCCTTGGCAAGGACTTGAGTCTGCGTTCCAGTCCCTTCCGCTCCCAGCGCGCACGCAGCCTCTCGCCTTTGCGTCGGCGGGTTGCTGGTTGCTGGTACCCGCTCAGCAGCTAGGAGCCTTGGGGAACCCTAGCTCGTAGCTTCCCCGCCTGGCGAGGCCAGAGTGCCAAGTTGCTCACTAGGCTGTGCTGAGGGATGAGGGGAGAAAAGAACGGAATTCGCAGCTACGAGGGCTAGAGGGACGGCGCGGCTGCTTGGGGACGGGTCGCCTAGCGGTGGGCGAGTAGGGCTGTGCGTCGTTGTGCGCCCGCGGGGTTGCAGGATGGGGCAGGCCGAGTTGTGACGCGTGTGTGTTTGTGTGTGCTCGCCTCCAGATTGCGCGCTTTCGGGGCTTTGGATGCCAGGGATCTTGAGGACCCATCCAAAGCCCCGAGGGGGCGGAGGCTCATGCAAGCCAGGGAAAATGTCCCCTAAGCCCCAGAGCCTGGGCTGCGCTCGCGACAAAGTGCCTAATGCAGAGTAGGCTCTTAATAGGTTTGCCTTGGATCTAAACGAAAGCTAGTGAAATTCGTACATAATTCTAATGAAAGATGACGGCCGGGTGTTCTCAGCAGCCCCTGGCCCTCACAGGGCGACCTGAAAGTTCCCACTCTACCCGAAACGAAACTCAGAGCCAAGGTGGGGGCGAAGGCCGGGTAATGCACTGATCGAGGGTGAGGAGGGATGTTTCATATCCTTTTCCGACATATCTCACGACAAAAGACCTTTCAGTCTCTGAGCCAAGGAAAGAAACGTCGCACACCCTCTATTTTGACTTCTTAGGAAACACAATGCCTCTCAAATTGGGCCTGCCAGAAAGGTGTGACCCGGGAGGGTTGTGGAGTCCTCGGACCTTGGGCGGGTGTGGGTGACGGGACTGCCCGCGGCCAGAGGATAGGTTCTAGGTCTCAGTCCGCTTGGTGCTGGACGTCGAGGAACCCAAAACTGTCCACTGGAGGCGCCTTGACGCCTTGGCCAACGAGGGCTGCTTCTGCACACTCGAAGGGACTCAAGCCCCATTTTTCTCCCAAGAGAACTATGTGAGGGAAATTGCATTTCCCGAGGTCTGTCTGAAATTACACATACACATACACATACACAGCCTATAGATACTGGTATGCAGAAAGGTGGGGGCTGAAGGGGTGTGGGGGGGGGAGAGAAGGAATGAATTATTCCCAGAACATGAGGCTCTGTGTCTCAAAATGCCTTCCTCCGACGCTTCCACCTTTAAGACTACCTGGATGGGGTGGGGGGCTGGTGTTTTAAAAATTGTCTTTCTATTTCTCTGGCCCCTTTACAAGACAAATTTCTTTTAAACACTTTTAAATATCTGTATTTTCCACCTTTCCAAGCCCCAACACTAAGGAGACTTCCCTTGGGATTGGGGGGCAATGGAGTCAGGGGCTGGCTGGGACGAGTCCCAAGGCTAATTCTCCTTGTTCGCCTATTTGCATCCGCTGTTAGGCTGAGGATCATTTTAATAAATAACAATGAACAGGAATGGCATCTAGAGGGCTTGTCGGCAACATTTAAAAGCCAATAGAGTTTATAATTCTACTCTATCATTTCTTATTGATTAGAGTAATCAAGATAAAAAGCTAGCCGGGCTCGGAGAACTTCAGCAGCATATCATTAAAGATAAGAGTCAGTTAATTCTGGAGCTGGGGTAATGTGGCTGAAATGAAGAGTTCATTTGCATGAGATGCTGAGCCCAGTAACAAGGGGACAAAAATCACTAATTAGGATTGCAGAGTGTCGGCCTCTCGGAAAGCACCCTTTCCAGACTGCGGACCAAGCGGAGATTCGCGTTAATGTAAATCTGGGGAGGACTAAAAGCTCTCACTGGCTTTGTAGAAGGAGACAATCACTCCCGCCCTCTACCACGGCCTCCCCGGCCCAGGCAGCCCAACTGGGGCGGGGACGGGGTTACTCGGGTCGGATCCCCTTTTCTTCCCTGTCTATCCTACCCCCACTCCCGCGGCCACGAGAAGGCGTCCCACCCACCCTCTTAGGGGGCACGTGGGCGAGTGTCTGGTGGCCGGGTGAGTGGAACCCGCCGCCCAGTCCTTGCTGCGGGCTCTGGGTGGGTGAGGATCCCTGGGGAGGTCCCAACTCCGGTGCAGCGTCCGCGGGGTGAAGGGCTCGAGTGCAGTCAGGCCCCAAGGGAAACTCGGGACATCTGCACGGATGAGAATCCCCAAGGAGGACCAGGTCCCAAGGCCAAAGTCCTCGACCCCCACCAGGCTGTCTCCCTCTAGTCCTCCCCTCGCCTGACCTGCCATTTGGGACGGAGCCAGTCCGCAGGCAACTAAGGGCTCAAATTGGTACAAAGAGCGTGCGCAGGGGTGCGCCTGGGTGCGCAGGGTTGTGTGTGTGTGTGTGTGTGTGTGTGTGTGTGTGTATGTGTATGCAGGTGAGTCCAGCTGTCGTGTAAATAAGCTTGTTGCTGAGTAAATGTGTTTTTTCTTGGTATAGGCACAAACGTGTATACGTTGGTCTAAATGGGGTGTAGTGTGTGTAATAGTACAGATGTGGTGTGTGTGCGCTGTGTGATGTGCGTGTGATGCGAAGAGGGGAGGTGACAGGCCGGAGAGGTTTCCCCAAAAGAAACCTCTGGAGGGCTTCCGGGATGAGGGTGCCTGGGGGTGAGGCGGGACCTGGGCACTGCCTCGGAGCCCCCACCTCAGCCCGTTGCCTCCAGAGGCTGAGGCGCGAGGCGGGAGCGGGGCCGCGGGGGGCAGCTGCGTCTCCGGGGCCGGGTGAGGTGGGACCAAGGGAAGAAGGAACCGCCTCCGCGCTTCCCGCGGCCCTGCCCCACCGCCCAGCGGGCGACCGGGAGAAGCCAGCTCACCTCCCGGGGGGTCGGTGGAAGTTCTCTCGACCCATCCCCTGGAAAATGAAAGTACCCCAGAAGCACAAGTTGGCCTGAGGAGCGCGAGAGCGCGGAAAGGCCTCTGACAGCAAGGACCGCGCGTACACCTCGCCGCCCCGGATCCTTCTCAGCCCGAGGAGTTTGGGATTCAGGCCCTCCGCGGCCCTCCCAGACCCGGTGCAAGGAGAGGCTCGGGCTGCCGCCCGCAAGTCCGTGAGCGCCGAAGCAGTTCCCGCCCTCGAAGTTCTTCTCAGGGAGAGAGGGAGAGAGGGAGGGAGAGAAGGAGACAGGGAGGGAGGGAGAGAGGGGCGCGCGGCTTCTGGGGCGACCCCTCCCGGAGATGCGGCGGCCGCGCCCGGAATCCGCTCCGCGACCCGCTCTCCCCGGCCTTCTTAGAACTAACTTTGGCCCTCACTTGGCTGTAGCAGAAGGGAATCGAGGCCCCACTCCGTAATCGCAGGTGTCGGCGTGGAAAGGAGCCACGCATGCACACTCACTGGTCTCACCGCGCGGGCTTCCGCGGCCGGGCGAGCCGCTGCGCCCGCCTTGCCTGCGGCCCACAGAGCCAGTCCGCGCGTGTCCCGCACACCTGCGCCAGCGCAGGACCCAGCCGCCGAGGCCGTGCGCCCGCGGGGCTGCTGGGCAGTGGGCAGGGGGCGCAGGGGGCGGCGCGGCGGCTGAACCCGGGCGGGCGAGGCCCAGCCGCCTTCGGGGCCTGAAGCGGGAGGTACCGGCGAGGGGCGCGTTTCTTTCGCATCCACACCCCGCCCCCACGCCTCACCCCTCTCTCCAGGGATTTCTTTTTTTTTTTTTTTTTTAATCCAGGCACAGCTGGGGGCTCCCTCACCACCCACCCCTGGCCTCACCCATACAGAATAAAGTCAGTCTGTATTTAATGGTTATGGCGGATGTGAGGGGGATTTGGCAGAGGCAGAAGAGAGGCCTTTCGCTCTCAAATATCGCCCCTTACGTCGTGTGAGTCTACCAACCCACCACGACCTCATATTCTTGTGCGGGTGTCTGACTCGAATGACAAGCGAGCTGATTTTTTCACTACATAGCTGGGAAATGTAGTGAGTGATAATAGAGATTTCTCTTTCATTTTTTACGCTTGACTTGGTTATTGTTGCTTTTCTTTTCCCGTGATTCCTTCTGAGGATTAGCTCTGACTTCCCCACTATTGGCGGTCAAAGTGGCCCCGACTCGGGATGACAATTGACGGGGATCAAGGGATTGCCCATTCTGTGCCTGTAAGAACCGATTCGTGCCAGAGAAACTCATCAAGTGGAGGCGGAGAATAAAGACCGTTCGGGGGTAAATGTATTCATTGAGAAGGGTTCTCCCAAATTGCTTCTAAGTTTTTTTAATGAAAAGTAACGATTGCGGCAATCAGCGGCTTTTTGGCGGATTACAAATCTGGAGGGAGCTGCGGCGCTGCATTGAAAAGTGCCCCCGCCTTCGCACGGGGCAGCCGGTTCACAGGAGCAGCGCGAGGGGCGGGGGTCCGGTCGAGGGACAAAGGCGAGGAGGGGGCGAGCGGAGGAGGGCGGCTCGGGGCTCCCGGGCGCGCATCGGGCAGGAGACGCGGCGGTGCCCACCCCAGCGCAGGCGTGGCAGGGCGCCCCCCAGCGAGGAAGGCTAGGAGCAGGGTACAGACAGAGGGCCGAGGGAGGTCGACCCCAGCACCACCAGCACTGGGGAGATTCCGGGCATCTGGAGCGAAGAAGGTGTGCTACAGGGGTCGAGCCCATCACCGTGGAAGTCCGGGGGAATGGGAGGTGCGACTCTGTCCCCAACCTCTACCCGGGGCACGCTGGTGTCTTCTTTTAAAGACGCCTCATTTTGCAATTGGAACCGAAGCGTGGGCCGGGGTCGGGTCTTCCTGGTGTTAAAGGCAGGAGATGGGAAAACTGAGTCTTTCCTGGGATGGGGCAGGACCCTCACACGGAAGACCCCACTGAGCGCCGGGGCGGATCCCTTCTCCCAAATGCTTCCGAATGGCGCCCTGGTCCCCTCTGCCACACGGACCCTGCGCGCACGCCCTGGCCCTGGCGGCCTCTGGGGACACAGTCTCCAGGCCTGCACGGCGCCCGGGCCTAGGCCGCAACGCCCCCCGCCCAGGGGAGTTGCCTCGGAAGACGGGCAGGAGACACACTAGAGGGCAGAGACAAATCGCTGTTCCCACAGAGGCCGAAATCAGCAGCAGCAGCCTCAGGCAGCCGTATTCAGCCTGACTTTTTATACATTTATTTTTTAAATAGTGCATCTTAGCAGGGAGGTGGGAGGTATGTTTCTTCGCTGCGACTTCTTTAAGGCTCTCTAAAGTAAATAGGGGGTGGGGGGGCAGAGAGACAAGGGTAGAGAAGAGGAGAAGAAAAACAAAAAGACTCTCCCTCTCCTTCCCCCTCCTCAAGTTTAAGAATAAATCCAGCAGGCAAGTCCGCAGCCCTGAAGGTTTAACTTTTTTTCTTTGCAGCTTGTCAATGCGACCATTGCTTTGATGGGAGGCTCCTCAAGGTGACACATTTCTGAACTTCACCCTCTTTTCAAACTAACTCCCTACCTCCTTGTTAGTGGCCAGCTCTGAACTTCTGCAGAGTGTTTTTGTGTGAGTCAAGGCTCATTCACGGGCGCCTTTGTGGGCCTCTCCTCCTTTCAGGCCTCAGCGTGTTACACCAATTAAAGGGCGACGTGCTGTAAATGTAATGGGCCGCGCAGCGATTGTTTCTGACAAGCAACAAAACACATAGATCCACCCCTTAGATTAGGCCGTTGAAGGGGAGGTTGAGGCCGGTCAGTTTACTGAATAGTTTGTGAACTGTAATTCTGAGGGCTCATGTGAAAAAAAAAAAAAAAAAAGTCTCTTCCCACCTCCCTCGCCTTGCTCCTCCTTCCCAAAAGCTAAAAAAAAAGAAAAAAGAAAAAAAAAGAAAGAAAGAAAAGAAAAAAGAAAAAGAAAAAAACAAGTGACATCCATGGGGCAGAATGGGGTCACTAGAGAAAAAAACCTATGTGAGGGGCTTGGTCTGTTACTTGGACAGTCCGGAGAGCCCCTTCAGCTCTTTGCTCTTTGCTCTCCCCCTTTACTCTTTGAAAACGTCCAGCCTGGCCCTCAGTTTTACTGACCACAGCAGGCTTCTCCTCTGATGGCAGGCCTGACCCCCCGCATGAGGACTTGAGATCAGGGTGGAAATGAAAGTCAGGTTGTCTTGGAGAATTCTGCTGGGGTTTGACCTGGTCCCGGTGGGACACTGATGAGTCATAGGCTGTGGGCACCCCCACCCATTCCTCCTCTGGAAGTACCCTCACTCTCTGGCTCCCCCTCTAGCCCCCAGTTCTTTCCCCGGCGGGGTGCTGCAGAGGCCTGGGCTGTCTCTAGCCTCTTGGGCTTTCCTCCTCTTTTCCAGCACCTGGCATCCGTCCTGGTTCCTGCAACTCTGTCATCACCTGAGCGTTAAGGAGCACAATTCACCTGGAAAGGAGAGGGTTAGAGATTAGTCTGCTCCATCGTCCTCACAAATTCTGGGGCCCAGAGAAGTGACTGGACAAAGATCACCAAGCCAGGCACTGAGCTACAACTGGAATTCAGCTCTCTCACCTGTCAGGCCATCCCATTCCCACATATCACCACCTTCCCACACCTCACTGTCTGACCCCTGAATTTGCCTGAAGGACCCCCACCCCTGAACTCAAGGATGGCGGCCTTTCAGCCCGCATCATCTTCGTCCTCAAGTGATTCCAGCTTCTGAGGCATCACACAGGTGTTCCTCCCCCAACTCCCTCAGCTCCCGTCCTTCCAGCCTCTGCCCATCTCCAGCCTTCTCAGCCCAGCTCCATTCAACAAATAGTTACTGACCGTCAGTTATGTACAGTGGGTGTTTTACCTTTTCTATGAAAGTTCTCCAGCTACTCTTCCTCAGTATGCCCCTCCCCACTCAGACTTCTCTACCTCCCTTGTCCATCACTTTCTGTTTAGAAACCTATGCAAGCCCCTGCTCACATAACGCTTCTGTAAAGCCATGCCAGGGTGGAAAGACCCCGAGGGAGGAAAGTGAGCCTGATGGAGAACTGAGCGAAGTCCAGTGTGGCTGCAGCAGAATGAGGTTGGGGAGAGGGGCAAAGTTTATGTCTCAAACAGCCTTGTGGGCCACACAGGGATCTTGGATTTCACCCTGGAAGCAATGGGAAGTTATTGAACAGGTTTGAGCAGTGACGCCCCCCTTGTCTTGACTGAACTTCTGGAGAATAGAAACTACATGTTTTTCATCTTTGTGTTCTTCTACTCTTGCCAATGTCTGACACACGACACTCAAGAAACTTTTGCTGAACCAATGAACCCATATCTCATTAAGCACGTACTACCTAGCCCTTCCTTAGCTTTTCATGGTGGCTAACCAGGTTGTAAGTAACCAAGATGGCAGAAACCAAGTTACAGTGTCTCTGAATTTTCAACAGTACCTGATTGATACTGAATTCATGCTAGGAATACAGTACAGTCATCCTTTGGTATCCATAGATGATTGATTCCAGGACACCACCTCATATCAAAATTTGAGGATGGGCCGGGTGCAGTGGCTCACGACTATAATCCCAGCACTTTGGGACGCCGAGGCAGGCAGATCACTTGAGGTCAGGAGTTTGAGACCAGCCTGGCTGGGTGAAACCCCATCTCTGCTAAAAATACAAAAATTAGCCAGGCGTGGTGGTGTGCACCTATAGTTCCAGCTGCTCGGGAGGCCGAGGCAGGAGAATCACTTGAACCCGGGAGGCAGAGGTTGCAGTGAACCGTGATTGCACCACTGCACTCCAGTCTGGGAGACAGAGTGAAACTTCATCTGAAAAAAAAAATAATAAATTGAAGATGCTCAAGTCCCTGATATAAAATGGCATAGTATTTGCATATAACCTATGTACATCTTCCTGTATACTTCACATCATCTCTAGATTTAATACCTAATGCAATACCTACACATCAGTTCCAAGGAATTCAATGTAGTACTCAGTGCCACAGATTCAAGCGTGTTTGCTTTTTTAAAACCTTGTGGAAAAAGTTTCCAAATATTGTGGCTTTGCAGTTGGTAGAATATACAGATGCAGAACCCACAAATACAGAGGACTGACTGTCCTCTCCTGTCCATTGACTAAAGGTGTGCGAGGGGAAGAATTCAAAATCAGGAGGCCAGATTCTGAGGACACTTCTTGTCCTTGCCAGTAACTAATGGCCTCGCCTTGGGAACACATTGCCTAACTACACTGAAGCCTTGGTTTCTTCATTAATAAAATAGGGACAATGCCCCTTAACTCATGGATTGTGAGAACTAAATAGCATTCGTATGTGAATGACTTGATTTTGAAGGAATACATTAATGAATGAAATTTAGTGCATGTCCTGGAGCCAGGGTAAGACCAGTGATGACAGCGCCACTTTAAAATGACAAAAGATAGTCCTGGAGCAAGTGGGATCCTTGGAGAACTGCTCTGTCTCTCATAGCAGGCTTCCCCTCTTTTGCAGTTGGCCCAGGACCCAGCTGGTCCCACATCTTCCCCAAGGGCGTGCCACCCCGGCTGACACCCTTCACACTTGGCTGCCTACGCTCCTGCTCTAAGAAGCCTGTTTCAAAGAAGCCCACTTTCCCTTGTTGCACGTAGAAGGCTGCACTTGGAGACGAGACAACTAGGTTCTGGGAAGCCATGGCAGAAATCACGCAGACTCTGATTCCCGCCGAGAACCAGGCTAAAGAACCACTCATGGCAAGACGGGGCCCACCGGCCTGCTGGCTCCTCACCAAACTCTACTCCGCACTGACTGTGGGCTCTTGTTCTAGAGGCCCCCGCATCCTCAGGATGAAATGTGAGTACAAGAGCAGAGACTACCGGTGCTGGTGCGTGCGTGTGTATGTGCGTGTGTGTGTGTGCACGTGCGTGTCCACAGCAATTAGCCTCTGATACACATAGTGGGAAAAAAGAATCCCCAAAGAGGAAATAAACAAGTCTTTTTGTTTAAGTTTCTACATCCGAATCAAATTCTTCTTTAAAAACTATCTCTCCATTTCCACTCAAGGACAGAAAGGAAAGAGACACTGGCTTCTTACCCTTGTAGCGCCTTCATCTGAAGAGATTTTTAAGCTCAAGGAGCAGATGTAGAAGCTAATGTTTGTAAAACCTGATGAACTGTCAGCGAGCCACCACCCTGCCAGGGAGAGCTCCAGGAGCACAAGGGGGGCACCAGCCCGGGGTGGGGATTGTCTGGCAAGCCTGTCCTCCCTGTGGAGCCGGTTTCCTGTTCCCGGGCTGAGCAGATGCCCAGCCGGAGGCCTGAGGTCTAAGAGGCTATCATGGGAATGAGTGCATCCTTAGAAACCTTTCACTCCAACCTGATGTGGGTACTGCTAAATCCTTTCCTGAGCCCCACACAACAAAAGCTAGGGATTCGCGCTCATGCTTCACAGATCCCTTAGCCACTAGGAATGCAGGTTGCTTCAGCTCAGTGGCAGTTAGTGCAATCCTAAGTGATTTCAGTCAAGAGTTCTAGACTTTTTGTTCACATTTTCTCTCATTCAATTGCTCCCAGAGACGATCTCTTTCTTAGCAAATGGAGTCATTCATTTTCATAGTAGGGTAAACTTTGGTGATTGGGGTACAGAGAGGTGGAGGGGGGAGTTGACAAGTAGATGGGGGAGTACAAACAAGGTCTGGAGGAATTTCTCAGGGGTGGGGGGACAATAGTAGCCGTAGAAGAAAGGACTGAGAGTCTTGGGGATCTCTGGCCAATCCCTGGAGAAGTGGATCCCAACATGGCCTGCAGACTAAACTGTGGGCCCTGTGAGAGCTGAGCCACACTTGTGTTGCCACTGGATGAAAGGTGGAGGAGGCAGAAACCTAAACAAGTGAATTCAATTACATCTGAAAAAGAATAGGCTAAATTAGGATTCATTCCTTGGGCCAGTTCCAGGAAATATTTGTGAAAAGTTGGTTGAAAGAATACCACCATCCAAACCCTAATTTTGCTATTATGTAAAAGCCCCGATTCCTTTGCAGTAAAACATTAGAAAATGTTTTCCTCATTTTGTCTTTGCTACTGGTGTGTGATCTCTTAATTTAATTCTGGTTTTTGCTCATATAAACCAATGGCCGTGGAAACATTTTCCTGTGGTGCAGCAAAGACAGGGGAAAAGTAGAACATCAGTAATTATATTTTGGGCACTTAATTTATTTAATGAGTAGTTATCAAGCACCCTTAATGGTTCCAGTCATAAACTAGGTTTATGTTAGAGGATATCGGCCTGCTTCAGAGATCCTTCATGTGTGTCTCTGAGATGCAGACAGAAGCAGCGTGTTCTTAGGCGAGACATTCGTGAACTGAGGTTAGAATTCATCAGCCTGATGCCCTAATAATTTCCTACTGCCTTCTGCCTCTGCTGTGCCCCCAGTTGGAGCCCAATCAGTGATGCCACTGCCCAATTTGCCCAAATAGCCAGCCAGTGGTAGTGAAGACCCAAACATCTCATATTTTTAAAATTAATTTTTTACCTTTCTGTCACCTGCCTGAGCTGGTAAAAAAAAATGTTTCTCGGGTTTCTTCAATTCATCCTCTCAAGGAGTGCTGTTAACCCTTTGAGGGAACTCACATATCTATGGGAAATGTTATACATTTGGAATGTTTTACATTTGGGAACAGAAACTAACTTAGGCAGAGAGCTCAGATTTAGAATACAGTGCATGCATTTTTTGGTCATGTGCCATTTCGTGGTGGATGGAATTCATGGCTGCAGCTTACAGTTGTATAG
This sequence comes from Macaca mulatta, assembly GCF_049350105.2. Classification (NCBI taxonomy): domain Eukaryota; kingdom Metazoa; phylum Chordata; class Mammalia; order Primates; family Cercopithecidae; genus Macaca; species Macaca mulatta. Next base: position 13,238,247 of record NC_133409.1, read on the forward strand.
GTTCCACACTGCACTGTGCTGGAGGGAAACACACAGACTATGGATAGACAGAACTGTGTCTTCTGCTCATGGTGGGTAGGAGGTAAGGACAGAGGGGTCACTCCCACCCTTTATTTCAGCAGCTTAAGAAAACTGTGATAGATGTTGAAAGTAGTGTACTTATTTGGGATGAAATAACTACTTTTTTTTTTTTTTTTTTTTTTGAGATGGAGTTTCGTTCTTGTTGCCCAGGTTGGACTGCAATGGTACCATCTTGGCTCACTACAACCTCCGTCTCCCGGGTTCAACTCCTCCTGAGTAGCTGGGATTGCAGGCGCCTGTCACCAAACCTGGCTAATTTTTTGTATTTTTGGTAGAGGAGGGGTTTCACTATGTTGGCCAGGCTGGTCTCAAACTCCTGACCTCAAGTGATCCACCTGCCTTGGCCTCCCAAAGTGCTGGGATTGCAGATGTGAGCTACCGCACCTGGCCTGAAATAATTTTTAAAGTTCAAGACTCAGGTAACTTGGGTTCAAACTGCCTCTGCCATATTGCTTAACCTCTCCATTTCTTATCTATAAAATAATAGATAGATAACATTAAATAATAAGAGTTACCACTCACAGTTTTATGAGGATTAAATGAGTTGATACATGTAAAGATCTTAGACTAGTGCCTGGCACATAGTAATTGCTCAATTAATATTAGCTATTGTTATCATTATTCTTTGATCTGTTGGAAAAGATGTGCATTTCCTGTTTCTTGTGGGAAGAAACAGGAAAACAAAGTTCCCACTGTTCTGTTTAGAAAAGACTATAGGCCTTGCATGGCTAGGCAGGAAGAGGAAAGGCACTCAAGTAGGACAGAATTGGGTTTATTTCTGTTGTAACCACCTATTGTGCTCTTGGTCACATCCTCTACAAACTGCAATTTCTTCAAATGCAGATTGAGAATAGTAATAATATCTATGTTGCAAAGTTGTTATGAGGATTAATGACAAAATATGGAAAGTGTCCAACACAGTGCCTGACCCTTCAGAGGTTCTCAAAAAGTATTTATTACTGTCAGATGGAAGTTAAACCAAGACATGGCATTTGGATACTGTTAAAAAAAAAAAAAAAAAAAAAGGATCACTGAGAATATTCTAGCCTCAGTGACAAAAGAAGAAAAAACAAGCTTTCCAACTCCCAGCCAAGAACAGTGATCTGAAAATCTTGATGTGGGGTTTGTGTTCAGTCCCCAGCCCTTTTCTGGACTGCCGGACCCTCATGTTTGTCCTGCTTCCCCCACTTTCTTCTAGTCCTGGTCAGAAGTGATGTTAGCAGGGACTGAGAAAACCCATCAGGGAGAGGTGAGGCATCTCCCCAGTGCCTTTTTGATGTATGAGGGTGCTTCAATTACCATATTGTCAGCTCCATGAGGGCAGGGACCATGTTTGTTCCTGTTCAACAACATACTCCTTGGTAAATATTTGTTGAATACGTTTAAAAAATAGAATACATTATTAATGACTTCATTATATAGTAGCAGCGCAGTTAAACCTGAGCTCAATTAACTGAACCCTCAATTTACTAATTTTTTTCTGCATCTAACTTTGTGAAAGAAAGTGCTAACAGGACAAGCTCATATGAGGAATTCAGTATCAAGAAAACTAATCACAATTTTTCAAAGTATGATCTGGGATTTGTACAGATTCAGCCCAATTTCCTAAGCCTTGTACATGGAGCTCATTAGCACTGTGGAAATCATTCAACAAACATTTATAGAGCTAGTCCTATGTGCCAGTGGTCCCCAGCCTTTTTGGCACCATGGACCAGTTTCATAGAAGACAATTTTTCCACAGACACGTGTGGAGGGATGGTTTTGGGATGAAACTGTTCCACCTCAGATCACCAGACATTAGATTCTCATAAGTAGCGTGCAACCTAGATCCCTCGCATATGCAGTTCACAATAGGCTTCGCACTTTTATGAGAATCAACTGCTGACGCTGATCTGACAGGAGGCGGAACTCAGGTGGTAATGCTCACTCACCTGCCGCTCACCTCCTGCCGTGCGGCCCAGTTTCTAACAGGCCATGGACCAGTGCTTGTCCAAGGCCTGGGGGTTGGGGACCCCTGGTATATGCCAAAGACTGAAATAACAACATAATATAATTTTCAATTTATTAATTACTTTCACATATAAATTTAAAGTAATTATCCCTGATGAAAAGGACAAGTATGACCACCTTCAGTTTCCCTCCCCATAGTAGGAAAGCAGGACTCGAAAAGGTTCAATGACATGCCCGAGGCTCCTCTCATGTCACCGCTGGGCTGAGGCGTGCTCTGACCCATAAACCCAGTTCTGTTTTAATTTCTTCCTGTGATCCCTTCCATGGGAACTGCTGTTTAAACTCATGACTCACACAGCACCAGGAGAGCACAAATATTGTCACTATGTTTACAAAGAGAGGAAAGTAGACATTTTAGAAACACTTTTGGGTACAGTTGTTTTCTTTTCTTTCTGTCTTTCTTCTTCTTCTTCTTCTTCTTCTTCTTCTTCTTCTTCTTCTTCTTCTTCTTCTTCTTCTTTTTTTAAAAAAAGCATTTTCTGGTTAACTTGAAGGTTTCATCAGAAAATAAAATGAATCAGAATACTTCATTCCCCAGTGTACCCATTAATCCAAATTTGAATCTAGTTATTTAGGATTTAAAATAGAAAAAAAAAAGGTATATTTGGCAGTTTCTAACAATTTGAATAGGAATTTTCAGCATAAATTTCCTCAATAGATGTTGGAAACTTAAACCCCTTGCCAGGTCCATCTCTGACTGTTGTGGCTGAGAGAACTATTCTGCAGAGGGAGTGGGCACAGCTGCCCAGGTGGTAAGTTAACACAAGAAGCTACAGGGCCACAGAGAGGAGAGAGAGGGAGAGAGAAATACCTACAATTTCCCAAAACGCTCTGCTATGTTTCCTGTTTCCACCCAATAACCACCATCCCTTCTCCCAATACATAAGGAAGTTGGAAGGGGTCTCTTACCCCTTGATATGGTTTGGCTGTGTCCCCACCCAAATCTCATCTTGAATTGTAACTCCCACAATTCCCACATGTTGTGGGAAGAACCTGTTGGGAGGTGATTGAATCATGGGGGCAGGTCTTTCCCATGCTGTTCTCATGATAGTGAGTGGGTCTCAAGAGATCTGACGGTTTAAAAATGGGAGTTTCTCTGCGACATGCCTTTCACCTTCCACCATGAGAGTGAGGCTTCCTCAGCCACGTGGAACTGTAAATCCATTAACCCTCTTTCTTTTGTAAATTGTCCAGTCTTGGGTTATGTCTTTATCAGCAGCGGGGAAAAGACTAATACTCCTTTACAATACAATTTGCTCTGATTAGGACAGTTATGATAAAGGTCACCCTCAGGATGACTTGGATGAGAAAGATGGAGGGTTTGTTTGATCAGAAATCCTGGGGGAAATGGCAATGCAGGCCAGGTTTGACTTACATCCTTCAAGCTCCCATTGCCTTCCCTAACCTGCTTCCTAGCCACTTCTTCCGTGGGTATCCCCTACCCACGGAAGGGGATGTTCCTTGCTTGTAACTGCTACACAATTCCTGGGCCTATCCTTTTTGGAAATGCCTCAGGCTTCAAAATTACTGTCACAACCAGCTTTTTAGTTGGGTATTAGCATTATCTGACCAAGTTAACTCACTCTAACATGAATTATCCCCAGAGAAGACACAATTCAAAAGAAGGTCTTATTAACCTAAAGGAAGCTCTAATTTGTGGATTTCATAGGGGGAATGTTTCAGGGGCCCATGGCCGGGGTGGGGGTGAGTTTCCTGGGTCAGGTGCTCGCCTCTGGTCAATAAACTGAGGGTACCAGGAGCATGTGACCCACAGGGCAGCTGGACCAGTGGGTCAGTGTGGGTTATTTTAGAAGGGGACATGGGTTGGGGCAGTGATTGGTATCACCTTTGTATGATTCTTATATTAGTCTGCTCAGGCTGCCATAACAAAATACCATAGACTAGGTGGGTTAAACAACAGAAATTCATTTTCTCACAGTTCTGAAGTCTGAGAATTACAAAATCAAAGTGCTGTTTGATTCAGTTTCTGGTAAGGGCCCTCTTCCTGGCTTGCAAGTGGCTGCCTTCTCTGTGTCTTCACATGGCAGAGACAGAAAGAGCTCAAGTGTCTCTTCCTCTTCTTTTAAGGGCACCAGTCCTATTGAATTAGGGCCCCACCCTTATGAGCTCATTTAACCTTTATCACCTTCTTACAGACCCTGTCTCCAAATACAGGCACAGGGGGTTTAGGGCTTTAACATGTGAGTTTTGAGGGGACACACATATCCAGTCCATAACATTCTGCCCCCTGGTCCCCCCAAATTCATATCCTTCTCACATGCAAATACATGCATTCTACCCCAGTAGCCCCCAAAGTTTTAACTAATTCCAGCATCAACTCAAAGTTTCAGGTCCAAAGTCTCGTCTAAATATCACCTAAATCAGATATGGGTGAGACTCAAGGTATGATTCATCCTGAAGCAAAATTCCTCTTCAGCTATCAACTCGTGAAACCAGAAAAATCATATGCTTCCAAATTGCAATGGTGGGACAGGCATAGGGTTGACATTCCCATTCTAAAAGACAGAAAGAGCAAAGAAGGAAAGGGTGATAGGTCTCAAGCAAGTCCAAAACCTGGAAAGGCAAATTCCATTAAATGGTAAGACTTGAGAATAATTCTTCAGCTCAGAGGGTACCCACCTCTCCAGTTCTTGAGGAAGGCCTTGCACATATGGCTGTCTTCAAGGGCCTCGCCTTCTGAAACTGGGGAGAAAATTGTCTTGCCTCTGGGCTTGCAGTGGGAGTGACAGCCGTGGTAATCTCTGAACTGGCTTCAGGTCACTCTTCTCTTTCTTAAAGGATAACACATGTTCACAGCCTTCCTTCATTCTGGCCAGTTTTCTCCCAGCTGGTGATGTTTTGCTGGTATAATCCTACCTCTATTCCTGGCTTCTGCTGAGATGGTTGATTAGATCATGGTTCATATCCACATTAACCTCATTATTAAATAATCATTCAGCTGCACCCTTAGTGTTCTCTTCAGAAAATGATTCCTGGCCGGGCGCGGTGGCTCACGCCTGTAATCCCAGCACTTTGGGAGGCCGAGGCGGGCGGATCACAAGGTCAGGAGATCGAGACCACGGTGAAACCCCGTCTCTACTAAAAATACAAAAAATTAGCCGGGCGCGGTTGTGGGCGCCTGTAGTCCCAGCTACTCGGGAGGCTGAGGCAGGAGAATGGTGTGAACCCGGGAGGCGGACCTTGCAGTGAGCCGAGATCGCGCCACTGCACTCCAGCCTGGGCTGGGCGACAGAGCGAGACTCCGTCTCAAAAAAAAAAAAAAAAAAAAAAAAAACAGAAAATGATTCCTCATTTTTTTGCAATATGAATAGGCTAAGAATTTTCCACATCTTCAAGTTCTGATGCCTTTTCGTTTGACAATTCTTTCTTCAATTTATCACTGCCCTTTACTATAAGCTGTAAGGCAGACCCACGCCTCACTTTCAATACCTTGCTTGGAAATCTCCTCTGCTAAATATCCAATTTTATTGTTCACAAGTTGTACCTTCCACAAAACACTAGAACACAGTCCAGCCAAGTTCGTTTTCCCTTTACAACAAACAGCACCTTTCCTCTAGTTTCCAATAACTGTTCCTCATTTCTGTCTGAGAGGTCTACGTTTCTACCAACATTCTGTTGTTATTTATGTATTCTCTAAGAAAATAAAGGCTTTCTCTCCAGCTCTCTTCTTTTTCTGAGTCCTCACCAGAACTGTCTTTAAAGTCCATATTTTGGCCAGGCATGGTGGCTCACGCCTGTAATCTCAGCACTCTGGAAGGCCAAGGCAGGCTGATCATTTGAGACCAGGAGCTGGAGACCAGCCCAGGCAACATGGCGAAACCCCATCTCTACCAAAAATACAAAATATAGCTGGGCGGGTGGTGCACACCTATAGTCCCAGCTACTCAGGAGGCTGAGGCAAGAGAATTGCTTGAACCTGGGAGGCGGAGGTTGCAGTGAGCTGAGATCATGCCACTGCACTCCAGCCTGGGCAACAGAGCAAGACTCTGTCTCAAAAAATAAATAAATAAAGTCTATATTTCTATCAACAACCCCTCCTCAGCAATCTAGACATTTTCTAGCAGGCACCTCAAAACTTCTTTAGCCCTGGCAGGGCACAGTGGCTCATACCCAGTAATCCCAGCATTTTGGGAGGTAAGGTGGCAGATCAGTTGAGGGCAGGAGTTGGAGACCAGCCTAGCCAACATGGAGAAACCCTGTCTCTACTAAAAATACAAAAATTAGGCCGGGCGCGGTGGCTCAAGCCTGTAATCCCAGCACTTTGGGAGGCCGAGACGGGCGGATCACAAGGTCAGGAGATCGAGACCAGCCTGGCTAATATGGTGAAACCCCGTCTCTACTAAAAAATACAAAAAAAACTAGCCGGGTGAGGTGGCGGGCGCCTGTAGTCCCAGCTACTCGGGAGGCTGAGGCAGGAGAATGGCGTAGACCCGGGAGGCGGAGCTTGCAGTGAGCTGAGATGCGGCCACTGCACTCCAGTCTGGGCGACAGAGCGACACTCCGTCTCAAAAAAAAAAAAAAAAAAAAAAAAAAAATACAAAAATTAGCTGGGCGCGGTGGTGTGTGCCTGGAGTCCCAGCTACTCAGGAGACTGAGATGGGAGGATGGCTTGAACCTGGGAGGCAGAAGTTGCAGTGAGCTGAGATCCTCCAGCCTGGGTGATGGAGTGAGACCCTCTCTAAAAAATAAAAAGAAATTAACTAGCATAGTTCTCAACTTCATAAATCTCCACTACATCAATCACCTTAGATTTAGATTTATAAGTGCACATTGGAATCCCCTGAGGAAGCTTTAATAAACATACTATACTCTAGTTTCCCCCACCAGAAATTATTATGTAATTGGTCTGATGTGCAGCTCAGGTCTTGGGAGTTTTTTAAAGCCCATCAGGTAATTCTAATATGCTGTTTAGGGGGCAGACATGGTACATCAGCAAGCAAAGTTAGAGGGGCAGAGGAGCTAGATGGGGCCACTTTATGTAGCTCAGCCCCAGAGCTACACCAATTGACTACTAACAGTCTCTTAGTTCAATTGGTTGAGGGCTTTTATACTCTTCTAGCTGTACCTGCAAAGGAATATCAAGCAATTTAACAACATAGGTGTGCTAAGTACACATGCAATAAAACTAAAATCAAAGGCACAGAGCTTTCAGGGGAAATAGAGATTCTTTGAATATGGGAATGGTGGGGTTTTGTTTAAACTATGGTGTTGGTGACAAATAGAGCTCCAGCTTATGTTTCAAAATGTATGTAGTTGATTCCATGCACTTATCATCATTTAGCTGATTTTTTGTTTGTTTGTTTGTTTTTTGTTTTGGGGATGGAGTTTCACTTTTTTTGCCCAGGCTGCAGTGCAATGGCTCGATCTCAGCTTACTGCAACCTCTGCCTCCCAGGTTCAAGTGATTCTCCTGCTCAGCCTCCCAAGTAGCTGGGATTACAGGCATGTGCCACCACACCTGGCTAATTTTTGTATTTCTAGTAGAGATAGGGTTTCACCATGTTGGCCAGGCTGGTCTTGAACTCCTGACCTCAGGTGATCCACTCACCTCCGCCTTCCAAAGTGCTAGGATTACAGGCATGAGCCACCGTGCCCTCACCCAGCCCATTTGGCTGATTTTTGACAATTACTGCTTTTTCTTCCAGGAAGTTGGGAGCACACCACCCTCCCTCATTTTCCCCACTTTTCCCAGCTCACAGCCAGGAAAGGAGGGATGGTCCCACTAAAGGGGCAACTGGGTTTGGCCACAGAGTTTGGCCTCCTGCAGGGTGGGGAGGAGATGGGGCTGGAAGACGACAGGGAGAGAAGCTCCTCTCCATCCTAGCTGAGGAAGCCACTGGGCCTGGGTGTAGGTGGTGCCACCAGCTATGACTTTGTCGGCCGTTCTTTCCTCTGTGCTGCTAGGAGCGGACAGTGACACTTCCCTCTTTGCTGAGGGGCAGCGTCTCTTATCCACTCTGCCATGAGGGAAATAAGGCAAACCAAAATGGCAATTTACCGTCCAGGCGAGGTTTTGTACAATATTCATTCAATATCAACCTGGTGAGAGGCCAAAAGTACCTTGACATTTTTTGCGTGGTAAACAAGGGCCATGTGACATTGTTCCAGCTTTTGCTATAGAGAACTATGCAAAAACTCCAATCCATTAAAAGATACTAATTCCTTAAAGAGAATCCATCGATGATAACTTGAAAAACATGGAACCAACCCTGCTATGTAGTTACAAAAATAAGTTCCACCGTGCACACAGAGCTGCCATTCGGGAAGATGAAAAAGTTCTGGAGAGGATTGTGGTGATGGTCGCACAACCATACAAACGTACTTAGTGCCACTGAACTGTACACTTTCAAATGGTTAACGTAATAAGAAGGAAAAAAATCCACATTGAAAACTAAAGGCATCCCATACGCAGAGTTAACACCGTCTTTGAATACATGATATTCAAACTGAAAGCCTTTAAATACACGATGTTCAAACTGAAAGATACAGTCTTGTATGTGCAGGAGAGGAGGCGAGCGAGGGCATGGCAGGCAGGGCGTGTCTGTGCCACCACCACCAAACACCAGACTTTCCATTCGCAAACAGCTTGTCAGACTGGAGCTCTTCCTTCGTTCAGCTGGTGTTTTGGTGCCAGACAATCAAAGCAAAAGGAGAGACAACCCAGGAGAAAGCCTCAAAGCAACTGAGACAGAGCCGGGCCCCACCGCACGGCCGGAGGGCCGCCCCCACACGGAGCTGCCCCAGCCCGGGGCCTGCGGGGCCGAGTCGCCTCCCGGCAACTGAGTGGCAGCCTCGGCTGCGGACCCGGGCGCAGCTTCCCCCAGAGGCCGGCGCTATTAACTCCCCGGGCCTCCTGCGGCGGCGAGGCGGTAGCACGGCTCCTCCCGCTCCCTCGGCCTCCAGGTTCAATAAGGATTACATCATGGAGCAAGTATGCGGGGCAGCCTGAGAATCAAAGCCGTCAGCACCGGCGGCTGGTTAACTGTACTGTTGCTGAAACACATCCTTCCCACCCCCTCCCTGCGCGCCTCTCCCCGCCCCGACCCTCTGCTTTTCGTACCATTAAGGATAGCATTATTGGGGAGAGGAAAATCTGATCAAAACTGTCGACCGCCAACGACAGATTTTCTATGGATTCTATAAAGGCCACCTTAACGATTTCCCTAATTAATGGATGACATCTTTGGCTGAAGGAGAGGCGATGGATTCGACTCTGTCTTCGTCTTTGTTAACCTTCTAATTAACTTTCGTAGGTCACCCAGGTCTCCCAAACCTGAAAAGTGAAGAGGCCCATTGTGCGAGGAGCAGTAAACTTACTTTTTCTGCTGGGGTACTTAAAAGGGAGAGCGGCTATAGGCCGAGAAAAATAACTCCATTTAAAAGCTTTGTGGCTGCAGAGAATACATAGGTCCCTCCCTTAGAAAATAATTGAAACACCTTTTATACCAATATTTCTATGCATAATAAAAACAAATTAGCAAAATGCATCTAAATTCAGCAGCACTTTCAAATTACCTTTTTTGGAATGTAAGCCTCTGCAAGTCAACAAAAGGAGTTGGGTTTAGAGAGAAAATTGCAACTGCAACAGCTATCAGCCTTTATGCTGAGAGAGCAAGAAACCTGGATCCCTCGGAGTCAGGGCCAGGAACTCGTATACCTCAGAGTCACCTCCCTGAGGAAATGCTCCAAAATATCCTGCCCTTGCAGAAGCTGAGCTATAAACTGCCTGAGGGACCTAAAGACTATTCACAAATGAGCAGGACTTTTTCTGGATAGAGTGATCTTTTGGGGTTCAGAAATATTTTAATGGTGTCAGTGAAAAGCAAACTGCAGTGGAAAAGCCAGAAAACAAGATAAAGCTCCACTGTGATCATAACATTGATAGAGCAGAGCAATTTGTTTTAAAAAGTTAAAAAAAAAAATGGAGTTTTACTTTTGGTAGATTTGCCAAACTATGCAGATGAGTTGTAGACACTGCTCTAGTTCCTTGGCATCTTTGAGGGCAATGTGAAGGAGATACTGAGGGAACAAACAGCAGGTGCCCAGCCTAAAGTGGAACCAAATGGAGAATCCTTTAAAAGAATTTTGCTAAAGGAGCACTCCTCTGAGGTAACTTTCAAGGGAGTGAGATTCCTAGCCCAAGGACAACAGCAGCTATTTGATCATTGCTTTCTGGTTGTAAACAAAATCAGAGCTAATTATTGAAAAGCACAAACCTCTAAATACTGTCATTATTGTAATTTTATAAATTAAATTATAATTTGATAAATTTAATTGCTATTAATATTTAATATTTTAATGCAGTATTTTAATTGTGTCTATTCCTTTTTCTATGTCCCCCCAAATTTTTACATAGTTCAGATTATATTCTTCTTTTTGTTACTTTAATACCTTAATACCATGTCATTAGCATCTTTCTTTCTTTCTTTCTTTCTTTTTTTTTTTTTTTTTTTTTTGTATTTTTAGTAGAGATGGTGTTTTACCATGGTGGCCAGGCTGATCTCAAACTCCTGTCCTTAAATGATCCACTCACCTCAGCCTCCCAAAGTGCTGGGATTACAGCCATGAGCCAGCGCGCCCAGACCGTTTTTCTTTTTCATTTTTTAACATTAAAAAATTGTTTTTCAATTTAGAGATAGGATCTGCCTGGTTATGTTGAGCAGTCTGGTCTCGAACTCCTGGCCTCAAGCAATCCTTCAGCTGCAATCCTGCTGCCTCAGCCTTCCAAATCCCTAGGATTACAGGTGTGGGCCACCATGCTTGTCCATCATTAGCATCTTCTGTTCCCTTTTTTCTTAAAAATGGGAACAAGATCCCTTTTGGGTCCACATACGCAGATTAAAGGTAGGGGCAACTTGATATCAACTCTTTCTAGAAAGCTCTCTGTCACTTGTTGGGAAACAAGTGATCTCATGCACTGCTGTGGGCATTTAAATTGCTATAACCGCTCTGGGCAATTTGACATTATCTATCTTGGTGATTTTTGTAAATTTTGTAATCTTGCTTTGATGTAGTCATTCCTTTCTAGGAATTTTCCCTAGAAGTATATACTTGCACATGTAGAAAATAATATATGTAGAAGGTTATTCTTTGCAGCATTGTTCATAATAGTGAAAGATTGAAAATAATCTAACTGTTCAACAGTAGGGAACTGGTTAAAGAAATATACTACATCCTAGACAGGACTATTATGCTGCCATAAAAAATAGATGAAGGTGCTCACTATGTACCAATTTGGAATAGTCTCCAAAATAGCCTGTTAGGTAACAAAACGAGCACACAAACAACAGCAACAAGGAGCAGAACATTGTGTAAAGTATGTCACTATTGGTAGGGAAAGGTGGGATTTGACGTAGAAATTTCCTAGTAGTAGCTGTTTTCAAGAAGAGAATGGAGTGGCTGAGGAATAGCTGTGGGAGGGACATTTCACTATAACTTTCGTATCTTTTGAATTTCGTACTGTGTTAATACTGGGTAAGCATCCCTAATCCAAAAACCTTAAATCTGAAATGTTCCAATGGGCATTTTTTTTGAGGATCATGTCAGTGCTCAGAAAGTTTTGGATTTTGGAGTATTTCAGATTTTGGATTTTCAGATCAGAAATATTTAATGTGTATATTATCTATTCAAAAAATAAGTTAACTCTTGAGCCCAGGAGTTTGAGACCAGCCTGGGCAACATGGCAAGACCCCATCTCTAGAAAACAAACAAACAAAAAAATAGGTTAAAACATACATCTGCATTTTTAAAAGAGAATGGGTTGCTATTTTCCAATGTACTGTCTGCATAGCTCTGTACAATTCAAGGGTGGCCCAGTCTTAGAAGTGTCTTGTTCATTTCCGTGTACTAAATAGCTCATTTTGGACTTCTCAAAGTCTACCTGGATTAAAAGACCCCTAAAATGGAAGGTACACAGTCACTCTCTCTTTGAAATTTTTAAATGTTTTATAACAAAAACAGAATAATGCATTCTGTGATTTAATTGTTCAAAATTAAAATTCAACGAACTGTTAATTCTGTATAAATAAAACATTCACAGGCTTCATCAGCACGTGCATCGGGACAAATGCTTTGGGCCTTGGAATTGTGAAAATATTTCCTAACATTTGAGATGTGCCAAGAAAGAGAGAAAGAAATCAAATAAGATCTTGTATTATGCAAATTCTTCTTGCTCACGGGAGTCTGATTTACTTGTATCAATCAATGTAAGTGATTCACACTTCATGAGCTATATTAAGTGATTGAACTAAAACCTAGGGCCAATATTATTCTCTCCCCACCCCTCAACCCAGGCTGTCTGTATAAATAGGATTGGAAATTACTAGGTTGAAGATATGAAATTAGTGTTGTGTCAGTGGTTTAATACCAGCACTTTTTTTTTCTTAGAGAGAGGGTCTTACTTCGTCAGCCTGGAATGCAGTGGTGTGATTACAGGTCCCTGTAACCTCAAACTCCCAGGCTCAAAAATCTTCCCCTCTTAGCCTCCCTAGTAGCTAGGACTACAGGCACATGCCCCCATGCCTGGCTAATTGTTTTACTTTCCTTTTCTTTCCTTTTTTTTTTTTTTTGAGATGGAGTCTCATTCTGTCGCCAGGCTGGAGTGCGGTGGCGTGATCTTGGTTCACTGCAACCTCCACCTCCTGGGTTCAAGTGATTCTTATGCCTCAGCCTCCCGACTAGCTGGGATTACAGGCACGCGCCACCACACCCAGCTAATTTTTGTATTTTTAGTAGAGATGGGGTTTCACTGTGTTGGCCAGGATGGTCTCGATCTCCTGACCTCGTGATTCACCGACTTTAGCCTCCCAAAGTGCTGAGATTACAGGCGTGAGGCACTGGGCCTGGTCTACTTTTTTTAAAAGATGGAGCATTGATATGTTGCCCAGGCTGGTCTCAAATTCCTGGCCTCAAGTGAGTCTCTCCCTTCAGCTCCCAAACAGATGGGATTACAGGTGTGAGTCACTAGGCCCAGTCCCAATAGCAGCAATTTTAAGATTCAACCTAATATTTCATATCATCATGATGTTGTAGCCTGTAGCAGAGACACTGTTAGTTGCCTGTCCAACATCTATTTTTCCTTTTTTCCCTGTTCGTACTCCCATTTAGTTCCCATTTAGGAAGGCAGTAAACCTCACTTCAGCTAAATCACAGAAATGGAATTCCGACTTCTTTTGCCTGTGATGGGTTTAGATTTGGATATGTAATAAAGTTCTAGGCCCTTGAGGTGTCATAAAAGACAGCCAGAGGTTTCTGGGAAAGGTTTTCTTCCACTGGATATTTTCAGGTCTAGATAGACTGCCCAGGATTCCAGCGGCCACCTTACCACTACAAAGGCAGTAAGCATACAGACAAAATGAGCATGCTAAGGAGACACAGAAGAAAGGAAGGAAGTTGGGTCGCAATGATAGTATTTTTTTACAAAAAAATTTTTTTACAAAAAATTTTTAAAAAGTTAGCCAGGCATAGTGGTATGCACCTGTAGTCCCAGCTACTCAGGAGGCTGAGGTGGGAGGATTGCTGAAGCCTGGGAGGTGGAGGTTGCAGTGAACCAAGATGGCGCCACTGCACTCCAGCTTGGGAGACAGAGTGAGACCCTGTCACAAAATAAATAAATAAAATAAAACAGAAAAGGAAGTAACAAAAAACCAAAAAAGGCCATTATATTAAACAACTTTGTAATCCCCCAAACTTGCACTTTTGCTGTGTGAAATAATAATTTTCCTTATGATTTAAGCCATTTCGAGTTGGTGTTCTATCACACATTTTCACCACATAAAGTAGTGTGAGGCTCAGGTAGTATTTTGTAAAAGCTCTTCAGATGATTCTATTGTGCTCCTCTGGTTGAGATTATTGTATTATTTTATTTTATTTTGAGACAGAGTCTTGCTCTGTCACCCAGGCTAGAGTGTAGCAGTGCCATCATGGCTCACTGCAGGCTCAATCTCCCTAGCTCAAGCCATCCTCCCACCTCAGCCTACTGAAGAACTGAGACCACAGGGCTGCATCACCACACACAGCTAATTTTTTTTGTTTTTTGTTTTTGTAGAGACAGGGCTTCTCTATGTTGTCCAGGCTGGTCTCAAACTCCTGAGCTCAAGTGATCCTCCTGCCTTGGCCTCCCAAATTGCTGGGATTATAGGTGTGAGCCAACAGCCCCAGCCAAAATTATTTTAAATCATAAAAATAAATGCCTCCTCAACATCATTAGTCACTAGGAAAATGCAAATTAAAACCACAATGAGATACCACTTTACACCCACTAGGATAGCTATAAAAAAAATGGACAATAGCAAATGTTGTCAATAATATAGAGAAATTAGAACCTTCATACGTTGTTGGTGAGAATGGAAAATGGTGCGGCCACATTGGAAAATAGTTTGGCAGTTCCTCAAGAAGTTAAACATAGAGTTACTGTATGATCCAGTGGTTCTACTCCTAGATATATACCCTAGAGAACTGAAGACATACATCCATATGAAAACTTACACACAAATGTCGTATTAGCATTACCCATAATAGCCAAAGAGTAGAAACAACTCAACTATCTATCAACTTATGAAGAGATCAATAAAATGTGGCATATTCACACAATGGAATATTATTTGACAAAAAAAAAAAAAAGAAATGAAGTTCTGACACATGCTACAAGATGAACTTTGAAACATTATCCTAAGTGAAACAAGCCAGATGCAAAAGGCTATATAGTGTATAGTTTTATTTATATGAAATGTCCAAAACAGGCGAATCCATAGAGATAGGAAGTAAATTAGGCAGGGTGCAGTGGCTCATACCTGCAATCCCAGCACTTTGAGAGACCAAGGTGAATGGATTGCTAGAGCTCTGGAGTTTGAGACCAGCCTGGGCAACATGGTAAAAGCCTATCTCTACAAAAAAATTTTTAAAAATTAGCCAGGCATAGTGGTATGCACATGTAGTCCCAGCTACTCATGAGGCTGAGGTGGGAGGATTGCTGCAGCCTGGGAGGTGGAGGTTGCAGTGAACCAAGATGGCGCCACTGCACTCCAGCTTGGGAGACAGAGTGAG
Organism: Macaca mulatta; assembly: GCF_049350105.2. Taxonomy (NCBI): domain Eukaryota; kingdom Metazoa; phylum Chordata; class Mammalia; order Primates; family Cercopithecidae; genus Macaca; species Macaca mulatta. The sequence continues at coordinate 13,253,402 of NC_133409.1, forward strand.
GCCCTGTCACAAAATAAATAAATAAATAAAATAAAACAGAAAAGGAAGTAAATTAGTAGTAGTTGCCAGGGGCTGGTATGGGGAAATGAGAAGTGACTGCTAATGAGTATGGGGTTTCTGTTTTGAGTGATAAAAATTCTGGAATTTGAGAGTAGTGATGGATATGCAACCTTGAATGCATGAAAAACTACAGAATTTATACTTTATAAGGATGAACCTTATAGTATGTGAATTATATCTCAATAAAGCTGTTATAAGCCGGGCGTGGTGGCTTGCCTGTAATCACTGCACTTTGGGAGGCCGAGGCAGACAGATCACAAGGTCAGGAGTTCAAGACCAGCCTGGCCAACATGGCGAAACCCCATCTCTACTAAAAATACAAAAATTAGCCAGGCGTAGTGATGCATTCCTGTAATCCCAACGACCCGGGAGGCTGAGGCAGGAGAGTTGCTTGAACCCGGGAGGTGGAGGCTGCAGTGAACCAAGATCGTGCCACTGCATTTTAGCCTGGGTGACAGAGCAAGACTCTGTCTCAAATAACAACAACAACAACGACAACAAACTGTTATAAAGAATTAAAAAAATAAATGTCTCTTATAATGATTTAAAAGATCCCAAAATTACCATGTAACTAAGAGCCAACTTTCAAAATTAAATATAACCAGTTTAATAGAAAGATTACTTTTTCTCTAATTAGATTTGGATTTTTGTAGTCATTTAAGCAAAATGAGTGAAGATTCTATCTCCCAGCAGACTATAAGCTTCATGAAGACAGGATCCACCTGTGTCTTTGTGCCAGCATGTCCAAATGGATTACACATACAAATGAGTGGATCTTCTCGTATCTTCTTAATGAACACTTGTGGGCTTAGCCTCTAAAATTGAGGCCTCTGTTTAGTTATCTGTAAAATGGGGTTAAAGCAGTAACTACCTTACAGGATGGATGTGAGAATTAAATAAGATAATGGAGCTAAAGCTTACATAGTTCCTGGCATAGTAAGAGTCAGTAAGAGGTAGTTATTGCGGTTTTATTATGTAGTTATTATGATGATTGTATTTTGGGACTTTGTGTCAACTCATCACAAGAGATAAGAAATTTCCTATCTATTTATTATTCCTAAAAATAATCTTGAGTGATTATTTTTAGAATACATAGTCGTTATTATTACAAAATGGAAGAAAATGGAATTAGCAATTTTCAGATTTTGAAACAAAATCATGGAAATTGGAATTCAACAATCATAAGATTTTACAAGTCTATGAGTATGTGAAAAAAATCTAAAATATAGATCTGAATTCCTAGAAATGACTTAGTCTGAAAGAGCTTTCTAAATTTCTACTGTTTTTCTCAGTTACTTCATGAAGTTTAATTACCAAAGGCCTTTTTGTTAAATGGTGAGCTTTCGGCCTGTGCTGCTTACAAGTGTTTGAGGGGTGTCCCTCCTTCTCCCCAACCCTTGTATCCCTCATTCATCAGGCTATGAGATGTGCCTTATTTGAGTGCAATGCTTTTCACTTTGCATGAAGTTTAACACATACTGATAGGACACAAATTGAGTTGACAACTGTTTGGGGTAGGTAGGGGTGTGCTAGAGGCCAGACTTTGGTCCTTCCATCTCATACAGAGAAAAGCAAGCGGAGGTAAGTGATTTACCCAAAATCATATAACTTAGTAAAGGGACTTTGAAAGGAAAACTCAGGACAAGCCACTTTTTTTTTTCCTGCTACTACAACATATAAACCTCCTCTATCACACGGACAAACAAGGGACAACAAGCACCCCCCACAAACCATCTCCCAGCAGCCATGATGGCAAGTATTAGGAGAAGGGACAAGCACAATGGGGAAAAGCACAAGATTTTCAAGGAAATTCTTCCAAGTTTCAATGCAGGTTTTGATCATTTATCTGGTCACAAGTTTTCATTAGATCAATATGCTTCAATTAGCCTTCTTGTTTGCTTTTGTGAGGAAAATACAACCGCTAGGGAAAAGCAGGGGAATGATGAGCAAGGAAGTGTTTTGCTGGAGAGATTAGATATCTCTGCTAGAACCAATTCCGTGTATTCACACCATAGCCATCCCACCTACCCGACAAAAATAGAGAGAGCAGAGGGCAGGATAGAAAGAAGAGTCTTCTCACCTGAGGTCAGGAGTTAGAGACCAGCCTGGCTAATATATATGTGTGTGTGTGTGTGTGTGTGTGTGTGTAGAAGAGTCTTCTAATCCCAGGCATGAACGGGGTGAGATATCACCAAACTGGGCCAAAAATAATGGATGGCAACCCCACCATTGCACAGCATCCCTGGTATCAGTTCCTTTTTTTTTGTTCTCAGTATCAGTAAGACCCACCGACAAGGGGCAAGATTTCCTCCCAGTGTGAAGAAACTTCCTAACAACTGAGAAAGTTGGATGTTTTCTCTGCTGAAAGGTTACATCTTGTTTATGGGTTGGAGTCTCTATTTTAAAAGTTCATGGGAAGAAGGACCCTGTGGAGAAGTATTATTCCCCATTCCCCCCAATTTAATCCTTTCATTCAATTCACATTTTTTCTTCCTCCTTTACCCTTTCTGGTTTCTCTATTCTTTTCTCCCCTCCTTCCTCCTATTTTGCACCTCTATTTTTATTTCTCTTATCCATTCTTCCCTTCTCTTTTATCACATCAATCTTTAGTCGTATATTTAATGTTTCTCACCAAAGTGAGAAAGTCTTGCTTCTGAAACCCTAACTGCTCTGCTGGACAAAAGATGGGTTTAACATTAAGAACTGCAAGTGGTCCAGCATTTCTTCTCATATCCACCAAACAAGGAAGCCCTATGTCTATCTAGAGCTATTTTGTGGAGCTTAATTCAGAATACATGCAATTTACGTATACATACATATTAAAGAATTTTCTGGATGTGGTAGAAACCTTTGAAGTCTTTTCTGCATGTTAATTTCTCTGCTAATCCAGATGCCGCTGCTCTTTGTGACATTAGAGAGGTCACTGAGCACCATCCCCATAACCCTCCAGAAAACAATGGCATGCCAGTGCAGAACCTTTTTTTTTTTTTTTTTTAAACTACTAACCATTTAGTATTCTTTTTTCTTCTCAAGAAAAGCCAGTCAAGTCCTAGGAGGTCTTATCACTAATACTAATTTCTCCCAGCTCGGTCAATAGTTACCCTCTGCAGAGAAACTTACAATTGTATCTGGGTTCACAGATTTACAAATTTCCTAACTATGTAATTACTCTCCAGAAGGAACTACCTTGAGCTTCTGTGCCCCTAAACTGATCTTCCTGGTCTTTCCGTAATTATGTAGTTCAAAGAATCACAGCTTTTACAGATGAATTTGCCTCCTGATGTGGAATTCTAAGAGCTCTAACTACGGCTAAACTGTGTATAGATGATAGGGGTTTGAAAGAAGACTGCAGCCTTTTAAGCTACATCGTCGACAAGCAAAATACCAGCTTGAATTGGAAGCTGGGTTTGTGTATGTGTGTGTGTGTGTGTGTGTGTGTGTGTGTGTGTTTGTGTGTGTGAAAGAGTGAGAGAGAGAGAGAGAGAGAGAGACAGGCTTTCACTCTGTTGCCCAGGCTGGAGTGCAGTGGTGTGATCCTGGCTCACTGCAGCGTTGACCTCCCAGGCTCAAGCAACCCTCCAACCTCAGCCTCCCAAGTAGCTGGGATCACAGGTGCATGCCATCATATCCAGCTAATTTTTTTTTTTTTTTTTTTTTGGTAGAGACTGGGTCTTGCTCTGTTGCCCAGGCTGGTCTCAAACTCCTGGGCTCAAGCAGTCCTCCTGCCCCAGCCTCCCAAAATGCTGGGATTACAGGCATGAACCATCATGCCCAGCTGGAAAAAATATTTTTGTTTTAGCAAAAATGTAAAGGTAAAATTAATAAATTCTAGAGAAGAGCTAAAATATTAAAACTTTCCACAAGTTTATAAAATTATGTTAATTTGTTACTATTTGGTAAGTTTTAATTTTGCTGGCATGAAAATAAGTTTTTTGAAACTAAAATATCTTATTTGTATATGATTTTATAGCAAACAAAAGCTCAGTTTTATATACTGTGCATGTGGCCAGGTATGGTGGTTCACTCTCGTAATCCCAAC